>NC_138726.1:3468511-4214166 GCF_965113295.1 Leuciscus leuciscus
ATGACCCACCTCGGTAGACATAGCTCCACACGATACAGTTGGCTTGCTCCGATCAAAACAAACGCACATGAGCAGCGGTAGAGAGGGGGAGGAGGCCGCCGCAAGTGAGTTTTTTACGACCGTGTTGTGAAATATACGCCCCCCCACAGCTGTAGGGGGAGCTCGTGGGGAAAACATGCGACAACAAAAGGAAAAATCAGCGAAGAAGTGACTAGAGTTCGCTAGAGTTGCCGAGTTCTCCTTTAAGAGCAAATCATTTGTGACTCTAATGAGAGCTGTCTCAGTACTATGGTACGGTCTAAATCCTGACTGAAAATCCTCGCAGATATCATTTCTTTCTAAAAAGGAACATAGTTGTGAAGATACTGCCTTTTCTAGTATCTTTGACAGAAAAGGTAGATTCGAGATCAGCCTGTAATTTCCTAATTTTGTAGGATCAAGTTGTGTTTTTTTTAACAAGCGGTTTAATCATAGCCAGCTTAAAGGTTTTTGGTACGTATCCTAGAGACAAAGATTAATTAATGATAGTAAGAAGAGAATCTATGACCTCTGGAAGCATCTCTTTCATTAGCTTAGTCGGTATAGGGTCTAACATACATGTTGTCGGTTTAGATGATTTAATGAGTTTAGCGAATTCTTCCTCTCCTATAGCAATAAATGAATCAAATTTTTCCTTAGGGAGACTAAAATGCACTCCCTGATGCGATACTGTAGTCGACGGTTGCATAATTATAATTTTGTCCCTGATATTATCAATCTTATAAGTGAAGAAGTACATGAAGTCATTACTGCTGTGTTACTTGGACATTTCTGGGCTTGAAGCTTTCTTTTTCGTTAGTTTAGCCACTGTATAAAAAAAAATACCTATGGTTTTGTTTATTTTCTTCTAATAGGATTGAAAAATAAGCAGATCTAGCAGCTTTTAAGGCCTCTCTGTATGCAATCGTGCTCTCTTTCCATGAAATGCTGAAATTTTCTTCCAGTTGCACTCCATTTTTCTGGCTGCTCTCTTAAGGGCTGTAGGGGTCAAATCTTTGCGCGGCAGGGGGAGCTGCCACTCGACCAGTCACGAATATATGCGCCGGCCACTCGACCAGTCACGGATATATGCGCCGGCCACTCGACCAGTCACGGATATATGCGCCGGCCACTCGACCAGTCACGGATATATGCGCCGGCCACTCGACCAGTCACGGATATATGCGCCGGCCACTCGAACTTACACAATATGTAAGGTTTAAAAAAACAAACAAATGCGTCTCGTGGCTCTATTAGCATCGCGCCGGCCACTACCAGTCACACAATCTCTCACTGTTTACATCTTTCAGACACTCCTAATGATACACGAGAGCACACAGACACGTAGTTGGAACTACGGTGGTAGTCTGTAAGGTGCTATATAAATAAATAAACGAACGAACGAACGAACGATTATGTTTTCAGCTGTGACCCAGAGGTGCCGGTGGAAGGCTGGTGCCAATCCGGTGAAAATTAACAAGGCAAAAAATGTTGTTAACAGTGTTATCGCTACATTTGTTCGTAGCTTAAATGGTGCCATGATTGAGCACCCTCACATTAGACATGACAGTCCTGGGCTATTTTTGAAAGATGGAGTTCATTTCACACCTAGGGGAAATGATATGTTTTTAAATACAATAGCTAACTGCCTTAAAGGCCACATCCAAATGCAGTGAACTGCTTACAGTGGGCAGTGTTACTGCTTTTGAATTTTGCCTTTAGGGCCATTTTGTTAGGCCTAAATATAGCCCTGACCATCATGGCTAATGTTGAGTTTTTTATGTTAATTTAGAAACACCTGTAGCCATAACACTGTTACCTCTGCTCTTCCTCATCCCTACATTACCCCCCCCCCCCCCCCCCTTCCCCACCACCACCATCCCATGGTCTCTGCAGCGACTCTGCTTAATCCTGACTGAAGAATTAAATAAATTCAATTCAATCTTTCACAGTTGTATGAGCAGTTTTTATGGAATGCATTGACTTTTCATTTCATTGCTTTATGAAGTAAATTTAGAATGATGTTTTGATTATTGTTTTAGTGTTTATCAAAAGTGAGTTGCCACAAACACTAACAGCTGAACTGCAACTTCAGATATGGGGTATTTTAATCAGTAGTAGACTACAAGTTAAACAAAAAGTTAAGCAAAGCAAAATGGTGCAGGCAATGACAGAGAAGGTATAGAGCCATGATGGAAGCTGGAATCAGAACGCTCCACATCTGGAGGACGGATACTGCAATCAGCTCCTCTGGCACATCAACAGACAACATGAGTATGGTTACTGACACACAAAAATCAGGGGACGTCACACACCCTACATGAGAGAAAGATGACAAGGTTAAAAAATACTGGTACAATACATTCAGTATGGCCTGTCTTGGTTAAAAGCCCACTCACCACGCCAAGGTGCAGGCCATGAGTGAGAACATATAACACGGGACAAACATACGAGACACTACAAAACGACAGGTACAAGACATGGAAAAAATAGAAAACATACAACACTGGAAAAGCAATATACAATGGTGAAAACTAAGGGATAGGAACAACCTTAAATATTAACATTTTGCCCAGCTGTAATGAAAACAGCAATCAGGCCAAAAAAAAATCACATGACAATCAATATAAATAAAAATGAGATTTAAAGCTATTTTTTTATAACATAACTTAAAATACTGTATTAATGTATTACTGTAACACTTCAATAACGCAAAATATATGATATAAAACCAAACTAACCATGGATGTTAACTTTTTGAAGCTGGCAACTAAACATGAGAGAATACTTTTTTTTAAATATATACATTTTTTGTAAATATGTCATGAACTGATCCTTGAATTCCAGAAACTATCTACATAAATATTGACCAGGGAGGTTGCATATGTATTTCAAATATAATGGCAAACAGATCAATATCACCTTAGGCCCCGTTCATGCGAACTCTAAGAGATATTGAACAGTCCTTAATGTGACATGGGAAAGCCCACACAAACTATAAGTTTAATCAGCGGTATATGTGTTGGTTAAGGAAGGCACTATGTATAAAGGCTCTATGTATAACTTACAACTGTGTCAATATTGCATGTTACTGTAGCATCGCAGCATGTGATTTGTAAGAGTTGGGCCCCGTTCATGCAGACTCCAACTGAAAATCATCCTGGTATTGGTGGGGTTCGCAGTAAGGTACATCTGACATTGAGGTTAATTTGAGACAACACATGTATGTACGTACTTCTTTTAAAGCAGACATTGAATGTTACTTAGTTCATGCAGGCTCCAAGTAACATTTACAATGTTTTGGAGACTCTGAAATATAGTAGCAGTGATCACTCAAAGAACCAAAGTGTGATTGTTTTCCACTCCGATTTGTGTGTTGAACGCTGCTACCCAAACCATAATCCTCACACACATTCACTGTCAGAGCAATGTCATCATGCACAACATCTTGAGCAACAAAGGCCTGTTCAGATGTGTCTTCCATCATCATGACATTGCTCTGATTGACAGCATAGCTGTTGGCACTACTCATATTGTCTACATATGCAACCTCCTCATTACTATTTACAGATGAAATAGGGATGCCACTTACCACCTCATCAATACTTACCAAGCGTGTTATTTTTGGCTGTTGTTCTTTGCCCTTGGAGAAAGAGAAAATGGTTGGCACAGCAGTGTCCTTCAGACATGTACTTCCCTAATAAAAATTACAGGAAGCATACAAAATATAACATTATTGGTCATATTGGCTGTAAAAGGCTGTTATTCATAACACAGATGTATGCGTTTATGTTTCATTATTCGGTCTAACACTAGTATGAATGTACAGATTACATTTAAAAATTATTATTGCTATTAAACAAATATGTAACTGTTCGCAATAACTGTCACAACAGAATCATTCTGTGTTCCGCTGTCTCGCTTGGAGAATCATTTTTCAAACACGAATTTCACAGAGATAATTTTTTTATTTTATCGTATTTGCATAAAAGGTAAGGCTGCACAATATATCGAAATATCGCAAATGTATATTTTGCGATATGCATACCACCACAGCTTGCAATAACTGGGGTCATGAAAAAAAGACAAAGAGAAAATAACTCGCAAAAAAAACATTTTGTAGCTTTAACAAGAATCAGTGTATATCTAATTCATACAGTGAAAACTAAGCAGTGTTTTATTTTTACATTTGATTATTCCATTTCTGTTGATAAATAAACCTAATGTAGGATAACCTAAAACTCTAAACCCAGTGGTTTACACTGATGTTAAAATAACACTTCTTAAGGCCTCATTATACTTCTGCGTCGGACCTACGCCGGAGCCTATACGCCGTAGGGAACGTGTTGGTTTTAATTTATACTTCTGCGTTGTTGTCCGCGTTGACGCGCACCTAGGGAGCATGTGAAACCCCGAGGGAGGGGTTCTGGCAGACCAATCACAGCGCTTGCGTCCGCGTAGAATTGATGCGTTGTTACATTTTTGGAGAGGTGCACGTCAGGGTACGCCGAAGGGTACGCGCGCTACACACAGCCTACGACGTAGCTACGGCGGCAGTTCGACGCAGAAGTATAAATAGGCCTTTATGCTACAGTAAAACACTGATGTTCACTTTCAGAAGTTGTAGGGATGTTTTCTTGTAAAAAAAAAGAATGTGAAACGCATGTAGGTTATATAATTTTAAATATATTTTAAAGATAATTTAAATGTATTTTACACACTTTAAGCATTATCGTATCGCATATAGAATATCACATTATGTAATGAGTTATCGCATTTTTCTTCAATATCGTGCAGCCCTAAAAGCACTGAAATGTAAAGGTTGGCAAAAAGTGGTCATGTTGCTTGATTTTTGCATCGAAAATCCTAAATTTAACTGGTGTGTCACTAATTTCACCTTAACAGTGACCTAATCAAATATTTAGTAATGTAATGTAAATGAATGTATGATGGTCAATTTTTCGCCAATTTCAACCAATATGTTGCTTGACTCTTTGTAAGGTATGAAACGAGGTGTCTGTACCCTGGAGTCAGTAGTGAAGTGATGACTCTCGAAATGTTCACTGCACAGACGAGAATACTTGTTAGGAGTCCAATTCTGTCGTTTCACGTTGAGCATCCACTGGTCCAGATGTTCTGGATCACCTAGAGGAAAACTTTACACAAACAAATAGATAGTTACCTCCTTCACAGACTACTGTCAAGTAATAGAACTTAAATTACTACAGTGTCCAAAAGGTTGTAACGTTAATAAATGTATTTTAGCTTAAGAATTTGTGGCGGACATCACCGCTAGTGCTAGTCCTCATTCTGTTTCGTTGTACTGTCTATTGAGTAATTACAGGCTAATTTCCTACACATATCTTTGAGGACATGTCAAAAAATACTTCCAATATAGTCAGTGTTAGTAATGTTACGCTAAATTATGAAATGCAGGCGTAACATTATATGACAACGTCTAATCACAGTCTGTTGGATCTTGGAGTGTAATAAAGTTTTAAATGCAATTATAAATAATAAATAAATAATTCGAAATAAAATTAATAAATGAAATTATATTAGAATTTCACTCACCGGAAAAAATGTAGTCCAGGCTTCTTCTGGGACGATCTGTTAATACAATTAACCCCACAGCAAGTCATTATGACAGTGAAATAATCTCGACACGGCAGAAATGCTAAGATTAGTAGCTGGAATTTATTTATTTTTACGATAAATTACCTGAGGTAACGTGACGGCTAACAGACAGCAGACAAATGGCTAATGACCACAGCAGCGGGAATCCACCTGTCACTCAAATGTGGACACACCCTTAATTATGCAGAACTTTAAGGATTAATCAACTAAACGGATGAGTTATAAAAAAATTCACCCCCCTCACAGTTGTCATGAAGGGCAAACTTAGCTGTATAGACCAAAACCACATACTGACACCAGGCTGTAAAAAGGTTTTTTTCTGCTGTAAAATTTGGCATTTTAACATGGGGGAGATACAGATTTGACTCACTTTTGGCACCAGCCTCAAGCGGCCAGTCAACGAATTGCAGTTTAACTCACTTCCGTGTTGGTTTCAAGAGAGAGACGGGGAGGTTGCCGCTTGGTCTCAACGTCAACCAATAGTGCATGTAAGCTGTGCTTTGACCTGTAATTGCATCTATGGATATATAGACATACTTCCTTTCCTTACCTTTTTTCTTTTAGGCATATAAGGTTTTTCTTTGCCTACTCTCTGGGTTTCTTCTGTTTCTTGTTCTGGTTCTCATGACGGTATCTTATTTCCAAACATTTTTAGGTGAGGATCGATACCTGGAACCAGTCGTGAAGGAGGATCTTAATAGACTTAGAAGTTAGAGATGCACCGATTGATCGGCTGGTGACCGGAATTGGCCGATTTTCACGTGATCGGCCGTGTCTGACAAATGTCGATTTTATGCCGTTCAAATGCACTCGGGCGCCGCATGATTAACATCGCGCAACATCAGCATCACACGTGCACACGCAACACACATATAAGGAAACCTCGTGAATTACGTCCGTACAGACCGCAAGCGCGTATTTTTTTTCGGTGTGCATTCACAACGGGGCTGCGTTCCAGTCCAAAATTGTCATGCCCTTCACTTGCTAACTTCCCTCCGTCTCGTTCACTCGGATGTACGTCATTGCGAGTGCCCACTACTGGCGGAAACTGCAATGGGCTGAACTGGAACGTCCTAAGCCCTTGATCACTTGTGCTGCGTTCCAGTCCACTTTTAGACATGTACTTGCGAACTTCCCTAAGCACTTCCCCTCGGGGGAATCCCTGCCGCCATTTTGAAGTGCGTTCCACTTCGTGAAGTGGACGAGGGAAGTTTAGATGGACAGACCCTCGTTCCCTCAATTTTGACCGAGGGAGCGAGTCTACTTCATATGTACACTTCAGGCACCTATATGTCCCACAATGCAGTACGATTGTGACGTCACCACAGATCTCGTTTTATCACCACCACAACAGACAACTCTATGATATATTATATATATATATATTTATTTAAAACAACCCAAACACACATATAAACATTTGGATGCTGCATTAAACAAATTCTTAAAGGGAAAAAAATGTAAATAATAAATCAACTACAGCTGATTCCAAGTGATCAAGGGCTTAGGACGTTCCAGTTCAGCCCATTGCAGTTTCCGCCAGTAGTGGGCACTCGCAATGACGTACATCCGAGTGAACGAGACGGAGGGAAGTTAGCAAGTGAAGGGCATGACAACTTTGGACTGGAACGCAGCCTTGGAATCAGCTGTGTAGTTGATTTATTATTTAAATTTGTTTTCCCTTTAAGAATTTGTTTAATGCAGCATCCAAATGTATATATGGTGTTTGGGTTGTTTTCAATAAAAAAAAATAGTTCTATTTTATAGCGTTTATCTGTTCAAAAAAAATATGTACTATGCAAATTGTAAAATGTTCTATTACAGAAAATATATAAAATAAATATTTGTGTGTGCTGTAAAGTGGTTAGAAAAAATTAAATCGGAATCGGCTAAAATCGGTATCGGCAGGTCAAACTTAATGAAAAATCGGAAATCGGAATCGGCCCAGAAAATTGTAATCGGTGCATCTCTATTAGAAGTCTATTAATTTGACCTGCAAGGTGTTTTGGTTGATGAGCAGGTTTTCCAGCTTGATGTCGCTGTGGTGGACGCCCCTCTCACTGCATATTCTTGCAGCTGTATATATATATATATATATATATATAATTCGTTACATTTATATAGCGCTTTTTCTGAGACCTCAAAGCGCTTACATATACTTCCTTTCCTTACCTTTTTTCTTTTGGGCACATAAGGTTTTTTCTTTACCTACTCTCTGGGTTTCTTTTGTTTCTCGTTCTTCCTCTCATGACGGTATCTTATTTCCAAACATTTTTAGGTGAGGATCGATACCTGGAACCAGTCGTGGAGGAGGATCTTTTCCATATCAATCCGCTTGGCTGGATCACTTTCCATGCATGAATAGATCAGATCCCTGCATTCTGTGAAGAGGGGAGAGATGTCCGGTTATTATTGTAAGTGTTATACTTTGTGTAACTGATCACATTATTTTAAGCAGTAATAAAAGTTCCTGTATGACCCGTCCACATGCTCTCACCTTTGGAAATGTCTTCTGTGTAGGAGGGCTCACCAAACATCTGAGGGATGTACTCGCCAGGATACTTCCCAGACAGCATCTTATACATCAGTACGCCTAAAGAATACACTGTTGCAGGCTTGCCATGATACTTTCCATGCCTGACCCACTCAGGGGGAGCATAAACTCTTGTGCCTGGAAGAAAGAACAAGATTTGGTCCATTGCAATGAATTTGTATTTCCATAGCTTTTTGTCGATTTATTCACCATAGATTTGTGGAATAATACGTACCACTGAATCTGGAATAAGAAGACTTCTTCAAGCGTTTGCTACAACCGAAGTCTATTAATTTGACCTGCAAGGTGTTTGGGTTGATGAGCAGGTTTTCCAGCTTGATGTCGCTGTGGTGGACGCCCCTCTCACTGCATATTCTTGCAGCAGTGACAACCTGACGCATCACAGCTCGTGCCGTCGATTCCCTGAGTATGTCACCATTTTGCAGTAAAAACAGCCTCATATCTACACATGGCGTGGGCCGCTCTAAGACCAGTAGATATTCCTCTGGTGTCTCGTACCAGTCCAGCAGCTTTATTATTTGAGGAACACTGGGATTTTTGTTCACAAGAGCCATCATAGCGACCTCACTTGGAAGGGATTTGCCGAATAGACCCTACAGGAGAGATAATAGTTATACAAAAGTGAGATAATTAGGGGACATGGTTTAATTTAAATGAATTACTACAGAATTATGTCCTGCATTTGGGTAAGTATAGGTTTGAAGAGTTAAGTAATTGAAATACTGGAAATAGTTACTAAAGTTTCGGTCACTTTTACTGTCGACCGGCAAAAATTTTCAGGGCAAAATTGTGTCATTTTAATGGGAATTTTTGCGTGAGGGTAAAGTCACGCGAATGAACTGTGCTGACTAACAGAAAGCTGCTTGGTACGGAAGTTCATACGCCATTGACAATGGTCCTTTTGTGACTGCAAAATTTGGTTAAAATGTTCTATTATTAATGTGACTGTGTACTCTGAGAGTAATAAAACCAAGAGAGGAATTGCCTACTTACAATACGGACATTTTCCATGGCTTCTGTCTTCAGCACATGTTTGAGTGCCACCTGTTCTCCAAGGGAAAGAAAAAAGAAGATTTTTTTTTGTAAGAATGTTTTACAATTAATTAACTATATGTGCAGAGGTCACATGATTCCAGTAATTAACCTTGATGTAACTTTTAATGAATTTAAATTCCAACTTCCAAGAGTGCAAAAAAACTACCTTTCGGGAATCAGACAAACGGATCCCGTCGTAGACGCATCCATATGATCCTCTACCCAGCATTTTCATAGTTTCATAGTCCTGCGAGACTTCCCCTGTTAAAAAAAAGAGGGACATACAAAATTTACAGTATAAACATTCAGATTAAAAATAGCTGTAGAATGGACACATTATTGTGGTGCCTCACACAACCAAAATCCATCCTCAGTTCACATTTTCATTTGGATAATAAAGACAATGTCCAGAAAAACATGTTAAAATGTAGGTACTTTTTGCACATTTTATGAGTCATGTTGGGGCTTGTTATATAAACTGACCTGTCTTTCCCTTTGAACTTATATGGATAATTTCATCCTCATTCTTCCAAGAAATGTCATCCGATGTCGAAGCGGAGTTGTTGCTCTCCTCAGTCATAGATGGCACAGGCAGAGAAGGATTGCTGTTGTGTGAGCTGATGTCCCTTTGCTCTTGCCTGGTAATGTCTTTATCATCATCCGGCACACTGGTGGGAGAAGACACACTGGTGGGAGAAGACACACTGGTGGGAGAAGACACACTGGTGGGAGAAGACACACAGCTGTGCTTGCTGTACACTGAGTTGTGTTCAGCTTCCCCATCAGAGCATCTCTCAGGCTGTTGGCTGCTCTGACTCTGTTGGGCTTTGGTGGAAGTTTTCTTGAATTTCCGAGACAAAACCCATCTAAGGAACTTCCCTTTCTGCTTCTTCTCTACTTTCTCTGGGACAGGCCTTGGTGACACAGATGCAGCAGCATCTTCCTTTACAATGTAACTGTGAGATTTGCACTGACCCATTGCTCCAGATGTCTCTCTGATGTTCTGTCACTAACTTATCACAAGTTCACTGAACGTAAATTGCACAGATCGAAATAGAAATACTAAAAATCATGAGATATAACACAGATCGATAGATATAAAACAATTAGAGCAATTTTTCACCACAGATGTAACAGAAATACTAGTCAGATCGCTTGTAGAAATCAACTGAACTGCTTGAAAACCAGAGAAGAGTTCTATGGGCGACTCTGCCTGTGACGTCACGAGTAGTGACGCGCGTCGGCCGGTTGCCAAGGGATTTTTTCGAATGTTTTTTTTCGAATGAAACTTGCAAAAATAACTGCTATTGTTTTGACAGAAAATGTATATCTTTATAAACTTAAATGTAAGGGATAATCCACGGCTTGCTGTGCAATAATTTCCCCGCCAAAATTAATCAAATGTGCCCATCTCAAACAAATATCAGTGATAATATTGTGGTCAATAAAACAAAATCAATTTGATTATAATTAACATGATAACGTACGTTCAAAACTAAAGTAGCCTAAATTCACCTTTATTTTTATGTATCTGTCAGTCTGAGACTTCGTTGCCATAACGCAATATGTCACTTGCGTGTGTCTTGCTTCGGACTTGACTGACGGATCTAAATAGTCTAACGGCAGGCTTAACCGTAGCTAAATGTATGCGTTTTAAAACGAAAATGCACTACTAGTGTAAACGTAGATGTTCCACAGTCTGCTCGGGAACCGATGCTCTCGATACAAATATGGTTCTTTCATTGTGTAGTCGACGGCAGGAAGAAATCAAACCAAACAATTTCTAAACTTTTTTTTTCAATGATCAAAGGTAGTGTGTCGATTCAATTAAAAATACACATATCACATATTTTAAAATATATCATACCGTAATTCATTGTTCATCATGTTTGTTCGACTTTCAGGAGATCTCTCCTGCCAGGCTGTTGTCGAAAATAAGATATTGTTCTTAAGTGACTTGCCTGGATACATAAAGGTTAATTAATTAATTGCAATTTATATGCTACAGTTTTTTGAGTCCAGGAACACATAAAGACTAAAAACTGAGCTAAAAACAGCGCGCGCTGTCAAAGCACGTTAAGACGCTGCTCCGCCAATCTCCAGCAGGGGGCGCTCAGTATTAGCGGCGATAGAAAACACCAGTCCGCATGGAGTGAGTGAGTGAGTGTAGCAAACAGACTCATGCATGCTTTCCTCACGTTTGATGTGTGCGTATAGTACCAACTTGATTTATGTACTTCAGCTCATGTTAACTGTTTGATGAAGTCAATTTATTATGTTGGTTGATATTCCTTGTTTAAGGAAGCTTTACATAGAAGTAGTGATTGATTTGTGTTCATGTATTCAAACGATGTTGCTTATTGTTCATGAAAGTGTTTCTGCTACATCTCATTGTATGCATCTGTTTAGTTAGCCTATTGAATTGTGTTTCTGTTATGTTATATATTGATTTATATTATTATATGCGTTGCTTTAGACCACACACCCATGAAAACACATGTAGGCCTACTCATTTGTGCTTATGTGCTGAACCTTTATTGAAGCTGTGTGGAATTAATGAGGAGAAAATAAAGAATCAAAGAACTTTCATGCTGCACTGTAAACAATTATGCACTGTTAACTTAGTTAAAATAAGTTCATATACTTAGGCTAATTGTTTGTGCTCTGTTGACATTACTAATTTAGCCAACTCCAAATGTTTTATTTGAATCCAATTTGTGTGTGAATAAAATCTGTTAAATAAACTTATTTCAAACTAACCGCTGTACCTGAAAATATAAAACGATCTGTAATCATTACTTCTGTAATCCAAAAGGATGGGAAAATTGATAACACAATAGATGCACTACTTATTTGGGACACAAGCTGCAAGATTGTCACACTATATCACAAACATAAAAACAAACATTTAACTTTAATATAAAGAACATTTTTCCTTGCCCTCCATCTATCCTTTCAATCCCATCTCTCCATGTATCCTAACTATCCACCCTTCTATACTGTCCTGTCTCGTCTTCTCACACGAAAGAACAAAACACTTGCTTCCTGTACTTATTCACCAGGATAAACTCCTGGCAAATGTTTTCCTTTCTGACTTTATCCAGTATTTCTTTGTGAATGTGACAGACTGATACACTGTTAACATTGTGCTTCTCAGCCAGGTCTTCATCCTCCTCGGAGCACCGAAGCTCCTCTCCTCTTCAGCAGAGGCAGGAACAACCACAAGAAGTCGTACAAGTGCTTCTACTTGGTTGAAAAGGCCACGAAGTTCAGGCAACTGATTCCTCAGAATAGTTGCGGCCTCTGAACTGGTTGGGTATGTGTTTTGGAGCTTAAACATGTTCAGCTGCACCTTCAGTGACCTTTGGTTTAAATTCAGGATACTGGTCCACCACAGCAGTGTTTTCAGACCAACCTGATCAAACCTCTCCTTCAGTATCCAGCACCTTGAAGCTGATGACGGTCCAGTGCTAATGTAAGTGCTTTTAAGTAGTGTTACACAGTTATAACGTTAGTCTATCTGTGTGGTAAAAAAAAAAAAATGTTGTCAGTTCTGTGATCGTGCTTTTGAATCGTTGTCAGAATTTTGCTAGCACAAGAAAATCCATGTTCCTAATGTTGTTTTTAAATGTAGGCTAGTATTCCTGATTGCCATGCCATGGTCCTACAACTACTCCCACCATTCAAAGAGAAGTTAGACGGTGTTATCCTTAAATCAGATAAGTAGAGATTATTCAACAAATCTCATTAATCTGTAATGTTTTATGTTTTGGTTCTGTTGATCATGGTTGTGCTGTCCTTTTTAAAAATTGTTTCAGGAATTTGCAACGCTGATGTCCTGCAATCTACATTTACCAGAGAGTCCACACTTTATATTGCTTGGTATGTAAACATTGCAGGGCTCGCAAAATCGCCTGCCCGACGTCCCGGGGCTATATTGTTTTCCATTCGGGCTACCAAAATGCATAACCGGCCTGCCCGACGGGCTATCTGAAATACTGTTCGTTTCAGTCTTGTTATAATCAGATTCAGCGCGTTCTTCATCTTCAATCCGCAGTGGCTCCGAGCAGAGCGCACGTCAGAAACAGAGGACAGGGGGCCTGTACCATGAAGGTAGCTGAACAAACTCGGGGTTACAGGATTAGTTTTGAGTTGACAAAACCAAACCGATGCAATCAGGCTTTATTGGTACCATGATGCAGCTCATCAACTTTCTCTGTCAACTCAGGCTTTGATCCTTAAGCTATGATTACTCCACGCGCGCGTGCACATAAAAGAGTGACGTCGACACTGAACAACCAATCGCGGGTAGAGCGTGAGCGATATATTTTCCCGCAGAGGAGCAAGAGATAATCATTCAGAATTACGATGAATTTAAATATGTATTTCAAGCTCGAAACAATACGGTCTCTGCTGCCAAAGCAAGAGAAGACTGTTGGAGAAAGATTGCTGATTGTTAATGTGTAAGTTAAACAATTATACGTTCTATATTTATGTAAAATTATGTATGTATGTGTAGCCTATATGTGTAATATAGCCTATAGCCTATTTTTATAATATATAAAAAATTATACATGCACATTTTTTATATATTATAAAAATAGGCTATAGGCTATATTACACATAGGCTACACATACATATAGCCTACATCATTTTACATAAATATAGAACGTATTTGTACTACTAAGAAAGCTAGGGAATCCTATCATAAGATTAACAGAATAATAATAAAGATTTAAAATAATTCTTAACATGTATTAGGCTATATTGTATAGTACATTTGTGCAATTTGCTTTTTGAAAAAAATGAAATAAAATGTGTTCATGTGATGTCACCCTATCAATATATCTTACCGGCAATTTTATAAAAGCCCTCTTTTATGGACATGGCCGATAAATGTCCGGGGAACACTATTAATGAAACTATCCATGTACTCCTGCAGAGCGAGGACCACCTTACGAATGGTTCGACAAACCGTGTTTTCCCCTATAGCTTCTGTGCGTCACCCACCGTGCAGGAATGTACCACTTGCAACAACAAAAAAACGCAACGCAATATTTGCGGTACAGTAAGTGCATGAATTCGACGTGTTAAATTCTTTATGTGCGGCTCAAGAAGTTCGCAAAGATAAGACATTCCTTCCGCGGAAAATCTGTATCTTTCATAAGTAACTATCAGGAAAGGCCATGGGATTTTGTCTGGCTAAAAACTCTTTCTCTACGAAGTGCTCGTCAAACAATTTGCGCTGAGATGTCACAGGATTTGGAAGAAAAGGTGAAGTCATTGCAACAGACACTGGGAATAAGTTACGTCACCTATATGTTTCTTTGCTCTCAGCTGATTGGTCAAACTTCAGTCTGAGATCTTGAATCCAGAACATAACCTGCCCCGGAGCAGGTTAGCTGTGCAGCGTAAGATACCATGGCGACGAACACCGAATAAAGCCAAGCTACTTTCATAGTACCTAAAACCCAGGGTTGGCGGAAACTAAACTGAAACATAGCTGGCTAGCCACCTAAACCGGCTTCATGGTACAGGCCCAGGGTGTGTGTGTGTGTGTGTTCATCTGAGTCTCATTGGTCTGTCAATGTCAGAATATTTGAGATGACCAATCAAATCAAAGTAGGCGGGCTTTATATACACAGAAGCTTCTGAGCGCGAATTTGAGCAGAGCGACTCGCTTCAGTTTACGGTCAAGTGCGAGATAAGATGTAAGTAGCTAAACTAAACATTTCATATTTGACAGTTTTTTAGGTCATAAATGTGAAACGAATGACAAAAATGATCAGACAAACGAATATACTTTTGTCGAATTTCGCCATTTTGAACTGAAAATAGGCCTATGTAACGTGACTAATAATTAGTTTGCTGTCATTGTGAGGGGACATTAACAGAGCATTAACAAAGCCGTTTTCATGTTGGGCACAAGATTAATAATGAATGTGTACATGTTGAGAATTAATATACAATTTGTAGCCTTCAGTAAATTAAAAAAGTTCAGCTTTAGGAGGGGAAGAGACAGGGCAAGATGAGACTGAGAGAAAAAGAAAGAGTGATGGATAAGAAGTGAGAGCAGGTATTGACAAATAATCTACTGCCCACTGACGTTGTTTTAAAGCTATTTCTTATCCTTTTTTGGCCTTAAAATGTCTTGAAATGGACATATCAGAGAAATAAAAAAAATGAACCCCCTAATAACCTTAAATGCAGGACCTCTTTGATTATAAAGCCCTGTCTACGGCCCTGTATTAGGAATAAGATCAATAATGAATGTGTACCTAGCTTTCCTAGTAGCTTTCAGTAAATTAATGCGTCTGAGAAAATGATTCATAAATCAACCTATCAGATGACCCTATGCTTCACTGACAGACAAAAATGAAAAGCCTATATCAGTCAAAGCTCAGCTTTAGGAGGGGAAGACAAAGAGAATAGGAGTGTGACGCTGATGAGGAGAGAAAAATAATCAGCTGGCCACTTACATCCATTTTTTTTGGCCTTCAAAACATCTTAAAATGCACATATGTAGATCAGAGAAATCTAAATTTTCTCGGGGGTGCCCCCGAACCCCCCTGACTGAGTATGAGTGAGTATTAGACCCAGATTAGACCCTAAACTAAAGTGTTACTTTTTTTTAGTTTTTTTATCATACCCTCATTGGGCCCGACCACCAGGCGCTCGCATACGAGCCCCAACCCCGGGCCTGGCTCCAGGGTGGGGCCCCGGCTGCGCCATACCGGGCGACGTCACGGTCCTCAATTTTGTTGGCATCATAAGAGTTTTTTGAACCGCTCTTAGTCTGACCCGTCACCTAGGACCTGTTTGCCTTGGGAGACCCTACCAGGGGCATATAGCCCCAGACAACATAGCTCCTAGGGTCGTTCGGGTACTCAAACCCCTCCACCACGATAAGGTGGCAGTTCAAGGAGGGGCTCCCCCCATGGGGTCCGGCCGGGCTCAGCCCGAAGGAGCGACGTGGGGCCACCCTCCCGTGGACCCACCACCTGCAGGAGGGACCGTAAGGGGCCAGTGCAAAGTGGATCGGGCGGCAGTCGAAGGCGGGGGCCTAGACAACCCGATCCCTGGACGCGGAATCTAGCTCTAGGGACATGGAACGTCACCTCTCTGGCGGGGAAGGAGCCTGAGATTGTGCGTGAGGTTCAGAGATTCCGACTAGAGATAGTTGGGATCACCTCTACGCACAGCTTGGGCTCTGGAACCACACTCCTCGAGAGAGGATGGACTCTTCACCACTCTGGAGTTGCCCATGGTGAGAGGCGGCGGGCTGGTGTGGGTTTGCTTATAGCCCCCCAGCTCAGCCGCCATGTGTTGGAGTTCACCCCGGTGAACGAGAGGGTCGCTTCCCTGCGCCTTCGGGTCGGGGATAGGTCTCTCACTGTTGTTTGTGCCTACGGGCCAAACGGCAGTGCAGAGTACCCGGCCTTCTTGGAGTCTCTGGGAGGGGTGCTGGAAAGTGCTCCGACTGGGGACTCCGTCGTTCTACTGGGGGACTTCAACGCCCACGTGGGCAGCGACAGTGACACCTGGAGGGGCGTGATTGGGAGGAACGGCCCCCCTGATCTGAACCCGAGTGGTGTTCTGTTATTGGACTTCTGTGCTAGTTACAGCTTGTCCATAACAAACACCATGTTCAAGCATAAGGGTGTCCATCAGTGCACATGGCACCAGGACACCCTAGGCCGGAAGTCAATGATCGACTTTGTGGTTGTTTCATCTGACCTCCGGCCGTATGTCTTGGACACTCGGGTGAAGAGAGGGGCGGAGCTGTCAACTGATCACCACCTGGTGGTGAGTTGGATCCGATGGCGGGGGAAGAAGCTGGACAGACTCGGCAGACCCAAACGTACTGTGAGGGTCTGTTGGGAACGTTTGGCCGAATCCCCTGTCAGAGAGATCTTCAACTCCCACCTCCGACAGAGCTTCGACCAGATCCCGAGGGAGTCTGGAGATATTGAGTCCGAGTGGACCATGTTCTCCACCTCCATTGCCAACGCGGCCACTCGGAGCTGTGGCCGTAAGGTCTCCGGTGCCTGTCGAGGCGGCAATCCCCGAACCCGGTGGTGGACACCGGAAGTAAGGGATGCCGTCAAGCTGAAGAAGGAGTCCTATCGGTCCTGGCTGGCTTGTGGGACTCCTGAGGCAGCTGATGGGTACCGACGGGCCAAGCGGACTGCAGCCCGGGTGGTTGGGGAGGCAAAAACTCGGGCCTGGGAGGAGTTCGGTGAGGCCATGGAGAAGGACTATCGGTCGGCCTCGAAGAGATTCTGGCAAACCGTCCGGCGCCTCAGGAGGGGGAAGCAGTGCCCTACCAATGCTGTTTACAGTGGAGGTGGGCAGCTGTTGACCTCGACTGGGGATATCACCGGACGGTGGAAGGAATACTTCGAGGATCTCCTCAATCCCGCCGTCACGTCTTCCATTGAGGAAGCAGAGGCTGAGGACTTGGAGGCGGACTCGTCCATCACCCAAGCTGAAGTCACCGAGGTAGTCAAGAAACTCCTCGGTGGCAAGGCACCGGGGGTGGATGAGATCCGCCCTGAGTACCTCAAGTCTCTGGATGTTGTGGGGCTGTCTTGGCTGACACGCCTCTGCAGCATCGCGTGGCGGTCGGGGACAGTGCCTTTGGACTGGCAGACCGGGGTGGTGGTCCCTCTTTTTAAGAAGGGGGACCGGAGGGTGTGCTCCAACTATAGGGGGATCACACTTCTCAGCCTCCCCGGGAAAGTCTATTCCAGGGTACTGGAGAGGAGAATCCGGCCGATAGTAGAACCTCGGATTCAGGAGGAACAGTGTGGTTTTCGTCCTGGTCGTGGAACACTGGACCAGCTCTATACCCTCTACAGGGTGCTGGAGGGTTCATGGGAGTTTGCCCAACCAATCCACATGTGCTTTGTGGATTTGGAGAAGGCATTCGACTGTGTCCCTCGCGGCATCTTGTGGAGGGTGCTCTGGGAGTATGGGGTTCGGGGCCCTTTGCTAAGGGCTACCCGGTCCCTGTACGACCGGAGCAGGAGCTTGGTTCGCATTGCCGGCAATAAGTCAGACTTGTTCCCGGTGCATGTTGGACTCCGGCAGGGCTGCCCTTTGTCGCCGGTTCTGTTCATAACTTTTATGGACAGAATTTCTAGGCGCAGCCAGGGGCCGGAGGGGGTCAGGTTTGGGGACCACACAATTTCATCTCTGCTCTTTGCGGATGATGTTGTCGTGTTGGCCCCATCAGACCAGGACCTTCAGCATGCACTGGGACGGTTTGCAGCCGAGTGTGAAGCGGCTGGGATGAGAATCAGCACCTCCAAATCCGAGGCCATGGTTCTCAGTCGGAAAAGGGTGGTTTGCCCGCTTCAGGTTGGTGGAGAGTTCCTGCCTCAAGTGGAGGAGTTCAAGTATCTTGGGGTCTTGTTCACGAGTGAGGGAAGGATGGAACGGGAGATTGACAGACGGATCGGTGCAGCTTCTGCAGTAATGCGGTCGCTGTACCGGTCTGTCGTGGTGAAGAAAGAGCTGAGCCGTAAGGCGAAGCTCTCGATTTACCGGTCAATCTACGTTCCTACTCTCACCTATGGTCATGAGCTGTGGGTTATGACCGAAAGGACAAGATCCCGGATACAGGCGGCCGAAATGAGCTTTCTCCGCAGGGTGGCTGGGCGATCCCTTAGAGATAGGGTGAGAAGCTCAGTCACTCGGGAGGAGCTCAGAGTAGAGCCGCTGCTCCTCCACATCGAGAGGGGCCAGCTGAGGTGGCTCGGGCATCTTTTCCGGATGCCTCCTGGACGCCTTCCCGGGAAGGTGTTCCGGGCATGTCCCACCGGGAAGAGACCCCGGGGAAGACCTAGGACACGCTGGAGGGACTATGTCTCCCGGCTGGCCTGGGAACGCCTCGGGGTCCCCCCGGAAGAGCTGGAGGAAGTGTCTAGGGAGAGGGAAGTCTGGGCATCCCTGCTTAGACTGCTGCCCCCGCGACCCGGCCCCGGATAAGCGGAAGAAGATGGATGGATGGATGGACCCTCATTGGGGGCTGAGCCACAGACATGACTGATTCATGTTCCATACTTGTCACACACATTTCAGTTCAGTTAGAACCAGATGCATATTTGTTGATATTTTGTGTTTTGAAAAAGTTTTTGATTCATTGTTTTGACTCCTAACCAATTTTCTACATTGAAAATTGTTTTTTTATCTGGGCTAGTAAAATTCATTTCGGGCTACCAAAATCTGAAGAGTGCCTGCCCGAAGGGCTACCAGCGATTTTGAAATTTTGCGAGCCCTGCATTGGGTAGTTTTAACCTAAAATGAAAAGCCATCATTTACTCACCCCACTGCAAAATATGTTTTTCTTAATTAGTGTTTTTTTCTTGTTTCCAGTCCAGAAATCTAAAATTCTTACATGAAGAAGCATTTAATAGACAAGTAAAAATTGGCTTGTTTTCTGAAAGAATAAGTAAAAATTAAGTGAGTTTATGCTTAAAACAAGCAAAATAATATGCCAGTGCGTTTTAACGTTCTAACCCTAATCAATTTTAATGTTTAGGTGAAAAATGTTATTCATACAACTATGAATAGACAACTACATCGAACCACAGTGAAACCCACAATAGTTATTTTAATTATTAATATTATTATTTTTTATTACAGGTCAATCTCTAAGCGACCAGTGCTGGACATTACGTTTGGAAGGTCAAGGTGTGTGTGAAAGGATCACAGCCTAACTTCATCACTGGCCTGGCAGCGCTGTTTGCCTCCTCCTATGAGTTCAGCTTGCAGTACCAGGAAGAGGCAGTACCAGGAAGAGGCAGTACCAGGAAGAGGCAGCACCAGGAAGAGGCAGCACCAGGAAGAGGCAGTACCAGGAAGAGGCAGTACCAGGAAGAGGCAGCACCAGGAAGAGGCAGCACCAGGAAGAGGCAGCACCAGGAAGAGGCAGTACCAGGAAGAGGCAGCACCAGGAAGAGGCAGCACCAGGAAGAGGCAGTACCAGGAAGAGGCAGCACCAGGAAGAGGCAGCACCAGGAAGAGGCAGTACCAGGAAGAGGCAGCACCAGGAAGAGGCAGCACCAGGAAGAGGCAGTACCAGGAAGAGGCAGCACCAGGAAGAGGCAGCACCAGGAAGAGGGAGCACCAGGAAGAGGCAGCACCAGGAAGAGGCAGTACCAGGAAGAGGCAGTACCAGGAAGAGGCAGCACCAGGAAGAGGCAGCACCCGGAAGAGGCAGCACCAGGAAGAGGCAGCACCAGGAAGAGGCAATACCAGGAAGAGGCAGCACCAGGAAGAGGCAATACCAGGAAGAGGCAGCACCAGGAAGAGGCAGTATCAGGAAGAGGCAGCACCAGGAAGAGGCAGCACCAGGAAGAGGCAGCACCAGGAAGAGGCAGAGGCAGCACCAGGAAGAGGCAGCACCAGGAAGAGGCAGCACCAGGAAGAGGCAGTACCAGGAAGAGGCAGCACCAGGAAGAGGCAATACCAGGAAGAGGCAGTACCAGGAAGAGGCAGTACCAGGAAGAGGCAGCACCAGGAAGAGGCAGCACCAGGAAGAGGCAGCACCAGGAAGAGGCAGCAGCACCAGGAAGAGGCAGCACCAGGAAGAGGCAGCACCAGGAAGAGGCAGCACCTTGAGTTTGTTCAGAGGTTAGTCATTGGCATATTTGCCATTCATATAAATATTAGACTGAATTGTGACTTGTCTTGACAGTATTTATTAAGCTGACTACTGGTATAAACAATATGGCCATGGTTTCCATACTGGGCTTACCTTAAGCCGGGTCTAGGCCTTAATAAAATTAGGGTATTTAAGCTGCTTTTATAAAAATGTCTAATAAAAAAATAAAAAAAACATTACTGGTGTGCATCTCGAGACAAAACAGTGGCAGTCACATATTTTAAGATATGTCAGTGCAAGTTGTTTTCAGTTAAATGATTAGTGAAAATTCTGTCATTAATTACTCTCCCTCATGTCGTTCCAAACCTGTAAGACCTTTGTTCATCTTCAGAACACAAATTAAGATATTTTTTATGAAATCTGAGAGGTTTCTGAACCACCCATAGACAGCAACGTCTTTGCAACTTTCAAGGTAGTCAAAACATCGTTTATATAATCCATGTAACTACAGTGGTGCAAATCTTAATATTATGAAGCGATGAGAATTCCTTTTGTGCACAAAAACAAAATAACGACATTATTCAACAATCTCTACTCTTTCACGTCATTCTCCTACGCTGTTGACGTAGTGTAAACAGTGTCAAGTCACCTTCATTTATATAGCGCTTTTAACAATATAGATTGTTTCAAAGCAGCTTTACAGTGATAATAGGAAAGTACAGTAACATAGATTGTTTAGGCTTTACAGCAGCTCTAGAATCAATTTATTAGATCCACTATTTTTGACCGTCAAAATGCCGGCGGACACAGCTTCAGTGAGTTGTTCAAAATCTTTCTTTTTAGTAAACTCTGTGTACACAAACAATGTTCTCCATGCTGGAGTTCATGTGTAGAGCCCCTGGTGATACTGAGAGCACAGTTTCATGTTGTGTCGAGCCTTCTTAGTGTTTTAAATATAGCGATTTTTGATGCTATCATAGTCGTGCCCCAAACACTCCCATTCAAAAGGCAATTTGACCGAAAACGAAAATACGGTCAAACTTAAAAGTGACGTTTCCATCCTAATGATGCTTTTAAACGAAAGTTTGCCTCGGGTAGATTAACAAAAAGAGGTTGCATTTTGGCAAGAGTTATCCTTTAACGCTCTCTGGCCCACTCATCTGCACAAAACAGTGCCTGGTGGCTCGAGAACGCAAACCCTGTTATAGATTTCAAGGTGCAAGCCTTGAAAAAAAGCCAGTGCAGCGCTTCTGGGTTCTACGTCAGAACGTAGGCTTATTATTGGCCGACTCTGGTCGTGTGTGATGACCCAGGAGCTAGCCAATAGTGAGCCTGTGTTCTGATGTAGAACCCATAAGCGCTGCACTGTTTACACTACGTCAACAGTGTAGGAGAATGACATGGAAAAGAAGAGATTATTCAACAATGTCGTTATTTTGGGGTTATTTTGCGCACAAAAAGTAATCTCGTCACTTCATAATATTAAGGTTGAACCAACGTAGTTATATGTACTATTTACTGATGTTTTTACCACCTTTCTGGGCTTTGACAGTTGCAATGACATTGATGTCAATGGAGGGACAGAAACCTCTCAGATTTCATTAAAAATAGCTTCATTTGTGTCCCGAAGATGAACGAAAGTCTTGAGGGTGAGTAATAATGACAGAATTTTCATTTATTGGTGCAAACATGCATTTTAGTCTGGTGGTAAATGTCATGTTTAACATTATCATGTAGTCATGTATGCAATTCACATTGCAAGGCTTGCAATTAAGTTAAATTATTTCTGTCACAAAGGTTTGGGCTGGATTCTGGCAATGTGTGCTCTATATAAACTGAGTCTATGACTGCCTTTCCACTGATACTCTGATGGGACCTGGGGCCTGTTTCAGAAAGGAGGTTAAGTGAAAACTCTGAGTATGTTAACCCTGAAATGAGGGAAACTCTGAGTTTTCTGTTTCAGAATGGGAGGTATGTTAAACCTGAGAAAGCAGAGTAAGTCAAGCCTGTTTCTGAAAGAGAGGTAACTTATACTCAGAGTCAGTTACCATGGTGTAACTAAGTCCACTGAAGCAAGCGTATGTAGAACCCAAATGCAGTTTAACGATAATCAGACATAGAAACAAAAACCATGGCAAGGCACGGCGAAACCAATCTCAGGAACATGAACTTACTATGTGGTTACATCAGCAATACAAGACCCAGACACATGGCAAACATGAGGGCTTAAATACACACAAGACTAATGACTAGACAAGGGACACCTGTGAACAATGATCAAACAATCAGACAATAAACTCATGACAAGACACATGGCAGGATCACATGACTACAAGGGATCACATGACTACAAGGATGCAAACATGACAAGAACAAAACCATACCAAAACCGTGACACATGGTAACTTACTCTGTGAACCTAACCTGGTCGGGAGCAGGTTTTCTTCTGTAAACCCAGCGTTTCTATCGGTCTCCTCCCCTTTTTTAAAGGGGAAGCGGTGTTTAAACACCTCATTCATTCTTTCAGTAAATTTTTATTAATAAAATTAATATTTTATTAATAAATAAAATATTGCTATTTTTACTGCAGTTTTTTTCAATTTTTTTTTAATAAGATGAAGTCTATATAACTCCTTTACAACTGAAAATACAGTAGTAGATTAGAGTTACATAATGTAGTTCTGAACAAATTCTACAGAATTAAACTGTGGCATTTACTGGAAATCACTGAACTGTGGTAATCTTTGCACCAGAAGTGGATGGACCGTCCTCCTGCTGTTCTTCCACACTCTGGGGGCGGAGGGAGAGATAAGAATACCCGTTTATACTTAGATTTAAACTTAGATTATCCACATAAAAATTTGAAACAATCTGAATGGGTAGATTGTTTGATGTGTAGACACATAATATTAACATTACCTCTGTAGGCCTCTCTGTGGCAGCAGAAACTATTTATCCCCATCGTCCTGTGAAGATGAGCATTTGTTTGAGGACACTTTATAACACTATTTAATTTCTGGTGTATTGAGTAGCGACTTACAACTGCCTGGGGTTCTGTTGGGACAGGAGGCTCCAAAAGACAGATATAACCATCAGAATCTGTTGGGACCAACAAAAAACCCAACCTCAAAGTAAAATAAATGGAAATATCAAAAAATAGCCTAAAAAATAACACATATGTAAACCTCTTACATTTTATGAAGGCCCTTGGATCTTTGGGAGTGACTGGCTCTGAAGTCCCTCCTGGAATTCCCTCAGCCAAAAATACTGCTGCACTGCTAGACACTGGATGCTATTAGTCATTTAATTTGTCAAATGTATAGTCAGGTAGCCTACACCCATGATATGCTCAAGCCTTACCTGATTGAATTATGTTTTTATATTTAATTTTCAGCTGCTGCCATGGTCTTTTAATGCCTGCAGGATTGCTCCACATGAAAATTAAAATTAGGTTGAATAACTTAGGCCTACTGTTCTTCCAGTTTCACCTCTGATATTATAACAGTTGGGTAAGTTACTCTAAAATAGTTATCAATGTTATCTTGAACAGTGTAATTAGATTCATGTAATAATTACTATCTTTAGAAAGTTTTGGTCTACTTATTACTAATTACTAAATCCCATGTCAACCTCAACCACTTGAACAATACAAGGAGAGACAAGAAACTGCACTTTTAATGCTTTCAAATAAACAATATACAATTGCATGAACTATTCTTGATTTGACCAAAGTGTGTAGAGGGAGAAGGTTACATAAAAAATATACCTTTTAAAAATGTATGTTAAATCCACTATTGTTTTATACAGAATTGTTCTCTATAGTCTATGCAGTAGCCTATTTAATGTAATTACATCAGATTTTATTTTAAATTACAGAAGAATTAAGAGTTATCCCTTTAATTAAATCACAATATTTAGTAGGGGTTGCACGACTACTGATTTCTGCTAGTCGATTCCTTATCAAAACAATACTCGAGTTACTCGACTACTCGTGGTTCATGCTACTTTAAATGAAAAGACATGAAATAGCTAGATCTTATCAATAAACATTTATTAATTCATAGCCTAATGCAACAATTACATAAGTAAACTCTCAAAACATTATAATTATGACATTTCATTTTTAAATTTTCATGTAACAGTCTAAAGCCAAATAAATAGCCGTTCTTGCCTTTCATTTCAGACGTCTGCTTCTAGGGGCCGTTCACATATCGCGTCTTTTTCGCGCTCAAGGTCGTTATTTCAAATGTAGGAGCGCGGCGAGCGCGCTCATATGGAAACAACGTGGTGCGCTAGTTTTTCCAGGCGGGTTTTTCCTTCTCATCTCCAGAAATATATCTAGTAGTAAAGCTAATGCAAGGGCTAGAAATCAATTAATCCTTTGCTGATACTTCTTCATCGTCATCATGGAGAGCGCAGTTCACGGTTGCATAGCACCGACAGACGCCATGGGAGCGCGAGCGCTTGTAGGAGACAGCGGCCGCGCTTTCCACACGTTTTTAAACGCAATATGTGAACGGCCTCTTGCAGAGTTGGCCAATTACAATATTTTTGTCATCCTTGATGAAATACTTCCACACATCTGACGTGTGGCGTCTGTTGGTGACGTTCGCCATTTTTAATTAATTTATGGTTAATGGACGCTCGAGTAGTCGATTGTTTCCGACAGCGTCGACTAGTGGTTGAAGTAGTCGATCTATCGACTACTCGACTAGTCTATGCAAGCCCTAATATTTAGATTACTTGGTAATTAATTACACCCATCACTGTATAACAGTAATTCCTCTTTTTGTTTGGCGCTGTTGCCATGGTGACTCGTAATATCTGCGCTCCATTGATAATGGCTTTTTATAGTTGTGGTGCACGCGCTAAACTCAGAGTTGATTGAACTAACTTATTTCAGCTGTTCTGTAACCGAAAACTCAGAGTTTCCCATCTCAGGGTAAGTCAACTCAGAGTTCAAGTTTTGAACAGAGTTCATACCTTTCCTTTATAAGCAGAGTTCAACTCAGAGTTGGTTGAACCTCCTTATTGAAACAGGCCCCTGATGAGGGGATGATATTGTTAATGAGCTGGGTGATGACAAAAGTTGTAGAATAAAACTTTAAATCTGGCAACCCCACTTCCAAAAGTTTAGTTAGTTGACAGTGCGCTTGTAAACAGACACATTGAGTTGATGTATTTTAACCAGGGCAGAAGAAATATCAGTTATTGATCACAACATCAGTAGTGTTTTATCCATTAGTGTTTATAGTGGATAATTAGTTTTATCCAAACAAATTAGTCGTTAAAACCGATATCTGGTTTTTATTTACACATCTTTTGTGCTGTCTCTCTCTGTCAAAATATATAAACTCAGTCCATAATATTTCATTGTTTTTTTTCTCTTTTAGACGCTTTCTTGACATCAATCCTGAACGTGGATCAAAAACAAAGAAAGGACAATTAACTTCAAAGAAAACTGGCCAAGTTATGCAAAACAAGAACACCACTGTAAGCCTAGAGGTTTCCTCGCTTCTGCGAAAACTTGCAGACTTTGAATGGGATTTCGTTTGCACTTTTATGGACTTCAGAACAGAAACAGCACTTCACTGCCATTATAAAGCTTGGAAGAGCCAGGACATTTATTAAAATAACTCCGATTGTATTCGTCTGAAAGAAGAATGTCATATAGACCTAGGATGACTTGAGGGAGAGTAAATCATGTGCTAATTAAAATTTTTTGGGTGAACTATCACTTTAATTAAGCGCTTAGTGTTACCTGTTTGTTGTTAAAGTGTTAAAATTGCATTTTATGTTTTAAAAAATTCAGCCAACATGTTCACAGAAGGCAATTTTCTGATCTTTGCTTTTAACCAAATGTTGCTTTCTTTTTCCTAGTGTGACTACTCTTATGAAACCTTAACATATAATATTTTAATTATGTAATTATAAAAGCAGCATTCCCTGTAAAATACAATTTATTGCTGTAGACAAGTTTAATATTGTAAAAGTATGTGGTATATACTGTATTTGGTAATTACAGTGGAGTACTGTAAATGCTTTTTACTGTACTAGTGCTGTAAAAATACAGTATGTGAGGAAACTACACACTAGAAGCCTATTAGGCCATGGCATTGTTTCTTTTGTTGCTAAAAAAAAAAGACATGTTCAATAAAAATATAATTGGATCAGTGTAATGTTGCAGTTGTATGTGTGTATTTTACATGGCTCTATTGATTGAAAGATTTTTTGAGTTTCAGGAACTAAAAGTTAAGTTGGGCCCATTAGAATATATAATTTAGTTGAATTGGTAATGGAGTAATGCTTACTTAACAAGCTGAGTTAAATAAATGGGTGGGGAATGATTGTTTAAACTAAGTATCTTCAGTTACTGTAACTCGGTTATAAGTACATTCAACTTAAATGTTCTATTCCATTCCATTATGGGCTTAAGTACATTGAACGTAGTCCACTTGTCTTATTCAACTAATGCTTCATTACTTAAAAAATTTAAGGCAACGAGTTACCTTGGTTTTTTTAAGTAGATTCTACTTATCCGGGTTTACAGTGTATAGTACCTTGTGTGTAAGCAAGTAAGGTGAGAAATAATGTGGTATAGTTAAAATCTATATGACTTGAGCTTTATTGTCCCTTGCATAATTTGAATAGTTTATTTCTTCTATTTTTGAGTTCCAAAGAGTTGCTGCTAAAAATGTACAGCAGGAGATTTTTGTCTCTGGACATCCATAATTCGTGTTTCATGGAAATCTTCAAATCCATAAAGGGATAGCCTGGCCAAAGACAAAGTTTTCTTGCAACAGGTTAATAAATACATGGAAATGCATTTAAAATACAAATACAAAATACTGTGTGAACATTTTTATTTAAATACAAATACAGTATTTTATATTTTGAAAATACACAGAATACATGTGAAATTGGCCATCCAGTGCAGGTATAGGTCACAGTAGTCTCAGCCTCAGACGTCACGCCCACGGAACGTTGGCTAAACGTCTGATGCATATGGTACACTTAACTGGAAACACTTCAGGAATGTCGAAGTCGTCATCTGATTGGTTGAATTTTATCGGATTTCCGGGGGGCGCGAGTGTCGCGTTTATTTTCGGTCCGCCGGGAAACAAATGTCATGATGCCAAAACCCCTCGTGGAAGAAGAAAGCCGTTGTTTTTACAACTGAGACAATGAGCGCTTACCACGATCAACTAAACGCTGTATTTTCAAAAGTATGTGAAGTTCGCGGCTCCATTGATGCTGTAAACTTGCACAAGGTTCTTGAATGAATAATTTATTAGATGCCAGTGTTGTGCCAGTTCACAGCTTTTCTGAACTAGTTCAAGTTCAGTTCATACATGCTCAAAGTGAACAGTTCACGTTCAAAGTTCACAATTTTAATTCTGAACTAGTTCAAAGTTCAGTTCATTTTACTTTTTTCGTGAGATATTCAAATAAATACTTTTTTTCACACTACGAGCTAGAAATCACTATACGTTCTTTGAAGCTGCTCATTGTAGACATTTGCTCATGACACTGCAATTGTGGGTTTCTTACCAGGTGATGAAACTTGCAGCAGTACAGACAAGGTAGACCAGTTCTATACTTAGTGCAATGAAATCTATCAGCATTTAATTAAAAAAAGAATATATAATATGAAATATGTATATATTATTTGATATATATGATATTATATATACATATGTGTGTGTATGAAATGAGCAAAACTCTTGAATGAAGGTAATGAAGGCAAAACTCAAAGGCACAAAAAACTTTATTTTTAAGGAAACTCTCGTCGTTGCCTGCTACGCGGCGTTGCTATGCCTACCCCGCTCTGCTGCAATTCATCACGGGTAACGTTGTGCGGAAGCCAGTATGCTATTCAACTATTCTCAGCCGGACACTACGTTGCCCGCAATGCATTGCGCACACAATGTCAAAACCATTTCTGTCTGGTGATACATGATTTAAGCGGCACCAGCGAGAATACAGGAGGGAGGAACTTTCTCTCGTTGCGTTTCAAAAGAGAAAACAGATGTCACTCAGTTTTCAATGGAAAACAAATTCCAACGTTCATTTACAGTGATGTCTGCCGTTCATGACACATAATGTGAACTAATTCACGTTCAAGTTCTTTATTAAAAAATGTGTTGCGTTCAGTTCAACGTTCACGAAAAAATGAGCGTGTTCAATGAACGCGTTCTTTTGAACTCGTTCACGCACAACACTGTTAGATGCACACCGGTCTGTTATTGTAGGGACATCAGCATTATATTGTCACGCCCCTAAATATGACGCGGTACAAAACAAACTGTGATTGGTTGTGTTACATGTCAGTCAAACGTCCTCTTGGGCGGTCCTTGGCCAAGAAATGCTGCGATAGAGTCCAGACCTTCTGCCGTCAGTCTGAAGGTCTGGCTACGCGAGACTAAGGTCACAGTGAATGAAGAAACTACATAGGCCTACTGACTTTTCATTCCTAACTCTGCCCTTTCTATCTTTCCATTTTTTTCATTGATCACATCCATCCATCATCCCAGAAAATTGTCAATACTGATGGCCATTCGGGTGAAATACTTGATAGCTGTTAACATAAACTGCCAACATTAAGGCCCGTACACACCGGGACGAATATCGGCGCGCGTTATTCGCCAGCGTTTTTTGTGTTCACACCCAAGCGATTTTCGCTGACAATGAGCCGAGTGAACATGCAAATTCATTCCCTGACATTAGATGGCGCTTAATGTAAAACAGAAATACAATACCACTCCATAACAGTCTATACTCTGCAATACCACTCCATAACAGTTCTCTTTTATCAAGATTTTTGTAGTCGCTGTCGCGTTTGTCATATAGTTCTTTATGTTCCGACACCAACGAGACCAGCAGCTCTACATTCATCTTGCCTTGCCTCTTCCTCGTCTTATTTCTTCCCGGCAGTGTCTGTCTATGGGCAGTGTAGACGCTACTTGGCGTATATCTTCTTCGCTGTTACGTATGTGTGCTCGGCAAGACCGTTTTGTGTTTGAGCGCCCCCAAGTTGTGTTTTACTGTAACTTCAGAAGCTCCAGACACGTGAGCAAAAGCGCCAATCTCATTGGTCGGATAGTTTTTGACGCGGCGCGTCAAACCAAAAAAACGAACCCGAGGCGTTTAAAAAAAAATTACGCTTTTACGCGTGGCGTTTTTCGCGTCGGTGTGCACACTCACATTGGCGCCCTTTGTTTAGTCACGAGGCGTTAAACGAAATTCGTCCCGGTGTGTACGGGCCTTAAAGTTGGCTAAATCTCAAAAACCCGTCAAGAACACCAGGGGCCCGTTCTTCGGATGTTGCTTAAAACATCCAAGACCAAATGAGACATCCAAGATGATATCATCGTGCTAATCATGATCCAGATAAGTGGGTTCTTCGAACACACCTGTTGTTTATGATTAGTATCGCTGGATTGAGTTATCTCAGAGCCCGTCTACGGAGAGCCTTGGAACTTCCTATTAGCCCCATTGTATCGATCTTGGTTGCAGTTCCATTACAATTCCACTGGAGGTGATCGCGGGCGAGTGCAGACTGAATGGGAGTCTATGGGGCTAGACGGCTAAATTTGTCTCTTTCACCCGATTGCCGTTGAGAAATCTCAGATTTGATTGTAGGTTTTGCAAGTTCAACATGGGTTATAGGTCGAAAATTGAATGAACGAGTACTTATGTCCTTTCGATTTCTTACAGGTTGAGTTGTTGTTGCCCATAACACGCTAGCATTCTGCTAATGAACGATGCCGCTTGATGGCATCGTGGCATCCGAAGCGGGACCAGAAACAAACAAAACAAAAACTCTTCTAGCACGTGTATTTACCTGTGTCAGCTGTGTTGTGTATTTCCCTGTGTCAGCTGTGTTGTGTATTTCCCTGTGTCAGCTGTGTTGTGTGTTTACCTGTGTCAGCTGTGTTGTCGATGCCTCGAGAGAAAAGAAAGTGCAGAGCGCGAAAGCACCAAAGTGACTGAAGGATTGCCGTAAAGCACTATCACTGTGTATGACGTCATTGACATTTTAAAATACTTTTTTAAAGCAAATAAGTGACTCTAAAAAATCTAACACCCAGCAATGTGTAATTTCTTTGCATATCCTTTTGAATACAACATTCAAATTACTAGACAAAAAATTATATCCTGAGAAAAGTGGAATTTGATGGGTATAGCGCCATAGACCTCCGCATGGACATAGCGCCCCCGCATGGACAGAGACGTGTTACTGCAGCCAGTCCAGAAACCGGAAGTAACCAGAGAGTGCCAATTCTCTTCCTATTAGACATTCTCTGGTTATCTGAGATAATTGCGCGTTCTTGTGTTGGTTTAAAAGGGGATATGTATCAATAGTAGAAACAATGATCAGCAACGCTGCTATTGGCTGTTCAGCATGGCCAAAGAATGTGCCCAGTTTTTCTCCCAAGCAGAACAAGAGCTTTTAATGGAAGGTGGGACGGCCCGAGTGGTGGCCGCACAAGAGCGGTAATGTAGTTGTAACCACACACACACACACACGAATAATCTTTATTTTGTTATTCACATTCATTTCAGTATAATGATGGATCATAACCACACCAAACAAACAATATTAATCGCTTCTTTATTGGGTTTTCATGTTTACATTTACAGCACATTTTTATATACATAGTTACTGATTTGAAGTGCACACAAATTAGTTATGTTGTATATGTTACATATATTTGTTTCTACTTTGAGTTTAAGTTTACTGTCCGTGATGAACTTCAGGCATGGTCTGCTGCAGCCGCATCCTGGCGTGACAAGGATTAGAGTCCGGGCAGGAACAGAATTGAAGTATTATTGGTTACGCCCGGACCTACCATTTGCTGGGAATTGCCCGGGGGAGGAAGAAACGCTACTGTCTTCATAAGTTGATTTATTTAGTTGTATATTTACGATATTTGATTACATTTTTGATTTATTTAAGGTTATATGTTGAATGTAAAGTTAAATTGTTTCCCCTCTTAATTTGTAATGGGCCCATCCTTTCCTTTATAAGCTGTTGCTTTGTTCATTTGAGCAGGTCAGTTTTAGTTTGTTTCGTTGGTTTTTGTCTAACTGTTTTTGAGCTCATTTTCTGTCTGTTTGTTTTATTTTATTGTAAGAAATGTATGAGTTTGTAAAATTAAATTTTTTTCTTGGGTTCAAATAAAGACCCTTTTTTTTTTTTTTGTGCAAAGCTTGTGTTCCTTGTTCTTGTCTTCTCGGTCCCTCACAGAAGGTTATGCCGAATTTGAGTCTTTAATTAAAATGACAGGGAACACCTCAAAGTCTGCAAAAGCCAGGAGAGAGGGCTGGCAAAAAGTAGCAGACAAATTAAATGCGTAAGTGCTGTCCATGGTCCATGTTTCTATCACTTTCTACAGTATGTAGTTTTGCATTTTAATAATTTCATATTTACTTTACACAAGTAAAAGTGAATAACAAGAATATTCTACAAAATGTTAGCCTTTAATTCTTATACTGTCTTTATTTTAAAAAGCCACTTTTTTCCCCTCTTTTTAAAAGCCACTGTTAAATAATGTGTTTGTCTGTTTATAACAACCACCAAGAAAAAGGCTGAAAAAATCAATAAAACAGGTGGTGGTCCTGCACCACCACAATATACCCCAGCAGAGGAGCTGGCCCTTGGGTTGAATGAAAACCGAACCATTGTGGAGATGGGCATCCCCGGGGGCAGCTCTTCCTCAGACCCAAAGCCAGGGACCAGTAGCAGCAACACCTTCATTACTGGTAGGCTAAATGAGCTTTCAATTCTCTTTGTACACTGTCAAATGATTTGTTGCTGCATTAAATGAAGTATAATCCAAATGGCTGGTACAGTCATTTCAACCGTTTGTGAAAGTGAAAACTTCTAAACTTTTAGTTAATATAAAATATGTTGCCATGAGTTCTTGATCACATAGTATTTTTTACAGTGTAGTTAATTGTAATGACATTTTTTTTTTCCCTTTTGTGCAGTTTTACATAATACACCAACACTTTTACCTGTTCCCAAGCAAGTGGTGGCTGAAGCATATGCAGTAAGTTGTGTACTTTTTCTAACTTGCATACAGAGGTGGAAGTAACGAATTACAACTACTCACGTTACTGTAATTAAGTCGTTTTTTTGGGTACTTGTACTTTTTTGAGTATATTTTTAAATCTGTAATTTTACTTGTACTCAAGTACATATTAAGCTAAGTAATCTACTTCGCTACTTGTAAAATCACATTTCGTTACTGAGTACAATTTGAATTGATATTCAAATCTTTGAATGGCATTTCGGTAGCCAATAAAGATATTCGATCGTAAACGGACCAATAAAACCCCTGATATTTGGATTGAATGAAAGCCGCCGCAGTCGCAGCAGGTTTTGAAGAGCTGATCATGAAGGAGGCGAGGAGCTCAGAGCTCTCAAATGTAGGCTACGAATGAACTGGACTCGGATATTGAGTGTGCGCTCTCGGACTGTGTGTCATATCATGTGTAATCGCGAATCTCTCCAAGTGGTTCTCACTGCAGACTCAAATGACGTCCAGCTCCAATCTCTCCATGCTCTTGAATTAAACGCTGTCAAAAGTTATGAAAAATCTAGTCTTTTTGCAATTAAATTCAGTTTGAATTGAAATCAAGCTTCCTCGTGCTGTGTGTGAGCTATTGCAACAGTTCACGTTACCCTATTGTAAAGACAAATACACTGAGTGAGTAAATATTAGATTATTGTAATGGTTATTGATCAATGTTTAAATATGTAAACAAAAGCCTGAATTAAAATCTCTCCTTATAAAGTGGACGTGTCTCTTTAGAAGACTTGAATTAAACTTTTCCATTCAAATAGATTACTGTTACAATGAGTGTTGTGCTTTTCAATGCTTGAAAATAATGATTGCCTTGACAAAATGGATGGACAAAAATGTAGATATTAAAATATTTCGTTTTTAATACATAATTAAAAACTATATTTGTATTTTTTACAAATATATAATTTTTAATACCATCGGGAAAACTACTACATGTAGTAGTTTTCCCGATGGTATTAAAAATTATAGGCTAGGCCTACTGAATATTGACATATTTCAAGGTGTCATATTGAAGTTAGAAATTCCAGTATCCACTAATTAATGTCCTTCGACAATAAGGTAAAAATGTGTTAAAAGTAGCTATTTTCTACATAAATCTATGATTTGGTTGTATATTTTTATTGGTAATGCATTAACTATCGCCAGCTAAAAAGTAATTAGTAACTAGTACTCCGAGTAGTTTTTGAGAAGAGTAATTTGTACTTTTACTTAATTACTTTTTTGACACCAGTACTTTTACTTGTAATTGAGTATTATTTCAGCAATGTAACGGTACTTGTACTTGAGTACAAATTTTCAGTACTCTTTCCACCTCTGCTTGCATAAAGGGAAGAAAGTGCAACACTTTGTAATGCCCATTTATTTCCATTGCACAGGACAGTGAAGAAACCCTCTCAGATGACTGTCCTTTGGAGGAAGAACCTGTAAGTGCATAAATAACTTTACACTAATTTGTATATACTTGTGTACCTATTCTTTCTGTCTGCAATATGAGTTGCAGGAGTCCACACCTAGAGAAAGGCTTGCAGAAGAGTCTGCACAAAAGAACTGATACAGAGGTGGACAGTGTTGTACTTTTACTTTTTACTTTTGTAGCATGAGGCATGTTTTGGCCCTTTTTTTTTTTCTTTCACAAAATGACACAGGGTGACATCCATTCCCTATATAAACGGCATCTTCAACAAAAAATCAAGCATTTTGACCTGAAAAAACACAAATTAAGAGGAGAAATTGAACTCGACATCTTGAAAAAGAGAAAAATTGCACTAGAGATTGAGTTGCTTCAAAAGGACCTTCAGAGTAAGTGCTAATACACCATTTGACACATAGTAGTATTGCTGACTTTACATAACTATCTCTTATTGCAGGCAAAAGATGACTTGCTGGCTTTTCTTTATAAAGAATTGTTTAAATAAAACTCCAGGAACGAAGCATATTTGTCTTGTCTTTTATTACACATTCAAAAATGGTGTTCCACAATTCTGTCCCGTGCAGCTCTGCCACTAGGTTGGTCCAAGTGCACTGGCTGGAGGTCGTCATCATCAGGCTGCACCCCCACCACAGGGCTCCTCTCCTTTCTGATAGTGGCAATGTTATGCAATATGGCACATGGAACAATTATGTCACAGTCAGGTGATACCCTCAGACTTTTCAGACACTGTGAAATCTTTCCTTTAGTTGCCCAAAGGTTATTTCAATGCGTGCCCTTGTCCTGGCTAGAGCTGCATTGTAACGGGTTTGTAGTCCAGGGTTTGGGTCAGGGAAGGCCGTCATAAAATACTGCCTGCAGGCATAGCCCCTGTCTCCAAGCAGGATCCCGTCAAAATCCCCTGTATAATGGAAAAATGCAGTTTTGTTAGGCTCAGCATAAGTGTGTGTAATACTGTGAGCTTGACATTTATATGTTCCCTTACCACGTTCAAATAATGTGCATAAATGTGACTCTCTGAAAATTCTTGAGTCATGCACTGATCCTGGCCATTTTGCTTCCACATTTGTGATATGGAACATAGTCACACACCATCTAAGAGATTTTAGTCAGTGTTGAAAAGGCCAGCTATGCATATATTGAGACATTAGCGCCCCCTTGTGACTTTAAGACGCATTAATCTGATGACTCAGTAATTTTCCTTTTAACGGGAAGCAGTTCGGAGAGCTCGTATAGAGACTTTGCTAGTGTCCCGCTGTTACTGTTGTTGTTGCAGAGTGCGTTCATATACAAAACCACTCATACTACGTTACTCCAAACTACTCTGTCATACCCTCTACTACTTGTACTGCAATTGTTCACTCAACTCAATTCTACGACTGTAAATGTCTCTACAAGCCTCAATCCATTAAAGTGTACTTCGTCTCTGACCGGACGACTTATGTCTGCTCAATATCCACCAGCACCACACTAGTCTACCCAACAGTCAGTCAACTGCATTCTTTTTTCTTTAATGTCATATATATTACTAATCTGGAATATTATAAATTGTAATAGTAACTTACCTGCACATTTACACTGTGAACCCCCTTTCGGTTCACAAAATCCCCTTCATTGGGGCCTGGTGGGGCCTTGATGGGGATGTGTGTGCAGTCTATGGCACCAATCACGTTAGGGAAGCCTGAAGGACACATACTGTTAGTCATACTTTTTGGCATGGTCATGATTGCATGTCATTAACAATTATAAATGTACCTGCAATAGCAAAAAAAATTCTGCTTTACAACCTGGGGTCTTAAGTGGCTTGGAAATACCACAAAAAACCCTAAAAACTGCTTGAGTGCCAGGTAAACTTTGCGAACGGCACGACAGACAGCACTTTTCACCAAGTTCTCTGCATCTCCAATAGTGTAAAGGAAAGTGCCACTCGCAAAGAATCTCAGGGCAATGCACACAGTCTGTGCAGTTGTCAAAGCCCGACTCCTCCGTGTTGAACACTTAATGTGTGGTTCCAACAAATGAATGATGTAAATAACACCCTCACGAGAAAAACGATATCTCTCAATAATTACACTGTCGCGCTGCGCTAAAGGATCCTGTCTATCCTGCAATACGCGATTAATTCGAAAAGCTCTGCGAATTATTCTTGCACCTTCGGTATCGAAATCTGGAACCGACCAACGTCATTTTTCGATACTCGATAGTATCGAGGCAATTCGGTCGGTACCCTAAAAAGTATCGAACTCGGTAACCAGCCCTACCAATCAGAGCAGCTTTTCTTACCCGCTCCGTGTTGTCGTCACTCACAGCTGTTTTGTGAGGAAAGGAAAAAACGCACATTAATCTTTTCTGGTTTCTTTTAGTATGTTGTTTGTATTTGTGGTTTGTGTCTGTGTGTTATATTAATGTATAATAATTCTTTATAATAAACTTCAAGATACCAAAAACTTAATTCATACTTAACAACAATAGAGTTCGGGATCGTCACGTCGCATTGTGGGAATCACGGTACGGAAGTAGATGTACTGTATAGTAGCGTATAGTAGGCAGTAGGTAACGTTGGTCATTTGGTCATTAATTTAGGTTATTTTTTGGAAAATGGTTCAGTATTGCTTTATTGTGAACTGCTGTAATCGGTCTCGTTATCGACAGGGCAAACGCCTCATAAATCATATTAGTTTTCCCCATTTTCCTACTTGGAAAAAACACAAGGAGACTTGGTGTCTGAAATCCCAAAGAGGCGTCGGATGGCTTGGGTCGCCGCTGGTCGTCAATATTATAGCCTACTACCGGACGAAAACAGTGGATTATTGCACGTATGATAAATTACTCCTGAAGTGTAACAAACCCGCATAGACAAGCTTCATAGCTCACAGAATCTGACAAGTGTGTGTGTGTGTGTGTGTGTGTGTGTGTGTCACCACTGATGCTTGTTAACGGTACCTTAGTGCGAACGATTGTTTTCTCCGCGTTTACTTTGTAGATCTGCAGATCTTGCACTCATCCATTTGTGAACTGCAGGTGAGTATGGCAAGCCGTTTTAGCTTAAATTGTACCCAGCGTTACTCGTCGTAATTGCATTTTTACTAGCAGTGCCGCTGCTAGCCATTTTGGTGCCCTAAGCATAATTCCTTTATGATGCCCCCCACCCCGACCCTGAAAAAAAAAAAGTTTGTTTTTGCCAGTTTAACTTTTTATTACCAAACATAGAACTCAATACCAATAATAACACAATAGCAGCATCACAGTAGAAAACTTAAGAACACTAAACAGAGAAAGTAAAATCTTCACAGCTTTGCTGACTTTGTAAACATATGTAGAATAGCCAACACACACACATTTGAAAGTGCAAACTTTTCTTCAGTAAACAGAATAGCAAAATAAAAAAAAATTCAAAATAATCCAGACATGTTTTTCCCAAATGCAATGTCACTTTGAATAAATTACATTTATTAGACAAAATATTCAAACAAAGAATCTTATACCGGAAAAAAATTATAAACATTTAAAACTGAAAGCATGGCAGCCAAGGAGTTCTCCCCCTTTATTCCTTATTTATCAACTATTTGATAAATCCAATATAATATAATATAAAAGCATAATAGATTGAGGTGCAAAATGCACACAATTCAACAGTAATCTTTGCTTTATATCATTCATAATGACATTTTATATTTTTATATATATATTTAAGAGGAATTGTTAGCCTACCATGTGCACAGCACTGACTGCTAACGTTTACTGTTACTGAGAAAGTATTAACCACCGTCACGTCAAAATAAACCATAAACTACTGCTCAATATCTAAAGAAAGAAAGTAACAGCTAGCTGGCGTCAGTTATTTGTAAAATAGGTAATGTTTAACAGTAAAATCTCAATTTAGCTTGCACCGAAGTTATAAGTTATAATAATAACATAGTTTGCTAACATTAACGTCAGCAAGTTCGAGGCGCATTACGATTAGCAGCAGCACATGCAGCACATTTCCCGTATTTAAGAATGATTAAACATGGACTTACCTGCAAGTGATGCACGGGCATCATCTCGCAGTTTCTTTTTCTTTCTTTTCTCAGATCCTGACTCCTGCTGTCTTTTCGGGGCCATTTCCAAAAAAGTTGCCTACTGTCTGTCTGTCAAACTTCGTCAGGCGCCCGCGCGAACAACCGGCACGGACCATCCAACGGGGGGCGAGGGGGCGGTACTTTCTAGACTAGAGCAATTAAATTATCTTGTTCCCCCTTTTTTGTTACGTGCGTTGCCAAAGTTTATGCCTAATAATATTTCTATACTGAAATAATATCGGCATTATAATTATTTATTTTTTTTATTAATTTTTGGTGCCCCCTCAGCACTTGGTGCCCTACGCACTGCGCGTGATGCGCGTGGTGGGAGCGGCGGCGCTGTTTACTAGTAAGAATTCAATTAGAGAGCTCTACAATTCAATTCTTACTAGTAGCAATTACAATTAGAGAGCTCTACAATTCAATTATTACTAGTAGCAATTACAATTAGAGAGCTCTACAATTCAATTATTACTAGTAAGAATTACAATTACAGAGCTCTCTAATTCAGTTCTTACTAGTAACAATTCCAATTAGAGAGCTCAACAAATGAATTTTTACAAGTCATATGTCTCCATTGACTTCCATTCATTTTTAATTACGGAGCTCTACAATTGAATTGTTACTTGTAAGAATGTAATTGCAGAGCTCTTTAATTCAATTACAGAGCTCTGCAATTATACATATCTTTAATTCATATTTTTACTAGTAAAAATTCAATTAGAGAGCTCTGTAATTGCATTCTTACTAGTAAGAATTTAATTAGAGAGCTCTCTAATTGTAATTGTTAATAGTAATAATTGAATTAGAGAGCTCTCTAATTGTAATTCTTACTAGTAACAATTCAATTGTAGAGCTCCGTAATTAAAAATGAATGGAAGTCAATGGAGACATACGACTAGTAAAAATTCATTTGTAGAGCTCTCTAATTGTAATTGTTACTAGTAATAATTGAATTAGAGAGCTCTGTAATTGTAATTCTTACTAGTAATAATTGAATTAGAGAGCTCTATAATTGTAATTCTTACTAGTAATAATTGAATTGGAGAGCTCTCTAATTGTAATTGCTACTAGTAAGAATTGAATTGTAGAGCTCTCTAATTGAATTCTTACTAGTAAAAATGCAATTACGACGAGTAACGCTGGGTACAATTTAAGCTAAAACGGCTTGCCATAGTGAGCCTTCAGTGACAAGTTTTTAAATGTTGTTGCCCAGGGCACATGAAATTGTTAATCTGGCCCTGGATCGGAGGTGTAAGCGCTCACTCCACAGACCAAGTAGGAGAAAATATCAGGGAAACTGAGGCTTGGTAAGCTTTCATAATTATTACTCCATACTTTGTTCATAGGGATTGATTCCGCCTATAATCACAAAAAATGTAAGTAGCGTTGTTTGGCTTCCTTAAGTTTGTCAGTATACGGTAGGGCTGGGACGGTTACCGCAATACCGCGGTCACGTGACGCCTACCGCGGGTCTGAGCTCATCACCGCAAAAAAATAAATAAAAATAAACACTGGCCTTCACATGTGTTCACGTTGTGTCTAATGACATGGATTCATTGATTATAATGACATGGATTGTGTCTAATAACATTGTGTCTTACGTCTCTCCGCGCCGCTTCGCTAAATATAGGTGCCTATAGTCTAGGGGGTTGAGGTTTAAAGCGGTTTACTGCTATACCGCGGTAATTTCTTGCTTTTCAACCGCGGTAAGAAAAAATCCATACCATCCCAGCCCTAGTATACTTTTTTTTGTCACGGTCCATAACTCTTTCTTTCTCGGTGCCGGTGGAGACCGGCCGGCTATGCTATTACCTTATTCCAAACCGGCTTTTGCGTTGCCTCTAAAATGGCCGCTGTTACCCACAATGCACCTTTCCATAACATCTACGCCCGAACTCTATCTGACGAACTGACGACAAACTACAAACAAACTTAAAGGAACACTCCACTGTTTTTTCATATTAAACTGTTATTCCCTTAACTAAGACGAGTTGATACATACCTCTCTCGTCTCAGTGTGAGCACTCAATCGCTCTGGCGCACGGCGACACTTTGATAGCACTTAGCTTAGCCCAGTTCATTCATTAGGGACCAAACAGAGATGAAGTTAGAAGCGACCAAAACACCTCCACGTTTTCCCTATTTAAATACAGTTACACGAGTAGTTACACGACCAAGTATGGTGACACAAAATAAAACGAGTCCCAAGTGCTATTCCGCCATACATTATAGTTATCCTTTTTACCCGCTTAGAAAGGCGCCACGTTTTATTTTGTGTAGCGGCTTGTCAATAGAGGGCGCTGGGGCGCCGCCCCCCTCAAAAGTCCAGAAATATACATGTATACAAAAATGATATAAAAATGAAATAAAAATAAAAAATAAAATAGTTTACTCATACAATGTAAGTAGTAAGAGCCTCAGCATTTAATAAAAACTGGCTTTAATCGGTCAAATATTTTCTTTATGTTTTTCAATAAGTTTCATGCGGTTTCATGTGAGAGGGACGCCGGACAAATGGATGTCTATGGAGTCTTTAAATTTTCGGGCAGCATGTGACCTGAAGCTGGTCTCTAATTGGTTTCTTAAAGATTCTCCTCCGGACGCAGGTCGCTGCGTCCCTGGCGAATCAGAATTGGATACATGTTATTTTATCCAATCTGATTGGTTCTCGTCACCTGCCATTCAACTCAACGCTCTTTGCCACTACTGCGAGTGCAAGTGCGCGCGGGCGACACCGTCTCTCCGACTACGTCAAAACATCGCTAGGCTGATCATTTTCGTAGAGAGAATGGCAGAAGTTAAACCAAATTCTGTCATTGATTTACAAATAAAAACCTTTCACAAGTCCTTTAAGAAATAAAGGATGTCCGACCGGACCAACCCGATTTACAGGCCAGTGACAGGACGAAGCTAACGCTACACCCGGAGCTTCACCCGCGCTTGTTATGAGAAACGGAGGTGGCTTTATTTGCTTATTTGTTAACTTATGCTGTTCAATTCATTGCATTTTAATGTTCATGTCATGTATTTGTACTCAATATATAATCTAACTGTACATATCTGTTCTGTTACAGTTAGTAACTGAAGTGTAGATCACATTTGTACTAATTATATGAAAAAAAGATGATTGAAATAAATGATAAACTCTAAAATTTCTACTTTTATCCTTTTCAGGTTTGATTCTAATCATAATGTAACATTATTTGAAAAAAACTAAATTTCAGTACAAAAAAACAAACATTTTTATTGTTAGAATTGTGATTTCATAATATTTAGATATGAATCCAACTGGAAAATCTTGTGAAAAGATATCTTTCAGTTAGTCAAATAGCATATTGTGGAGCTCTATAGCCATCTAGTAGCTAAAATGATAATTTTTTACTTTTAAAACTACATTTTACAAAATATGGGCAAGAAGTTTACACTAAACCATGTAAAATTATCCATGTTATCCCCATGAATGAAAGTTAGAAATATGGGTCTTTTATAAAGTGAATTTTACATAAAATGCTGTTTTTTGTAAAAAGCCTATTTAAATAAATATTTATTTATTTAAAGAAATTTTAAATATATCATAAATCTTCCAAAAACTGCACAAATGTTGAGTAAAAACATTAATAAACAGTGTAAAATTACATAAAAAAAAAAATAAAAAAAATAAAAACTACTATTCTGTTACAAAATTAAATGTTATTGTCTGGGGACCCCAAAGATAACTAGTGTCGTCCCAAATGAAGATAATCAGAGGGTTAAATATGAAATGTGTCGTTATCTTTTAGTGTTGAGTGACGTAATATCCCTTTCAAGTGGACGCGTGGAAGCAACGTGAGATTGAATGCATTGAAAAGCCTTTTCAACCTCATAGTACCATTATTTCTGTGACACAATAGTTCAAATGATCATAGTACTGGGATAAAAGTGCAAAGTTCAAATATAAACACTGATGTCTACGATAGCGATCAAAATAGAGTAAATCAGCATATCAGCATATAGAGTAACGCATTTATCGATTACATTGTTTCGCCACTAAGGGGCTGTTTACACCTTACCCGAAAGTGTTTGTAGTTAGTTACTTTCCACCTCTGTTAAATTATTATGAATATTAAAAATGAAGTTCCTAAATGTAATTTATGGAAGCATTAAGCCATGGAAGGTCATGTGTACTAGTGACTTAACCCTTTGTTTTAATACTGTTTATTTACAGTGTATTTTATTCTGCTTACCTGACTCGTACAGAACTCCTGTCCATTTTGGCTGTGGTGCCTCCATCAGCGACTGGTCTTTGTATGGAGCCACCGTGAGAGGCCATCATTTTGCTATAGATCTTGTCTCTCATCTCACAAACTTCACTATCAGGTACTTTATTATTTTTTTAATCTACAGATTAAAGAATCTTGCAGTTCAAAAACGCTTCTGCTACGTCATACATGGATGTGCTTTTGTTGGTTTCAACCATGTAAGCATTAAGGTGATAATTTAATTATGATCCAACACTAGCCTTGAGTACCTTACTGCTTTTATAAAACAGTTACTACACAATACATTTATTAAAGCCGAAAAATATGTATCTGTGCAACTTTCATGAAGTAAAATCACTAAAAGCCTTCCTTCTGCTGGAAATAATAGTCCCTGACCACAAACAGCAACAGAAGTTACATACATTATTTCAGCAAAAAACTATCTTTTATGAGTGAGTCAGTCAGTAAAGAAAACTTAAACATTGAAATAGGGCTGGGCGATATGGCTGAAAACTGTATCACAATATAAGGGTTTCATATCGGTCGATATCGATAATTATTGATATTTTTTTATGATCTATTTAAAATAAGGACCAGGAGACAAATATATTACATTGAAACATTTTTTTATTTTAAACTTAACCTTCCTCTGATTATAATCCCCTCAGTTATAAAGGCAGAAATGTCAACACAACCATGGAAAACACTCAAATAATTAATGTAAACATAAGTTTAAAATCACAATGAACACTTAACAATTATCTCTTAACATTAAGGTGCAAAATTAAAGAATGCGTAAGAAATGCTTAAAGTGTAATAAAATAGTGCAAAGTGTTAAATATAAACATAGAGAAACCGACAACGGTCTTGCATAATTTGCAGACGACATTGGTCTGACTACTATGGAAGCTTGTTTCCGCCACAGAATAAAACATTTTAAAAGATAATTGCGACTTTTTATCTCACAATTGCGAGTTTACATCTCGCAATTCTGACTTTATTTCTCAGAATTGCGAGATATAAAGTCAGAATTGCGTGAAATAAAGTCGCAATTGCGTGTTATAAAGTCAGAATTGCGAGATATAAAGTCAGAATTGTGTGAAATAAAGTCGCAGTTGCGTATTATAAAGTCAGAATTGCGAGATATAAAGTCAGAATTGCGAGATATAAAGTCGCAATTGCGTCTTAAGTCAGAATTCTGACTTTTTTTCTCGCAATTGCGACTTTATATCACGCAATTGCGACTTTATATCACGCAATTCTGACTTTATAATACGCAATTGGGAGATATAAAGTCAGAATTGCGTGATATAAAGTCAGAATTGCGAGATATAAAGTCGCAATTGCGTGTTATAAAGTCAGACTTGTGAGATATAAACTATTCTGAGGTAAAAAAAAAAAAAAAAATCCATCTTTTTTTCCCCCTTAGAATTGGACTTTATATTTTCACAATTAGAAAAAAAGTCAGAATTCTGACTTAAGACGCAATTGCGACTTTATATCTCGCAATTCTGACTTTATAACACGCAATTGTGACTTTATTTCACACAATTCTGACTTTATATCTCGCAATTCTGACTTTATAACACGCAATTGCGACTTTATTTCACGCAATTCTGACTTTATATCTCGCAATTCTGACTTTATATCTCGCAATTCTGAGAAATAAAGTCAGAATTGCGAGATGTAAACTCGCAATTGTGAGATAAAAAGTCGCAATTATCTTTTAAAATGTTTTATTCTGTGGCGGAAACAAGCTTCCATAGTAGTCAGACCAATGTCGTCTGCAAATTATGCAAGACCGTTGTCGGTTTCTCTATGTTTATATTTAACACTTTGCACTATTTTATTACACTTTAAGCATTTCTTACGTATTCTTTAATTTTGCACCTTAATGTTAAGAGATAATTGTTAAGTGTTCATTGTGATTTTAAACTTATGTTTACATTAATTATTTGAGTGTTTTCCATGGTTGTGTTGACATTTCTGCCTTTATAACTGAGGGGATTATAATCAGAGGAAGGTTAAGTTTAAAATAAAAAAATGTTTCAATGTAAAATTTTCTCACAAAAACGACTCTAGAAGCCTTAATAGCGTTTAAGTATATATTTATATTTAAATCTAGTTCCTACATTATTTTTCTATACCTTGACTCACTGGGTAGTCTAACCTGCAAGATGCCCTTTAAGAGGAAATCATTTGTGACTCGATTGGTCGTGGCGGAGGTGTTGCAACCATTTATAGAGATATTCTAAATGTTACTCAGAAAACGGGTTATAAGTTTATTTCATTTGAAGTACTTGTACTAAATGTTACGCTCTTAGATGTTAGAAAAACATCCCTATTATCTCTAGCTTTGGCTACCGTATATAGACCGCCAGGGCCTTACGCTGATTTCCTAAAAGAGTTTGCAGATTTTCTCTCAGACCTATTAGTCAATGTCGATAAAGCATTAATTGTTGGAGATTTTAACATACACGTAGATAATCCAAATGATGCGTTAGGAGCTGCGTTTACAGATTTATTAAATTCATTTGGGGTCAAGCAAAACGTCACCCGACCAACACATCGTCTTAATCATACACTCGATTTAATTATATCACATGGAACCGATCCAACCGATATAGATATCATTCCACAAAGTGATGAAGTCACTGATCACTACATGGTAACTTGCATATTACGTACTGCTGTAATATGTCATGCGGCGTCGCGTTATCAACCAGGCAGAACAATCCTCCCATCCACCATAGATAATTTCTCAAATTGCTTATCTAATCTGTCTCAGCTGCCGCCTGAACACAAACAAACAGATGAACTAGAAGAACTAACTAGCACTATGAGCACCATTCTCTCTAGAACATTGGATGTGGTTGCACCTATTAAATTAAAAAAGGTCAGAGAGAAAAATAAAGCACCATGGTACAACAATACTACGCATGTTCTAAAGAGAGAAACCCGTATTTTAGAGCGTAAATGGAAACAAACTAATTTAGAGGTCTTTAGAATCGCGTGGAAAGACAGTATGTCACGTTATAAAAAGGCCCTAAAAGCGGCCAGGGCTGAGAACCTCACCAACAATCCAAGGTTTTTATTTAACACCGTGGCTAAACTAACAAATAAACAGACGTCACCCGAACAAAATATCCCGTTACAGTTCAGTAGTAATGATTTCATGAACTTCTTCACTGAGAAAATAGAAAGCATCAGAACCACAATTGTAAACGTTCAATCTTCAATCGCGCCTTATAATTCAGCTTCAACTATCACCCCGCAAGAACAATTACAGTGCTTTACAACTATAGAACAAAAAGAGTTAAATAAACGTATCACTTCATCTAAAACAACAACATGTTTATTAGATCCTATACCAACTAAACTACTGAAAGAAGTGTTACCTGTAGTGGAAGAGCCTCTCCTCAATATTATTAACTCGTCTTTATCTCTAGGTCATGTTCCAAGAACATTTAAACTGGCAGTTATAAAACCTCTCATTAAGAAACCACAATTAGATCATAATAATCTAGCAAATTATAGACCCATTTCAAATCTTCCATTTATGTCTAAAATATTAGAAAAAGTGGTGTCCGCACAACTGGGCTCTTTCTTGCAACAAAATGATATCTATGAAAAGTTTCAGTCTGGATTCAGACCGCATCATAGCACTGAAACTGCGCTCGTTAAAATCACAAATGATTTACTTTTAGCTTCTGACCAAGGCTGTATCTCAATACTAGTTTTACTTGATCTTAGTGCTGCGTTCAATACTATAGATCATACATTACTCTTAGATCGACTACAAAATTATACTGGTGTTCAAGGACAAGCACTAGGCTGGTTCAAATCATACCTATCTGACCGCTACCATTTTGTCTATTTAAATGGAGAAAAATCGATCATAACTCCAGTAAACTATGGAGTGCCGCTGGGATCTGTATTAGGCCCTCTGTTATTTTCAATATATATGATGCCACTTGGAAATATTATAAGGAAACATGGAATTAGTTTCCATTGTTATGCTGATGACACTCAAATATATATTTCATCAAGGCCGGATGAAAACGCAAAATTTTCCAAATTGACAGAGTGTGTTAAAGATATAAAAGATTGGATGAGGCGTAATTTTCTTTTATTAAATCCAGACAAGACAGAGGTAATACTTATCGGTTCAAAAAAACCGCCCACAAAACCTCGCACAATACAACTTTAACATCATAGGATGTCCTGTTACTTTATCCTCTACAGTAAAAGACCTGGGTGTTATACTCGATTGCAACCTGTCTTTTGAAAATCATATTTCATATGTTACAAAAACAGCCTTTTTCCACCTTAGAAACATTGCTAAGCTACGTAATATGCTATCAGTTTCTGATGCAGAAAAGTTAGTTCATGCATTCATGACCTCGAGACTGGATTACTGTAATACTTTATTAGCTGGTTGTCCTGCATCCTCAATAAACAAGCTATAGCAGGGAACGGCAACTGGCGGCCCGCGGGCCAAAACTGGCCCGCCAGCAATATTTTCTGGCCCGCCGGATTATTTTGGTAGTCCTAAATGCTGCACAAAACTCTTCCACTACTTGAGAAAAGCCGTAGTCGCGCGGCGATTTCACCGCCGCATACTGTGTGAAACGCCCATAGGGAATCATGCGGCGCGGGATTACAATTTAAAGTATAACTGTGCGTTCACACCGGACGCGAATAGCGCGTCAAATTCGCGCCTGCCGCGTCTAGTTATACGCTTGACCACTTTGTGTCCATTCGCGCGTCAAAAGACGTTAGCGGTCAGAACTCTGGTGTACTTTGGACGGAGCGGGCGGTCTGACTGACAATAGCCCACTCGCACTCCCGACATCTTTTGACAGCGCGTATCCGCACTTAATTCTGACCACCTGTACATCTAGCTCTGAGGAGCTGTTTGGTACTGAAACCATTGTCAGTCAACAACATTCTTTTTTTGCAAGGATGTTTGAAATAGTTCGGCAGAAAATAGCCTACTTCATTTCGTCAGTAGGGCAATATGATTTTCGTTTATGTTGCTTAGAAATTTGAGTGATAGGCTTTGTCCTATTTAATTTATGTTATTTATATTTCTTTTTTTTTTTTTTTGTGGCATTTTTTTTCTCTGCTGACAGTACAATGTTAAAATAGCCTACTATTTATATTGACACGAACACAATTTTTGTATAGCATTTATAATTATTATAGGCTACTTCATCTCCTTCTTTCCGTTAGAGACATTTGAATGTGAGATTATGGAAACGAGATCTAAATTTTGTGGACCCGTCAGGTCGGGAAATAAAGCGGGTGAACACCGAGTATATTTTAAGCGGTTGCTGAATAGAACCTTGTGGGAGCGGGATGAAAAAAAAAAAACAGTCCCGCGCAGACCTCCTTAAACCTTAGGTGTGTATGTGTGTGTCCCCGAATAAATAATAATAAAAAAAAAGGAATAAAGTTCAAAAGTCGGACTGTACGGAATGAGGCATGATTGCTATTCACACCTTTATTAAAATGGCTGTAATCTGTTACCACAATAGTACTTGATCTGTTTAAAATGATTTCCTTGATATATGCATAAGGTGTTAAATTAAAATTTAAAAATCAAAATTAAAATTAGTCTAATCCAGTAATTCATTTTTTCTATTTTTGATCTGAGCACAATCAGAAAACCCATCCTTATTCGTTTTTTTCATTTCAGTTCAGGAAATAAATAATGGAAAAACAAGTCGTTTTTCATCTTTTTATTTTTGGTTTTAATTTGAAAAAAAAAAAAAAAGATTGAATGAATGATCCACGGATGGTGATGGACACATCATATTCCACAATTATAGGCCTATATAAGAGTATTTAATTTGTATCCATAGGCCTACTCCGTGTAGCTGGCCCGCCATCTACTGGCTAAAAACAATATTGGCCCGCGGCCAAAGTTACTTGCCGACCCCTGAGCTATAGTTAGTCCAAAATGCCGCCGCTAGAGTTCTTACGAGATCAAGAAAATATGATCATATAACACCGATTTTATCATCACTGCATTGGTTACCTATAAAGTTCCGTATTAATTACAAGGTATTGCTACTGACTTATAAAGCCCTAAACGGCTTAGCTCCAGTCTATTTAACGGATCTTCTATCGCCCTATAATCCATCGCGCTCTTTAAGATCACTAAATTCAAGGCTTTTGGTCATACCTAGGATATCCAGAACCACCAGAGGAGGGAGAGCATTTTCACATTTGGCTCCAAAACTCTGGAATAGTCTTCCTGATACTGTTCGTTGCTCAGACTCGCTCTCCCAGTTTAAAACTAGATTAAAGTCGCATCTCTTCGGCCAGGCATTCATATAATCCTACAGTTCAAACTACAATCCGGCCTCTAGCTCATAAATGCCAGAGGAGAACTGGCCCCCGACTGAGCCTGGGTTCTCCCAAGGTTTTTTTTTCTCCATTAGGTCACCTGATGGAGTTTTAGGACACCATTAGGTCACTTGATGGAGTTTTTCGGTTCCTTGCCACTGTTGCCTTTGGCTTGCTCAGTTGGGGATATTTTGGGGATATTTTATTTTATTTTATCAATCAATAAATTCCTCTTGAAACAAACTTTGTTGTATTATTTTAATTTAATACTGTGAAGCTGCTTTGATACAATCTGTATTGTGAAAAGCGCTATACAAATAAACTTGACTTGACTTGACTTGACTTGAAGTATATATTTATATTTAAATCTAGTTCCTACATTATTTTTCTATACCTTGACTCACTGGGTAGTCTAACCTGCAAGATGCCCTTTAAAGGAGAACTTGGTAATTTTTTTAACTTAATAAAACTGTCTAGAATTCATTTGGATGGTTAAACAACCTGTTCTGGTGATATTGGTGACTTTCCCCGCTCCCCCCAGCGTTCCCAGGCGGAAAACCAACCTTGCAACTTGGGGACTACCGTCCCGGCAAGATAGAAATTGGAAGTCTCGTGAGAAGCGAGAACGAGAACGAGAACGAGCGCGAAACACGAATTGCTTTACGGCAATTCGACATAAACACACACGCATGTATGATGTATTACCAGATTACTCACCTCGGTAGACATAGTTCCACACGATACAGTTGGCTTGCTCCGATCAAAACAAACGCACATGAGCAGCGGTAGAGAGGGGGAGGAGGCCGCCGCAAGTGAGTTTTTTACGACCGTGTTGTGAAATATACGCCCCCCCACAGCTGTAGGGGGAGCTCGTGGGGAAAACATGCGACAACAAAAGGAAAAATCAGCGAAGAAGTGACTAGAGTTCGCTAGAGTTGCCGAGTTCTCCTTTAAGAGCAAATCATTTGTGACTCTAATGAGAGCTGTCTCAGTACTATGGTACGGTCTAAATCCTGACTGAAAATCCTCGCAGATATCATTTCTTTCTAAAAAGGAACATAGTTGTGAAGATACTGCCTTTTCTAGTATCTTTGACAGAAAAGGTAGATTCGAGATCAGCCTGTAATTGACTAATTTTGTAGGATCAAGTTGTGTTTTTTTTAACAAGCGGTTTAATCATAGCCAGCTTAAAGGTTTTTGGTACGTATCCTAGAGACAAAGATTAATTAATGATAGTAAGAAGAGAATCTATGACCTCTGGAAGCATCTCTTTCATTAGCTTAGTCGGTATAGGGTCTAACATACATGTCGGTTTAGATGATTTAATGAGTTTAGCGAATTCTTCCTCTCCTATAGCAATAAATGAATCAAATTTTTCCTTAGGGAGACTAAAATGCACTCCCTGATGCGATACTGTAGTCGACGGTTGCATAATTATAATTTTGTCCCTGATATTATCAATCTTATAAGTGAAGAAGTACATGAAGTCATTACTGCTGTGTTACTTGGACATTTCTGGGCTTGAAGCTTTCTTTTTCGTTAGTTTAGCCACTGTATAAAAAAAAATACCTATGGTTTTGTTTATTTTCTTCTAATAGGATTGAAAAATAAGCAGATCTAGCAGCTTTTAAGGCCTCTCTGTATGCAATCGTGCTCTCTTTCCATGAAATGCTGAAATTTTCTTCCAGTTGCACTCCATTTTTCTGGCTGCTCTCTTAAGGGCTGTAGGGGTCAAATCTTTGCGCGGCAGGGGGAGCTGCCACTCGACCAGTCACGAATATATGCGCCGGCCACTCGACCAGTCACGGATATATGCGCCGGCCACTCGACCAGTCACGGATATATGCGCCGGCCACTCGAACTTACACAATATGTAAGGTTTAAAAAAACAAACAAATGCAGCGCGCGTCTCGTGGCTCTATTAGCATCGCGCCGGCCACTACCAGCCACACAATCTCTCACTGTTTACATCTATCAGACACTCCTATTGATACACAAAAGCACACAGACAGTGCAATACAGATCTTATTTACCTATTTCTCATCTTATCTGTTTTTTTATTCGCTCTTTTTACCCGTATATGGGAGTGCGCGCTCGTGGTTCTATTAGCATCGCGCCGGCCACTACCAGTCACACAATCTCTCACTGTTTACATCTTTCAGACACTCCTAATGATACACGAGAGCACACAGACACGTAGTTGGAACTACGGTGGTAGTCTGTAAGGTGCTATATAAATAAATAAACGAACGAACGAACGAACGATTATGTTTTCAGCTGTGACCCAGAGGTGCCGGTGGAAGGCTGGTGCCAATCCGGTGAAAATTAACAAGGCAAAAAATGTTGTTAACAGTGTTATCGCTACATTTGTTCGTAGCTTAAATGGTGCCATGATTGAGCACCCTCACATTAGACATGACAGTCCTGGGCTATTTTTGAAAGATGGAGTTCATTTCACACCTAGGGGAAATGATATGTTTTTAAATACAATAGCTAACTGCCTTAAAGGCCACATCCAAATGCAGTGAACTGCTTACAGTGGGCAGTGTTACTGCTTTTGAATTTTGCCTTTAGGGCCATTTTGTTAGGCCTAAATATAGCCCTGACCATCATGGCTAATGTTGAGTTTTTTATGTTAATTTAGAAACACCTGTAGCCATAACACTGTTACCTCTGCTCTTCCTCATCCCTACATTACCCCCCCCCCCCCCCCCCCCCCCTTCCCCCCCCCTTCCCCACCACCACCATCCCATGGTCTCTGCAGCGACTCTGCTTAATCCTGACTGAAGAATTAAATAAATTCAATTCAATCTTTCACAGTTGTATGAGCAGTTTTTATGGAATGCATTGACTTTTCATTTCATTGCTTTATGAAGTAAATTTAGAATGATGTTTTGATTATTGTTTTAGTGTTTATCAAAAGTGAGTTGCCACAAACACTAACAGCTGAACTGCAACTTCAGATATGGGGTATTTTAATCAGTAGTAGACTACAAGTTAAACAAAAAGTTAAGCAAAGCAAAATGGTGCAGGCAATGACAGAGAAGGTATAGAGCCATGATGGAAGCTGGAATCAGAACGCTCCACATCTGGAGGACGGATACTGCAATCAGCTCCTCTGGCACATCAACAGACAACATGAGTATGGTTACTGACACACAAAAATCAGGGGACGTCACACACCCTACATGAGAGAAAGATGACAAGGTTAAAAAATACTGGTACAATACATTCAGTATGGCCTGTCTTGGTTAAAAGCCCACTCACCACGCCAAGGTGCAGGCCATGAGTGAGAACATATAACACGGGACAAACATACGAGACACTACAAAACGACAGGTACAAGACATGGAAAAAATAGAAAACATACAACACTGGAAAAGCAATATACAATGGTGAAAACTAAGGGATAGGAACAACCTTAAATATTAACATTTTGCCCAGCTGTAATGAAAACAGCAATCAGGCCCAAAAAAAATCACATGAGAATCAATATAAATAAAAATGAGATTTAAAGCTATTTTTTTATAACATAACTTAAAATACTGTATTAATGTATTACTGTAGCACTTCAATAACGCAATATATATGATATAAAACAAAACTAACCATGGATGTTAACTTTTTGAAGCTGGCAACTTAACATGAGAGAATACTTTTTTTTAAATATATACATTTTTTGTAAATATGTCATGAACTGATCCTTGAATTCCAGAAACTATCTACATAAATATTGACCAGGGAGGTTGCATATGTATTTCACATAATAAATGGCAAACAGATCAATATTCATGCGAACTCTAAGAGATATTGAACAGTCCTTAATGTGACATGGGAAAGCCCACACAAACTATAAGTTTAATCAGCGGTATATGTGTTGGTTAAGGAAGGCACTATGTATAAAGGCTCTATGTATAACTTACAACTGTGTCAATATTGCATGTTACTGTAGCATCGCAGCATGTGATTTGTAAGAGTTGGGCCCCTTTCATGCAGACTCCAACTGAAAATCATCCTGGTATTGGTGGGGTTCGCAGTAAGGTACATCTGACATTGAGGTTAATTTGAGACAACACATGTATGTACGTACTTCTTTTAAAGCAGACATTGAATGTTACTTAGTTCATGCAGGCTCCAAGTAACATTTACAATGTTTTGGAGACTCTGAAATATAGTAGCAGTGATCACTCAAAGAACCAAAGTGTGATTGTTTTCCACTCCGATTTGTGTGTTGAACGCTGCTACCCAAACCATAATCCTCACACACATTCACTGTCAGAGCAATGTCATCATGCACAACATCTTGAGCAACAAAGGCCTGTTCAGATGTGTCTTCCATCATCATGACATTGCTCTGATTGACAGCATAGCTGTTGGCACTACTCATATTGTCTACATATGCAACCTCCTCATTACTATTTACAGATGAAATAGGGATGCCACTTACCACCTCATCAATACTTACCAAGCGTGTTATTTTTGGCTGTTGTTCTTTGCCCTTGGAGAAAGAGAAAATGGTTGGCACAGCAGTGTCCTTCAGACATGTCCTTCCCTAATAAAAATTACAGGAAGCATACAAAATATAACATTATTGGTCATATTGGCTGTAAATGGCTGTTATTCATAACAGAGATGTATGCGTTTATGTTTCATTATTCGGTCTAACACTAGTATGAATGTACAGATTACATTTAAAAATTATTATTGCTATTAAACAAATATGTAACTGTTCGCAATAACTGTCACAACGGAATCATTCTGTGTTCCGCTGTCTCGCTTGGAGAATCATTTTTCAAACACGAATTTCACAGAGATAATTTTTTTTTTAATCGTATTTGCATAAATGGTAAGGCTGCACAATATATCGAAATTATCGAAATATCGCAAATGTATATTTTGCGATATGCATACCACCACAGCTTGCAATAACTGGGGTCATGAAAAAAAGACAAAGAGAAAATAACTCGCAAAAAAACTTTTTGTAGCTTTAACAAGAATCAGTGTATATCTAATTCATACAGTGAAAACTAAGCAGTGTTTTATTTTTACATTTGATTATTCCATTTCTGTTGATAAATAAACCTAATGTAGGATAACCTAAAACTCTAAACCCAGTGGTTTACACTGATGTTAAAATAACACTTCTTAAGGCCTCATTATACTTCTGCGTCGGACCTACGCCGGAGCCTATACGCCGTAGGGAACGTGTTGGTTTTAATTTATACTTCTGCGTTGTTGTCCGCGTTGACGCGCACCTAGGGAGCATGTGAAACCCCGAGGGAGGGGTTCTGGCAGACCAATCACAGCGCTTGCGTCCGCGTAGAATTGACGCGTTGTTACATTTTTGGAGAGGTGCACGTCAGGGTACGCCGAAGGGTACGCGCGCTACACACAGCCTACGACGTAGCTACGGCGGCAGTTCGACGCAGAAGTATAAATAGGCCTTTATGCTACAGTAAAACACTGATGTTCACTTTCAGAAGTTTTAGGGATGTTTTCTTGTCAAAAAAAAGAATGTGAAACGCATGTAGGTTATATAATTTTAAATATATTTTAAAGATAATTTAAATGTATTTTACACACTTTAAGCATTATCGTATCGCATATAGAATATCACATTATGTAATGAGTTATCGCATTTTTCTTCAATATCGTGCAGCCCTAAAAGCACTGAAATGTAAAGGTTGGCAAAAAGTGGTCATGTTGCTTGATTTTTGCATCGAAAATCCTAAATTGAACTGGTGTGTCACTAATTTCACCTTAACAGTGACCTAATCAAATATTTAGTAATGTAATGTAAATGAATGTATGATGGTCAATTTTTCGCCAATTTCAACCAATATGTTGCTTGACTCTTTGTAAGGTATGAAACGAGGTGTCTGTACCCTGGAGTCAGTAGTGAAGTGATGACTCTCGAAATGTTCACTGCACAGACGAGAATACTTGTTAGGAGTCCAATTCTGTCGTTTCACGTTGAGCATCCACTGGTCCAGATGTTCTGGATCACCTAGAGGAAAACTTTACACAAACAAATAGATAGTTACCTCCTTCACAGACTACTGTCAAGTAATAGAACTTAAATTACTACAGTGTCCAAAAGGTTGTAACGTTAATAAATGTATTTTAGCTTAAGAATTTGTGGCGGACATCACCGCTAGTGCTAGTCCTCATTCTGTTTCGTTGTACTGTCTATTGAGTAATTACAGGCTAATTTCCTACACATATCTTTGAGGATATGTCAAAAAATACTTCCAATATAGTCAGTGTTAGTAATGTTACGCTAAATTATGAAATGCAGGCGTAACATTATATGACAACGTCTAATCACAGTCTGTTGGATCTTGGAGTGTAATAAAGTTTTAAATGCAATTATAAATAATAAATAAATTATTTGAAATAAAATTAATAAATGAAATTATATTAGAATTTCACTCACCGGAAAAAATGTAGTCCAGGCTTCTTCTGGGACGATCTGTTAATACAATTAACCCCACAGCAAGTCATTATGACAGTGAAATAATCTCGACACGGCAAACACGGCAGAAATGCTAAGATTAGTAGCTGGAATTTATTTATTTTTAAGATAAATTACCTGAGGTAACGTGACGGCTAACAGACAGCAGACAAATGGCTAATGACCACAGCAGCGGGAATCCACCTGTCACTCAAATGTGGACACACCCTTAATTATGCAGAACTTTAAGGATTAATCAACTAAACGGATGAGTTATAAAAAAATTCACCCCCCTCACAGTTGTCATGAAGGGCAAACTTAGCTGTATAGACCAAAACCACATACTGACACCAGGCTGTAAAAAGGTTTTTTTCTGCTGTAAAATTTGGCATTTTAACATGGGGGAGATACAGATTTGACTCACTTTTGGCACCAGCCTCAAGCGGCCAGTCAACGAATTGCAGTTTAACTCACTTCCGTGTTGGTTTCAAGAGAGAGACGGGGAGGTTGCCGCTTGGTCTCAACGTCAACCAATAGTGCATGTAAGCTGTGCTTTGACCTGTAATTGCATCTATGGATATATAGACATACTTCCTTTCCTTACCTTTTTTCTTTTAGGCATATAAGGTTTTTCTTTGCCTACTCTCTGGGTTTCTTCTGTTTCTTGTTCTGGTTCTCATGACGGTATCTTATTTCCAAACATTTTTAGGTGAGGATCGATACCTGGAACCAGTCGTGAAGGAGGATCTTAATAGACTTAGAAGTTAGAGATGCACCGATTGATCGGCTGGTGACCGGAATTGGCCGATTTTCACGTGATCGGCCGTGTCTGACAAATGTCGATTTTATGCCGGTCAAATGCACTCGGGCGCCGCATGATTAACATCGCGCAACATCAGCATCACACGTGCACACGCAACACACATATAAGGAAACCTCGTGAATTACGTCCGTACAGACCGCAAGCGCGTATTTTTTTTCGGTGTGCATTCACAACGGGGCTGCGTTCCAGTCCAAAATTGTCATGCCCTTCACTTGCTAACTTCCCTCCGTCTCGTTCACTCGGATGTACGTCATTGCGAGTGCCCACTACTGGCGGAAACTGCAATGGGCTGAACTGGAACGTCCTAAGCCCTTGATCACTTGTGCTGCGTTCCAGTCCACTTTTAGACACGCACTTGCGAACTTCCCTAAGCACTTCCCCTCGGGGGAATCCCTGCCGCCATTTTGAAGTGCGTTCCACTTCGTGAAGTGGACGAGGGAAGTTTAGATGGACAGACCCTCGTTCCCTCGATTTTGACCGAGGGAGCGAGTCTACTTCATATGTACACTTCAGGCACCTATATGTCCCACAATGCAGTACGATTGTGACGTCACCACAGATCTCGTTTTATCACCACCACAACAGACAACTCTATGATATATTATATATATATATATTTATTTAAAACAACCCAAACACACATATAAACATTTGGATGCTGCATTAAACAAATTCTTAAAGGGAAAAAAATGTAAATAATAAATCAACTACAGCTGATTCCAAGTGATCAAGGGCTTAGGACGTGCCAGTTCAGCCCATTGCAGTTTCCGCCAGTAGTGGGCACTCGCAATGACGTACATCCGAGTGAACGAGACGGAGGGAAGTTAGCAAGTGAAGGGCATGACAACTTTGGACTGGAACGCAGCCTTGGAATCAGCTGTGTAGTTGATTTATTATTTACATTTGTTTTCCCTTTAAGAATTTGTTTAATGCAGCATCCAAATGTATATATGGTGTTTGGGTTGTTTTCAATAAAAACAAATTTAAATAATATATCATAGAGTTGTTTGTTGTGGTGGTGATTAGACAAGGTCTGTGGTGATGTCACAATCGTACTGCATTGTGGGACATATAGGTGCCTGAAGTGTACATTTGAAGTAGACTCGCTCCCTCTGTCAAAATCGAGGGAACGAGGGTCTGTCCATATAAACTTCCCTCGTCCACTTCACGAAGTGGAACACACTTCAAAATGGCGGCGGGGATTCCCTCAAGGGGAAGTGCTTAGGGAAGTTCGCAAGTGCGTGTCTAAAAGTGGACTGGAACGCAGCACAAGTGATCAAGGGCTTAGGACGTTCCAGTTCAGCCCATTGCAGTTTCCGCCAGTAGTGGGCACTCGCAATGACGTACATCCGAGTGAACGAGACGGAGGGAAGTTAGCAAGTGAAGGGCATGACAACTTTGGACTGGAACGCAGCCTTGGAATCAGCTGTGTAGTTGATTTATTATTTAAATTTGTTTTCCCTTTAAGAATTTGTTTAATGCAGCATCCAAATGTATATATGGTGTTTGGGTTGTTTTCAATAAAAAAAAATAGTTCTATTTTATAGCGTTTATCTGTTCAAAAAAAATATGTACTATGCAAATTGTAAAATGTTCTATTACAGAAAAGATATAAAATAAATATTTGTGTGTGCTGTAAAGTGGTTAGAAAAAATTTAATCGGAATCGGCTAAAATCGGTATCGGCAGGTCAAACTTAATGAAAAATCGGAAATCGGAATCGGCCCAGAAAATTGTAATCGGTGCATCTCTATTAGAAGTCTATTAATTTGACCTGCAAGGTGTTTTGGTTGATGAGCAGGTTTTCCAGCTTGATGTCGCTGTGGTGGACGCCCCTCTCACTGCATATTCTTGCAGCTGTATATATATATATATATATATATATAATTCGTTACATTTATATAGCGCTTTTTCTGAGACCTCAAAGCGCTTACATATACTTCCTTTCCTTACCTTTTTTCTTTTGGGCACATAAGGTTTTTTCTTTACCTACTCTCTGGGTTTCTTTTGTTTCTCGTTCTTCCTCTCATGACGGTATCTTATTTCCAAACATTTTTAGGTGAGGATCGATACCTGGAACCAGTCGTGGAGGAGGATCTTTTCCATATCAATCCGCTTGGCTGGATCACTTTCCATGCATGAATAGATCAGATCCCTGCATTCTGTGAAGAGGGGAGAGATGTCCGGTTATTATTGTAAGTGTTATACTTTGTGTAACTGATCACATTATTTTAAGCAGTAATAAAAGTTCCTGTATGACCCGTCCACATGCTCTCACCTTTGGAAATGTCTTCTGTGTAGGAGGGCTCACCAAACATCTGAGGGATGTACTCGCCAGGATACTTCCCAGACAGCATCTTATACATCAGTACGCCTAAAGAATACACTGTTGCAGGCTTGCCATGATACTTTCCATGCCTGACCCACTCAGGGGGAGCATAAACTCTTGTGCCTGGAAGAAAGAACAAGATTTGGTCCATTGCAATGAATTTGTATTTCCATAGCTTTTTGTCGATTTATTCACCATAGATTTGTGGAATAATACGTACCACTGAATCTGGAATAAGAAGACTTCTTCAAGCGTTTGCTACAACCGAAGTCTATTAATTTGACCTGCAAGGTGTTTGGGTTGATGAGCAGGTTTTCCAGCTTGATGTCGCTGTGGTGGACGCCCCTCTCACTGCATATTCTTGCAGCAGTGACAACCTGACGCATCACAGCTCGTGCCGTCGATTCCCTGAGTATGTCACCATTTTGCAGTAAAAACAGCCTCATATCTACACATGGCGTGGGCCGCTCTAAGACCAGTAGATATTCCTCTGGTGTCTCGTACCAGTCCAGCAGCTTTATTATTTGAGGAACACTGGGATTTTTGTTCACAAGAGCCATCATAGCGACCTCACTTGGAAGGGATTTGCCGAATAGACCCTACAGGAGAGATAATAGTTATACAAAAGTGAGATAATTAGGGGACATGGTTTAATTTAAATGAATTACTACAGAATTATGTCCTGCATTTGGGTAAGTATAGGTTTGAAGAGTTAAGTAATTGAAATACTGGAAATAGTTACTAAAGTTTCGGTCACTTTTACTGTCGACCGGCAAAAATTTTCAGGGCAAAATTGTGTCATTTTAATGGGAATTTTTGCGTGAGGGTAAAGTCACGCGAATGAACTGTGCTGACTAACAGAAGCTGCTTGGTACGAAAGTTCATACGCTATTGACAATGGTCCTTTTGTGACTGCAAAATTTGGTTAAAATGTCCTATTATTAATGTGACTGTGTACTCTGAGAGTAATAAAACCAAGAGAGGAATTGCCTACTTACAATACGGACATTTTCCATGGCTTCTGTCTTCAGCACATGTTTGAGTGCCACCTGTTCTCCAAGGGAAAGAAAAAAGAAGATTTTTTTTTGTAAGAATGTTTTACAATGAATTAACTATATGTGCAGAGGTCACATGATTCCAGTAATTAACCTTGATGTAACTTTTAATGAATTTAAATTCCAACTTCCAAGAGTGCAAAAAAACTACCTTTCGTGAATCAGACAAACGGATCCCGTCGTAGACGCATCCATATGATCCTCTACCCAGCATTTTCATAGTTTCATAGTCCTGCGAGACTTCCCCTGTTAAAAAAAAGAGAGACATACAAAATTTACAGTATAAACATTCAGATTAAAAATAGCTGTAGAATGGACACATTATTGTGGTGCCTCACACAACCAAAATCCATCCTCAGTTCACATTTTCATTTGGATAATAAAGACAATGTCCAGAAAAACATGTTAAAATGTAGGTACTTTTTGCACATTTTATGAGTCATGTTGGGGCTTGTTATATAAACTGACCTGTCTTTCCCTTTGAACTTATATGGATAATTTCATCCTCATTCTTCCAAGAAATGTCATCCGATGTCGAAGCGGAGTTGTTGCTCTCCTCAGTCATAGATGGCACAGGCAGAGAAGGATTGCTGTTGTGTGAGCTGATGTCCCTTTGCTCTTGCCTGGTAATGTCTTTATCATCATCCGGCACACTGGTGGGAGAAGACACACTGGTGGGAGAAGACACACTGGTGGGAGAAGACACACTGGTGGGAGAAGACACACAGCTGTGCTTGCTGTACACTGAGTTGTGTTCAGCTTCCCCATCAGAGCATCTCTCAGGCTGTTGGCTGCTCTGACTCTGTTGCGCTTTGGTGGAAGTTTTCTTGGATTTCCGAGATAAAACCCATCTAAGGAACTTCCCTTTCTGCTTCTTCTCTACTTTCTCTGGGACAGGCCTTGGTGACACAGATGCAGCAGCATCTTCCTTTACAATGTAACTGTGAGATTTGCACTGACCCATTGCTCCAGATGTCTCTCTGATGTTCTGTCACTAACTTATCACAAGTTCACTGAACGTAAATTGCACAGATCGAAATAGAAATACTAAAAATCATGAGATATAACACAGATCGATAGATATAAAACAATTAGAGCAATTTTTCACCACAGATGTAACAGAAATACTAGTCAGATCGCTTGTAGAAATCAACTGAACTGCTTGAAAACCAGAGAAGAGTTCTATGGGCGACTCTGCCTGTGACGTCACGAGTAGTGACGCGCGTCGGCCGGTTGCCAAGGGATTTTTTCGAATGTTTTTTTTCGAATGAAACTTGCAAAAATAACTGCTATTGTTTTGACAGAAAATGTATATCTTTATAAACTTATATGTAAGGGATAATCCACGGCTTGCTGTGCATTAATTTCCCCCCCAAAATTAATCAAATGTGCCCATCTCAAACAAATATCAGTGATAATATTGTGATCAATAAAACAAAATCAATTTGATTATAATTAACATGATAACGTACGTTCAAAACTAAAGTAGCCTAAATTCACCTTTATTTTTATGTATCTGTCAGTCTGAGACTTCGTTGCCATAACGCAATATGTCACTTGCGTGTGTCTTGCTTCGGACTTGACTGACGGGTCTAAATAGTCTAACGGCAGGCTTAACCGTAGCTAAATGTATGCGTTTTAAAACGAAAATGCACTACTAGTGTAAACGTAGATGTTCCACAGTCTGCTCGGGAACCGATGCTCTCGATACAAATATGGTTCTTTCATTGAGTAGTCGACGGCAGGAAGAAATCAAACCAAACAATTTCTAAACTTTTTTTTTTCAATGATCAAAGGTAGTGTGTCGATTCAATTAAAAATACACATATCACATATTTTAAAATATATCATACCGTAATTCATTGTTCATCATGTTTGTTCGACTTTCAGGAGATCTCTCCTGCCAGGCTGTTGTCGAAAATAAGATATTGTTCTTAAGTGACTTGCCTGGATACATAAAGGTTAATTAATTAATTGCAATTTATATGCTACAGTTTTTTGAGTCCAGGAACACATAAAGACTAAAAACTGAGCTAAAAACAGCGCGCGCTGTCAAAGCACGTTAAGACGCTGCTCCGCCAATCTCCAGCAGGGGGCGCTCAGTATTAGCGGCGATAGAAAACACCAGTCCGCATGGAGTGAGTGAGTGTAGCAAACAGACTCATGCATGCTTTCCTCACGTTTGATGTGTGCGTATAGTACCAACTTGATTTATGTACTTCAGCTCATGTTAACTGTTTGATGAAGTCAATTTATTATGTTGGTTGATATTCCTTGTTTAAGGAAGCTTTACATAGAAGTAGTGATTGATTTGTGTTCATGTATTCAAACGATGTTGCTTATTGTTCATGAAAGTGTTTCTGCTACATCTCATTGTATGCATCTGTTTAGTTAGCCTATTGAATTGTGTTTCTGTTATGTTATATATTGATTTATATTATTATATGCGTTGCTTTAGACCACACACCCATGAAAACACATGTAGGCCTACTCATTTGTGCTTATGTGCTGAACCTTTATTGAAGCTGTGTGGAATTAATGAGGAGAAAATAAAGAATCAAAGAACTTTCATGCTGCACTGTAAACAATTATGCACTGTTAACTTAGTTAAAATAAGTTCATATACTTAGGCTAATTGTTTGTGCTCTGTTGACATTACTAATTTAGCCAACTCCAAATGTTTTATTTGAATCCAATTTGTGTGTGAATAAAATCTGTTAAATAAACTTATTTCAAACTAACCGCTGTACCTGAAAATATAAAACGATCTGTAATCATTACTTCTGTAATCCAAAAGGATGGGAAAATTGATAACACAATAGATGCACTACTTATTTGGGACACAAGCTGCAAGATTGTCACACTATCTCACAAACATAAAAACAAACATTTAACTTTAATATAAAGAACATTTTTCCTTGCCCTCCATCTATCCTTTCAATCCCATCTCTCCATGTATCCTAACTATCCACCCTCCTATACTGTCCTGTCTCGTCTTCTCACACGAAAGAACAAAACACTTGCTTCCTGTACTTATTCACCAGGATAAACTCCTGGCAAATGTTTTCCTTTCTGACTTTATCCAGTATTTCTTTGTGAATGTGACAGACTGATACACTGTTAACATTGTGCTTCTCAGCCAGGTCTTCATCCTCCTCGGAGCACCGAAGCTCCTCTCCTCTTCAGCAGAGGCAGGAACAACCACAAGAAGTCGTACAAGTGCTTCTACTTGGTTGAAAAGGCCACGAAGTTCAGGCAACTGATTCCTCAGAATAGTTGCGGCCTCTGAACTGGTTGGGTATGTGTTTTGGAGCTTAAACATGTTCAGCTGCACCTTCAGTGACCTTTGGTTTAAATTCAGGATACTGGTCCACCACAGCAGTGTTTTCAGACCAACCTGATCAAACCTCTCCTTCAGTATCCAGCACCTTGAAGCTGATGACGGTCCAGTGCTAATGTAAGTGCTTTTAAGTAGTGTTACACAGTTATAACGTTAGTCTATCTGTGTGGTAAAAAAAAGAAAATGTTGTCAGTTCTGTGATCGTGCTTTTGAATCGTTGTCAGAATTTTGCTAGCACAAGAAAATCCATGTTCCTAATGTTGTTTTTAAATGTAGGCTAGTATTCCTGATTGCCATGCCATGGTCCTACAACTACTCCCACCATTCAAAGAGAAGTTAGACGGTGTTATCCTTAAATCAGATAAGTAGAGATTATTCAACAAATCTCATTAATCTGTAATGTTTTATGTTTTGGTCCTTTTTAAAAATTGTTTCAGGAATTTGCAACGCTGATGTCCTGCAATCTACATTTACCAGTGGAGTCCACACTTTATATTGCTTGGTATGTAAACATTGGGTAGTTTTAACCTAAAATGAAAAGCCATCATTTACTCACCCCACTGCAAAATATGTTTTTCTTAATTAGTGTTTTTTTCTTGTTTCCAGTCCAGAAATCTAAAATTCTTACATGAAGAAGCATTTAATAGACAAGTAAAAATTGGCTTGTTTTCTGAAAGAATAAGTCAAAATTAAGTGAGTTTATGCTTAAAACAAGCAAAATAATATGCCAGTGCGTTTTAACGTTCTAACCCTAATCAATTTTAATGTTTAGGTGAAAAATGTTATTCATACAACTATGAATAGACAACTACATCGAACCACAGTGAAACCCACAATAGTTATTTTAATTATTAATATTATTATTTTTTATTACAGGTCAATCTCTAAGCGACCAGTGCTGGACATTACGTTTGGAAGGTCAAGGTGTGTGTGAAAGGATCACAGCCTAACTTCATCACTGGCCTGGCAGCGCTGTTTGCCTCCTCCTATGAGTTCAGCTTGCAGTACCAGGAAGAGGCAGTACCAGGAAGAGGCAGCACCAGGAAGAGGCAGTACCAGGAAGAGGCAGCACCAGGAAGAGGCAGCACCAGGAAGAGGCAGCACCAGGAAGAGGCAGCACCAGGAAGAGGCAGCACCAGGAAGAGGCAGTACCAGGAAGAGGCAGCACCAGGAAGAGGCAGCACCAGGAAGAGGCAGTACCAGGAAGAGGCAGCACCAGGAAGAGGCAGTACCAGGAAGAGGCAGCACCTTGAGTTTGTTCAGAGGTTAGTCATTGGCATATTTGCCATTCATATAAATATTAGACTGAATTGTGACTTGTCTTGACAGTATTTATTAAGCTGACTACTGGTATAAACAATATGGCCATGGTTTCCATACTGGGCTTACCTTAAGCCGGGTCTAGGCCTTAATAAAATTAGGGTATTTAAGCTGCTTTTATAAAAATGTCTAATAAAAAAATAAAAAAAACATTACTGGTGTGCATCTCGAGACAAAACAGTGGCAGTCACATATTTTAAGATATGCCAGTGCAAGTTGTTTTCAGTTAAATGATTAGTGAAAATTCTGTCATTAATTACTCTCCCTCATGTCGTTCCAAACCTGTAAGACCTTTGTTCATCTTCAGAACACAAATTAAGATATTTTTTATGAAATCTGAGAGGTTTCTGAACCACCCATAGACATCAACGTCTTTGCAACTTTCAAGGTAGTCAAAACATCGTTTATATAATCCATGTAACTACAGTGGTGCAAATCTTAATATTATGAAGCGATGAGAATTCCTTTTGTGCACAAAAACAAAATAACGACATTATTCAACAATCTCTACTCTTTCACGTCATTCTCCTACGCTGTTGACGTAGTGTAAACAGTGTCAAGTCACCTTCATTTATATAGCGCTTTTAACAATATAGATTGTTTCAAAGCAGCTTTACAGTGATAATAGGAAAGTACAGTAACATAGATTGTTTAGGCTTTACAGCAGCTCTAGAATCAATTTATTAGATCCACTATTTTTGACCGTCAAAATGCCGGCGGACACAGCTTCAGTGAGTTGTTCAAAATCTTTCTTTTTAGTAAACTCTGTGTACACAAACAATGTTCTCCATGCTGGAGTTCATGTGTAGAGCCCCTGGTGATACTGAGAGCACAGTTTCATGTTGTGTCGAGCCTTCTTAGTGTTTTAAATATAGCGATTTTTGATGCTATCATAGTCGTGCCCCAAACACTCCCATTCAAAAGGCAATTTGACCGAAAACGAAAATACGGTCAAACTTAAAAGTGACGTTTCCATCCTAATGATGCTTTTAAACGAAAGTTTGCCTCGGGTAGATTAACAAAAAGAGGTTGCATTTTGGCAAGAGTTATCCTTTAACGCTCTCCGGCCCACTCATCTGCACAAAACAGTGCCTGGTGGCTCGAGAACGCAAACCCTGTTATAGATTTCAAGGTGCAAGCCTTGAAAAAAAGCCAGTGCAGCGCTTCTGGGTTCTACGTCAGAACGTAGGCTTATTATTGGCCGACTCTGGTCGTGTGTGATGACCCAGGAGCTAGCCAATAGTGAGCCTGTGTTCTGATGTAGAACCCATAAGCGCTGCACTGTTTACACTACGTCAACAGTGTAGGAGAATGACATGGAAAAGAAGAGATTATTCAACAATGTCGTTATTTTGGGGTTATTTTGCGCACAAAAAGTAATCTCGTCACTTCATAATATTAAGGTTGAACCAACGTAGTTATATGTACTATTTACTGATGTTTTTACCACCTTTCTGGGCTTTGACAGTTGCAATGACATTGATGTCAATGGAGGGACAGAAACCTCTCAGATTTCATTAAAAATAGCTTCATTTGTGTCCCGAAGATGAACGAAAGTCTTGAGGGTGAGTAATAATGACAGAATTTTCATTTATTGGTGCAAACATGCATTTTAGTCTGGTGGTAAATGTCATGTTTAACATTATCATGTAGTCATGTATGCAATTCACATTGCAAGGCTTGCAATTAAGTTAAATTATTTCTGTCACAAAGGTTTGGGCTGGATTCTGGCAATGTGTGCTCTATATAAACTGAGTCTATGACTGCCTTTCCACTGATACTCTGATGGGACCTGGGGCCTGTTTCAGAAAGGAGGTTAAGTGAAAACTCTGAGTATGTTAACCCTGAAATGAGGGAAACTCTGAGTTTTCTGTTTCAGAATGGGAGGTATGTTAAACCTGAGAAAGCAGAGTAAGTCAAGCCTGTTTCTGAAAGAGAGGTAACTTATACTCAGAGTCAGTTACCATGGTGTAACTAAGTCCACTGAAGCAAGCGTATGTAGAACCCAAATGCAGTTTAATGATAATCAGACATAGAAACAAAAACCATGGCAAGGCATGGCGAAAACAATCTCAGGAACATGAACTTACTACGTGGTTACATCAGCAATACAAGACCCAGACACATGGCAAACATGAGGGCTTAAATACACACAAGACTAATGACTAGACAAGGGACACCTGTGAACAATGATCAAACAATCAGACAATAAATTCATGACAAGACACATGGCAGGATCACATGACTACAAGGGATCACAAGACTACAAGGAAGCAAACATGACAAGAACAAAACCATACCAAAACCGTGACACATGGTAACTTACTCTGTGAACCTAACCTGGTCGGGAGCAGGTTTTCTTCTGTAAACCCAGCGTTTCTATCGGTCTCCTCCCCTTTTTTAAAGGGGAAGCGGTGTTTAAACACCTCATTCATTCTTTCAGTAAATTTTTATTAATAAAATTAATATTTTATTAATAAATAAAATATTGCTATTTTTACTGCAGTTTTTTTCAATTTTTTTTTAATAAGATGAAGTCTATATAACTCCTTTACAACTGAAAATACAGTAGTAGATTAGAGTTACATAATGTAGTTCTGAACAAATTCTACAGAATTAAACTGTGGCATTTACTGGAAATCACTGAACTGTGGTAATCTTTGCACCAGAAGTGGATGGACCGTCCTCCTGCTGTTCTTCCACACTCTGGGGGCGGAGGGAGAGATAAGAATACCCGTTTATACTTAGATTTAAACTTAGATTATCCACATAAAAATTTGAAACAATCTGAATGGGTAGATTGTTTGATGTGTAGACACATAATATTAACATTACCTCTGTAGGCCTCTCTGTGGCAGCAGAAACTATTTATCCCCATCGTCCTGTGAAGATGAGCATTTGTTTGAGGACACTTTATAACACTATTTAATTTCTGGTGTATTGAGTAGCGACTTACAACTGCCTGGGGTTCTGTTGGGACAGGAGGCTCCAAAAGACAGATATAACCATCAGAATCTGTTGGGACCAACAAAAAACCCAACCTCAAAGTAAAATAAATGGAAATATCAAAAAATAGCCTAAAAAATAACACATATGTAAACCTCTTACATTTTATGAAGGCCCTTGGATCTTTGGGAGTGACTGGCTCTGAAGTCCCTCCTGGAATTCCCTCAGCCAAAAATACTGCTGCACTGCTAGACACTGGATGCTATTAGTCATTTAATTTGTCAAATGTATAGTCAGGTAGCCTACACCCATGATATGCTCAAGCCTTACCTGATTGAATTATGTTTTTATATTTAATTTTCAGCTGCTGCCATGGTCTTTTAATGCCTGCAGGATTGCTCCACATGAAAATTAAAATTAGGTTGAATAACTTAGGCCTACTGTTCTTCCAGTTTCACCTCTGATATTATAACAGTTGGGTAAGTTACTCTAAAATAGTTATCAATGTTATCTTGAACAGTGTAATTAGATTCATGTAATAATTACTATCTTTAGAAAGTTTTGGTCTACTTATTACTAATTACTAAATCCCATGTCAACCTCAACCACTTGAACAATACAAGGAGAGACAAGAAACTGCACTTTTAATGCTTTCAAATAAACAATATACAATTGCATGAACTATTCTTGATTTGACCAAAGTGTGTAGAGGGAGAAGGTTACATAAAAAATATACCTTTTAAAAATGTATGTTAAATCCACTATTGTTTTATACAGAATTGTTCTCTATAGTCTATGCAGTAGCCTATTTAATGTAATTACATCAGATTTTATTTTAAATTACAGAAGAATTAAGAGTTATCCCTTTAATTAAATCACAATATTTAGATTACTTGGTAATTAATTACACCCATCACTGTATAACAGTAATTCCTCTTTTTGTTTGGCGCTGTTGCCATGGTGACTCGTAATATCTGCGCTCCATTGATAATGGCTTTTTATAGTTGTGGTGCACGCGCTAAACTCAGAGTTGATTGAACTAACTTATTTCAGCTGTTCTGTAACCGAAAACTCAGAGTTTCCCATCTCAGGGTAAGTCAACTCAGAGTTCAAGTTTTGAACAGAGTTCATACCTTTCCTTTATAAGCAGAGTTCAACTCAGAGTTGGTTGAACCTCCTTATTGAAACAGGCCCCTGATGAGGGGATGATATTGTTAATGAGCTGGGTGATGACAAAAGTTGTAGAATAAAACTTTAAATCTGGCAACCCCACTTCCAAAAGTTTAGTTAGTTGACAGTGCGCTTGTAAACAGACACATTGAGTTGATGTATTTTAACCAGGGCAGAAGAAATATCAGTTATTGATCACAACATCAGTAGTGTTTTATCCATTAGTGTTTATAGTGGATAATTAGTTTTATCCAAACAAATTAGTCGTTAAAACCGATATCTGGTTTTTATTTACACATCTTTTGTGCTGTCTCTCTCTGTCAAAATATATAAACTCAGTCCATAATATTTCATTGTTTTTTTTCTCTTTTAGACGCTTTCTTGACATCAATCCTGAACGTGGATCAAAAACAAAGAAAGGACAAGTAACTTCAAAGAAACTGGCCAAGTTGTGCAAAACAAGAACACCACTGTAAGCCTACAGGTTTCCTCACTTCTGCGAAAACTTGCAGACTTTGAATGGGATTTCGTTTGCACTTTTATGGACTTCAGAACAGAAACAGCACTTCACTGCCATTATAAAGCTTGGAAGAGCCAGGACATTTATTAAAATAACTCCGATTGTATTCGTCTGAAAGAAGAATGTCATATAGACCTAGGATGACTTGAGGGAGAGTAAATCATGTGCTAATTAAAATTTTTTGGGTGAACTATCACTTTAATTAAGCGCTTAGTGTTACCTGTTTGTTGTTAAAGTGTTAAAATTGCATTTTATGTTTTAAAAAATTCAGCCAACATGTTCACAGAAGGCAATTTTCTGATCTTTGCTTTTAACCAAATGTTGTTTTCTTTTTCCTAGTGTGACTACTCTTATGAAACCTTAACATATAATATTTTAATTATGTAATTATAAAAGCAGCATTCCCTGTAAAATACAATTTATTGCTGTAGACAAGTTTAATATTGTAAAAGTATGTGGTATATACTGTATTTGGTAATTACAGTGGAGTACTGTAAATGCTTTTTACTGTACTAGTGCTGTAAAAATACAGTATGTGAGGAAACTACACACTAGAAGCCTATTAGGCCATGGCATTGTTTCTTTTGTTGCTAAAAAAAAAAGACATGTTCAATAAAAATATAATTGGATCAGTGTAATGTTGCAGTTGTATGTGTGTATTTTACATGGCTCTATTGATTGAAAGATATTTTGAGTTTCAGGAACTAAAAGTTAAGTTGGGCCCGTTAGAATATATAATTTAGTTGAATTGGTAATGGAGTAATGCTTACTTAACAAGCTGAGTTAAATAAATGGGTGGGGAATGATTGTTTAAACTAAGTATCTTCAGTTACTGTAACTCGGTTATAAGTACATTCAACTTAAATGTTCTATTCCATTCCATTATGGGCTTAAGTACATTGAACGTAGTCCACTTGTCTTATTCAACTAATGCTTCATTACTTAAAAAATTTAAGACAACGAGTTACCTTGGTTTTTTTAAGTAGATTCTACTTATCCGGGTTTACAGTGTATAGTACCTTGTGTGTAAGCAAGTAAGGTGAGAAATAATGTGGTATAGTTAAAATCTATATGACTTGAGCTTTATTGTCCCTTGCATAATTTGAATAGTTTATTTCTTCTATTTTTGAGTTCCAAAGAGTTGCTGCTAAAAATGTACAGCAGGAGATTTTTGTCTCTGGACATCCATAATTCGTGTTTCATGGAAATCTTCAAATCCATAAAGGGATAGCCTGGCCAAAGACAAAGTTTTCTTGCAACAGGTTAATAAATACATGGAAATGCATTTAAAATACAAATACAAAATACTGTGTGAACATTTTTATTTAAATACAAATACAGTATTTTATATTTTGAAAATACACAGAATACATGTGAAATTGGCCATCCAGTGCAGGTATAGGTCACAGTGAATGAAGAAACTACATAGGCCTACTGACTTTTCATTCCTAACCACATCTCTGCCCTTTCTTTCTTTCCATTTTTTTCATTGATCACATCCATCCATCATCCCAGAAAATTGTCAATACTGATGGCCATTCGGGTGAAATACTTAATAGCTGTTAACATAAACTGCCAACATAAAGTTGGCTAAATCTCAAAAACCCGTCAAGAACACCAGGGGCCCGTTCTTCGTACGTTGCTTAAAACATCCGAGATCAAATGAGACATCCAAGATGATATCATCGTGCTAATCATGATCCGGATAAGTGGGTTCTTCGAACACACCTGTTGTTTATGATTAGTATCGCTGGATTGAGTTATCTCAGAGCCCGTCTACGGAGAGCCTTGGCACTTCCTATTAGCCCCATTGTATCGATCTTGGTTGCAGTTCCATTACAATTCCACTGGAGGTGATCGCGGGCGAGTGCAGACTGAATGGGAGTCTATGGGGCTAGACGGCTAAATTTGTCTCTTTCACCCGATTGCCGTTGAGAAATCTCAGATTTTATTGTAGGTTTTGCAAGTTCAACATGGGTTATAGGTCGAAAATTGAATGAACGAGTACTTATGTCCTTTCGATTTCTTACAGGTTGAGTTGTTGTTGCCCATAACACGTTAGCATTCTGCTAATGAACGATGCCGCTTGATGGCATCGTGGCATCCGAAGCGGGACCAGAAACAAACAAAACAAAAACTCTTCTAGCACGTGTATTTACCTGTGTCAGCTGTGTTGTGTGTTTACCTGTGTCAGCTGTGTTGTGTAGTTACCTGTGTCAGCTGTATTGTGTAGTTACCTGTGTCAGCTGTGTTGTGTAGTTACCTGTGTCAGCTGTGTTGTGTGTTTACCTGTGTCAGCTGTATTGTGTAGTTACCTGTGTCAGCTGTATTGTGTAGTTACCTGTGTCAGCTGTGTTGTGTGTTTACCTGTGTCAGCTGTGTTGTGTAGTTACCTGTGTCAGCTGTATTGTGTAGTTACCTGTGCCAGCTGTGTTGTGTAGTTACCTGTGTCAGCTGTGTTGTGTGTTTACCTGTGTCAGCTGTATTGTGTAGTTACCTGTGTCAGCTGTGTTGTGTGTTTACCTGTGTCAGCTGTATTGTGTAGTTACCTGTGTCAGCTGTGTTGTGTATTTACCCGTGTCAGCTGTGTTGTGTGTTTACCCGTGTCAGCTGTGTTGTGTGTTTACCTGTGTCAGCTGTGTTGTGTGTTTACCTGTGTCAGCTGTGTTGTGTAGTTACCCGTGTCAGCTGTGTTGTGTAGTTACCCGTGTCAGCTGTGTTGTGTGTTTACCTGTGTCAGCTGTTTTGTGTGTTTACCTGTGTCAGCTGTGTTGTGTAGTTACCCGTGTCAGCTGTGTTGTGTATTTCCCTGTGTCAGCTGTGTTGTGTGTTTCCCTGTGTCAGCTGTGTTGTGTGTTTCCCTGTGTCAGCTGTGTTGTGTAGTTACCTGTGTCAGCTGTATTGTGTAGTTACCTGTGTCAGCTGTATTGTGTAGTTACCTGTGTCAGCTGTGTTGTGTGTTTACCTGTGTCAGCTGTGTTGTGTAGTTACCTGTGTCAGCTGTATTGTGTAGTTACCTGTGTCAGCTGTGTTGTGTAGTTACCTGTGTCAGCTGTGTTGTGTGTTTACCTGTGTCAGCTGTATTGTGTAGTTACCTGTGTCAGCTGTATTGTGTAGTTACCTGTGTCAGCTGTGTTGTGTGTTTACCTGTGTCAGCTGTATTGTGTAGTTACCTGTGTCAGCTGTGTTGTGTATTTACCCGTGTCAGCTGTGTTGTGTGTTTACCCGTGTCAGCTGTGTTGTGTGTTTACCTGTGTCAGCTGTGTTGTGTGTTTACCTGTGTCAGCTGTGTTGTGTAGTTACCCGTGTCAGCTGTGTTGTGTAGTTACCCGTGTCAGCTGTGTTGTGTGTTTACCTGTGTCAGCTGTTTTGTGTGTTTACCTGTGTCAGCTGTGTTGTGTAGTTACCCGTGTCAGCTGTGTTGTGTATTTCCCTGTGTCAGCTGTGTTGTGTGTTTCCCTGTGTCAGCTGTGTTGTGTGTTTCCCTGTGTCAGCTGTGTTGTGTAGTTACCCGTGTCAGCTGTGTTGTGTATTTACCTGTGTCAGCTGTGTTGTGTGTTTACCTGTGTCAGCTGTGTTGTGTGTTTACCTGTGTCAGCTGTGTTGTGTAGTTACCCGTGTCAGCTGTGTTGTGTATTTACCTGTGTCAGCTGTGTTGTGTGTTTACCTGTGTCAGCTGTGTTGTGTGTTTACCTGTGTCAGCTGTGTTGTGTGTTTACCTGTGTCAGCTGTGTTGTGTAGTTACCTGTGTCAGCTGTGTTGTGTGTTTACCTGTGTCAGCTGTGTTGTGTAGTTACCCGTGTCAGCTGTGTTGTGTGTTTACCTGTGTCAGCTGTGTTGTGTAGTTACCCGTGTCAGCTGTGTTGTGTATTTACCTGTGTCAGCTGTGTTGTGTGTTTACCTGTGTCAGCTGTGTTGTGTGTTTACCTGTGTCAGCTGTGTTGTGTGTTTACCTGTGTCAGCTGTGTTGTGTGTTTACCTGTGTCAGCTGTGTTGTCGATGCCTTGAGAGAAAAGAAAGTGCAGAGCGCGAAAGCACCAAAGTGACTGAAGGATTGCCGTAAAGCACTATCACTGTGTATGACGTCATTGACATTTTAAAAGACTTTTTAAAGCAAATAAGTGACTGTAAAAAATCTAACACCCAGCAATGTGTAATTTCTTTGCATCTCCTTTCGGATACAACATTCAAATTACTAGACAAAAAATTATATCCTGAGAAAAGTGGAATTTGATTGGTATAGCGCCATAGACCTCCATTCATTCTGCACTCGTCTGTGAGCGCCCCCGCATGGACAGAGACGTGTTACTGCAGCCAGTCCAGAAACCGGAAGTAACCAGAGAGTGCCAATTCTCTTCCTATTAGATATTCTCTGGTTATCTGAGATAATTGCGCGTTCTTGTGTTGGTTTAAAAGGGGATATGTATCAATAGTAGAAACAATGATCAGCAACGCTGCTATTGGCTGTTCAGCATGGCCAAAGAATGTGCCCAGTTTTTCTCCCAAGCAGAACAAGAGCTTTTAATGGAAGGTGGGACGGCACGAGTGGTGGCCGCACAAGAGCGGTAATGTAGTTGTAACCACACACACACACACACGAATAATCTTTATTTAAACTTATTTTGTTATTCACATTCATTTCAGTATAATAATGGATCATAACCACACCAAACAAACAATATTAATCGCTTCTTTATTGGGTTTTCATGTTTACATTTACAGCACATTTTTATATACATAGTTACTGATTTGAAGTGCACACAAATTAGTTACGTTATATGTATATGTTACTTATATTTGTTTCTACTTTGAGTTTAAGTTTACTGTCCGTGATGAACTTCAGGCATGGTCCGCTGCAGCCGCATCCTGGCGTGACAAGGATTAGAGTCCGGGCAGGAACAGAATTGAAGTATTATTGGTTACGCCCGGACCTACCATTTGCTGGGAATTGCCCGGGGGAGGAAGAAACGCTACTGTCTTCATAAGTTGATTTATTTAGTTGTATATTTACGATATTTGATTACATTTTTGCTTTATTTAAGGTTATATGTTGAATGTAAAGTTAAATTGTTTCCCCTCTTAATTTGTAATGGGCCCATCCTTTCCTTTATAAGCTGTTGCTTTGTTCATTTGAGCAGGTCAGTTTTAGTTTGTTTTGTTGGTTTTTGTCTAACTGTTTTTGAGCTCATTTTCTGTCTGTTTGTTTTATTTTTTATTGTAAGAAATGTATGAGTTTGTAAAATTAAATTTTTTTCTTGGGTTCAAATAAAGACCCTTTTTTTTTTTTTTTTTTTAAAGCTTGTGTTCCTTGTTCTTGTCTTCTCGGTCCCTCACAGAAGGTTATGCCGAATTTGAGTCTTTAATTAAAACGACAGGGAACACCTCAAAGTCTGCAAAAGCCAGGAGAGAGGGCTGGCAAAAAGTAGCAGACAAATGAAATGCGTAAGTGCTGTCCATGGTCCATGTTTCTATCACTTTCTACAGTATGTAGTTTTGCATTTGAATAATTACTTTGTTCTTTTATGTCAGAGCCACCACGGGACCCACTAGAACATGGGGACAAGTAAAAGTGAAGTACAAGAATATTCTACAAAATCTTAGCCTTTAATTCTTATACTGTCTTTATTTTAAAAAGCCACTTTTTCCCCCTCTTTTTAAAAGCCACTGTTAAATAATGTGTTTGTCTGTTTATAACAACCACCAAGAAAAAGGCTGAAAAAATCAATAAAACAGGTGGTGGTCCTGCACCACCACAATATACCCCAGCAGAGGAGCTGGCCCTTGGGTTGAATGAAAACCGAACCATTGTGGAGATGGGCATCCCCGGGGGCAGCTCTTCCTCAGACCCAAAGCCAGGGACCAGTAGCAGCAACACCTTCATTACTGGTAGGCTAAATGAGCTTTCAATTCTCTTAGTACACTGTCAAATGATTTGTTGCTGCATTAAATGAAGTATAATCCAAATGGCTGGTACAGTCATTTCAACCGTTTGTGAAAGTGAAAACTTCTAAACTTTTAGTTAATATAAAATATGTTGCCATGAGTTCTTGATCACATTATATTTTTTACAGTGTAGTTAATTGTAATGACATTTTTTTCCCCCTCTTTTGTGCAGTTTTACATAATACACCAACACTTTTACCTGTTCCCAAGCAAGTGGTGGCTGAAGCATATGCAGTAAGTTGTGTACTTTTTCTAACTTGCATAAAGGGAAGAAAGTGCAACACTTTGTAATGCCCATTTATTTCCATTGCACAGGACAGTGAAGAAACCCTCTCAGATGACTGTCCTTTGGAGGAAGAACCTGTAAGTGCATAAATAACTTTACACTAATTTGTATATACTTGTGTACCTATTCTTTCAGTCTGCAATATGAGTTGCAGGAGTCCACACCTAGAGAAAGGCTTGCAGAAGAGTCTGCACAAAAGAACTGATACAGAGGTGGACAGTGTTGTACTTTTACTTTTTACTTTTGTTGCATGAGGCATGTTTTGGCCCCTTTTTTTTTTTTTTTTACAAAATGACACAGGGTGACATCCATTCCCTATATAAACGGCATCTTCAACAAAAAATCAAGCATTTTGACCTGAAAAAACACAAATTAAGAGGAGAAATTGAACTCGACAACTTGAAAAAGAGAAAAATTGCACTAGAGATTGAGTTGCTTCAAAAGGACCTTCAGAATAAGTGCTAATACACCATTTGACACATAGTAGTATCGCTGACTTTACATAACTATCTCTTATTACAGGCAAAAGATGACTTGCTGGCTTTTCTTTATAAAGAATTGTTTAAATAAAACTCCAGGAACTAAGCATATTTGTCTTGTCTTTTATTACACATTCAAAAATGGTGTTCCACAATTCTGTCCCGTGCAGCTCTGCCACTAGGCTGGTCCAAGTGCACTGGCTGGAGGTCGTCATCATCAGGCTGCACCCCCACCACAGGGCTCCTCTCCTTTCTGATAGTGGCAATGTTATGCAATATGGCACATGGAACAATTATGTCACAGTCAGGTGATACCCTCAGACTTTTCAGACACTGTGAAATCTTTCCTTTAGTTGCCCAAAGGTCATTTCAATGCGTGCCCTTGTCCTGGCTAGAGCTGCATTGTAACGGGTTTGTAGTCCAGGGTTTGGGTCAGGGAAGGCCGTCATAAAATACTGCCTGCAGGCATAGCCCCTGTCTCCAAGCAGGATCCCGTCAAAATCCCCTGTATAATGGAAAAATGCAGTTTTGTTAGGCTCAGCATAAGTGTGTGTAATACTGTGAGCTTGACATTTATATGTTCCCTTACCACGTTCAAATAATGTGCATAAATGTGACTCTCTGAAAATTCTTGAGTCATGCACTGATCCTGGCCATTTTGCTTCCACATTTGTGATATGGAACATAGTCACACACCATCTAAGAGATTTTAGTCAGTCAACTGCATTCCTTTTTTTTTAATGTCATATATATATTACTAATCTGGAATATTATAAATTGTAATAGTAACTTACCTGCACATTTACACTGTGAACCCCCTTTCGGTTCACAAAATCCCCTTCATTGGGGCCTGGTGGGGCCTTGATGGGGATGTGTGTGCAGTCTATGGCACCAATCACGTTAGGGAAGCCTGAAGGACACATACTGTTAGTCATACTTTTTGGCATGGTCATGATTGCATGTCATTAACAATTATAAATGTACCTGCAATAGCAAAAAAAATTCTGCTTTACAACCTGGGGTCTTAAGTGGCTTGGAAATACCACAAAAAACCCTAAAAACTGCTTGAGTGCCAGGTAAACTTTGCGAACGGCACGACAGACAGCACTTTTCACCAAGTTCTCTGCATCTCCAATAGTGTAAAGGAAAGTGCCACTCGCAAAGAATCTCAGGGCAATGCACACAGTCTGTGCAGTTGTCAAAGCCCGACTCCTCCGTGTTGAACACTTAATGTGTGGTTCCAACAAATTAATGATGTAAATAACACCCTCACGAGAAAAACGATATCTCTCAATAATTACACTGTCGCGCTGCGCTAAAGAATCCTGTCTATCCTGCAATACGCGATTAATTCGAAAAGCTCTGCGAATTATTCTTGCACCTTCGGTATCGAAATCTGGAACCGACCAACGTCATTTTTCGATACTCGATAGTATCGAGGCAATTCGGTCGGTACCCTAAAAAGTATCGAACTCGGTAACCAGCCCTACCAATCAGAGCAGCTTTTCTTACCCGCTCCGTGTTGTCGTCACTCACAGCTGTTTTGTGAGGAAAGGAAAAAACGCACATTAATCTTTTCTGGTTTCTTTTAGTATGTTGTTTGTATTTGTGGTTTGTGTCTGTGTGTTATATTAATGTATAATAATTCTTTATAATAAACTTCAAGATACCAAAAACTTAATTCATACTTAACAACAATAGAGTTCGGGATCGTCACGTCGCATTGTGGGAATCACGGTACGGAAGTAGATGTACTGTATAGTAGCGTATAGTAGGCAGTAACGTTGGTCATTTGGTCATTAATTTAGGTTATTTTTTGGAAAATGGTTCAGTATTGCTTTATTGTGAACTGCTGTAATCGGTCTCGTTATCGACAGGGCAAACGCCTCATAAATCATATTAGTTTTCCCCATTTTCCTACTTGGAAAAAACACAAGGAGACTTGGTGTCTGAAATCCCAAAGAGGCGTCGGATGGCTTGGGTCGCCGCTGGTCGTCAATATTATAGCCTACTACCGGACGAAAACAGTGGATTATTGCACGTATGATAAATTACTCCTGAAGTGTAACAAACCCGCATAGACAAGCTTCATAGCTCACAGAATCTGACAAGTGTGTGTGTGTGTGTGTGTGTGTGTGTGTGTGTGTGTGTGTGTGTGTGTGTGTGTGTGTCACCACTGATGCTTGTTAACGGTACCTTAGTGCGAACGATTGTTTTCTCCGCGTTTACTTTGTAGATCTGCAGATCTTGCACTCATCCATTTGTGAACTGCAGGTGAGTATGGCAAGCCGTTTTAGCTTAAATTGTACCCAGCGTTACTCGTCGTAATTGCATTTTTACTAGCAGTGCCGCTGCTAGCCATTTTGGTGCCCTAAGCATAATTCCTTTATGATGCCCCCCACCCCGACCCTGAAAAAAAAAAAAGTTTGTTTTTGCCAGTTTAACTTTTTATTACCAAACATAGAACTCAATACCAATAATAACACAATAGCAGCATCACAGTAGAAAACTTAAGAACACTAAACAGAGAAAGTAAAATCTTCACAGCTTTGCTGACTTTGTAAACATATGTAGAATAGCCAACACACACACATTTGAAAGTGCAAACTTTTCTTCAGTAAACAGAATAGCAAAATAAAAAAAAATTCAAAATAATCCAGACATGTTTTTCCCAAATGCAATGTCACTTTGAATAAATTACATTTATTAGACAAAATATTCAAACAAAGAATCTTATACCGGAAAAAAATTATAAACATTTAAAACTGAAAGCATGGCAGCCAAGGAGTTCTCCCCCTTTATTCCTTATTTATCAACTATTTGATAAATCCAATATAATATAATATAAAAGCATAATAGATTGAGGTGCAAAATGCACACAATTCAACAGTAATCTTTGCTGTATATCATTCATAATGACATTTTATATTTTTATATATATATTTAAGAGGAATTGTTAGCCTACCATGTGCACAGCACTGACTGCTAACGTTTACTGTTACTGAGAAAGTATTAACCACCGTCACGTCAAAATAAACCATAAACTACTGCTCAATATCTAAAGAAAGAAAGTAACAGCTAGCTGGCGTCAGTTATTTGTAAAATAGGTAATGTTTAACAGTAAAATCTCAATTTAGCTTGCACCGAAGTTATAAGTTATAATAATAACATAGTTTGCTAACATTAACGTCAGCAAGTTCGAGGCGCATTACGATTAGCAGCAGCACATGCAGCACATTTCCCGTATTTAAGAATGATTAAACATGGACTTACCTGCAAGTGATGCACGGGCATCATCTCGCAGTTTCTTTTTCTTTCTTTTCTCAGATCCTGACTCCTGCTGTCTTTTCGGGGCCATTTCCAAAAAAGTTGCCTACTGTCTGTCTGTCAAACTTCGTCAGGCGCCCGCGCGAACAACCGGCACGGACCATCCAACGGGGGGCGAGGGGGCGGTACTTTCTAGACTAGAGCAATTAAATTATCTTGTTCCCCCTTTTTTGTTACGTGCGTTGCCAAAGTTTATGCCTAATAATATTTCTATACTGAAATAATATCGGCATTATAATTATTTATTTTTTTTATTAATTTTTGGTGCCCCCTCAGCACTTGGTGCCCTACGCACTGCGCGTGATGCGCGTGGTGGGAGCGGCGGCGCTGTTTACTAGTAAGAATTCAATTAGAGAGCTCTACAATTCAATTCTTACTAGTAGCAATTACAATTAGAGAGCTCTACAATTCAATTATTACTAGTAGCAATTACAATTAGAGAGCTCTACAATTCAATTATTACTAGTAAGAATTACAATTACAGAGCTCTCTAATTCAGTTCTTACTAGTAACAATTCCAATTAGAGAGCTCAACAAATGAATTTTTACAAGTCATATGTCTCCATTGACTTCCATTCATTTTTAATTACGGAGCTCTACAATTGAATTGTTACTTGTAAGAATGTAATTGCAGAGCTCTTTAATTCAATTACAGAGCTCTGCAATTATACATATCTTTAATTCATATTTTTACTAGTAAAAATTCAATTGTAGAGCTCCGTAATTAAAAATGAATGGAAGTCAATGGAGACATACGACTAGTAAAAATTCATTTGTAGAGCTCTCTAATTCAATTCTTACTAGTAGCAATTACAATTAGAGAGCTCTCCAATTCAATTATTACTAGTAAGAATTGAATTAGAGAGCTCTGTAATTGTAATTCTTACTAGTAATAATTGAATTAGAGAGCTCTATAATTGTAATTCTTACTAGTAATAATTGAATTGGAGAGCTCTCTAATTGTAATTGCTACTAGTAAGAATTGAATTGTAGAGCTCTCTAATTGAATTCTTACTAGTAAAAATGCAATTACGACGAGTAACGCTGGGTACAATTTAAGCTAAAACGGCTTGCCATAGTGAGCCTTCAGTGACAAGTTTTTAAATGTTGTTGCCCAGGGCACATGAAATTGTTAATCTGGCCCTGGATCGGAGGTGTAAGCGCTCACTCCACAGACCAAGTAGGAGAAAATATCAGGGAAACTGAGGCTTGGTAAGCTTTCATAATTATTACTCCATGCTTTGTTCATAGGGATTGATTCCGCCTATAATCACAAAAAATGTAAGTAGCGTTGTTTGGCTTCCTTAAGTTTGTCAGTATACAGTAGGGCGGGACGGTTACCGCAATACCACGGTCACGTGACGCCTACCGCGGGTCTGAGCTCATCACCGCAAAAAAATAAATACAAATAAACACTGGCCTTCACATGTGTTCACGTTGTGTCTAATGACATGGATTCATTGATTATAATGACATGGATTGTGTCTAATAACATTGTGTCTTACGTCTCTCCGCGCCGCTTCGCTAAATATAGGTGCCTATAGTCTAGGGGGTTGAGGTTTAAAGCGGTTTACTGCTATACCGCGGTAATTTCTTGCTTTTCAACCGCGGTAAGAAAAAATCCATACCATCCCAGCCCTAGTATACTTTTTTTTGTCACGGTCCATAACTCTTTCTTTCTCGGTGCCGGTGGAGACCGGCCGGCTATGCTATTACCTTATTCCAAACCGGCTTTTGCGTTGCCTCTAAAATGGCCGCTGTTACCCACAATGCACCTTTCCATAACATCTACGCCCGAACTCTATCTGACGAACTGACGACAAACTACAAACAAACTTAAAGGAACACTCCACTGTTTTTTCATATTAAACTGTTATTCCCTTAACTAAGACGAGTTGATACATACCTCTCTCGTCTCAGTGTGAGCACTCAATCGCTCTGGCGCACGGCGACACTTTGATAGCACTTAGCTTAGCCCAGTTCATTCATTAGGGACCAAACAGAGATGAAGTTAGAAGCGACCAAAACACCTCCACGTTTTCCCTATTTAAATACAGTTACACGAGTAGTTACACGACCAAGTATGGTGACACAAAATAAAACGAGTCCCAAGTGCTATTCCGCCATACATTATAGTTATCCTTTTTACCCGCTTAGAAAGGCGCCACGTTTTATTTTGTGTAGCGGCTTGTCAATAGAGGGCGCTGGGGCACCGCCCCCATCAAAAGTCCAGAAATATACATGTATACAAAAATGATATAAAAATGAAATAAAAATAAAAAATAAAATAGTTTACTCATACAATGTAAGTAGTAAGAGCCTCAGCATTTAATAAAAACTGGCTTTAATCGATCAAATATTTTCTTTATGTTTTTCAATAAGTTTCATGCAGTTTCATGTGAGAGGGACGCCGGACAAATGGATGTCTATGGAGTCTTTAAATTCTCGGGCAGAATGTGACCTGAAGCTGGTCTCTGATTGGTTTCTTAAAGATTCTCCTCCGGACGCAGGTCGCTGCGTCCCTGGCGAATCAGAATTGGATACATGTTATTTTATCCAATCTGATTGGTTCTCGTCACCTGCCATTCAACTCAACGCTCTTTGCCACTACTGCGTCTGCGAGTGCGCGGGCGACACCGTCAGTCCGACTACGTCAAAACATCGCTAGGCTGATCATTTTCGTAGAGAGAATGGCAGAAGTTAAACCAAATTCTGTCATTGATTTACAAATAAAAACCTTTCACAAGTCCTTTAAGAAATAAAGGATGTCCGACCGGACCAACCCGATTTACAGGCCAGTGACAGGACGAAGCTAACGCTAACGCTACACCCGGAGCTTCACCCGCGCTTGTTATGAGAAACGGAGGTGGCTTTATTTGCTTATTTGTTAACTTATGCTGTTCAATTCATTGCATTTTAATGTTCATGTCATGTATTTGTACTCAATATATAATCTAACTGTACATATCTGTTCTGTTACAGTTAGTAACTGAAGTGTAGATCACATTTGTACTAATTATATGAAAAAAAGATGATTGAAATAAATGATAAACTCTAAAATTTCAACTTTTATCCTTTTCAGGTTTGATTCTAATCATAATGTAACATTATTTGAAAAAAACTAAATTTCAGTACAAAAAAACAAACATTTTTATTGTTAGAATTGTGATTTCATAATATTTAGATATGAATCCAACTGGAAAATCTTGTGAAAAGATATCTTTCAGTTAGTCAAATAGCATATAGTGGAGCTCTATAGCCATCTAGTAGCTAAAATGATATTTTTTTACTTTTAAAACTACATTTTACAAAATATGGGCAAAAAGTTTACACTAAACCATGTAAAATTATCCATGTTATGCCCATGAATGAAAGTTAGAAATATGGGTCTTTTATAAAGTGAATTTTACATAAAATGCTGTTTTTTGTAAAAAGCCTATTTAAATAAATATTTATTTATTTAAAGAAATTTAAAATATATCATAAATCTTCCAAAAACTGCACAAATGTTGAGTAAAAACATTAATAAACAGTGTAAAATTACATAAAAAAAAAAAACTACTATTCTGTTACAAAATTAAATGTTATTGTCTGGGGACCCCAAAGATAACTAGTGTCGTCCCAAATGAAGATAATCAGAGGGTTAAATATGAAATGTGTCGTTATGTTTTAGTGTTGAGTGACGTAATATCCCTTTCAAGTGGACGCGTGGAAGCAACGTGAGATTGAATGCATTGAAAAGCCTTTTCAACCTCATAGTACCATTATTTCTGTGACACAATAGTTCAAATGATCGTAGTACTGGGATAAAAGTGCAAAGTTCAAATATAAACACTGATGTCTACGATAGCAATCAAAATAGAGTAAATCAGCATATCAGCATATAGAGTAACGCATTTATCGATTACATTGTTTCGCCACTAAGGGGCTGTTTACACCTTACCCGAAAGTGTTTGTAGTTAGTTACTTTCCACCTCTGTTAAATTATGAATATTAAAAATGAAGTTCCTAAATGTAATTTATGGAAGCATTAAGCCATGGAAGGTCATGTGTACTAGTGACTTAACCCTTTGTTTTAATACTGTTTATTTACAGTGTATTTTATTCTGCTTACCTGACTCGTGCAGAACTCCTGTCCATTTTGGCTGTGGTGCCTCCATCAGCGACTGGTCTTTGTATGGAGCCACCGTGAGAGGCCATCATTTTGCTATAGATCTTGTCTCTCATCCCACAAACTTCACTATCAGGTACTTTATTATTTTTTTAATCTACAGATTAAAGAATCTTGCAGTTCAAAAACGCTTCTGCTACGTCATACATGGATGTGCTTTTGTTGGTTTCAACCATGTAAGCATTAAGGTGATAATTTAATTATGATCCAACACTAGCCTTGAGTACCTTACTGCTTTTATAAAACAGTTACTACACAATACATTTATTAAAGCCGAAAAATATGTATCTGTGCAACTTTCATGAAGTAAAATCACTAAAAGCCTTCCTTCCGCTGGAAATAATAGTCCCTGACCACAAACAGCAACAGAAGTTACATACATTATTTCAGCAAAAAACTATCTTTTATGAGTGAGTCAGTCAGTAAAGAAAACTTAAACATTGAAATAGGGCTGGGCGATATGGCTGAAAACTGTATCACAATATAAGGGTTTCATATCGGTCGATATCGATAATTATTGATATTTTTTTATGACCTATTTAAAATAAGGACCAGGAGACAAATATATTACATTGAAATATTTTTTTATTTTAAACTTAACCTTCCTCTGATTATAATCCCCTCAGTTATAAAGGCAGAAATGTCAACACAACCATGGAAAACACTCAAATAATTAATGTAAACATAAGTTTAAAATCACAATGAACACTTCAATTATCTCTTAACATTAAGGTGCAAAATTAAAGAATACGTAAGAAATGCTTAAAGTGTAATAAAATAGTGCAAAGTGTTAAATATAAACATAGAGAAACCGACAACGGTCTTGCATAATTTGCAGACGACATTGGTCTGACTACTATGGAAGCTTGTTTCCGCCACAGAATAAAACATTTTAAAAGATAATTGCGACTTTTTATCTCACAATTGCGAGATATAAAGTCAGAATTGCGTGAAATAAAGTCGCAATTGCGTGTTATAAAGTCAGAATTGCGAGATATAAAGTCAGAATTGTGTGAAATAAAGTCGCAGTTGCGTGTTATAATGTTAGAATTGCGTGATATAAAGTCAGAATTGCGAGATATAAAGTCGCAATTGCGTCTTAAGTCAGAATTCGGACTTTTTTTCTCGCAATTGCGACTTTATATCACGCAATTGCGACTTTATATCACGCAATTCTGACTTTGTAATACGCAATTGGGAGATATAAAGTCAGAATTGCATGATATAAAGTCGCAATTGCGTGTTATAAAGTCAGACTTGTGAGATATAAACTATTCTGAGGTAAAATAGTTGAGGCTATTGAGGCTATTCTTTTTTTCCCCCTTAGAATTGGACTTTATATTTTCACAATTAGAAAAAAATTCAGAATTCTGACTTAAGACGCAATTGCGACTTTATATCTCGCAATTCTGACTTTATAACACGCAATTGCGACTTTATTTCACGCAATTCTGACTTTATATCTCGCAATTCTGACTTTATATCTCGCAATTCTGAGAAATAAAGTCAGAATTGCGAGATGTAAACTCGCAATTGTGAGATAAAAAGTCGCAATTATCTTTTAAAATGTTTTATTCTGTGGCGGAAACAAGCTTCCATAGTAGTCAGACCAATGTCGTCTGCAAATTATGCAAGACCGTTGTCGGTTTCTCTATGTTTATATTTAACACTTTGCACTATTTTATTACACTTTAAGCATTTCTTACGTATTCTTTAATTTTGCACCTTAATGTTAAGAGATAATTGTTAAGTGTTCATTGTGATTTTAAACTTATGTTTACATTAATTATTTGAGTGTTTTCCATGGTTGTGTTGACATTTCTGCCTTTATAACTGAGGGGATTATAATCAGAGGAAGGTTAAGTTTAAAATAAAAAAATGTTTCAATGTAAAATTTTCTCACAAAAACGACTCTAGAAGCCTTAATAGCGTTTAAGTATATATTTATATTTAAATCTAGTTCCTACATTATTTTTCTATACCTTGACTCACTGGGTAGTCTAACCTGCAAGATGCCCTTTAAGAGGAAATCATTTGTGACTCGATTGGTCGTGGCGGAGGTGTTGCAACCATTTATAGAGATATTCTAAATGTTACTCAGAAAACGGGTTATAAGTTTATTTCATTTGAAGTACTTGTACTAAATGTTACGCTCTTAGATGTTAGAAAAACATCCCTATTATCTCTAGCTTTGGCTACCGTATATAGACCGCCAGGGCCTTACGCTGATTTCCTAAAAGAGTTTGCAGATTTTCTCTCAGACCTATTAGTCAATGTCGATAAAGCATTAATTGTTGGAGATTTTAACATACACGTAGATAATCCAAATGATGCGTTAGGAGCTGCGTTTACAGATTTATTAAATTCATTTGGGGTCAAGCAAAACGTCACCCGACCAACACATCGTCTTAATCATACACTCGATTTAATTATATCACATGGAACCGATCCAACCGATATAGATATCATTCCACAAAGTGATGAAGTCACTGATCACTACATGGTAACTTGCATATTACGTACTGCTGTAATATGTCATGCGGCGTCGCGTTATCAACCAGGCAGAACAATCCTCCCATCCACCATAGATAATTTCTCAAATTGCTTATCTAATCTGTCTCAGCTGCCGCCTGAACACAAACAAACAGATGAACTAGAAGAACTAACTAGCACTATGAGCACCATTCTCTCTAGAACATTGGATGTGGTTGCACCTATTAAATTAAAAAAGGTCAGAGAGAAAAATAAAGCACCATGGTACAACAATACTACGCATGTTCTAAAGAGAGAAACCCGTATTTTAGAGCGTAAATGGAAACAAACTAATTTAGAGGTCTTTAGAATCGCGTGGAAAGACAGTATGTCACGTTATAAAAAGGCCCTAAAAGCGGCCAGGGCTGAGCACCTCACCAACAATCCAAGGTTTTTATTTAACACCGTGGCTAAACTAACAAATAAACAGACGTCACCCGAACAAAATATCCCGTTACAGTTCAGTAGTAATGATTTCATGAACTTCTTCACTGAGAAAATAGAAAGCATCAGAACCACAATTGTAAACGTTCAATCTTCAATCGCGCCTTATAATTCAGCTTCAACTATCACCCCGCAAGAACAATTACAGTGCTTTACAACTATAGAACAAAAAGAGTTAAATAAACGTATCACTTCATCTAAAACAACAACATGTTTATTAGATCCTATACCAACTAAACTACTGAAAGAAGTGTTACCTGTAGTGGAAGAGCCTCTCCTCAATATTATTAACTCGTCTTTATCTCTAGGTCATGTTCCAAGAACATTTAAACTGGCAGTTATAAAACCTCTCATTAAGAAACCACAATTAGATCATAATAATCTAGCAAATTATAGACCCATTTCAAATCTTCCATTTATGTCTAAAATATTAGAAAAAGTGGTGTCCGCACAACTGGGCTCTTTCTTGCAACAAAATGATATCTATGAAAAGTTTCAGTCTGGATTCAGACCGCATCATAGCACTGAAACTGCGCTCGTTAAAATCACAAATGATTTACTTTTAGCTTCTGACCAAGGCTGTATCTCAATACTAGTTTTACTTGATCTTAGTGCTGCGTTCAATACTATAGATCATACATTACTCTTAGATCGACTACAAAATTATACTGGTGTTCAAGGACAAGCACTAGGCTGGTTCAAATCATACCTATCTGACCGCTACCATTTTGTCTATTTAAATGGAGAAAAATCGATCATAACTCCAGTAAACTATGGAGTGCCGCTGGGATCTGTATTAGGCCCTCTGTTATTTTCAATATATATGATGCCACTTGGAAATATTATAAGGAAACATGGAATTAGTTTCCATTGTTATGCTGATGACACTCAAATATATATTTCATCAAGGCCGGATGAAAACGCAAAATTTTCCAAATTGACAGAGTGTGTTAAAGATATAAAAGATTGGATGAGGCGTAATTTTCTTTTATTAAATCCAGACAAGACAGAGGTAATACTTATCGGTTCAAAAAAACCGCCCACAAAACCTCGCACAATACAACTTTAACATCATAGGATGTCCTGTTACTTTATCCTCTACAGTAAAAGACCTGGGTGTTATACTCGATTGCAACCTGTCTTTTGAAAATCATATTTCATATGTTACAAAAACAGCCTTTTTCCACCTTAGAAACATTGCTAAGCTACGTAATATGCTATCAGTTTCTGATGCAGAAAAGTTAGTTCATGCATTCATGACCTCGAGACTGGATTACTGTAATACTTTATTAGCTGGTTGTCCTGCATCCTCAATAAACAAGCTATAGCAGGGAACGGCAACTGGCGGCCCGCGGGCCAAAACTGGCCCGCCAGCAATATTTTCTGGCCCGCCGGATTATTTTGGTAGTCCTAAATGCTGCACAAAACTCTTCCACTACTTGAGAAAAGCCGTAGTCGCGCGGCGATTTCACCGCCGCATACTGTGTGAAACGCCCATAGGGAATCATGCGGCGCGGGATTACAATTTAAAGTATAACTGTGCGTTCACACCGGACGCGAATAGCGCGTCAAATTCGCGCCTGCCGCGTCTAGTTATACGCTTGACCACTTTGTGTCCATTCGCGCGTCAAAAGACGTTAGCGGTCAGAACTCTGGTGTACTTTGGACGGAGCGGGCGGTCTGACTGACAATAGCCCACTCGCACTCCCGACATCTTTTGACAGCGCGTATCCGCACTTAATTCTGACCACCTGTACATCTAGCTCTGAGGAGCTGTTTGGTACTGAAACCATTGTCAGTCAACAACATTCTTTTTTTGCAAGGATGTTTGAAATAGTTCGGCAGAAAATAGCCTACTTCATTTCGTCAGTAGGGCAATATGATTTTCGTTTATGTTGCTTAGAAATTTGAGTGATAGGCTTTGTCCTATTTAATTTATGTTATTTATATTTCTTTTTTTTTTTTTTTGTGGCATTTTTTTTCTCTGCTGACAGTACAATGTTAAAATAGCCTACTATTTATATTGACACGAACACAATTTTTGTATAGCATTTATAATTATTATAGGCTACTTCATCTCCTTCTTTCCGTTAGAGACATTTGAATGTGAGATTATGGAAACGAGATCTAAATTTTGTGGACCCGTCAGGTCGGGAAATAAAGCGGGTGAACACCGAGTATATTTTAAGCGGTTGCTGAATAGAACCTTGTGGGAGCGGGATGAAAAAAAAAAAACAGTCCCGCGCAGACCTCCTTAAACCTTAGGTGTGTATGTGTGTGTCCCCGAATAAATAATAATAAAAAAAAAGGAATAAAGTTCAAAAGTCGGACTGTACGGAATGAGGCATGATTGCTATTCACACCTTTATTAAAATGGCTGTAATCTGTTACCACAATAGTACTTGATCTGTTTAAAATGATTTCCTTGATATATGCATAAGGTGTTAAATTAAAATTTAAAAATCAAAATTAAAATTAGTCTAATCCAGTAATTCATTTTTTCTATTTTTGATCTGAGCACAATCAGAAAACCCATCCTTATTCGTTTTTTTCATTTCAGTTCAGGAAATAAATAATGGAAAAACAAGTCGTTTTTCATCTTTTTATTTTTGGTTTTAATTTGAAAAAAAAAAAAAAAGATTGAATGAATGATCCACGGATGGTGATGGACACATCATATTCCACAATTATAGGCCTATATAAGAGTATTTAATTTGTATCCATAGGCCTACTCCGTGTAGCTGGCCCGCCATCTACTGGCTAAAAACAATATTGGCCCGCGGCCAAAGTTACTTGCCGACCCCTGAGCTATAGTTAGTCCAAAATGCCGCCGCTAGAGTTCTTACGAGATCAAGAAAATATGATCATATAACACCGATTTTATCATCACTGCATTGGTTACCTATAAAGTTCCGTATTAATTACAAGGTATTGCTACTGACTTATAAAGCCCTAAACGGCTTAGCTCCAGTCTATTTAACGGATCTTCTATCGCCCTATAATCCATCGCGCTCTTTAAGATCACTAAATTCAAGGCTTTTGGTCATACCTAGGATATCCAGAACCACCAGAGGAGGGAGAGCATTTTCACATTTGGCTCCAAAACTCTGGAATAGTCTTCCTGATACTGTTCGTTGCTCAGACTCGCTCTCCCAGTTTAAAACTAGATTAAAGTCGCATCTCTTCGGCCAGGCATTCATATAATCCTACAGTTCAAACTACAATCCGGCCTCTAGCTCATAAATGCCAGAGGAGAACTGGCCCCCGACTGAGCCTGGGTTCTCCCAAGGTTTTTTTTTCTCCATTAGGTCACCTGATGGAGTTTTAGGACACCATTAGGTCACTTGATGAAGTTTTTCGGTTCCTTGCCACTATTGCCTTTGGCTTGCTCAGTTGGGGATATTTTGGGGATATTTAATTTAATTTTATCAATCAATAAATTCCTCTTGAAACAAACTTTGTTGTATTATTTTAATTTAATACTGTGAAGCTGCTTTGATACAATCTGTATTGTGAAAAGCGCTATACAAATAAACTTGACTTGACTTGACTTGAAGTATATATTTATATTTAAATCTAGTTCCTACATTATTTTTCTATACCTTGACTCACTGGGTAGTCTAACCTGCAAGATGCCCTTTAAAGGAGAACTTGGTAACTTTTTTAACTTAATAAAACTGTCTAGAATTCATTTGGATGGTTAAACAACCTGTTCTGGTGATATTGGTGACTTTCCCCGCTCCCCCCAGCGTTCCCAGGCGGAAAACCAACCTTGCAACTTGGGGACTACCGTCCCGGCAAGATAGAAATTGGAAGTCTCGTGAGAAGCGAGAACGAGAACGAGCGCGAAACACGAATTGCTTTACGGCAATTCGACATAAACACACACGCATGTATGATGTATTACCAGATGACCCACCTCGGTAGACATAGCTCCACACGATACAGTTGGCTTGCTCCGATCAAAACAAACGCACATGAGCAGCGGTAGAGAGGGGGAGGAGGCCGCCGCAAGTGAGTTTTTTACGACCGTGTTGTGAAATATACGCCCCCCCACAGCTGTAGGGGGAGCTCGTGGGGAAAACATGCGACAACAAAAGGAAAAATCAGCGAAGAAGTGACTAGAGTTCGCTAGAGTTGCCGAGTTCTCCTTTAAGAGCAAATCATTTGTGACTCTAATGAGAGCTGTCTCAGTACTATGGTACGGTCTAAATCCTGACTGAAAATCCTCGCAGATATCATTTCTTTCTAAAAAGGAACATAGTTGTGAAGATACTGCCTTTTCTAGTATCTTTGACAGAAAAGGTAGATTCGAGATCAGCCTGTAATTGACTAATTTTGTAGGATCAAGTTGTGTTTTTTTTAACAAGCGGTTTAATCATAGCCAGCTTAAAGGTTTTTGGTACGTATCCTAGAGACAAAGATTAATTAATGATAGTAAGAAGAGAATCTATGACCTCTGGAAGCATCTCTTTCATTAGCTTAGTCGGTATAGGGTCTAACATACATGTCGGTTTAGATGATTTAATGAGTTTAGCGAATTCTTCCTCTCCTATAGCAATAAATGAATCAAATTTTTCCTTAGGGAGACTAAAATGCACTCCCTGATGCGATACTGTAGTCGACGGTTGCATAATTATAATTTTGTCCCTGATATTATCAATCTTATAAGTGAAGAAGTACATGAAGTCATTACTGCTGTGTTACTTGGACATTTCTGGGCTTGAAGCTTTCTTTTTCGTTAGTTTAGCCACTGTTTAAAAAAAATACCTATGGTTTTGTTTATTTTCTTCTAATAGGATTGAAAAATAAGCAGATCTAGCAGCTTTTAAGGCCTCTCTGTATGCAATCGTGCTCTCTTTCCATGAAATGCTGAAATTTTCTTCCAGTTGCACTCCATTTTTCTGGCTGCTCTCTTAAGGGCTGTAGGGGTAAAATCTTTGCGCGGCAGGGGGAGCTGCCACTCGACCAGTCACGAATATATGCGCCGGCCACTCGACCAGTCACGGATATATGCGCCGGCCACTCGACCAGTCACGGATATATGCGCCGGCCACTCGACCAGTCACGGATATATGCGCCGGCCACTCGAACTTACACAATATGTAAGGTTTAAAAAAACAAACAAATGCAGCGCGCGTCTCGTGGCTCTATTAGCATCGCGCCGGCCACTACCAGCCACACGATCTCTCACTGTTTACATCTATCAGACACTCCTATTGATACACAAAAGCACACATACAGTGCAATACAGATCTTATTTACCTATTTCTCATCTTATCTGTTTTTTTATTCGCTCTTTTTACCCGTATATGGGAGTGCGCGCTCGTGGTTCTATTAGCATCGCGCCGGCCACTACCAGTCACACAATCTCTCACTGTTTTCATCTTTCAGACACTCCTAATGATACACGAGAGCACACAGACACGTAGTTGGAACTACGGTGGTAGTCTGTAAGGTGCTATATAAATAAATAAACGAACGAACGAACGAACGATTATGTTTTCAGCTGTGACCCAGAGGTGCCGGTGGAAGGCTGGTGCCAATCCGGTGAAAATTAACAAGGCAAAAAATGTTGTTAACAGTGTTATGGCTACATTTGTTCGTAGCTTAAATGGTGCCATGATTGAGCACCCTCACATTAGACATGACAGTCCTGGGCTATTTTTGAAAGATGGAGTTCATTTCACACCTAGGGGAAATGATATGTTTTTAAATACAATAGCTAACTGCCTTAAAGGCCACATCCAAATGCAGTGAACTGCTTACAGTGGGCAGTGTTACTGCTTTTGAATTTTGCCTTTAGGGCCATTTTGTTAGGCCTAAATATAGCCCTGACCATCATGGCTAATGTTGAGTTTTTTATGTTAATTTAGAAACACCTGTAGCCATAACACTGTTACCTCTGCTCTTCCTCATCCCTACATTACCCCCCCCCCCCCCCCCCCCTTCCCCACCACCACCATCCCATGGTCTCTGCAGCGACTCTGCTTAATCCTGACTGAAGAATTAAATAAATTCAATTCAATCTTTCACAGTTGTATGAGCAGTTTTTATGGAATGCATTGACTTTTCATTTCATTGCTTTATGAAGTAAATTTAGAATGATGTTTTGATTATTGTTTTAGTGTTTATCAAAAGTGAGTTGCCACAAACACTAACAGCTGAACTGCAACTTCAGATATGGGGTATTTTAATCAGTAGTAGACTACAAGTTAAACAAAAAGTTAAGCAAAGCAAAATGGTGCAGGCAATGACAGAGAAGGTATAGAGCCATGATGGAAGCTGGAATCAGAACGCTCCACATCTGGAGGACGGATACTGCAATCAGCTCCTCTGGCACATCAACAGACAACATGAGTATGGTTACTGACACACAAAAATCAGGGGACGTCACACACCCTACATGAGAGAAAGATGACAAGGTTAAAAAATACTGGTACAATACATTCAGTATGGCCTGTCTTGGTTAAAAGCCCACTCACCACGCCAAGGTGCAGGCCATGAGTGAGAACATATAACACGGGACAAACATACGAGACACTACAAAACGACAGGTACAAGACATGGAAAAAATAGAAAACATACAACACTGGAAAAGCAATATACAATGGTGAAAACTAAGGGATAGGAACAACCTTAAATATTAACATTTTGCCCAGCTGTAATGAAAACAGCAATCAGGCCAAAAAAAAATCACATGACAATCAGTATAAATAAAAATGAGATTTAAAGCTATTTTTTTATAACATAACTTAAAATACTGTATTAATGTATTACTGTAACACTTCAATAACGCAATATATATGATATAAAACCAAACTAACCATGGATGTTAACTTTTTGAAGCTGGCAACTTAACATGAGAGAATACTTTTTTTTAAATATATACATTTTTTGTAAATATGTCATGAACTGATCCTTGAATTCCAGAAACTATCTACATAAATATTGACCAGGGAGGTTGCATATGTATTTCACATAATAAATGGCAAACAGATCAATATTCATGCGAACTCTTAAGAGATATTGAACAGTCCTTAATGTGACATGGGAAAGCCCACACAAACTATAAGTTTAATCAGCGGTATGTGTTGGTTAAGGAAGGCACTATGTATAAAGGCTCTATGTATAACTTACAACTGTGTCAATATTGCATGTTACTGTAGCATCGCAGCATGTGATTTGTAAGAGTTGGGCCCCGTTCATGCAGACTCCAACTGAAAATCATCCTGGTATTGGTGGGGTTCGCAGTAAGGTACATCTGACATTGAGGTTAATTTGAGACAACACATGTATGTACGTACTTCTTTTAAAGCAGACATTGAATGTTACTTAGTTCATGCAGGCTCCAAGTAACATTTACAATGTTTTGGAGACTCTGAAATATAGTAGCAGTGATCACTCAAAGAACCAAAGTGTGATTGTTTTCCACTCTGATTTGTGTGTTGAACGCTGCTACCCAAACCATAATCCTCACACACATTCACTGTCAGAGCAATGTCATCATGCACAACATCTTGAGCAACAAAGGCCTGTTCAGATGTGTCTTCCATCATCATGACATTGCTCTGATTGACAGCATAGCTGTTGGCACTACTCATATTGTCTACATATGCAACCTCCTCATTACTATTTACAGATGAAATAGGGATGCCACTTACCACCTCATCAATACTTACCAAGCGTGTTATTTTTGGCTGTTGTTCTTTGCCCTTGGAGAAAGAGAAAATGGTTGGCACAGCAGTGTCCTTCAGACATGTACTTCCCTAATAAAAATTACAGGAAGCATACAAAATATAACATTATTGGTCATATTGGCTGTAAATGGCTGTTATTCATAACAGAGATGTATGCGTTTATGTTTCATTATTCGGTCTAACACTAGTATGAATGTACAGATTACATTTAAAAATTATTATTGCTATTAAACAAATATGTAACTGTTCGCAATAAGTGTCACAACGGAATCATTCTGTGTTCCGCTGTCTCGCTTGGAGAATCATTTTTCAAACACGAATTTCACAGAGATAATTTTTTATTTTATCGTATTTGCATAAAAGGTAAGGCTGCACAATATATCGAAATATCGCAAATGTATATTTCGCGATATGCATACCACCACAGCTTGCAATAACTGGGGTCATGAAAAAAAGACAAAGAGAAAATAACTCGCAAAAAAAACATTTTGTTGCTTTAACAAGAATCAGTGTATATCTAATTCATACAGTGAAAACTAAGCAGTGTTTTATTTTTACATTTGATTATTCCATTTCTGTTGATAAATAAACCTAATGTAGGATAACCTAAAACTCTAAACCCAGTGGTTTACACTGATGTTAAAATAACACTTCTTAAGGCCTCATTATACTTCTGCGTCGGACCTACGCCGGAGCCTATACGCCGTAGGGAACGTGTTGGTTTTAATTTATACTTCTGCGTTGTTGTCCGCGTTGACGCGCACCTAGGGAGCATGTGAAACCCCGAGGGAGGGGTTCTGGCAGACCAATCACAGCGCTTGCGTCCGCGTAGAATTGACGCGTTGTTACATTTTTGGAGAGGTGCACGTCAGGGTACGCCGAAGGGTACGCGCGCTACACACAGCCTACGACGTAGCTACGGCGGCAGTTCGACGCAGAAGTATAAATAGGCCTTTATGCTACAGTAAAACACTGATGTTCACTTTCAGAAGTTGTAGGGATGTTTTCTTGTCAAAAAAAAGAATGTGAAACGCATGTAGGTTATATAATTTTAAAGATATTTTAAAGATCATTTAAATGTATTTTACACACTTTAAGCATTATCGTATCGCATATAGAATATCACATTATGTAATGAGTTATCGCATTTTTCTTCAATATCGTGCAGCCCTAAAAGCACTGAAATGTAAAGGTTGGCAAAAAGTGGTCATGTTGCTTGATTTTTGCATGGAAAATCCTAAATTGAACTGGTGTGTCACTAATTTCACCTTAACAGTGACCTAATCAAATATTTAGTAATGTAATGTAAATGAATGTATGATGGTCAATTTTTCGCCAATTTCAACCAATATGTTGCTTGACTCTTTGTAAGGTATGAAACGAGGTGTCTGTACCCTGGAGTCAGTAGTGAAGTGATGACTCTCGAAATGTTCACTGCACAGACGAGAATACTTGTTAGGAGTCCAATTCTGTCGTTTCACGTTGAGCATCCACTGGTCCAGATGTTCTGGATCACCTAGAGGAAAACTTTACACAAACAAATAGATAGTTACCTCCTTCACAGACTACTGTCAAGTAATAGAACTTAAATTACTACAGTGTCCAAAAGGTTGTAACGTTAATAAATGTATTTTAGCTTAAGAATTTGTGGCGGACATCACCGCTAGTGCTAGTCCTCATTCTGTTTCGTTGTACTGTCTATTGAGTAATTACAGGCTAATTTCCTACACATATCTTTGAGGATATGTCAAAAAATACTTCCAATATAGTCAGTGTTAGTAATGTTACGCTAAATTATGAAATGCAGGCGTAACATTATATGACAACGTCTAATCACAGTCTGTTGGATCTTGGAGTGTAATAAAGTTTTAAATGCAATTATAAATAATAAATAAATTATTCGAAATAAAATTAATAAATGAAATTATATTAGAATTTCACTCACCGGAAAAAATGTAGTCCAGGCTTCTTCTGGGACGATCTGTTAATACAATTAACCCCACAGCAAGTCATTATGACAGTGAAATAATCTCGACACGGCAAACACGGCAGAAATGCTAAGATTAGTAGCTGGAATTTATTTATTTTTACGATAAATTACCTGAGGTAACGTGACGGCTAACAGACAGCAGACAAATGGCTAATGACCACAGCAGCGGGAATCCACCTGTCACTCAAATGTGGACACACCCTTAATTATGCAGAACTTTAAGGATTAATCAACTAAACGGATGAGTTATAAAAAAATTCACCCCCCTCACAGTTGTCATGAAGGGCAAACTTAGCTGTATAGACCAAAACCACATACTGACACCAGGCTGTAAAAAGGTCTTTTTCTGCTGTAAAATTTGGCATTTTAACATGGGGGAGATACAGATTTGACTCACTTTTGGCACCAGCCTCAAGCGGCCAGTCAACGAATTGCAGTTTAACTCACTTCCGTGTTGGTTTCAAGAGAGAGACGGGGAGGTTGCCGCTTGGTCTCAACGTCAACCAATAGTGCATGTAAGCTGTGCTTTGACCTGTAATTGCATCTATGGATATATAGACATACTTCCTTTCCTTACCTTTTTTCTTTTAGGCATATAAGGTTTTTCTTTGCCTACTCTCTGGGTTTCTTCTGTTTCTTGTTCTGGTTCTCATGACGGTATCTTATTTCCAAACATTTTTAGGTGAGGATCGATACCTGGAACCAATCGTGAAGGAGGATCTTAATAGACTTAGAAGTTAGAGATGCACCGATTGATCGGCTGGTGACCGGAATTGGCCGATTTTCACGTGATCGGCCGTGTCTGACAAATGTCGATTTTATGCCGGTCAAATGCACTCGGGCGCCGCATGATTAACATCGCGCAACATCAGCATCACACATGCACACGCAACACACATATAAGGAAACCTCGTGAATTACGTCCGTACAGACCGCAAGCGCGTATTTTTTTTCGGTGTGCATTCACAACGGGGCTGCGTTCCAGTCCAAAATTGTCATGCCCTTCACTTGCTAACTTCCCTCCGTCTCGTTCACTCGGATGTACGTCATTGCGAGTGCCCACTACTGGCGGAAACTGCAATGGGCTGAACTGGAACGTCCTAAGCCCTTGATCACTTGTGCTGCGTTCCAGTCCACTTTTAGACATGTACTTGCGAACTTCCCTAAGCACTTCCCCTCGGGGGAATCCCTGCCGCCATTTTGAAGTGCGTTCCACTTCGTGAAGTGGACGAGGGAAGTTTAGATGGACAGACCCTCGTTCCCTCAATTTTGACCGAGGGAGCGAGTCTACTTCATATGTACACTTCAGGCACCTATATGTGGGTGGTGGTGGCGCAGTGGATAAGACACATGCCTTTGGTGTGAGAGACCCGGGTTCGAATCCACTGTGAGACACCAATGTGTCCCTGAGCAAGACACTTAACCCCTAGTTGCTCCAGAGGCGTGCGACCTCTGACATATATAGCAATTGTAAGTCGCTCTGGATAAAAGCGTCAGCTAAATGAATAAATGTAAATGTAAATATGTCCCACAATGCAGTACGATTGTGACGTCACCACAGATCTCGTTTTATCACCACCACAACAGACAACTCTATGATATATTATACATATATATATTTATTTAAAACAACCCAAACACACATATAAACATTTGGATGCTGCATTAAACAAATTCTTAAAGGGAAAAAAATGTAAATAATAAATCAACTACAGCTGATTCCAAGTGATCAAGGGCTTAGGACGTTCCAATTCAGCCCATTGCAGTTTCCGCCAGTAGTGGGCACTCGCAATGACGTACATCCGAGTGAACGAGACGGAGGGAAGTTAGCAAGTGAAGGGCATGACAACTTTGGACTGGAACGCAGCCTTGGAATCAGCTGTGTAGTTGATTTATTATTTAAATTTGTTTTCCCTTTAAGAATTTGTTTAATGCAGCATCCAAATGTATATATGGTGTTTGGGTTGTTTTCAATAAAAAAAAATAGTTCTATTTTATAGCGTTTATCTGTTCAAAAAAAATATGTACTATGCAAATTGTAAAATGTTCTATTACAGAAAAGATATAAAATAAATATTTGTGTGTGCTGTAAAGTGGTTAGAAAAAATTTAATCGGAATCGGCTAAAATCGGTATCGGCAGGTCAAACTTAATGAAAAATCGGAAATCGGAATCGGCCCAGAAAATTGTAATCGGTGCATCTCTATTAGAAGTCTATTAATTTGACCTGCAAGGTGTTTTGGTTGATGAGCAGGTTTTCCAGCTTGATGTCGCTGTGGTGGACGCCCCTCTCACTGCATATTCTTGCAGCTGTATATATATATATATATATATATATATAATTCGTTACATTTATATAGCGCTTTTTCTGAGACCTCAAAGCGCTTACATATACTTCCTTTCCTTACCTTTTTTCTTTTGGGCACATAAGGTTTTTTCTTTACCTACTCTCTGGGTTTCTTTTGTTTCTCGTTCTTCCTCTCATGACGGTATCTTATTTCCAAACATTTTTAGGTGAGGATCGATACCTGGAACCAGTCGTGGAGGAGGATCTTTTCCATATCAATCCGCTTGGCTGGATCACTTTCCATGCATGAATAGATCAGATCCCTGCATTCTGTGAAGAGGGGAGAGATGTCCGGTTATTATTGTAAGTGTTATACTTTGTGTAACTGATCACATTATTTTAAGCAGTAATAAAAGTTCCTGTATGACCCGTCCACATGCTCTCACCTTTGGAAATGTCTTCTGTGTAGGAGGGCTCACCAAACATCTGAGGGATGTACTCGCCAGGATACTTCCCAGACAGCATCTTATACATCAGTACGCCTAAAGAATACACTGTTGCAGGCTTGCCATGATACTTTCCATGCCTGACCCACTCAGGGGGAGCATAAACTCTTGTGCCTGGAAGAAAGAACAAGATTTGGTCCATTGCAATGAATTTGTATTTCCATAGCTTTTTGTCGATTTATTCACCATAGATTTGTGGAATAATACGTACCACTGAATCTGGAATAAGAAGACTTCTTCAAGCGTTTGCTACAACCGAAGTCTATTAATTTGACCTGCAAGGTGTTTGGGTTGATGAGCAGGTTTTCCAGCTTGATGTCGCTGTGGTGGACGCCCCTCTCACTGCATATTCTTGCAGCAGTGACAACCTGACGCATCACAGCTCGTGCCGTCGATTCCTTGAGGATGTCACCATTTTGCAGTAAAAACAGCCTCATATCTACACATGGCGTGGGCCGCTCTAAGACCAGTAGATATTCCTCTGGTGTCTCGTACCAGTCCAGCAGCTTTATTATTTGAGGAACACTGGGATTTTTGTTCACAAGAGCCATCATAGCGACCTCACTTGGAAGGGATTTGCCGAATAGACCCTACAGGAGAGATAATAGTTATACAAAAGTGAGATAATTAGGGGACATGGTTTAATTTAAATGAATTACTACAGAATTATGTCCTGCATTTGGGTAAGTATAGGTTTGAAGAGTTAAGTAATTGAAATACTGGAAATAGTTACTAAAGTTTCGGTCACTTTTACTGTCGACCGGCAAAAATTTTCAGGGCAAAATTGTGTCATTTTAATGGGAATTTTTGCGTGAGGGTAAAGTCACGCGAATGAACTGTGCTGACTAACAGAAGCTGCTTGGTACGGAAGTTCATACGCCATTGACAATGGTCCTTTTGTGACTGCAAAATTTGGTTAAAATGTCCTATTATTAATGTGACTGTGTACTCTGAGAGTAATAAAACCAAGAGAGGAATTGCCTACTTACAATACGGACATTTTCCATGGCTTCTGTCTTCAGCACATGTTTGAGTGCCACCTGTTCTCCAAGGGAAAGAAAAAAGAAGATTTTTTTTTGTAAGAATGTTTTACAATGAATTAACTATATGTGCAGAGGTCACATGATTCCAGTAATTAACCTTGATGTAACTTTTAATGAATTTAAATTCCAACTTCCAAGAGTGCAAAAAAACTACCTTTCGTGAATCAGACAAACGGATCCCGTCGTAGACGCATCCATATGATCCTCTACCCAGCATTTTCATAGTTTCATAGTCCTGCGAGACTTCCCCTGTTAAAAAAAAGAGGGACATACAAAATTTACAGTATAAACATTCAGATTAAAAATAGCTGTAGAATGGACACATTATTGTGGTGCCTCACACAACCAAAATCCATCCTCAGTTCACATTTTCATTTGGATAATAAAGACAATGTCCAGAAAAACATGTTAAAATGTAGGTACTTTTTGCACATTTTATGAGTCATGTTGGGGCTTGTTATATAAACTGACCTGTCTTTCCCTTTGAACTTATATGGATAATTTCATCCTCATTCTTCCAAGAAATGTCATCCGATGTCGAAGCGGAGTTGTTGCTCTCCTCAGTCATAGATGGCACAGGCAGAGAAGGATTGCTGTTGTGTGAGCTGATGTCCCTTTGCTCTTGCCTGGTAATGTCTTTATCATCATCCGGCACACTGGTGGGAGAAGACACACTGGTGGGAGAAGACACACTGGTGGGAGAAGACACACTGGTGGGAGAAGACACACTGGTGGGAGAAGACACACAGCTGTGCTTGCTGTACACTGAGTTGTGTTCAGCTTCCCCATCAGAGCATCTCTCAGGCTGTTGGCTGCTCTGACTCTGTTGGGCTTTGGTGGAAGTTTTCTTGAATTTCCGAGACAAAACCCATCTAAGGAACTTCCCTTTCTGCTTCTTCTCTACTTTCTCTGGGACAGGCCTTGGTGACACAGATGCAGCAGCATCTTCCTTTACAATGTAACTGTGAGATTTGCACTGACCCATTGCTCCAGATGTCTCTCTGATGTTCTGTCACTAACTTATCACAAGTTCACTGAACGTAAATTGCACAGATCGAAATAGAAATACTAAAAATCATGAGATATAACACAGATCGATAGATATAAAACAATTAGAGCAATTTTTCACCACAGATGTAACAGAAATACTAGTCAGATCGCTTGTAGAAATCAACTGAACTGCTTGAAAACCAGAGAAGAGTTCTATGGGCGACTCTGCCTGTGACGTCACGAGTAGTGACGCGCGTCGGCCGGTTGCCAAGGGATTTTTTCGAATGTTTTTTTTCGAATGAAACTTGCAAAAATAACTGCTATTGTTTTGACAGAAAATGTATATCTTTATAAACTTATATGTAAGGGATAATCCACGGCTTGCTGTGCATTAATTCCCCCCCCCCCCAAAATTAATCAAATGTGCCCATCTCAAACAAATATCAGTGATAATATTGTGGTCAATAAAACAAAATCAATTTGATTATAATTAACATGATAACGTACGTTCAAAACTAAAGTAGCCTAAATTCACCTTTATTTTTATGTATCTGTCAGTCTGAGACTTGTTGCCATAACGCAATATGTCACTTGCGTGTGTCTTGCTTCGGACTTGACTGACGGGTCTAAATAGTCTAACGGCAGGCTTAACCGTAGCTAAATGTATGCGTTTTAAAACGAACATGCACTACTAGTGTAAACGTAGATGTTCCACAGTCTGCTCGGAACCGATGCTCTCGATACAAATATGGTTCTTTCATTGAGTAGTCGACGGCAGGAAGAAATCAAACCAAACAATTTCTAAACTTTTTTTTTCAATGATCAAAGGTAGTGTGTCGATTCAATTAAAAATACACATATCACATATTTTAAAATATATCATACCGTAATTCATTGTTCATCATGTTTGTTCGACTTTCAGGAGATCTCTCCTGCCAGGCTGTTGTCGAAAATAAGATATTGTTCTTAAGTGACTTGCCTGGATACATAAAGGTTAATTAATTAATTGCAATTTATATGCTACAGTTTTTTGAGTCCAGGAACACATAAAGACTAAAAACTGAGCTAAAAACAGAGCGCGCTGTCAAAGCACGTTAAGACGCTGCTCCGCCAATCTCCAGCAGGGGGCGCTCAGTATTAGCGGCGATAGAAAACACCAGTCCGCATGGAGTGAGTGAGTGTAGCAAACAGACTCATGCATGCTTTCCTCACGTTTGATGTGTGCGTATAGTACCAACTTGATTTATGTACTTCAGCTCATGTTAACTGTTTGATGAAGTCAATTTATTATGTTGGTTGATATTCCGTGTTTAAGGAAGCTTTACATAGAAGTAGTGATTGATTTGTGTTCATGTATTCAAACGATGTTATTGTTCATGAAAGTGTTTCTGCTACATCTCATTGTATGCATCTGTTTAGTTAGCCTATTGAATTGTGTTTCTGTTATGTTATATATTGATTTATATTATTATATGCGTTGCTTTAGACCACACACCCATGAAAACACATGTAGGCCTACTCATTTGTGCTTATGTGCTGAACCTTTATTGAAGCTGTGTGGAATTAATGAGGAGAAAATAAAGAATCAAAGAACTTTCATGCTGCACTGTAAACAATTATGCACTGTTAACTTAGTTAAAATAAGTTCATATACTTAGGCTAATTGTTTGTGCTCTGTTGACATTACTAATTTAGCCAACTCCAAATGTTTTATTTGAATCCAATTTGTGTGTGAATAAAATATGTTAAATAAACTTATTTCAAACTAACCGCTGTACCTGAAAATATAAAACGATCTGTAATCATTACTTCTGTAATCCAAAAGGATGGGAAAATTGATAACACAATAGATGCACTACTTATTTGGGACACAAGCTGCAAGATTGTCACACTATCTCACAAACATAAAAACAAACATTTAACTTTAATATAAAGAACATTTTTCCTTGCCCTCCATCTATCCTTTCAATCCCATCTCTCCATGTATCCTAACTATCCACCCTTCTATACTGTCCTGTCTCGTCTTCTCACACGAAAGAACAAAACACTTGCTTCCTGTACTTATTCACCAGGATAAACTCCTGGCAAATGTTTTCCTTTCTGACTTTATCCAGTATTTCTTTGTGAATGTGACAGACTGATACACTGTTAACATTGTGCTTCTCAGCCAGGTCTTCATCCTCCTCGGAGCACCGAAGCTCCTCTCCTCTTCAGCAGAGGCAGGAACAACCACAAGAAGTCGTACAAGTGCTTCTACTTGGTTGAAAAGGCCACGAAGTTCAGGCAACTGATTCCTCAGAATAGTTGCGGCCTCTGAACTGGTTGGGTATGTGTTTTGGAGCTTAAACATGTTCAGCTGCACCTTCAGTGACCTTTGGTTTAAATTCAGGATACTGGTCCACCACAGCAGTGTTTTCAGACCAACCTGATCAAACCTCTCCTTCAGTATCCAGCACCTTGAAGCTGATGACGGTCCAGTGCTAATGTAAGTGCTTTTAAGTAGTGTTACACAGTTATAACGTTAGTCTGTGTGGTAAAAAAAAAAGAAAATGTTGTCAGTTCTGTGATCGTGCTTTTGAATCGTTGTCAGAATTTTGCTAGCACAAGAAAATCCATGTTCCTAATGTTGTTTTTAAATGTAGGCTAGTATTCCTGATTGCCATGCCATGGTCCTACAACTACTCCCACCACTTTTATGGACTTCAGAACAGAAACAGCACTTCACTGCCATTATAAAGCTTGGAAGAGCCAGGACATTTATTAAAATAACTCCGATTGTATTCGTCTGAAAGAAGAATGTCATATAGACCTAGGATGACTTGAGGGAGAGTAAATCATGTGCTAATTAAAAAATTTTGGGTGAACTATCCCTTTAATTAAGCGCTTAGTGTTACCTGTTTGTTGTTAAAGTGTTAAAATTGCATTTTATGTTTTAAAAAATTCAGCCAACATGTTCACAGAAGGCAATTTTCTGATCTTTGCTTTTAACCAAAATAAATGTTTTAAAACCCAGAAAATGTTGTTTTCTTTTTCCTAGTGTGACTACTCTTATGAAACCTTAACATATAATATTTTAATTATGTAATTATAAAAGCAGCATTCCCTGTAAAATACAATTTATTGCTGTAGACAAGTTTAATATTGTAAAAGTATGTGGTATATACTGTATTTGGTAATTACAGTGGAGTACTGTAAATGCTTTTTACTGTACTAGTGCTGTAAAAATACAGTATGTGAGGAAACTACACACTAGAAGCCTATTAGGCCATGGCATTGTTTCTTTTGTTGCTAAAAAAAAAAAAAGACATGTTCAATAAAAATATAATTGGATCAGTGTAATGTTGCTGTTGTATGTGTGTATTTTACATGGCTCTATTGATTGAAAGATATTTTGAGTTTCAGGAACTAAAAGTTAAGTTGGGCCCATTAGAATATATAATTTAGTTGAATTGGTAATGGAGTAATGCTTACTTAACAAGCTGAGTTAAATAAATGGGTGGGGAATGATTGTTTAAACTAAGTATCTTCAGTTACTGTAACTCGGTTATAAGTACATTCAACTTAAATGTTCTATTCCATTCCATTATGGGCTTAAGTACATTGAACGTAGTCCACTTGTCTTATTCAACTAATGCTTCATTACTTAAAAAATTGAAGGCAACGAGTTACCTTGGTTTTTTAAGTAGATTCTACTTATCCGGGTTTACAGTGTAAAGAGTGGTTTAAATAAAATAATTGGAGAATCTCAAACTGGTTTTATGGCAAAGCGTCATATTAGTTCAAATATTAGGCTTATATTGGACCTATTAGATTATAACCAATTTGTTAATTCAGATGCACTCATTTTATTCCTTGACTTTTACAAGGCATTTGACACAATTGATCACCAATTTTTATTACAAAGTTTACATGCATTTGGTTTTGGAAATAAATTCATTCAGACTGTTAAAATGTTTTAAAGGCATTAAAAGTTCCGTTATATTACAGAACAATACTTCTAGAAGATTCTCTATCAACAGAGGAGTGAGGCAGGGTTGCCCAATTTCTACATTTTTGTTTTTAATTGTTGTGGAACTATTAGCGATTAGTATAATTAAAAATCCAAATTTACATGGTATAACATTATTTAATAGAGAAATAAAAATATCACAGTTGGCTGATGATACAACTTTATTTCTAAAAGATAAGACTCAAATTAAGAATGCAATCGAATTAGTTCAAACTTTTTCTGATGCTTCGGGTCTCCAGTTAAATATTACAAAGTGTGAAATTCTCCCAGTGCATGATTCTTCTGAACATTCAATGTGTAACATTCCAGTGAAAGAATATGTTAAATATTTAGGAATTTATATATCTAAAAATTTGACAGTTAGACAGCATCTCAATTTCAATAACAAGATTAAAAAACCAAAAATGATTTTTGTCAATTGGTTAAGAAGGGATTTATCTATTTTAGGCAGAATCTTATTATCGAAAGTAGAAGGTTTATCCAGTTTCACTTTTCCTGGGCTGTCTTTATTTGTTCAAGATTCTACTAGTAAAGAAATTAATAGATTATTAGGTGATTTTTGCTGCAATAAGCACCACCATCTTAAAAAAACTTTATTGGTTGGAAAGAAATCTGAAGGAGGTTTTGAAATGCTGGATTATGTAGACATGAACAATACTTTTAAGATTAATTGGATCAAAAGGTGTGTTATTGATACTGATTCAATTTGGTCTTTTATTCCACATAATATTTTTAAGAGGGTCGGTGGTCTTAAATTTCTTTTAACTTGCAATTTTGTACCATCTAAATTACCTATAAAACTGTCTAAATTCCATGAGCAAGCACTCTTGGCCTGGAAATTGTGCTTTGTGCATAATTTTTCTCCTCACAGAATGAAAATAAGGAACAATGAATTGATTACAGTTAAAGGCAAGAGTTTTTTTTTTTGAGAAATGGTTGGATCACGGGTTAATGTATTTAAGTGATTTATTTGATTCATCTTTGAAAATTCACTCTTATGATTCTTTTTTGTCCAAATTCAATTTTCCTATATAATTTAAAGAATTTTCTGTAGTAATTAAAGCTATTCCCTCTGGGCTTATTAATTTAATGTGCAGCCACCTGACTTATTATAAAGTTGAAAATAAAGATTACGATCTCCTTATAAATGGTAAATATATTTTTGATAAAAAATGTACTAACAAAGATATTGTTACGGTAGCCAGCCCTTCTGGATTATCCTTGCTCAAGTTTCTTTTGTATGTTTATGGACTCGCGTACTTGCTTCCTAGTATGCATTGTTGACTGCTGATTGACTATCACCTGTTCTGATTTAACTCTGATCAGTTAACCTATATCTGGCTTGTTAACCTGGTGTCCCTTTGCAAAGTATTGACTCACTGTTGTGTGCATGTCTGAGCGTTCCTGGTTTTCCTTGCCTACCTGTGTCTTGACTCTTGCCTTGCTGAATCTCACTGATTGTCTGCAGCCTGCCTAGTGACCCTCTGCCTGTTTCTGGAGTCCGTTTGCCTGCAGCCCGCCCTTGATCTCCAGCCTGGTTCTCGACATGCCTTTGTTTTACCCTGAATTAGTGATGGCCAAATGAAGCGTTTCGAAGCATTATTGCTTTCTGATACAATTGTGTCGAAAATGGTTCATTACTCGAAGCTTCATTCATATAGAAATTGCAGCACCATCTCCTGGTGAAGTAAATGTAATGCAACAAAGCTGACAACCATAAAATGCAAATAGGCTTATATGTTAACGCCCCGTTTATTACGTGTTTACCGAGGCGATCAAAGCTGAAACAGTGTTAGTGCTGTGAAACTCAGTTATGTAACTTAGGTGAATTTTACAGATACTGATGAATTTCATGTGTTCACCTTGATAATAAAACATTAAGCATGATGTGTGTATAATTATTTCTTTAGACAAGGACAGAAGATCAGACCAGCTTAAAAAAAAGTTGGAAACCATCACAGAAATACTAATGGTTTCTATTAAAAAAACAATAGGAACCATTGGCTTTTACCATTTAAACCACTACAGAATTCTTTTTTGTAGTGTTTTTGGGACATATTCCATTAGGATTTAATGCCCCCACCAATAGAACCAAACACATATCAGTAGAGACCCACAGAGACCACTATAATTCCCATTACAACCAATAAAATTCTCACGAAAACCATTAAATCCAATAGAATTTCGGTAATGGTTTCTATATATATATATATATTTATTTATTTTTATTTATTTTTTTAGCAGGGCAGTATCATGTGTGAAAGCTTTATCTTGTTTAGCTGTGGGAAGCAGAACTCTTAACTTGTTAACTGGTGGGACTGATATTTTTGTATGTTGAAAAGGATGTGTGTAACTGGTTGTACTTGTATAACGTAGCAGAGGGTTTTTGAAGTTTCTGTCTTTGATGCATATTTTTATGCAACAATGTTCATATGTTCTCTAATTAATAATAAAAAAATGTGGCAGAGGGTGTGCTTTGGGTACATGCAGAAGGCTTAGACAAAGTGTTCATTAAATGGTATGGTTTTTATTCAGAAATATAATTTTCTTTGTCTTTGGTGAAAGGTGAAATCTTTTTTTTTTTTAAACAATTTCACCAGCTTTAGAGACACCGACTACTGCAACCCACAGTGTTGCCATGGTTTGGCTTCACTTTTATAAGAAATACAGCCGCCAGGTTTCAAACCTGTCAACACTGGATTGGGCTGTCAAAGGTGGTTCACTACAGGAGTGAACCAGTGTGTTTGCTTCAGAAGTCATTTTCACGTGACTAGTGACGTAATGATACAAGCTCCGAAGCAGTGGTTCATTGCAAGGACCGTTCGAGTTTGAAGCAAGCTTCGGAGCGTCGGTGTCAGACGTAACATCACCACCCTGAATCTGTTGATGCTGAGTCCTTTATTTAATAAATGGTTGCATTTGGATCTGCCTCTGTCATCTCAATCATAACAGATATAAGACAAGTATTTAACGAACAAAAGAGAGTTACTCCAAGAGGGAAATTTTACTGGAATTCCATTTTAAGAGATGTTAATTGGAGAAAAGCATGGCTGCTCCCTTACAAATTTTGTATTTCTAACAAAGTAAGAAAAATTCACCTGAAGATCTTATACAAAATATATCCAACTAATATGTGGCTTTCTAATTTTATGGATATTGGGAAAGAATGTTCCTTTTGTAACAACTGTGAGGAGTCTTTAAATCATCTGTTTGTTGATTGCCAGAGTGTAAAGTCATTTTGGAAAGATTGTTTTTTTTCTTTTTCAGTTAAAATTAATCTAACGATAACACTGAATGTGAAAGAAATTATTTGCTACTTTGAGAATGATGATAAAAATATTCACAATTTTGTAAATTTTATCATCCTGAATGGCAAATTTTTCATTCATAAATGTAGATTGTCAAAATCTCCTCCTTTATACAAGGTTTCCTCTAACGAACTCACTCTGTTAATGAAGTCTCTTAAAATTGTAAAAAATTCAAAAGCTATGTCTATTGTAAGATATTATGAATCTGTATTTGGCGTCTTGTGAATGTCTCTTTTATTTTATTTTATTATTTTATTTTTATTTAATCATCTTTGGAGTTTGTTATCCATGCCTGTTTTTTTTTTGTAATGTTATTTACATGTTCTAAAAAAAAAAAAAAAAAAAAAAAGAAAAGAAAAAGAAAAGCTAAATTCGAATTTCTTTCTTAAATATTAGCAAAATTCGAATTATATTCGAATTCTCAAGGCAATACTTAACGTTAGTGGAAAAAAGTACTGCATTGTCTCCTATGTCCACAAGAGCGCGCAACTGAGCGCAACAGGCAAATATAAACCAAATAATGTTTGTAAATACCCTAAATAACGTCAGTATTCCACCACGTGTCAGTCATATAAGCAAATGCATAGCAGACCTATCCACCTAGGGGGAAAACTAAACAGTGAGCAATTTATTGATGCTAACATGTCAGCAACTAAAACTTACCAGTAACTTCTGAGGGCAGCATCTTCAACTCTTCGACTCCGCTTCCACTTCGACTTGAAAAGCTTGGCTCTGATTGGTCAAATTGAATGTAGCTGAACTGAAAAAGACGTGCTGACCCACTTTGTGTCAAAAATAGACTGGCACAGACAAGTAACATTAATGTAATACAAATCTTATCTAGAATCACAATATAACGAGGTTCCAAATGTCACACGCCATGCAAACTTGAAGAAGCTGAGTAAAAATAAAAACAACATTACGTTTTCTATTTTCTATTAAAGGTACAATATGTAAGAATTTTGCATTAAAATATCCCAAAATCTCAAGGCCAGTGTTATATATTTTGTTAAGTTGATTACTTACAATATCCCAAATGTTTCCAACTATTTTTAAATCGTGAGAAAATTGTGATTTTAACCAAGGAAACGGGGCGTTAGAACAGAGGGGAGCTGGGAGTCGCCAGTCAATTGCGTCATATCCGCGTTACCCTCGGTTTCCGCTCGTACTGCGTGGAGTCCTGGACAAATGCGGAAGTTGTAGTTGTAGCGTCTATCAAGCAACAAACGTTAGCTTGTTTCTTGCAGTCGTTATGGAACACAATTATTCTTTACCGATTGCAGCTGGTTCTGTCGACAAAGCATGCTTAATTTTATATTTTCCACATGTAGCATTCGGTAATAGTTATGTTTATTTAAGGAAAGTATTATTGCTTTAAGATTGTGTTTAACGTTAGCTTATTGACATTGTTTATCTGGTGTTTATGGCAATGTAAATAAATGTGTTATACAAAGATTAATCAGTATTTTGGCAAATGATGTGGGTATGTTCGAATGTACTTTTACAACAATTCGCTTTCTCTGCGTCTGCGTTCTTTTCTCTCCAGTCTTTCTCTCGTTCCAGCGCGGCTCATAAGCGGTCTCTCGACGCCAATAATACAGCAATAAGACACAGGTGTTCGTCATGTGCACTTGACCTTGCGTCCCGCTCGTCTCGTTTCTCTCTCTCCCGTTACAGACCGCGCTGAACCACGTCCCCCCTCGCCACAAAAAGCATGTCATTAAACGCAACATTTATAAAAATAGAACTTTACCTCATCCATGAACATGATTTTTCGATTCCCGTCTGACTGATTTACATCCAATGTGGAGTTTAAAACAACAGTTCCCATCATTCCACGCTCCTTCACATCGTCATCAAGCTACGCCGTTGTTGTTGTTTGGAATGTAGCGCCCTCTAGCGGCAAAAAATCTTGCATATTGTACCTTTAAATAAACCAATCACAGCTGTTCAACGGCTCTGACCCAGATAGCAATGAGTCGGCGGCCCACCGTCGGCACTCCGGCGGCAGTAGAAGCGGCAGAACGGCGACATCGCAAACACGTTGGACGGCGCACCGCCGGCGGCAGCCGCTTTTTAAAAGCGGCAGCCGCCTTCCTACCGCCTTCGTTCCGCGGCCGGCCCGCGGGCCAACCGCCGTCCCGCCACCTTTATATTGAAGGCGGCCCTTCCGCGGCCCGCCGGAGGCAAGCGCTATTTTCGAGCGATCTGCCGCCGCTTATTCTGGCTATATATAATATTTAATATTTATAGCATGCAGTTTATCAAGAATAATGATTGCTCAAACCAGACAAATATCCATTTGGCATTTTTATTCCACATTTCAAAGTACATTAACTGTCATTTAAACAAGATGTGTCAGATCACTGAAACATAACAGAAAAATAAATAAATCAATATACTAACATGCAGGTTTCTTATTAAATTTTGGTAAAAAAAAAAAAAAACAGCCTTACAAGCAAATTACAACTCTTACAATAATTGTTCATATAAAGAGGACAGCTCTAGGGTGAAAAAAACATTATGACAAGTAAAGAGAATACTTGATACGAAATAATGTGCAGGATACCAAATAAATCAAAGTATGACATCACATTTACAAGCCATTTCTAACAATAGGTTAAGTGGTAGTAATTTATAGTAAAGCTCTGGAGTAGAATAGACCATTATAGCTGCAATGCTGACCTGTGGCACAAGGACTTACAAGCATTATTTGAAAAAAGAAAAAAAAGAAAGTCATTTCCACAGTTAGTGAGTATAGTGTGACACTTCTGACTTCTTTAGGGGTCTTGATGTTACTGACTGCAAGATAAAGAAAGGATTCCAGTTGTCAGTGATTCTGGGGTGTCAGTAGTCAGCCTAAGTGGTCGGCTGTGGGTCCCTCTCAGCTGTGCGGTGCCTTTTTCTGCCTTCACGGTCAGATGCTCCTTTCAGGTAACGCGAAACATTAACCTAGACCGCTTCATCAGTGGCATCCTGGGTTGCCAGGTTCTTCCGGATGGCTAATTTAGAAAATACAGATCTGTCATTTCATTTGAATTGCATGAGGCCATACACATCTACTTAAATATAATAAAAAAAATATCCAACTTACTTTGAACAATGGTCTAAAGGAACATGTCTCTAAAACATGCTTTATCCCCTACACCAAAGCTGAAAATCCCAAAAAGTGTTACAAATTACATTTCTCTGAAGCTTCTCATAAATAAATAAAAAATGTGAAAGGCTAAGGATTCAGACTGTAATATATGCAGTTTACAATCTTAAATTTTACTTTTTAGATTACTCTATGGCGTTATAATCAGCAAACTTACAAATTGTTCCTGGAGCTTTTTATCCTGCTTCAAACTGTTGTCAAGACACGGCAAATCTTCCTGGGTGTGTAGGGGGAGTAACAGATCCCCTGACAGGGATAACTCCAACATCGCCAAACTCTGCAAGACGTCACAGCATAAGGGTCTGATCTGCACCTACAGGGTTTCCCAGAATAAAATAGTCAGTCCTGGTCCCTCAACTACTAAACTATGACATTTATATCTAGGTCTACTACATGTACAGGTAGCCCCAGTGGGAATTAAACCAACAACCACAGGTGCTGTTTGCAAGTTGTACCTGATTGCCCAGTGCAAGCAAACGTCTTCAACATTGTTTGTTGAACTTGCTTCACCTGCTCTTGAAGTAAGCCGCTGTCATCCAAAGCTACAAAATGAAAGGCATATGGTAATTTTGGACTTACATCACACACAAAAAAGTACAATTTAAGAAACAGTGCAAGTTCTCACCTGCTCGTGCATTGCTTTCCCTCAGGGCTTGGTTCTACATTTTAAAAATAAAAAACAACTAAAGGCACTATTTGCAATACTGTTAAAACACTGGACATTAAGACATAGGGCTAGAATATACCTTCACAGCTGAAAACTTCATGCTTGACACGAGATGCCATTGGAGTACAAGGGCCAACAATAGAGCAATGACTTTCTCCCTCCTATTGATAATCATTGACATGTAAAAATATGTTTGAAGTTATTGCATACATTTAATGAATTGGACTTAAATGTAACATTTAGTTAAGCGCAATGTATTACATACCTCCAGAGTTTTCACCCATATGCTGCCAGGGTAAATTTGCTGCCGGGGGAGTAAAGCTTAGTACTTGATGAGCTGGGGGAGCAAACATAACAGCTTTAATTTCAATGCAGAGTATTGCATATTCAGTAATGAAACAATAATTGAACTGTGCAAAGCTAATGGAATGTACAACACACCTCAACACCTTTCATCCAGAAACTGCTGCAGCGAATCCCATCAAGTGTCCTAGTGAAAAACAGATTATGATTAAAGGATTCATCATCTTAAAGTCAGCATGAAATCAAATTTTACAATTTGTATTTTTATATGTAATATTGTAGGGTTTATGTAAATGATTCATCTGTGCACTTCATTTTTTATTCATGTACCCTTATAATATTTAATCAAATACGTTACCCTTCCCTCCCCCCTCGAAACGACTTCTCTTCCGGTCATGTGCAATGGCGTGAGGGCGTAGCAACTCCCCTCAAACCATTAGTCTGCTATGAGCAGAGATGGAGAGGAGGAGCGCTAGAGTAAAACCCTGCTCCTCTATTCAATATTCCCTTTCACTTGGAAATACGTCACAACACTGGAGAAAAGTCGTTTGTAACTTCCAGTTCATGCCAACTTTAAATAGAAGCAATAGTTTCCAAGACAAAAAAACTTCACAAATAACATCACTTACTTGTACTCAAACTCTTGGCAGATTCTGGATTACTGGGGAGAAACCTGGTTCTAAGAAAGAGGAAACAGAAATTCGATGATAATAATAATAATAATGAATGAAACATTCCGCTATCCACAATAAACAGACAAATAAATTACACAGATGAAATAAAGGAAAATCAAATGTACAAGTCAGACCCATTTACCTGCTCCCTTCATGGACTTAAAATGATGTTTCTCCCAGGTGCTGTGTGGAGGTGTGCAGCGGATGGCTAAATTGTTCCTTTGTCTTTTTTGCGGAGGTTAAATGGGGGCCAATGGCACATGCCCTTCGCTGAGCCACTCTTGTGGAACCACTGCAAATGGCAGATCCTCCTTGTTGATAAACTGAACAATGTGAAGCATCTAAAATAGAAGACACATTAGCATAAAGTATACTTTTTGATAAAAAAATTTCAGGCAAAATCAACAACATTAAAATGCTCACACCTTCGAAAAAGCAGTAATTTTCACAAGTGGATCAACAGAAAACCATGTTCAGACAAACAAAATCATATAAACAACCTATATACATCGTTATTTTTGTAAGAAAACACCAAAAGTTAAACTAGTCTTTCTAGATGTAAAGTTTGGCTACCTACTGTAGCTAGATACATTTAACATGTAACGTTAGAACATGCTTGAACTCAGTGTGTAAAAAAGGTGAAACAGCATGTGGTAGTGAACACTAATCTAGACTAGCAGCATAATTATGTTTAGTTAGAAAACAACACAAGTTATACTGATCAGTCTTTCTTGTCGTGAAGATTTTGCTAACGTTACCATTCGCACCGTAGTTCAGGAACTGTAACGTTAGTTAATTCGACTGACCAATACTATCTTAAACCACATGTACTCACACTTGTATAAACATACATAACAGTTAAACATACTTAGAAGAAGAAAAAAACTCAACGCCAGGAAGAAACTAAGTAACGTTAGCCTAGCTATGGCGGAAGCATGGCGGAAACTTTGCAAACAAGGCTAACTTACTTTAGCTTGACTAGTTAGGCAAGAACAGATTTTAAGAAGAAGAACTAAAAACAATGTCAAAAATAAACATAGTAATATTGCGTTAAACAAAAAGGAAAAATGTACTTACTTAAAAGATCGTATATTTCCTCTCTCCGAAACCGTGTGACGAGACGAGTAAATCTGCTTCAGTTTTTTAGGTGCTGCCCCTCTCGACCGGTGGAGGTACTTCTCTGTTTGTGCTTTAACACTTTCTTAAAAATTTGTACAGGTCGCAAAACTCGCAATTGCAAACTGCAAAGTAATTCCTTATACATGTAAAAGGTAAAATAAATTAAAAATTGAGCTTGTAAAACATTGAAAGACATAACCACAATTTCCTGGAGTGACAGAGAGACAAAATATTTATAAATATTTCACTTTATCCTTCAGGTCAAAACAGGGATTTTCATGTTTCTCATAGACATTACCATGGTTGCAAATTAATAAAAAAAATATAAAGCAAACCCAAGATTTTGGCCAAGTTGCAGATGTCTTTCACTGTTCACTGATTTCAAGCATTGGTGAAAAATCTAACTTCATCCATTTATTCTGCTAAATTGTTCATACCATGAATGAAATATTTATTTTAAAAACTAATCAGAATCAGAAAGATATTTATTGCCAAGTAAGTTTTACAAAAGGAATTCTTTTTGGTCTATTGGTGCATCTCAAATTGTGCATAAATCAAAGAAATGTAAAGAATTGTCACCTTAAGTGAATAAAAATAATTCTATATATTTTACATATTATCGCTTCAGAGTTTCAAAGTAATTTAAATGTAATTTCCTAAACCTTATCATGGAATCAGAGTCAAATCTGTTATAACCCCTAATGGCTTTGGAGCAACAACAAAAATGTATATAATTCACATAATCATTATAATCGCTTTAAATGTGAAAAGTAGTTAAGATGCTGTCAGTTTCACTCATGGCTGGTCGATTTCAAAGCGGCTTGCCGCCAGCCGGCCGCGGTTCATTTAGACGGCGGCAACCGCCAGAGAGAATGAAGTCGGCGGCCCGGCGGCTGTTCGCCGGCGGCATCTCGCAAGAAATGGGAGTGACGTATACGGCGGCAAACGTTTCATCGCCGCCAGCGGGACGCACCTATAGCCGACAGCTTGGGGCCGGCGGCAAAAAGAAGCCGTGCCGATATTTTTTGCTATCTGGGGAAACCAATCAGGACTAGTCACGTGTGTTATGCGTATTGTTTGAATTTAAACAAGTAGGCTACAAACTTTGGAAAATGTATCTATGATACATTTCAAATAATATGATGTACAATTAGTAAATTATTAGCATCATGATGCCTGATGAAGGTCGTGAGACCGAAATGTTGCTAATAAAAATTCGATACTCATTTGCAAGTACTGATAGTGTGCGGGAGTTCCTTGTTTTTTGTAAATAATATCAGAGAATGTCTAATAAGGGGAGAACTTCCACTCTCAGCAAACTTCCGGCTTCTGAACTGGTTGCAGTTCCACTCTGGCTCCACATGAGGGCGCTCACAGGACGAGTGCAGAATGAATGGAGGTCTATGGAGCTATACCCCTCAAAATCCACTTTTCTCAGGATATAATTTTTTGTCTAGTAATTTGAATGTTGTATTCGAAAGGAGATGCAAAGAAATTACACATTGCTGGAGATTTTTTAGAGTCACTTATTTGCTTTAAAAAGTCTTTTAAAATGTCAATGACGTCATACACATCGTACGACCCAAGCGTGCCGCACAAGCCCTGAAAAGTGAAGCCAAAACGTCTCGATCGCCCCCCGGTGACTGGTCCTAGTATAGGTCATAAGCCCCGCCTCCCCGTGTTATTCAACGTGAGACAAACTAAACAATTAAATTATACTTCAAATATCTTTTTTCCAAAGGCGGTTTCTTTCATTTGCTGTCGTTTTTATCACGCTGATGTAAGTTCAAGTGTCTGTTTCAAAAATAAGTTGGTTTTTAGTTAGTTACATGATGCGGTGGTGTAACGTCATGATTGACAGCTGTGATTGACAGGTTCTCTGAGCGAAGTAGTCACTGAAGCACCAACGGACATTTTTTCGGGATCTTCGGAGGACTGAGGAGATTGTGTTTACTTTATTTTAACAAGCCTCTTGTCGTACTGCAATACATTTTTTAAAAAGTGTGCAGAATCCACTCTCCCTGAGTGCATTCTGCGAGAGTGAGGGCGGAGCGTTGATTTCGCGGCTTTACTTCCTGCTCACTACTGCGCAGGTCTGGTCCCGAAATCGCTACTGCGCAGACTCAAGTTCCAATATGTCAGCGCCATATCGGGACTCTGGTGGCTTCAGTTCTCATCAATGGAAGAGAGCGAAGGGGCGTCGTCCATCTTTTTTTACAGTCTATGGTACGACCAGAGATACTGCTTCACGGCAATCCTTCAGTCACTTTGGTGCTTTCGCGATCTGCACTTTCTTTTCTCTCGAGGCATCGACAACACAGCTGACACAGGTAACACAGCTGACACAGGTAACTACACAACACAGCTGACACAGGTAAATACACAACACAGCTGACACAGGTAAATACACAACACAGCTGACACAGGTAACTACACAACACAGCTGACACAGGTAAACACACAACACAGCTGACACAGGTAAACACACAACACAGCTGACACAGGTAAACAAACAACACAGCTGACACAGGTAACTACACAACACAGCTGACACAGGTAAACACACAACACAGCTGACACAGGTAAACACACAACACAGCTGACACAGGTAAACAAACAACACAGCTGACACAGGTAACTACACAACACAGCTGACACAGGTAAACACACAACACAGCTGACACAGGTAAACACACAACACAGCTGACACAGGTAAACACACAACACAGCTGACACAGGTAAACAAACAACACAGCTGACACAGGTAACTACACAACACAGCTGACACAGGTAAACACACAACACAGCTGACACAGGTAAAAACACAACACAGCTGACACAGGTAACTACACAACACAGCTGACACAGGTAAACACACAACACAGCTGACACAGGTAAACACACAACACAGCTGACACAGGTAAACACACAACACAGCTGACACAGGTAAACACACAACACAGCTGACACAGGTAAACACACAACACAGCTGACACAGGTAAACACACAACACAGCTGACACAGGTAAATACACAACACAGCTGACACAGGTAAACACACAACACAGCTGACACAGGTAAACACACAACACAGCTGACACAGGTAAATACACAACACAGCTGACACAGGGAAACACACAACACAGCTGACACAGGTAAACACACGTGCTAGATGAGTTTTTGTTTTGTTTGTTTCTGGTCCCGCTTCGGATGCCATGATGCCATCAAGCGGTATCTCTGGTCATAATCAGTCCTTCACTGACCAATCAGCGTTCATTAGCAGAATGCTAGCGTGTTATGGGCAACAACAACTCAACCTGTAAGAAATCGAAGTACTCGTTCATTCAATTTTCGTCCTATAACCCATGTTGAACTGGCAAAACCTACAATAAAATTTGAGATTTCTCAACGGCAATCGGGTGAAAGAGACACATTTAGCCGTCTAGACGCGATTTTGACGCACGTATAATTCGCCCGATGGTTTTATTTTTTGATCAGCTGTTTGTGTAATGAGTGCTTCCACACCGAACGCAAATGTGCTGCGGCGAATAAACGACTTTTATTTTTTCACTTCAATGTCTTTTTATTATTATTATTTTTTTTTTTTTTACTTTTGCGGCGAGAGAAAAGGCTTCAGCCAATCACATACTACAAGGACAACGATTGTGTGGCGTAGCATTGCCAATAGGGTTGGGCATCGTTTTGATTTGAACGATTCTGATTCCGATTCTTCTTTTCGATTTCGGTTCTTTTCGATTCTCGATTCCGATTCTTTGAAGGGTGGAGTCAAAACCTGTCACGGCCTCATTTCACAGAGGAAATTATTTTGATTCAATAATGAGTTTTAGTTTCGGGAGCTGCAGCCCATGTGGGAGAAACTTAGGAATGCCTCTGCACCAGACCAAAAAACAGATTTATATATGCAGACTTTGCACCCTGGTCTGGACTCTCTGTACATGTATAAACTAACTCAATGCATTAAAGCTCACTTTAAACATTCTCTATTCATATGAAAATACCCCTAATCGCATTGGTCCACGTGAGATGATTGACAGCTGTACAGTGAATGAGAGAGCGCTGATATCATAAACTGATGTAAATCAGGAAGAGCAGAGACAGAGCTTGATGTGTTCGCTGTTTGAGCTCTTCAGATCGCATAATGCAGTGGAAAATGAATAGAAATGTTTTTCTGTATGACGAAATATTTTACAAACATGTGGTGATAAATCATTATTTCTCCAAATATGCGCACCATTGGACTATATTGCATGTATGTGAACACAAATAAACCGGCGAAGACGTGAATGACTGCTTTATGATAAATTATGAGAGATGATTTCTATTCAAAATAACAAACGTTACAGATTAATTATTTTGCACTCCTGGCAACGTTACTAATGTTGGTCGCGCAGGGTTGCCCGAGGAGGACGAGACTGTGGACCGCGCTGCATGTCAAACACGCTACACTCCTTGTTAATTTTGTACACCATGCAGGCGTTGGTGTTTAGTCATATTTGTAGTGCATCCGCCCATGCAAGAAATAAGTTTGTCACATGTGTTGCACTCTGCCGACCCAGGCTTTTTTAAGGTCAAGTCAAGTATATTTGTATAGCGCTTTTCACAATACAGATTGTATCAAAGCAGCTTCACAGTATTAAATTAAAATAATACAACAAAGTTTGTTTCAAGAAGAATTTATTGATTGATAAAATTAAATTAAATATCCCCAAAATATCCCCAACTGAGCAAGCCAAAGGCAACAGTGGCAAGGAACCGAAAAACTCCATCAAGTGACCTAATGGAGAAAAAAAACCTTGGGAGAACCCAGGCTCAGTCGGGGGCCAGTTCTCCTCTGGCATGAAATAAAGGTGAAATAAAGCCACACCTTTGAGCGCCGCTTACCGTGCTCCATGGCTGCAACAGAACAAGCGGGCGTGGCAAAGACTTCCGGAAATCCAGTGGCCACTATGGAAACCAAAACTTGCGCGTTTGGAACCGATGATCGGAATCGAAAACAAATTTTCTAAACAATTCCAATGGCATCGTTCTTTTTTTAAACGGTTCCCAGTTGGAACAGGTTCTCGATGCCCAACCCTTATTGCCAACCAACTCGGTTATCACGACTGTGAGTATGTTGTGTGATAGTTTTAGTCGTTGTATAGTCCTGTGCTGTGTAGGCTAGCAGGCTAAACTACATCTGGGATAGGTAGCTAACACTATTATCGTCAAAGATAGAGACAGAGACCGTGTTTACTTTTGAAAATGTAACAATGTAGTGAGACTATTAAGGGCTGCTTTTAGTATTCGTTCGGTTCACATGACGTCACTGTAGCTCTGCGCCGCCATCTTTACGAGGCCATCCTTAAAAATATTCTTGTTTGCCGTAACCCGACCGACCCTGTCAATTTAGGTCCGACCCAATAAATAATTTTTTTTCCCTTTTAGTCCCACCGACTTGCCGGTTGTAAACTTGCGTTAAGACCTACCGATTTTTTTTTTCCGCTATTGTGAATATAAATTTCCCATAAGCCTACATACAAACGTAGGCTACGCTCTTTCTTTTAAATAAAAACCCGTGGCGTCATCTATGATTATAAGGGCTGTATGCTATATGCGAAATGAAACCGAAATCGCGACACTCAGATCCACGAACCTGTGTCGCCTGTCGCGGTGTGAGAAGGCAGAATCACGACACATCCCTTCCAACTCCCAGAGTTATCCTTCCCGTCCAGATCCAATGCTACCACATCTTTACATTACTATTGGGCAGTTCCAGCGTAATGGACGTGACATTTGCAGTCAAAACTTGAAATATAAATTATCAGAAAATGTGTTTAATACTAATATATTGAAACATCTTAATTAAGGGAGTATGGATGTATAAACAGGAGTTCAGACGTTAGAAAAATATCAGTATACACATGCGTTTTATATTTAAAATGATGTGCAGTTGGCTGCAACAACAGCCGAAAGAGGAACCCCGAACTGGTATTTTATTCTATACCAAAAGAAAAGGATAGAAGAGAGAATCATTTATTTAAAAGACTTTAAAAGATATTGTCTTCTTCACATGCGCTTTAGATGTTATTTTGTGTAAGTAACGTTAGCTCTACAGACGATGCATAATCTCAGCCTTAAAAAGCATATTAAAGGACTAGTTCTTCCAAAAATGATTCATTCTGCCATAATTTACTCACCTTCATGTGCAAATCCTCAAGTTGACTTTCCATGGAAGACAAAGGGACATTTTTGAATATGTAGCCTAATGGAGACTCTTCTTGTCGATGTAATGAAAGTGAATGAGTAACGTTAGCCTACTGGGGGCTGTCACGCAAAAAATTATAATAATAAAAGACAATAAAAATCACAAAAGTATCATAAAAGTGATCTAATACGACTCGTCCGTTATATAAATATCGTTATTTATTCATATGATAGCTTTATGTGACGAACAAACTGCAATTTAAGTCGTTATATTATAATCACTGATGAGCTTTACCTCTTGATAGCTTTTAATCGCAGCCGAATCGTGAGTGGATCATTGAAAAAGATTTGACTCGAAAGATTCATTCATTTCGATATAATCAGATGGTACCGTATTTGCTTTCGATTGAATTTTTTTCGTTGGTGGACAGACTTTATATAGATAGTTATATTTCTCATGTCTGTGAGGCTTGTCTATACACTGTTTTTCAGTTAATTTGAGACGCGCTCCAATTCACAGAGATCATGAACACGATTCCCTGTTCAATTTTCTTTTCTTTTACAAAAGCACAACGTTTTCTTGTTGTTGTGAGTTTACACAAATAAAAGTAGTTGCCTGGCCTGTCCTGCTCTCTTGGCTGCATAGCAGGCTCATAATTAACTTATATGGCTGAGGTCCGTCATACGAGTAAACATTTACAATTTCCTCAGCGTCCGAACTGTCAATGTGATCCATTGCTTTCCTATTGTTTACTTTGACCGCACTCCCTCCTGTTACGTCACTTCCGGCGGTTTTCAGATGCGGAAGTAAAATTTTCTCACAAAAACGACTCTAGAAGCCTTAATAGCGTTTAAGTATATATTTATATTTAAATCTAGTTCCTACATTATTTTTCTATACCTTGACTCACTGGGTAGTCTAGCCTGCAAGATGCCCTTTAAGAGCAAATCATTTGTGACTCTAATGAGAGCTGTCTCACTACTATGGTATGGTCTAAATCCTGACTGAAAATCCTCGCAGATATCATTTCTTTCTAAAAAGGAACATAGTTGTGAAGATACTGCCTTTTCTAGTATCTTTGACAGAAAAGGTAGATTCGAGATCAGCCTGTAATTGACTAATTTTGTAGGATCAAGTTGTGTTTTTTTTAAAAAGCGGTTTAATCAGCCAGCTTAAAGGTTTTTGGTACGTATCCTAGAGACAAAGATTAATTAATGATAGTAAGAAGAGAATCTATGACCTCTGGAAGCATCTCTTTCATTAGCTTAGTCGGTATAGGGTCTAACATACATGTTGTCGGTTTAGATGATTTAATGAGTTTAGCGAATTCTTCCTCTCCTATAGCAATAAATGAATACAATTTTTCCTTAGGGAGACTAAAATGCACTCCCTGATGCGATACTGTAGTCGACGGTTGCATAATTATAATTTTGTCCCTGATATTATCAATGTTATAAGTGAAGAAGTACATGAAGTCATTACTGCTGTGTTACTTGGACATTTCTGGGTTTGAAGCTTTCTTTTTCGTTAGTTTAGCCACTGTTTAAAAAAAAATACCTATGGTTTTGTTTATTTTCTTCTAATAGGATTGAAAAATAAGCAGATCTAGCAGCTTTTAAGGCCTCTCTGTATGCAATCGTGCTCTCTTTCCATGAAATGCTGAAATTTTCTTCCAGTTGCACTCCATTTTTCTGGCTGCTCTCTTAAGGGCTGTAGGGGTAAAATCTTTGCGCGGCAGGGGGAGCTGCCACTCGACCAGTCACGAATATATGCGCCGGCCACTCGACCAGTCACGGATATATGCGGCGCCCACTCGACCAATCACGGATATATGCGCCGGCCACTCGAACTTACACAATATGTAAGGTTTAAAAAAACAAACAAATGCAGCGCGCGTCTCGTGGCTCTATTAGCATCGCGCCGGCCACTACCAGCCACACAATCTCTCACTGTTTACATCTATCAGACACTCCTAATGATAGAGCACACAGACAGTGCAATACAGATCTTATTTACCTATTTCTCATCTAAATCTTATTTTTATTCGCTCTTTTTACCCGTATGAGAGCGCGCGTTTAGTTTAATAGGCTAGGCTACTTCTATATCAGCCTCTGCTGAACCACGGATTGATTGCAAAGTTAAAAACAGTTTTACTGCTGCTGTTCAAGTAATAACGTTAACTTTACATCGCGATGCTGAGCTACAGTGAAATGATAGAAAAGACAGATGCATTATCTGTGTTAGTCAATTCGCCTCATTCGCGCGAACTGGACGCGCCCGCGCCGCGCTAAACTCCTCGCGCCGCAGGACCTCTAGACGCTTCTTTACATTGAAATTTAAATCACTCGCGCCAGACACTCAAGAGTGAGTGAGTAATCAAAAAACCTTTGCTTTAGCCTCAATTGAGTGAAACACCGTATGTAACTTCGGCCATTCTCAGTGGTGTGACTCATGACTGGGACACTAACTCTGCTTGTCATCATAGAAACATATAATCAGATTGTGATGTTTATTCCCGCTTCAGTAATATGCTGAATAAGATGCCTTCCTTTCGAAACACGAAACACTGCCCAGGACCTGCAACCGTCTCGCAAGTGTTGATAGGCTATTACTCGTGAGGTGTAACCAATCAGATAGCGCCGGGGGCGGGACATTGAGCAAGTCTGCTGGGCTGCGTTTCCCAAAAGCATCGTAAAAACGATCGTACGACTGATCTTAATATTATGGTCTGTTTCCCAAAAGCATTGTAACTTAAAGGGACAATGTGTAGCTTTTTAGGTATTTTATTATCTAAAATCTATATTTTTATTCATAAATATGCCCTCAATGGTGTACAAATACCTATGCCAATGTTCAGACTAATCCTCGTAAACGAAGAATTTATTATCTTTATATACATGGGACGGGTAAGTCCACGGAGGCTTCCATGTAGTTCCGCCATCTTGAAAAACTATAATAGCAGAGAGGGACAAAAAGTACTAGGCCAAGGCGTTTCCACAACGCGTTTTCGTTCAGAACCAGCGTCACGTGACTGAAGCCAGCAGAAGCGGAGGAGCAGAGCAGTGAGAGGCGCTTGTCACTGCACCGGCAAGTTTAAAAGGCTGCACTGCACGGTTATTTATACACCGTTCATTCATACATACATATGAGTCACAGGATAAGGAGTCCTCGTCGTCGAAAAAGTCCAAAATAGATCGTAAAAGGAAACGTGACCGGAGATTACAAAAACAAGGGTTACTGTCAGGATAGCTAATGCAGGAGAAAGCTTTCAAAAGAGACCCTGAAGTTTCCTGCTTTCTTCTCGACAGGTAAGTCAATGTTACGGTCTTAATTACAAGCTTTTTTTTCATTGCTTGGTTGTGTACTTTATTATATAGACAGTCGAACATTTATAGTTAAAAGTTAAACAGGCTCTTTGATGAATAGCAGCTATTGAGTAAAGTAACGATAGAGAAGGCTCTGATGATGATGATATCTAACAATGCACATACTTCAAAAAATATAACGAGTAAAGAAGGCATTACTACTAATTACCATAGTTAATGTTTTTGACAGTCAGTAGTTCATACTGTAACATTCTTTTTTTCGTTGTTTCAAGTTTCAGTTTGTTTTAAATAACAAACATGTTCACCCGAAGAAAAACTCGAAGTGCTATTATAAGACATCCTGTCATAGCTTTTTGGTACATAACGGCTACCGTAGATGCAACGCGCATTTGAAAAAGTGAGGCGCTGGAGAGCATTAGCCTATTCGTTTGAATGCAAAATACAATTTCACCACTAGATGGGAGAAATTCCTACACAATGTCCCTTTAAGTAGCACTAGAAAATCTTCGTAGAACTACGAGTGCTCTGGAGTAATCGTAAATCCCCAAGTGCATCGTAAGAAGACAGATTTATGAGGTCACCTGCAGGACAACCGGCAGATTACACTTTTATCTAGATTTAACAGATTACGCTGCAAAGTGAGTACAAATATAAGGTTTTGATTGTACTTTTTTATTGTACACTTTATTGTACTTGTTTTTTGTTTAAATGAATGTATAAATTAAATAAGAAAAAAGGGAAGAAAAAAATACACATCTAAATTAAATGAATGAACAAAAAAAAAATCATAAAAGAATGTGGGAAATATGCTTCAAAGACTGGGGAAAATATGGATGAATAAAAAATAAATAATCTGTCAATGACTTGCTGACGTGCACAAAAACCAGCCATGTATTGGGCATTTCTTGCAGACCACCTTCCCTGATCTTTGAACACACGCAGTTAGTTTGCAACGTCCACCCAGATGTTTTGTTTTTCCTTATGGTGTCCTTTAAATCTGTTAAAAATAACATCTTTGTTTCGCTCTATCTCCTCTAAAATAGGCCTACATTAATTTCATCTTTTTTTAAAGGTATCTTTTCTTGTTTGTTTTTTTGTTCATACATTTTGTCAGTAGGCTATCTCCGCCTGAATGTAGACTTTAGGCTTGTCTTGATTGCTAATCCACAGATGACGATTATTAGGTTAAACCTAATAAGGCTAAACGTTCAGAATACGATTCCATATAAGGTTATATTTCAGCACTTCGCGAATGGACAGCGACTCTTAAGTAGGACGTAAAACGCGTTCTCGCACGTTCACGTTAAGTGCATTTTTGGGAAACGCTCGTGGAATTGCTGCGAGCGTTCGTAACCTTGCACGTAGAGAGCGCTCTTAAGAGCTAAGATACATCGTTATCGGGAAACCCGGCCCAGAGTGGTACAGAGAGGCTGCGGCAGCTATATCTAAGTAGCGCATTTTTAAATAAAATTGACTTTAATCAAACCACGGATCCGTAATAAGTTTTGTGATCCGTCTCGCCACTAGTGTAGTAGCACTGATCACTTTGAGGGGGGGATAAATTTATCCCCACCGCCCGGGGATAAACATAATTAAGCAGAGGCAGGGATTCATTGACCAGAAAGGGGGAAATCCCACGCATCCCCCCCGGCAAATCGCACCCTGTTTATATATATTTATTGTGCATGTGAGGAACGTAGCCTACCAATGCAAGTGATCGCACAGAAACCATGCCACGATTTTATTGCTATAGGCTATATGTCTTCTATATGCTTCTTATTGATTAAATCAAGGGAATTGTTTGGTCAAACATTGATTAAAATTAATATACAATTACACAAAATTAATCAGACTTTAAAAAAAGACTTTATACAAAACTTAATGGAGTGGTCAAAATCATTCTTCAGAATGTCAATCTGAGTATCAGGCAGCTGCAACAGTCAGAGATCGTGTGGCTGGCACGGCACAGGTCAAAAGAGTGAATAAAAAACAAGATAAGGTGAGAAATAAGATCTGTATTGCACTGTCTGTGTGCTCTCGTGTATCAATAGGAGTGTCTGATAGATGTAAACAGTGAGAGATCGTGTGGCTGGTAGTGGCCGGCGCGATGCTAATAGAGCCACGAGACGCGCGCTGCATTTGTTTGTTTTTTTAAACCTTACATATTGTGTAAGTTCGAGTGGCCGGCGCATATATCCGTGACTGGTCGAGTGGCCGGCGCATATATCCGTGACTGGTGCCAATCCGGTGAAAATTAACAAGGCAAAAAATGTTGTTAACAGTGTTATGGCTACATTTGTTCGTAGCTTAAATGGTGCCATGATTGAGCACCCTCACATTAGACATGACAGTCCTGGGCTATTTTTGAAAGATGGAGTTCATTTCACACCTAGGGGAAATGATATGTTTTTAAATACAATAGCTAACTGCCTTAAAGGCCACATCCAAATGCAGTGAACTGCTTACAGTGGGCAGTGTTACTGCTTTTGAATTTTGCCTTTAGGGCCATTTTGTTAGGCCTAAATATAGCCCTGACCATCATGGCTAATGTTGAGTTTTTTATGTTAATTTAGAAACACCTGTAGCCATAACACTGTTACCTCTGCTCTTCCTCATCCCTACATTACCCCCCCCCCCCCCCCCCCCTTCCCCACCACCACCATCCCATGGTCTCTGCAGCGACTCTGCTTAATCCTGACTGAAGAATTAAATAAATTCAATTCAATTCAATCTTTCACAGTTGTATGAGCAGTTTTTATGGAATGCATTGACTTTTCATTTCATTGCTTTATGAAGTAAATTTAGAATAATGTTTTGATTATTGTTTTAATGTTTATCAAAAGTGAGTTGCCACAAACACTAACAGCTGAACTGCAACTTCAGATATGGGGTATTTTAATCAGTAGTAGACTACAAGTTAAACAAAAAGTTAAGCAAAGCAAAATGGTGCAGGCAATGACAGAGAAGGTATAGAGCCATGATGGAAGCTGGAATCAGAACGCTCCACATCTGGAGGACGGATACTGCAATCAGCTCCTCTGGCACATCAACAGACAACATGAGTATGGTTACTGACACACAAAAATCAGGGGACGTCACACACCCTACATGAGAGAAAGATGACAAGGTTAAAAAATACTGGTACAATACATTCAGTATGGCCTGTCTTGGTTAAAAGCCCACTCACCACGCCAAGGTGCAGGCCATGAGTGAGAACATATAACACGGGACAAACATACGAGACACTACAAAACGACAGGTACAAGACATGGAAAAAATAGAAAACATACAACACTGGAAAAGCAATATACAATGGTGAAAACTAAGGGATAGGAACAACCTTAAATATTAACATTTTGCCCAGCTGTAATGAAAACAGCAATCAGGCCAAAAAAAAATCACATGACAATCAATATAAATAAAAATGAGATTTAAAGCTATTTTTTTATAACATAACTTAAAATACTGTATTAATGTATTACTGTAACACTTCAATAACGCAATATATATGATATAAAACCAAACTAACCATGGATGTTAACTTTTTGAAGCTGGCAACTTAACATGAGAGAATACTTTTTTTTAAATATATACATTTTTTGTAAATATGTCATGAACTGATCCTTGAATTCCAGAAACTATCTACATAAATATTGACCAGGGAGGTTGCATATGTATTTCACATAATAAATGGCAAACAGATCAATATTCATGCGAACTCTTAAGAGATATTGAACAGTCCTTAATGTGACATGGGAAAGCCCACACAAACTATAAGTTTAATCAGCGGTATATGTGTTGGTTAAGGAAGGCACTATGTATAAAGGCTCTATGTATAACTTACAACTGTGTCAATATTGCATGTTACTGTAGCATCGCAGCATGTGATTTGTAAGAGTTGGGCCCCGTTCATGCAGACTCCAACTGAAAATCATCCTGGTATTGGTGGGGTTCGCAGTAAGGTACATCTGACATTGAGGTTAATTTGAGACAACACATGTATGTACGTACTTCTTTTAAAGCAGACATTGAATGTTACTTAGTTCATGCAGGCTCCAAGTAACATTTACAATGTTTTGGAGACTCTGAAATATAGTAGCAGTGATCACTCAAAGAACCAAAGTGTGATTGTTTTCCACTCCGATTTGTGTGTTGAACGCTGCTACCCAAACCATAATCCTCACACACATTCACTGTCAGAGCAATGTCATCATGCACAACATCTTGAGCAACAAAGGCCTGTTCAGATGTGTCTTCCATCATCATGACATTGCTCTGATTGACAGCATAGCTGTTGGCACTACTCATATTGTCTACATATGCAACCTCCTCATTACTATTTACAGATGAAATAGGGATGCCACTTACCACCTCATCAATACTTACCAAGCGTGTTATTTTTGGCTGTTGTTCTTCGCCCTTGGAGAAAGAGAAAATGGTTGGCACAGCAGTGTCCTTCAGACATGTCCTTCCCTAATAAAAATTACAGGAAGCATACAAAATATAACATTATTGGTCATATTGGCTGTAAAAGGCTGTTATTCATAACACAGATGTATGCGTTTATGTTTCATTATTCGGTCTAACACTAGTATGAATGTACAGATTACATTTAAAAATTATTATTGCTATTAAACAAATATGTAACTGTTCGCAATAACTGTCACAACGGAATCATTCTGTGTTCCGCTGTCTCGCTTGGAGAATCATTTTTCAAACACGAATTTCACAGAGATAATTTTTTTATTTTATCGTATTTGCATAAAAGGTAAGGCTGCACAATATATCGAAATATCGCAAATGTATATTTCGCGATATGCATACCACCACAGCTTGCAATAACTGGGGTCATGAAAAAAAGACAAAGAGAAAATAACTCGCAAAAAAAACATTTTGTAGCTTTAACAAGAATCAGTGTATATCTAATTCATACAGTGAAAACTAAGCAGTGTTTTATTTTTACATTTGATTATTCCATTTCTGTTGATAAATAAACCTAATGTAGGATAACCTAAAACTCTAAACCCAGTGGTTTACACTGATGTTAAAATAACACTTCTTAAGGCCTCATTATACTTCTGCGTCGGACCTACGCCGGAGCCTATACGCCGTAGGGAACGTGTTGGTTTTAATTTATACTTCTGCGTTGTTGTCCGCGTTGACGCGCACCTAGGGAGCATGTGAAACCCCGAGGGAGGGGTTCTGGTAGACCAATCACAGCGCTTGCGTCCGCGTAGAATTGACGCGTTGTTACATTTTTGGAGAGGTGCACGTCAGGGTACGCCGAAGGGTACGCGCGCTACACACAGCCTACGACGTAGCTACGGCGGCAGTTCGACGCAGAAGTATAAATAGGCCTTTATGCTACAGTAAAACACTGATGTTCACTTTCAGAAGTTGTAGGGATGTTTTCTTGTCAAAAAAAAGAATGTGAAACGCATGTAGGTTATATAATTTTAAATATATTTTAAAGATAATTTAAATGTATTTTACACACTTTAAGCATTATCGTATCGCATATAGAATATCACATTATGTAATGAGTTATCGCATTTTTCTTCAATATCGTGCAGCCCTAAAAGCACTGAAATGTAAAGGTTGGCAAAAAGTGGTCATGTTGCTTGATTTTTGCATCGAAAATCCTAAATTTAACTGGTGTGTCACTAATTTCACCTTAACAGTGACCTAATCAAATATTTAGTAATGTAATGTAAATGAATGTATGATGGTCAATTTTTCGCCAATTTCAACCAATATGTTGCTTGACTCTTTGTAAGGTATGAAACGAGGTGTCTGTACCCTGGAGTCAGTAGTGAAGTGATGACTCTCGAAATGTTCACTGCACAGACGAGAATACTTGTTAGGAGTCCAATTCTGTCGTTTCACGTTGAGCATCCACTGGTCCAGATGTTCTGGATCACCTAGAGGAAAACTTTACACAAACAAATAGATAGTTACCTCCTTCACAGACTACTGTCAAGTAATAGAACTTAAATTACTACAGTGTCCAAAAGGTTGTAACGTTAATAAATGTATTTTAGCTTAAGAATTTGTGGCGGACATCACCGCTAGTGCTAGTCCTCATTCTGTTTCGTTGTACTGTCTATTGAGTAATTACAGGCTAATTTCCTACACATATCTTTGAGGACATGTCAAAAAATACTTCCAATATAGTCAGTGTTAGTAATGTTACGCTAAATTATGAAATGCAGGCGTAACATTATATGACAACGTCTAATCACAGTCTGTTGGATCTTGGAGTGTAATAAAGTTTTAAATGCAATTATAAATAATAAATAAATTATTCGAAATAAAATTAAGAAATGAAATTATATTAGAATTTCACTCACCGGAGAAAATGTAGTCCAGGCTTCTTCTGGGACGATCTGTTAATACAATTAACCCCACAGCAAGTCATTATGACAGTGAAATAATCTCCGGCAAACACGGCAGAAATGCTAAGATTAGTAGCTGGAATTTATTTATTTTTACGATAAATTACCTGAGGTAACGTGACGGCTAACAGACAGCAGACAAATGGCTAATGACCACAGCAGCGGGAATCCACCTGTCACTCAAATGTGGACACACCCTTAATTATGCAGAACTTTAAGGATTAATCAACTAAACGGATGAGTTATAAAAAAATTCACCCCCCTCACAGTTGTCATGAAGGGCAAACTTAGCTGTATAGACCAAAACCACATACTGACACCAGGCTGTAAAAAGGTTTTTTTCTGCTGTAAAATTTGGCATTTTAACATGGGGGAGATACAGATTTGACTCACTTTTGGCACCAGCCTCAAGCGGCCAGTCAACGAATTGCAGTTTAACTCACTTCCGTGTTGGTTTCAAGAGAGAGACGGGGAGGTTGCCGCTTGGTCTCAACGTCAACCAATAGTGCATGTAAGCTGTGCTTTGACCTGTAATTGCATCTATGGATATATAGACATACTTCCTTTCCTTACCTTTTTTCTTTTAGGCATATAAGGTTTTTCTTTGCCTACTCTCTGGGTTTCTTCTGTTTCTTGTTCTGGTTCTCATGACGGTATCTTATTTCCAAACATTTTTAGGTGAGGATCGATACCTGGAACCAGTCGTGAAGGAGGATCTTAATAGACTTAGAAGTTAGAGATGCACCGATTGATCGGCTGGTGACCGGAATTGGCCGATTTTCACGTGATCGGCCGTGTCTGACAAATGTCGATTTTATGCCGGTCAAATGCACTCGGGCGCCGCATGATTAACATCGCGCAACATCAGCATCACACGTGCACACGCAACACACATATAAGGAAACCTCGTGAATTACGTCCGTACAGACCGCAAGCGCGTATTTTTTTTCGGTGTGCATTCACAACGGGGCTGCGTTCCAGTCCAAAATTGTCATGCCCTTCACTTGCTAACTTCCCTCCGTCTCGTTCACTCGGATGTACGTCATTGCGAGTGCCCACTACTGGCGGAAACTGCAATGGGCTGAACTGGAACGTCCTAAGCCCTTGATCACTTGTGCTGCGTTCCAGTCCACTTTTAGACATGTACTTGCGAACTTCCCTAAGCACTTCCCCTCGGGGGAATCCCTGCCGCCATTTTGAAGTGCGTTCCACTTCGTGAAGTGGACGAGGGAAGTTTAGATGGACAGACCCTCGTTCCCTCAATTTTGACCGAGGGAGCGAGTCTACTTCATATGTACACTTCAGGCACCTATATGTCCCACAATGCAGTACGATTGTGACGTCACCACAGATCTCGTTTTATCACCACCACAACAGACAACTCTATGATATATTATATATATATATATTTATTTAAAACAACCCAAACACACATATAAACATTTGGATGCTGCATTAAACAAATTCTTAAAGGGAAAAAAATGTAAATAATAAATCAACTACAGCTGATTCCAAGTGATCAAGGGCTTAGGACGTTCCAATTCAGCCCATTGCAGTTTCCGCCAGTAGTGGGCACTCGCAATGACGTACATCCGAGTGAACGAGACGGAGGGAAGTTAGCAAGTGAAGGGCATGACAACTTTGGACTGGAACGCAGCCTTGGAATCAGCTGTGTAGTTGATTTATTATTTAAATTTGTTTTCCCTTTAAGAATTTGTTTAATGCAGCATCCAAATGTATATATGGTGTTTGGGTTGTTTTCAATAAAAAAAAATAGTTCTATTTTATAGCGTTTATCTGTTCAAAAAAAATATGTACTATGCAAATTGTAAAATGTTCTATTACAGAAAAGATATAAAATAAATATTTGTGTGTGCTGTAAAGTGGTTAGAAAAAATTAAATCGGAATCGGCTAAAATCGGTATCGGCAGGTCAAACTTAATGAAAAATCGGAAATCGGAATCGGCCCAGAAAATTGTAATCGGTGCATCTCTATTAGAAGTCTATTAATTTGACCTGCAAGGTGTTTTGGTTGATGAGCAGGTTTTCCAGCTTGATGTCGCTGTGGTGGACGCCCCACTCACTGCATATTCTTGCAGCTGTATATATATATATATATATAATTCGTTACATTTATATAGCGCTTTTTCTGAGACCTCAAAGCGCTTACATATACTTCCTTTCCTTACCTTTTTTCTTTTGGGCACATAAGGTTTTTTCTTTACCTACTCTCTGGGTTTCTTTTGTTTCTCGTTCTTCCTCTCATGACGGTATCTTATTTCCAAACATTTTTAGGTGAGGATCGATACCTGGAACCAGTCGTGGAGGAGGATCTTTTCCATATCAATCCGCTTGGCTGGATCACTTTCCATGCATGAATGGATCAGATCCCTGCATTCTGTGAAGAGGGGAGAGATGTCCGGTTATTATTGTAAGTGTTATACTTTGTGTAACTGATCACATTATTTTAAGCAGTAATAAAAGTTCCTGTATGACCCGTCCACATGCTCTCACCTTTGGAAATGTCTTCTGTGTAGGAGGGCTCACCAAACATCTGAGGGATGTACTCGCCAGGATACTTCCCAGACAGCATCTTATACATCAGTACGCCTAAAGAATACACTGTTGCAGGCTTGCCATGATACTTTCCATGCCTGACCCACTCAGGGGGAGCATAAACTCTTGTGCCTGGAAGAAAGAACAAGATTTGGTCCATTGCAATGAATTTGTATTTCCATAGCTTTTTGTCGATTTATTCACCATAGATTTGTGGAATAATACGTACCACTGAATCTGGAATAAGAAGACTTCTTCAAGCGTTTGCTACAACCGAAGTCTATTAATTTGACCTGCAAGGTGTTTGGGTTGATGAGCAGGTTTTCCAGCTTGATGTCGCTGTGGTGGACGCCCCTCTCACTGCATATTCTTGCAGCAGTGACAACCTGACGCATCACAGCTCGTGCCGTCGATTCCTTGAGGATGTCACCATTTTGCAGTAAAAACAGCCTCATATCTACACATGGCGTGGGCCGCTCTAAGACCAGTAGATATTCCTCTGGTGTCTCGTACCAGTCCAGCAGCTTTATTATTTGAGGAACACTGGGATTTTTGTTCACAAGAGCCATCATAGCGACCTCACTTGGAAGGGATTTGCCGAATAGACCCTACAGGAGAGATAATAGTTATACAAAAGTGAGATAATTAGGGGACATGGTTTAATTTAAATGAATTACTACAGAATTATGTCCTGCATTTGGGTAAGTATAGGTTTGAAGAGTTAAGTAATTGAAATACTGGAAATAGTTACTAAAGTTTCGGTCACTTTTACTGTCGACCGGCAAAAATTTTCAGGGCAAAATTGTGTCATTTTAATGGGAATTTTTGCGTGAGGGTAAAGTCACGCGAATGAACTGTGCTGACTAACAGAAAGCTGCTTGGTACGGAAGTTCATACGCTATTGACAATGGTCCTTTTGTGACTGCAAAATTTGGTTAAAATGTCCTATTATTAATGTGACTGTGTACTCTGAGAGTAATAAAACCAAGAGAGGAATTGCCTACTTACAATACGGACATTTTCCATGGCTTCTGTCTTCAGCACATGTTTGAGTGCCACCTGTTCTCCAAGGGAAAGAAAAAAGAAGATTTTTTTTTGTAAGAATGTTTTACAATGAATTAACTATATGTGCAGAGGTCACATGATTCCAGTAATTAACCTTGATGTAACTTTTAATGAATTTAAATTCCAACTTCCAAGAGTGCAAAAAAACTACCTTTCGTGAATCAGACAAACGGATCCCGTCGTAGACGCATCCATATGATCCTCTACCCAGCATTTTCATAGTTTCATAGTCCTGCGAGACTTCCCCTGTTAAAAAAAAGAGGGACATACAAAATTTACAGTATAAACCACAAAAAAACATAAAAAATTCAGATTAAAAATAGCTGTAGAATGGACACATTATTGTGGTGCCTCACACAACCAAAATCCATCCTCAGTTCACATTTTCATTTGGATAATAAAGACAATGTCCAGAAAAACATGTTAAAATGTAGGTACTTTTTGCACATTTTATGAGTCATGTTGGGGCTTGTTATATAAACTGACCTGTCTTTCCCTTTGAACTTATATGGATAATTTCATCCTCATTCTTCCAAGAAATGTCATCCGATGTCGAAGCGGAGTTGTTGCTCTCCTCAGTCATAGATGGCACAGGCAGAGAAGGATTGCTGTTGTGTGAGCTGATGTCCCTTTGCTCTTGCCTGGTAATGTCTTTATCATCATCCGGCACACTGGTGGGAGAAGACACACTGGTGGGAGAAGACACACTGGTGGGAGAAGACACACTGGTGGGAGAAGACACACAGCTGTGCTTGCTGTACACTGAGTTGTGTTCAGCTTCCCCATCAGAGCATCTCTCAGGCTGTTGGCTGCTCTGACTCTGTTGGGCTTTGGTGGAAGTTTTCTTGAATTTCCTAGACAAAACCCATCTAAGGAACTTCCCTTTCTGCTTCTTCTCTACTTTCTCTGGGACAGGCCTTGGTGACACAGATGCAGCAGCATCTTCCTTTACAATGTAACTGTGAGATTTGCACTGACCCATTGCTCCAGATGTCTCTCTGATGTTCTGTCACTAACTTATCACAAGTTCACTGAACGTAAATTGCACAGATCGAAATAGAAATACTAAAAATCATGAGATATAACACAGATCGAGAGATATAAAACAATTAGAGCAATTTTTCACCACAGATGTAACAGAAATACTAGTCAGATCGCTTGTAGAAATCAACTGAACTGCTTGAAAACCAGAGAAGAGTTCTATGGGCGACTCTGCCTGTGACGTCACGAGTAGTGACGCGCGTCGGCCGGTTGCCAAGGGATTTTTTCGAATGTTTTTTTTCGAATGAAACTTGCAAAAATAACTGCTATTGTTTTGACAGAAAATGTATATCTTTATAAACTTATATGTAAGGGATAATCCACGGCTTGCTGTGCATTAATTTCCCCCCCAAAATTAATCAAATGTGCCCATCTCAAACAAATATCAGTGATAATATTGTGATCAATAAAACAAAATCAATTTGATTATAATTAACATGATAACGTACGTTCAAAACTAAAGTAGCCTAAATTCACCTTTATTTTTATGTATCTGTCAGTCTGAGACTTCGTTGCCATAACGCAATATGTCACTTGCGTGTGTCTTGCTTCGGACTTGACTGACGGATCTAAATAGTCTAACGGCAGGCTTAACCGTAGCTAAATGTATGCGTTTTAAAACGAAAATGCACTACTAGTGTAAACGTAGATGTTCCACAATCTGCTCGGGAACCGATGCTCTCGATACAAATATGGTTCTTTCATTGAGTAGTCGACGGCAGGAAGAAATCAAACCAAACAATTTCTAAACTTTTTTTTTTCAATGATCAAAGGTAGTGTGTCGATTCAATTAAAAATACACATATCACATATTTTAAAATATATCATACCGTAATTCATTGTTCATCATGTTAGTTCGACTTTCAGGAGATCTCTCCTGCCAGGCTGTTGTCGAAAATAAGATATTGTTCTTAAGTGACTTGCCTGGATACATAAAGGTTAATTAATTAATTGCAATTTATATGCTACAGTTTTTTGAGTCCAGGAACACATAAAGACTAAAAACTGAGCTAAAAACAGCGCGCGCTGTCAAAGCACGTTAAGACGCTGCTCCGCCAATCTCCAGCAGGGGGCGCTCAGTATTAGCGGCGATAGAAAACACCAGTCCGCATGGAGTGAGTGAGTGTAGCAAACAGACTCATGCATGCTTTCCTCACGTTTGATGTGTGCGTATAGTACCAACTTGATTTATGTACTTCAGCTCATGTTAACTGTTTGATGAAGTCAATTTATTATGTTGGTTGATATTCCTTGTTTAAGGAAGCTTTACATAGAAGTAGTGATTGATTTGTGTTCATGTATTCAAACGATGTTGCTTATTGTTCATGAAAGTGTTTCTGCTACATCTCATTGTGTGCATCTGTTTAGTTAGCCTATTGAATTGTGTTTCTGTTATGTTATATATTGATTTATATTATTATATGCGTTGCTTTAGACCACACACCCATGAAAACACATGTAGGCCTACTCATTTGTGCTTATGTGCTGAACCTTTATTGAAGCTGTGTGGAATTAATGAGGAGAAAATAAAGAATCAAAGAACTTTCATGCTGCACTGTAAACAATTATGCACTGTTAACTTAGTTAAAATAAGTTCATATACTTAGGCTAATTGTTTGTGCTCTGTTGACATTACTAATTTAGCCAACTCCAAATGTTTTATTTGAATCCAATTTGTGTGTGAATAAAATCTGTTAAATAAACTTATTTCAAACTAACCACTGTACCTGAAAATATAAAACGATCTGTAATCATTACTTCTGTAATCCAAAAGGATGGGAAAATTGATAACACAATAGATGCACTACTTATTTGGGACACAAGCTGCAAGATTGTCACACTATCTCACAAACATAAAAACAAACATTTAACTTTAATATAAAGAACATTTTTCCTTGCCCTCCATCTATCCTTTCAATCCCATCTCTCCATGTATCCTAACTATCCACCCTTCTATACTAGTGTCCTGTCTCGTCTTCTCACACGAAAGAACAAAACACTTGCTTCCTGTACTTATTCACCAGGATAAACTCCTGGCAAATGTTTTCCTTTCTGACTTTATCCAGTATTTCTTTGTGAATGTGACAGACTGATACACTGTTAACATTGTGCTTCTCAGCCAGGTCTTCATCCTCCTCGGAGCACCGAAGCTCCTCTCCTCTTCAGCAGAGGCAGGAACAACCACAAGAAGTCGTACAAGTGCTTCTACTTGGTTGAAAAGGCCACAAAGTTCAGGCAACTGATTCCTCAGAATAGTTGCGGCCTCTGAACTGGTTGGGTATGTGTTTTGGAGCTTAAACATGTTCAGCTGCACCTTCAGTGACCTTTGGTTTAAATTCAGGATACTGGTCCACCACAGCAGTGTTTTCAGACCAACCTGATCAAACCTCTCCTTCAGTATCCAGCACCTTGAAGCTGATGACGGTCCAGTGCTAATGTAAGTGCTTTTAAGTAGTGTTACACAGTTATAATGTTAGTCTATCTGTGTGGTAAAAAAAAGAAAATGTTGTCAGTTCTGTGATCGTGCTTTTGAATCGTTGTCAGAATTTTGCTAGCACAAGAAAATCCATGTTCCTAATGTTGTTTTTAAATGTAGGCTAGTATTCCTGATTGCCATGCCATGGTCCTACAACTACTCCCACCATTCAAAGAGAAGTTAGACGGTGTTATCCTTCAAGCAGATAAGTAGAGATTATTCAACAAATCTCATTAACCTGTAATGTTTTATGTTTTGGTCCTTTTTAAAAATTGTTTCAGGAATTTGCAACGCTGATGTCCTGCAATCTACATTTGCCAGTGGAGTCCACACTTTATATTGCTTGGTATGTAAACATTGGGTAGTTTTAACCTAAAATGAAAAGCCATCATTTACTCACCCCACTGCAAAATATGTTTTTCTTAATTAGTGTTTTTTTCTTGTTTCCAGTCCAGATATCTAAAATTCTTACATGAAGAAGCATTTAATAGACAAGTAAAAATTGACTTGTTTTCTGAAAGAATAAGTCAAAATTAAGTGAGTTTATGCTTATTGTGAGTTTATTTAATCATTTATTTTTAAACAAATTTTTTAATTACAGGTCAATCTCTAAGCGACCAGTGCTGGACAACGAGTTGCTTCAAAAGGACCTTCAGAGTAAGTGCTAATACACCATTTGACACATAGTAGTATCGCTGACTTTACATAACTATCTCTTATTGCAGGCAAAAGATGACTTGCTGGCTTTTCTTTATAAAGAATTGTTTAAATAAAACTCCAGGAACTAAGCATATTTGTCTTGTCTTTTATTACACATTCAAAAATGGTGTTCCACAATTCTGTCCCGTGCAGCTCTGCCACTAGGTTGGTCCAAGTGCACTGGCTGGAGGTCGTCATCATCAGGCTGCACCCCCACCACAGGGCTCCTCTCCTTTCTGATAGTGGCAATGTTATGCAATATGGCACATGGAACAATTATGTCACAGTCAGGTGATACCCTCAGACTTTTCAGACACTGTGAAATCTTTCCTTTAGTTGCCCAAAGGTCATTTCAATGCGTGCCCTTGTCCTGGCTAGAGCTGCATTGTAACGGGTTTGTGGTCCAGGGTTTGGGTCAGGGAAGGCCGTCATAAAATACTGCCTGCAGGCATAGCCCCTGTCTCCAAGCAGGATCCCGTCAAAATCCCCTGTATAATGGAAAAATGCAGTTTTGTTAGGCTCAGCATAAGTGTGTGTAATACTGTGAGCTTGACATTTATATGTTCCCTTACCACGTTCAAATAATGTGCATAAATGTGACTCTCTGAAAATTCTTGAGTCATGCACTGATCCTGGCCATTTTGCTTCCACATTTGTGATATGGAACATAGTCACACACCATCTAAGAGATTTTAGTCAGTGTTGAAAAGGCCAGCTATGCATATATTGAGACACAAACTCAAAAGAATGCAGTCAGTCAACTGCATTCTTTTTTCTTTAATGTCATATATATTACTAATCTGGAATATTATAAATTGTAATAGTAACTTACCTGCACATTTACACTGTGAACCCCCTTTCGGTTCACAAAATCCCCTTCATTGGGGCCTGGTGGGGCCTTGATGGGGATGTGTGTGCAGTCTATGGCACCAATCACGTTAGGGAAGCCTGAAGGACACATACTGTTAGTCATACTTTTTGGCATGGTCATGATTGCATGTCATTAACAATTATAAATGTACCTGCAATAGCAAAAAAAATTCTGCTTTACAACCTGGGGTCTTAAGTGGCTTGGAAATACCACAAAAAACCCTAAAAACTGCTTGAGTGCCAGGTAAACTTTGCGAACGGCACGACAGACAGCACTTTTCACCAAGTTCTCTGCATCTCCAATAGTGTAAAGGAAAGTGCCACTCGCAAAGAATCTCAGGGCAATGCACACAGTCTGTGCAGTTGTCAAAGCCCGACTCCTCCGTGTTGAACACTTAATGTGTGGTTCCAACAAATTAATGATGTAAATAACACCCTCACGAGAAAAACGATATCTCTCAATAATTACACTGTCGCGCTGCGCTAAAGGATCCTGTCTATCCCGCAATACGCGATTAATTCGAAAAGCTCTGCAAATTATTCTTGCACCTTCGGTATCGAAATCTGGAACCGACCCACGTCATTTTTCGATACTCGATAGTATCGAGGCAATTCGGTCGGTACCCTAAAAAGTATCGAACTCGGTAACCAGCCCTACCAATCAGAGCAGCTTTTCTTACCCGCTCCGTGTTGTCGTCACTCACAGCTGTTTTGTGAGGAAAGGAAAAAACGCACATTAATCTTTTCTGGTTTCTTTTAGTATGTTGTTTGTATTTGTGGTTTGTGTCTGTGTGTTATATTAATGTATAATAATTCTTTATAATAAACTTCAAGATACCAAAAACTTAATTCATACTTAACAACAATAGAGTTCGGGATCGTCACGTCGCATTGTGGGAATACGGTACGGAAGTAGATGTACTGTATAGTAGCGTATAGTAGGCAGTAGGTAACGTTGGTCATTTGGTCATTCATTTAGGTTATTTTTTGGAAAATGGTTCAGTATTGCTTTATTGTGAACTGCTGTAATCGGTCTCGTTATCGACAGGGCAAACGCCTCATAAATCATATTAGTTTTCCCCATTTTCCTACTTGGAAAAAACACAAGGAGACTTGGTGTCTGAAATCCCAAAGAGGCGTCGGATGGCTTGGGTCGCCGCTGGTCGTCAATATTATAGCCTACTACCGGACGAAAACAGTGGATTATTGCACGTATGATAAATTACTCCTGAAGTGTAACAAACCCGCATAGACAAGCTTCATAGCTCACAGAATCTGACAAGTGTGTGTGTGTGTGTGTGTGTGTGTGTGTGTCACCACTGATGCTTGTTAACGGTACCTTAGTGCGAACGATTGTTTTCTCCGCGTTTACTTTGTAGATCTGCAGATCTTGCACTCATCCATTTGTGAACTGCAGGTGAGTATGGCAAGCCGTTTTAGCTTAAATTGTACCCAGCGTTACTCGTCGTAATTGCATTTTTACTAGTAAGAATTCAATTAGAGAGCTCTACAATTCAATTCTTACTAGTAGCAATTACAATTAGAGAGCTCTACAATTCAATTATTACTAGTAGCAATTACAATTAGAGAGCTCTACAATTCAATTATTACTAGTAAGAATTACAATTACAGAGCTCTCTAATTCAGTTCTTACCAGTAACAATTCCAATTAGAGAGCTCAACAAATGAATTTTTACAAGTCATATGTCTCCATTGACTTCCATTCATTTTTAATTACGGAGCTCTACAATTGAATTGTTACTTGTAAGAATGTAATTGCAGAGCTCTTTAATTCAATTACAGAGCTCTGCAATTATACATATCTTTAGTTCATATTTTTACTAGTAAAAATTCAATTAGAGAGCTCTCTAATTGTAATTCTTACTAGTAACAATTCAATTGTAGAGCTCCGTAATTAAAAATGAATGGAAGTCAATGGAGACATACGACTAGTAAAAATTCATTTGTAGAGCTCTCTAATTGTAATTGTTACTAGTAAGAATTGAATTAGAGAGCTCTGTAATTGTAATTCTTACTAGTAATAATTGAATTAGAGAGCTCTATAATTGTAATTCTTACTAGTAATAATTGAATTGGAGAGCTCTCTAATTGTAATTGCTACTAGTAAGAATTGAATTGTAGAGCTCTCTAATTGAATTCTTACTAGTAAAAATGCAATTACGACGAGTAACGCTGGGTACAATTTAAGCTAAAACGGCTTGCCATAGTGAGCCTCCAGTGACAAGTTTTTAAATGTTGTTGCCCAGGGCACATAAAATTGTTAATCTGGCCCTGGATCGGAGGTGTAAGCGCTCACTCCACAGACCAAGTAGGAGAAAATATCAGGGAAACTGAGGCTTGGTAAGCTTTCATAATTATTACTCCATGCTTTGTTCATAGGGATTGATTCCGCCTATAATCACAAAAAATGTAAGTAGCGTTGTTTGGCTTCCTTAAGTTTGTCAGTATACGGTAGGGCTGGGACGGTTACCGCAATACCGCGGTCACGTGACGCCTACCGCGGGTCTGAGCTCATCACCGCAAAAAAATAAATACAAATAAACACTGGCCTTCACATGTGTTCACGTTGTGTCTAATGACATGGATTCATTGATTATAATGACATGGATTGTGTCTAATAACATTGTGTCTTACGTCTCTCCGCGCCGCTTCGCTAAATATAGGTGCCTATAGTCTAGGGGGTTGAGGTTTAAAGCGGTTTACTGCTATACCGCGGTAATTTCTTGCTTTTCAACCGCGGTAAGAAAAAATCCATACCATCCCAGCCCTAGTATACTTTTTTTTGTCACGGTCCATAACTCTTTCTTTCTCGGTGCCGGTGGAGACCGGCCGGCTATGCTATTACCTTATTCCAAACCGGCTTTTGCGTTGCCTCTAAAATGGCCGCTGTTACCCACAATGCACCTTTCCATAACATCTACGCCCGAACTCTATCTGACGAACTGACGACAAACTACAAACAAACTTAAAGGAACACTCCACTGTTTTTTCATATTAAACTGTTATTCCCTTAACTAAGACGAGTTGATACATACCTCTCTCGTCTCAGTGTGAGCACTCAATCGCTCTGGCGCACGGCGACACTTTGATAGCACTTAGCTTAGCCCAGTTCATTCATTAGGGACCAAACAGAGATGAAGTTAGAAGCGACCAAAACACCTCCACGGTTTCCCTATTTAAATACAGTTACACGAGTAGTTACACGACCAAGTATGGTGACACAAAATAAAACGAGTCCCAAGTGCTATTCCGCCATACATTATAGTTATCCTTTTTACCCGCTTAGAAAGGCGCCACGTTTTATTTTGTGTAGCGGCTTGTCAATAGAGGGCGCTGGGGCGCCGCCCCCATCAAAAGTCCAGAAATATACATGTATACAAAAATGATATAAAAATGAAATAAAAATAAAAAATAAAATAGTTTACTCATACAATGTAAGTAGTAAGAGCCTCAGCATTTAATAAAAACTGGCTTTAATCGGTCAAATATTTTCTTTATGTTTTTCAATAAGTTTCATGCGGTTTCATGTGAGAGGGACGCCGGACAAATGGATGTCTATGGAGTCTTTACATTTTCGGGCAGCATGTGACCTGAAGCTGGTCTCTGATTGGTTTCTTAAAGATTCTCCTCCGGACGCAGGTCGCTGCGTCCCTGGCGAATCAGAATTCGATACATGTTATTTTATCCAATCTGATTGGTTCTCGTCACCTGCCATTCAACTCAACGCTCTTTGCCACTACTGCGAGTGCAAGTGCGCGGGCGACACCGTCTCTCCGACTACGTCAAAACATCGCTAGGCTGATCATTTTCGTAGAGAGAATGGCAGAAGTTAAACCAAATTCTGTCATTGATTTACAAATAAAAACCTTTCACAAGTCCTTTAAGAAATAAAGGATGTCCGACCGGACCAACCCGATTTACAGGCCAGTGACAGGACGAAGCTAACGCTACACCCGGAGCTTCACCCGCGCTTGTTATGAGAAACGGAGGTGGCTTTATTTGCTTATTTGTTAACTTATGCTGTTCAATTCATTGCATTTTAATGTTCATGTCATGTATTTGTACTCAATATATAATCTAACTGTACATATCTGTTCTGTTACAGTTAGTAACTGAAGTGTAGATCACATTTGTACTAATTATATGAAAAAAAGATGATTGAAATAAATGATAAACTCTAAAATTTCAACTTTTATCCTTTTCAGGTTTGATTCTAATCATAATGTAACATTATTTGAAAAAAACTAAATTTCAGTACAAAAAAACAAACATTTTTATTGTTAGAATTGTGATTTCATAATATTTAGATATGAATCCAACTGGAAAATCTTGTGAAAAGATATATTTCAGTTAGTCAAATAGCATATTGTGGAGCTCTATAGCCATCTAGTAGCTAAAATGATAATTTTTTACTTTTAAAACTACATTTTACAAAATATGGGCAAAAAGTTTACACTAAACCATGTAAAATTATCCATGTTATCCCCATGATTGAAAGTTAGAAATATGGGTCTTTTATAAAGTGAATTTTACATAAAATGCTGTTTTTTGTAAAAAGCCTATTTAAATAAATATTTATTTATTTAAAGAAATTTAAAATATATCATAAATCTTCCAAAAACTGCACAAATGTTGAGTAAAAACATTAATAAACAGTGTAAAATTACATTTAAAAAAAAAATAAAAAAAATAAAACTACTATTCTGTTACAAAATTAAATGTTATTGTCTGGGGACCCCAAAGATAACTAGTGTCGTCCCAAATGAAGATAATCAGAGGGTTAAATATGAAATGTGTCGTTATCTTTTAGTGTTGAGTGGCGTAATATCCCTTTCAAGTGGACGCGTGGAAGCGACGTGAGATTGAATGCATTGAAAAGCCTTTTCAACCTCATAGTACCATTATTTCTGTGACACAATAGTTCAAATGATCATAGTACTGGGATAAAAGTGCAAAGTTCAAATATAAACACTGATGTCTACGATAGCGATCAAAATAGAGTAAATCAGCATATCAGCATATAGAGTAACGCATTTATCGATTACATTGTTTCGCCACTAAGGGGCTGTTTACACCTTACCCGAAAGTGTTTGTAGTTAGTTACTTTCCACCTCTGTTAAATTATTATGAATATTAAAAATGAAGTTCCTAAATGTAATTTATGGAAGCATTAAGCCATGGAAGGTCATGTGTACTAGTGACTTAACCCTTTGTTTTAATACTGTTTATTTACAGTGTATTTTATTCTGCTTACCTGACTCGTGCAGAACTCCTGTCCATTTTGGCTGTGGTGCCTCCATCAGCGACTGGTCTTTGTATGGAGCCACCGTGAGAGGCCATCATTTTGCTATAGATCTTGTCTCTCATCTCACAAACTTCACTATCAGGTACTTTATTATTTTTTTAATCTACAGATTAAAGAATCTTGCAGTTCAAAAACGCTTCTGCTACGTCATACATGGATGTGCTTTTGTTGGTTTCAACCATGTAAGCATTAAGGTGATAATTTAATTATGATCCAACACTAGCCTTGAGTACCTTACTGCTTTTATAAAACAGTTACTACACAATACATTTATTAAAGCCGAAAAATATGTATCTGTGCAACTTTCATGAAGTAAAATCACTAAAAGCCTTCCTTCCGCTGGAAATAATAGTCCCTGACCACAAACAGCAACAGAAGTTACATACATTATTTCAGCAAAAAACTATCTTTTATGAGTGAGTCAGTCAGTAAAGAAAACTTAAACATTGAAATAGGGCTGGGCGATATGGCTGAAAACTGTATCACAATATAAGGGTTTCATATCGGTCCATATCGATAATTATTGATATTTTTTTATGATCTATTTAAAATAAGGACCAGGAGACAAATATATTACATTGAAACATTTTTTTATTTTAAACTTAACCTTCCTCTGATTATAATCCCCTCAGTTATAAAGGCAGAAATGTCAACACAACCATGGAAAACACTCAAATAATTAATGTAAACATAAGTTTAAAATCACAATGAACACTTAACAATTATCTCTTAACATTAAGGTGCAAAATTAAAGAATGCGTAAGAAATGCTTAAAGTGTAATAAAATAGTGCAAAGTGTTAAATATAAACATAGAGAAACCGACAACGGTCTTGCATAATTTGCAGACAACATTGGTCTGACTACTATGGAAGATTGTTTCCGCCACAGAATAAAACATTTTAAAAGATAATTGCGACTTTTTATCTCACAATTGCGAGTTTACATCTCGCAATTCTGACTTTATTTCTCAGAATTGCGAGATATAAAGTCAGAATTGCGTGAAATAAAGTCGCAATTGCGTGTTATAAAGTCAGAATTGCGAGATATAAAGTCAGAATTGTGTGAAATAAAGTCGCAGTTGCGTATTATAAAGTCAGAATTGCGAGATATAAAGTCGCAATTGCGTCTTAAGTCAGAATTCTGACTTTTTTTCTCGCAATTGCGACTTTATATCACGCAATTGCGACTTTATATCACGCAATTCTGACTTTATAATACGCAATTGGGAGATATAAAGTCAGAATTGCGTGATATAAAGTCAGAATTGCGTGATATAAAGTCAGAATTGCGAGATATAAAGTCGCAATTGCGTGTTATAAAGTCAGACTTGTGAGATATAAACTATTCTGAAAAAAAAAAAAAAAAAAAAATCCATCTTTTTTTCCCCCTTAGAATTGGACTTTATATTTTCACAATTAGAAAAAAAGTCAGAATTCTGACTTAAGACGCAATTGCGACTTTATATCTCGCAATTCTGACTTTATAACACGCAATTGTGACTTTATTTCACACAATTCTGACTTTATATCTCGCAATTCTGACTTTATAACACGCAATTGCGACTTTATTTCACGCAATTCTGACTTTATATCTCGCAATTCTGACTTTATATCTCGCAATTCTGAGAAATAAAGTCAGAATTGCGAGATGTAAACTCGCAATTGTGAGATAAAAAGTCGCAATTATCTTTTAAAATGTTTTATTCTGTGGCGGAAACAAGCTTCCATAGTAGTCAGACCAATGTTGTCTGCAAATTATGCAAGACCGTTGTCGGTTTCTCTATGTTTATATTTAACACTTTGCACTATTTTATTACACTTTAAGCATTTCTTACGTATTCTTTAATTTTGCACCTTAATGTTAAGAGATAATTGTTAAGTGTTCATTGTGATTTTAAACTTATGTTTACATTAATTATTTGAGTGTTTTCCATGGTTGTGTTGACATTTCTGCCTTAATAACTGAGGGGATTATAATCAGAGGAAGGTTAAGTTTAAAATAAAAAAATGTTTCAATGTAAAATTTTCTCACAAAAACGACTCTAGAAGCCTTAATAGCGTTTAAGTATATATTTATATTTAAATCTAGTTCCTACATTATTTTTCTATACCTTGACTCACTGGGTAGTCTAACCTGCAAGATGCCCTTTAAGAGGAAATCATTTGTGACTCGATTGGTCGTGGCGGAGGTGTTGCAACCATTTATAGAGATATTCTAAATGTTACTCAGAAAACGGGTTATAAGTTTATTTCATTTGAAGTACTTGTACTAAATGTTACGCTCTTAGATGTTAGAAAAACATCCCTATTATCTCTAGCCTTGGCTACCGTATATAGACCGCCAGGGCCTTACGCTGATTTCCTAAAAGAGTTTGCAGATTTTCTCTCAGACCTATTAGTCAATGTCGATAAAGCATTAATTGTTGGAGATTTTAACATACACGTAGATAATCCAAATGATGCGTTAGGAGCTGCGTTTACAGATTTATTAAATTCATTTGGGGTCAAGCAAAACGTCACCCGACCAACACATCGTCTTAATCATACACTCGATTTAATTATATCACATGGAACCGATCCAACCGATATAGATATCATTCCACAAAGTGATGAAGTCACTGATCACTACATGGTAACTTGCATATTACGTACTGCTGTAATATGTCATGCGGCGTCGCGTTATCAACCAGGCAGAACAATCCTCCCATCCACCATAGATAATTTCTCAAATTGCTTATCTAATCTGTCTCAGCTGCCGCCTGAACACAAACAAACAGATGAACTAGAAGAACTAACTAGCACTATGAGCACCATTCTCTCTAGAACATTGGATGTGGTTGCACCTATTAAATTAAAAAAGGTCAGAGAGAAAAATAAAGCACCATGGTACAACAATACTACGCATGTTCTAAAGAGAGAAACCCGTATTTTAGAGCGTAAATGGAAACAAACTAATTTAGAGGTCTTTAGAATCGCGTGGAAAGACAGTATGTCACGTTATAAAAAGGCCCTAAAAGCGGCCAGGGCTGAGCACCTCACCAACAATCCAAGGTTTTTATTTAACACCGTGGCTAAACTAACAAATAAACAGACGTCACCCGAACAAAATATCCCGTTACAGTTCAGTAGTAATGATTTCATGAACTTCTTCACTGAGAAAATAGAAAGCATCAGAACCACAATTGTAAACGTTCAATCTTCAATCGCGCCTTATAATTCAGCTTCAACTATCACCCCGCAAGAACAATTACAGTGCTTTACAACTATAGAACAAAAAGAGTTAAATAAACGTATCACTTCATCTAAAACAACAACATGTTTATTAGATCCTATACCAACTAAACTACTGAAAGAAGTGTTATCTGTAGTGGAAGAGCCTCTCCTCAATATTATTAACTCGTCTTTATCTCTAGGTCATGTTCCAAGAACATTTAAACTGGCAGTTATAAAACCTCTCATTAAGAAACCACAATTAGATCATAATAATCTAGCAAATTATAGACCCATTTCAAATCTTCCATTTATGTCTAAAATATTAGAAAAAGTGGTGTCCGCTCAACTGGGCTCTTTCTTGCAACAAAATGATATCTATGAAAAGTTTCAGTCTGGATTCAGACCGCATCATAGCACTGAAACTGCGCTCGTTAAAATCACAAATGATTTACTTTTAGCTTCTGACCAAGGCTGTATCTCAATACTAGTTTTACTTGATCTTAGTGCTGCGTTCAATACTATAGATCATACATTACTCTTAGATCGACTACAAAATTATACTGGTGTTCAAGGACAAGCACTAGGCTGGTTCAAATCATACCTATCTGACCGCTACCATTTTGTCTATTTAAATGGAGAAAAATCGATCATAACTCCAGTAAACTATGGAGTGCCGCTGGGATCTGTATTAGGCCCTCTGTTATTTTCAATATATATGATGCCACTTGGAAATATTATAAGGAAACATGGAATTAGTTTCCATTGTTATGCTGATGACACTCAAATATATATTTCATCAAGGCCGGATGAAAACGCAAAATTTTCCAAATTGACAGAGTGTGTTAAAGATATAAAAGATTGGATGACGCGTAATTTTCTTTTATTAAATCCAGACAAGACAGAGGTAATACTTATCGGTTCAAAAAACCGCCCACAAAACCTCGCACAATACAACTTTAACATCATAGGATGTCCTGTTACTTTATCCTCTACAGTAAAAGACCTGGGTGTTATACTCGATTGCAACCTGTCTTTTGAAAATCATATTTCATATGTTACAAAAACAGCCTTTTTCCACCTTAGAAACATTGCTAAGCTACGTAATATGCTATCAGTTTCTGATGCAGAAAAGTTAGTTCATGCATTCATGACCTCGAGACTGGATTACTGTAATACTTTATTAGCTGGTTGTCCTGCATCCTCAATAAACAAGCTATAGCAGGGAACGGCAACTGGCGGCCCGCGGGCCAAAACTGGCCCGCCAGCAATATTTTCTGGCCCGCCGGATTATTTTGGTAGTCCTAAATGCTGCACAAAACTCTTCCACTACTTGAGAAAAGCCGTAGTCGCGCGGCGATTTCACCGCCGCATACTGTGTGAAACGCCCATAGGGAATCATGCGGCGCGGGATTACAATTTAAAGTATAACTGTGCGTTCACACCGGACGCGAATAGCGCGTCAAATTCGCGCCTGCCGCGTCTAGTTATACGCTTGACCACTTTGTGTCCATTCGCGCGTCAAAAGACGTTAGCGGTCAGAACTCTGGTGTACTTTGGACGGAGCGGGCGGTCTGACTGACAATAGCCCACTCGCACTCCCGACATCTTTTGACAGCGCGTATCCGCACTTAATTCTGACCGCCTGTACATCTAGCTCTGAGGAGCTGTTTGGTACTGAAACCATTGTCAGTCAACAACATTCTTTTTTTGCAAGGATGTTTGAAATAGTTCGGCAGAAAATAGCCTACTTCATTTCGTCAGTAGGGCAATATGATTTTCGTTTATGTTGCTTAGAAATTTGAGTGATAGGCTTTGTCCTATTTAATTTATGTTATTTATATTTCTTTTTTTTTTTTTTTGTGGCATTTTTTTTCTCTGCTGACAGTACAATGTTAAAATAGCCTACTATTTATATTGACACGAACACAATTTTTGTATAGCATTTATAATTATTATAGGCTACTTCATCTCCTTCTTTCCGTTAGAGACATTTGAATGTGAGATTATGGAAACGAGATCTAAATTTTGTGGACCCGTCAGGTCGGGAAATAAAGCGGGTGAACACCGAGTATATTTTAAGCGGTTGCTGAATAGAACCTTGTGGGAGCGGGATGAAAAAAAAAAAACAGTCCCGCGCAGACCTCCTTAAACCTTAGGTGTGTATGTGTGTGTCCCCGAATAAATAATAATAAAAAAAAAGGAATAAAGTTCAAAAGTCGGACTGTACGGAATGAGGCATGATTGCTATTCACACCTTTATTAAAATGGCTGTAATCTGTTACCACAATAGTACTTGATCTGTTTAAAATGATTTCCTTGATATATGCATAAGGTGTTAAATTAAAATGTAAAAATCAAAATTAAAATTAGTCTAATCCAGTAATTCATTTTTTCTATTTTTGATCTGAGCACAATCAGAAAACCCATCCTTATTCGTTTTTTTCATTTCAGTTCAGGAAATAAATAATGGAAAAACAAGTCGTTTTTCATCTTTTTATTTTTGGTTTTAATAAAAAAAATAAAAAAAAGATTGAATGAATGATCCACGGATGGTGACGGACACATCATATTCCACAATTATAGGCCTATATAAGAGTATTTAATTTGTATCCATAGGCCTACTCCGTGTAGCTGGCCCGCCATCTACTGGCTAAAAACAATATTGGCCCGCGGCCAAAGTTACTTGCCGACCCCTGAGCTATAGTTAGTCCAAAATGCCGCCGCTAGAGTTCTTACGAGATCAAGAAAATATGATCATATAACACCGATTTTATCATCACTGCATTGGTTACCTATAAAGTTCCGTATTAATTACAAGGTATTGCTACTGACTTATAAAGCCCTAAACGGCTTAGCTCCAGTCTATTTAACGGATCTTCTATCACCCTATAATCCATCGCGCTCTTTAAGATCACTAAATTCAAGGCTTTTGGTCATACCTAGGATATCCAGAACCACCAGAGGAGGGAGAGCATTTTCACATTTGGCTCCAAAACTCTGGAATAGTCTTCCTGATACTGTTCGTTGCTCAGACTCGCTCTCCCAGTTTAAAACTAGATTAAAGTCGCATCTCTTCGGCCAGGCATTCATATAATCCTACAGTTCAAACTACAATCCGGCCTCTAGCTCATAAATGCCAGAGGAGAACTGGCCCCCGACTGAGCCTGGGTTCTCCCAAGGTTTTTTTTTCTCCATTAGGTCACCTGATGGAGTTTTAGGACACCATTAGGTCACTTGATGGAGTTTTTCGGTTCCTTGCCACTGTTGCCTTTGGCTTGCTCAGTTGGGGATATTTTGGGGATATTTAATTTAATTTTATCAATCAATAAATTCCTCTTGAAACAAACTTTGTTGTATTATTTTAATTTAATACTGTGAAGCTGCTTTGATACAATCTGTATTGTGAAAAGCGCTATACAAATAAACTTGACTTGACTTGACTTGAAGTATATATTTATATTTAAATCTAGTTCCTACATTATTTTTCTATACCTTGACTCACTGGGTAGTCTAACCTGCAAGATGCCCTTTAAAGGAGAACTTGGTAACTTTTTTAACTTAATAAAACTGTCTAGAATTCATTTGGATGGTTAAACAACCTGTTCTGGTGATATTGGTGACTTTCCCCGCTCCCCCCAGCGTTCCCAGGCGGAAAACCAACCTTGCAACTTGGGGACTACCGTCCCGGCAAGATAGAAATTGGAAGTCTCGTGAGAAGCGAGAACGAGAACGAGAACGAGCGCGAAACACGAATTGCTTTACGCCAATTCGACATAAACACACACGCATGTATGATGTATTACCAGATGACCCACCTCGGTAGACATAGCTCCACACGATACAGTTGGCTTGCTCCGATCAAAACAAACGCACATGAGCAGCGGTAGAGAGGGGGAGGAGGCCGCCGCAAGTGAGTTTTTTACGACCGTGTTGTGAAATATACGCCCCCCCACAGCTGTAGGGGGAGCTCGTGGGGAAAACATGCGACCAACAAAAGGGAAAATCAGCGAAGAAGTGACTAGAGTTCGCTAGAGTTGCCGAGTTCTCCTTTAAGAGCAAATCATTTGTGACTCTAATGAGAGCTGTCTCAGTACTATGGTACGGTCTAAATCCTGACTGAAAATCCTCGCAGATATCATTTCTTTCTAAAAAGGAACATAGTTGTGAAGATACTGCCTTTTCTAGTATCTTTGACAGAAAAGGTAGATTCGAGATCAGCCTGTAATTGACTAATTTTGTAGGATCAAGTTGTGTTTTTTTTAACAAGCGGTTTAATCATAGCCAGCTTAAAGGTTTTTGGTACGTATCCTAGAGACAAAGATTAATTAATGATAGTAAGAAGAGAATCTATGACCTCTGGAAGCATCTCTTTCATTAGCTTAGTCGGTATAGGGTCTAACATACATGTCGGTTTAGATGATTTAATGAGTTTAGCGAATTCTTCCTCTCCTATAGCAATAAATGAATCAAATTTTTCCTTAGGGAGACTAAAATGCACTCCCTGATGCGATACTGTAGTCGACGGTTGCATAATTATAATTTTGTCCCTGATATTATCAATCTTATAAGTGAAGAAGTACATGAAGTCATTACTGCTGTGTTACTTGGACATTTCTGGGCTTGAAGCTTTCTTTTTCGTTAGTTTAGCCACTGTATAAAAAAAAATACCTATGGTTTTGTTTATTTTCTTCTAATAGGATTGAAAAATAAGCAGATCTAGCAGCTTTTAAGGCCTCTCTGTATGCAATCGTGCTCTCTTTCCATGAAATGCTGAAATTTTCTTCCAGTTGCACTCCATTTTTCTGGCTGCTCTCTTAAGGGCTGTAGGGGTCAAATCTTTGCGCGGCAGGGGGAGCTGCCACTCGACCAGTCACGAATATATGCGCCGGCCACTCGACCAGTCACGGATATATGCGCCGGCCACTCGACCAGTCACGGATATATGCGCCGGCCACTCGACCAGTCACGGATATATGCGCCGGCCACTCGAACTTACACAATATGTAAGGTTTAAAAAAACAAACAAATGCAGCGCGCGTCTCGTGGCTCTATTAGCATCGCGCCGGCCACTACCAGCCACACGATCTCTCACTGTTTACATCTATCAGACACTCCTATTGATACACGAGAGCACACATACAGTGCAATACAGATCTTATTTACCTATTTCTCATCTTATCTGTTTTTTTATTCGCTCTTTTTACCCGTATATGGGAGTGCGCGCTCGTGGTTCTATTAGCATCGCGCCGGCCACTACCAGTCACACAATCTCTCACTGTTTACATCTTTCAGACACTCCTAATGATACACGAGAGCACACAGACACGTAGTTGGAACTACGGTGGTAGTCTGTAAGGTGCTATATAAATAAATAAACGAACGAACGAACGAACGATTATGTTTTCAGCTGTGACCCAGAGGTGCCGGTGGAAGGCTGGTGCCAATCCGGTGAAAATTAACAAGGCAAAAAATTTTGTTAACAGTGTTATGGCTACATTTGTTCGTAGCTTAAATGGTGCCATGATTGAGCACCCTCACATTAGACATGACAGTCCTGGGCTATTTTTGAAAGATGGAGTTCATTTCACACCTAGGGGAAATGATATGTTTTTAAATACAATAGCTAACTGCCTTAAAGGCCACATCCAAATGCAGTGAACTGCTTACAGTGGGCAGTGTTACTGCTTTTGAATTTTGCCTTTAGGGCCATTTTGTTAGGCCTAAATATAGCCCTGACCATCATGGCTAATGTTGAGTTTTTTATGTTAATTTAGAAACACCTGTAGCCATAACACTGTTACCTCTGCTCTTCCTCATCCCTACATTACCCCCCCCCCTTCCCCACCACCACCATCCCATGGTCTCTGCAGCGACTCTGCTTAATCCTGACTGAAGAATTAAATAAATTCAATTCAATCTTTCACAGTTGTATGAGCAGTTTTTATGGAATGCATTGACTTTTCATTTCATTGCTTTATGAAGTAAATTTAGAATGATGTTTTGATTATTGTTTTAGTGTTTATCAAAAGTGAGTTGCCACAAACACTAACAGCTGAACTGCAACTTCAGATATGGGGTATTTTAATCAGTAGTAGACTACAAGTTAAACAAAAAGTTAAGCAAAGCAAAATGGTGCAGGCAATGACAGAGAAGGTATAGAGCCATGATGGAAGCTGGAATCAGAACGCTCCACATCTGGAGGACGGATACTGCAATCAGCTCCTCTGGCACATCAACAGACAACATGAGTATGGTTACTGACACACAAAAATCAGGGGACGTCACACACCCTACATGAGAGAAAGATGACAAGGTTAAAAAATACTGGTACAATACATTCAGTATGGCCTGTCTTGGTTAAAAGCCCACTCACCACGCCAAGGTGCAGGCCATGAGTGAGAACATATAACACGGGACAAACATACGAGACACTACAAAACGACAGGTACAAGACATGGAAAAAATAGAAAACATACAACACTGGAAAAGCAATATACAATGGTGAAAACTAAGGGATAGGAACAACCTTAAATATTAACATTTTGCCCAGCTGTAATGAAAACAGCAATCAGGCCCAAAAAAAATCACATGAGAATCAATATAAATAAAAATGAGATTTAAAGCTATTTTTTTATAACATAACTTAAAATACTGTATTAATGTATTACTGTAGCACTTCAATAACGCAATATATATGATATAAAACCAAACTAACCATGGATGTTAACTTTTTGAAGCTGGCAACTTAACATGAGAGAATACTTTTTTTAAAATATATACATTTTTTGTAAATATGTCATGAACTGATCCTTGAATTCCAGAAACTATCTACATAAATATTGACCAGGGAGGTTGCATATGTATTTCACATAATAAATGGCAAACAGATCAATATCACCTTAGGCCCCGTTCATGCGAACTCTAAGAGATATTGAACAGTCCTTAATGTGACATGGGAAAGCCCACACAAACTATAAGTTTAATCAGCGGTATATGTGTTGGTTAAGGAAGGCACTATGTATAAAGGCTCTATGTATAACTTACAACTGTGTCAATATTGCATGTTACTGTAGCATCGCAGCATGTGATTTGTAAGAGTTGGGCCCCGTTCATGCAGACTCCAACTGAAAATCATCCTGGTATTGGTGGGGTTCGCAGTAAGGTACATCTGACATTGAGGTTAATTTGAGACAACACATGTATGTACGTACTTCTTTTAAAGCAGACATTGAATGTTACTTAGTTCATGCAGGCTCCAAGTAACATTTACAATGTTTTGGAGACTCTGAAATATAGTAGCAGTGATCACTCAAAGAACCAAAGTGTGATTGTTTTCCACTCCGATTTGTGTGTTGAACGCTGCTACCCAAACCATAATCCTCACACACATTCACTGTCAGAGCAATGTCATCATGCACAACATCTTGAGCAACAAAGGCCTGTTCAGATGTGTCTTCCATCATCATGACATTGCTCTGATTGACAGCATAGCTGTTGGCACTACTCATATTGTCTACATATGCAACCTCCTCATTACTATTTACAGATGAAATAGGGATGCCACTTACCACCTCATCAATACTTACCAAGCGTGTTATTTTTGGCTGTTGTTCTTCGCCCTTGGAGAAAGAGAAAATGGTTGGCACAGCAGTGTCCTTCAGACATGTCCTTCCCTAATAAAAATTACAGGAAGCATACAAAATATAACATTATTGGTCATATTGGCTGTAAAAGGCTGTTATTCATAACACAGATGTATGCGTTTATGTTTCATTATTCGGTCTAACACTAGTATGAATGTACAGATTACATTTAAAAATTATTATTGCTATTAAACAAATATGTAACTGTTCGCAATAACTGTCACAACGGAATCATTCTGTGTTCCGCTGTCTCGCTTGGAGAATCATTTTTCAAACACGAATTTCACAGAGATAATTTTTTTATTTTATCGTATTTGCATAAAAGGTAAGGCTGCACAATATATCGAAATATCGCAAATAGGGATGGGGCCGATCCGATCCAGTATCGGTATCGGGACCCGATACCAGCGTAATTCACGTATCGGATTTTCCCGATCCAACCTGCTGAGATATCCGATATCCATGAGTCATGTCTGCGCTCGCTTTAACGTCTGCTGAAATGACTCCAAAGTCCAAAAGTGATTCCCGCCGGCGAGTCTGCTGGCTGCAAACTGTGGAATGGATTTCCTGAACGGAGGCGCGGCTCAATGAGACACAGAGTTATGAGACACGCCCCCGCTCAGGAAATCCATTCCACGGTTTGCGGCTAGCCAACAACGTCCGCTGTGTGGAAATACTTCACACTGGAAACACCGCAGAGCAAGACAGCAAAATGCAATGTTTGCAAAGCTGTAATTCAGAGCCTTTAAAGCTCCCTCGCGTCGTACAACACAACGAACGCAATCAAACATTTAAAAAAGCACCACGTTACTGTGCGTTCACACCAAACGCGAATAGCGTGTCAAATTCGCGTCTACCGCGTCTATTTGGACGCTTGAATATTTTGAATCCATTCGCGCGACCAGAGAAAAATTGACGTGCGTAAAAAGCAAAAGTTTGAAGCGAAATCGAAGCGGATCTGAGGCGAAATCCGCTTGTTTGTTTGCACGATGCTGATGTTGATCGAGCATTCATCGAGAGAGTTAATGCATCGGAGCGAGGATCACCCTTCAGATAATGTGTGTGTAAGATGTTTACACTTGCACTTTTCTTATATTTCAAGACGCAAGTATTTGACATTTTGGTAATGTAATAAATATTGACATGACAATCAATTTGAAACCCTTACAGTTGCATATTTTTTTTCAGAATGGGATTTTTCCTGTTTTTCTGACTTCCTTTTCTGACCTTATACTTACCTCAAGTTGCCTTTTGGGACATACATGCATACATACGTACATAACATATCATTCATACTTGCCTGTTGAGAGAAGTTTATTTCAGCAACATATAAAATAAACAATAATGATAATAATAATATTAAATCAAACACAGCTCTGGTATCGGAATAGTATCGGTATCGGCCGATATCCAAATTCAGGTATCGGGATCGGATCGGAAGTGAAAAAATGTGGATCGGTGCATCCCTAATCGCAAATGTATATTTCGCGATATGCATACCACCACAGCTTGCAATAACTGGGGTCATGAAAAAAAGACAAAGAGAAAATAACTCGCAAAAAAAACATTTTGTAGCTTTAACAAGAATCAGTGTATATCTAATTCATACAGTGAAAACTAAGCAGTGTTTTATTTTTACATTTGATTATTCCATTTCTGTTGATAAATAAACCTAATGTAGGATAACCTAAAACTCTAAACCCAGTGGTTTACACTGATGTTAAAATAACACTTCTTAAGGCCTCATTATACTTCTGCGTCGGACCTACGCCGGAGCCTATACGCCGTAGGGAACGTGTTGGTTTTAATTTATACTTCTGCGTTGTTGTCCGCGTTGACGCGCACCTAGGGAGCATGTGAAACCCCGAGGGAGGGGTTCTGGCAGACCAATCACAGCGCTTGCGTCCGCGTAGAATTGACGCGTTGTTACATTTTTGGAGAGGTGCACGTCAGGGTACGCCGAAGGGTACGCGCGCTACACACAGCCTACGACGTAGCTACGGCGGCAGTTCGACGCAGAAGTATAAATAGGCCTTTATGCTACAGTAAAACACTGATGTTCACTTTCAGAAGTTGTAGGGATGTTTTCTTGTCAAAAAAAAGAATGTGAAACGCATGTAGGTTATATAATTTTAAATATATTTTAAAGATAATTTAAATGTATTTTACACACTTTAAGCATTATCGTATCGCATATAGAATATCACATTATGTAATGAGTTATCGCATTTTTCTTCAATATCGTGCAGCCCTAAAAGCACTGAAATGTAAAGGTTGGCAAAAAGTGGTCATGTTGCTTGATTTTTGCATCGAAAATCCTAAATTTAACTGGTGTGTCACTAATTTCACCTTAACAGTGACCTAATCAAATATTTAGTAATGTAATGTAAATGAATGTATGATGGTCAATTTTTCGCCAATTTCAACCAATATGTTGCTTGACTCTTTGTAAGGTATGAAACGAGGTGTCTGTACCCTGGAGTCAGTAGTGAAGTGATGACTCTCGAAATGTTCACTGCACAGACGAGAATACTTGTTAGGAGTCCAATTCTGTCGTTTCACGTTGAGCATCCACTGGTCCAGATGTTCTGGATCACCTAGAGGAAAACTTTACACAAACAAATAGATAGTTACCTCCTTCACAGACTACTGTCAAGTAATAGAACTTAAATTACTACAGTGTCCAAAAGGTTGTAACGTTAATAAATGTATTTTAGCTTAAGAATTTGTGGCGGACATCACCGCTAGTGCTAGTCCTCATTCTGTTTCGTTGTACTGTCTATTGAGTAATTACAGGCTAATTTCCTACACATATCTTTGAGGACATGTCAAAAAATACTTCCAATATAGTCAGTGTTAGTAATGTTACGCTAAATTATGAAATGCAGGCGTAACATTATATGACAACGTCTAATCACAGTCTGTTGGATCTTGGAGTGTAATAAAGTTTTAAATGCAATTATAAATAATAAATAAATTATTCGAAATAAAATTAATAAATGAAATTATATTAGAATTTCACTCACCGGAAAAAATGTAGTCCAGGCTTCTTCTGGGACGATCTGTTAATACAATTAACCCCACAGCAAGTCATTATGACAGTGAAATAATCTCGACACGGCAAACACGGCAGAAATGCTAAGATTAGTAGCTGGAATTTATTTATTTTTACGATAAATTACCTGAGGTAACGTGACGGCTAACAGACAGCAGACAAATGGCTAATGACCACAGCAGCGGGAATCCACCTGTCACTCAAATGTGGACACACCCTTAATTATGCAGAACTTTAAGGATTAATCAACTAAACGGATGAGTTATAAAAAAATTCACCCCCCTCACAGTTGTCATGAAGGGCAAACTTAGCTGTATAGACCAAAACCACATACTGACACCAGGCTGTAAAAAGGTTTTTTTCTGCTGTAAAATTTGGCATTTTAACATGGGGGAGATACAGATTTGACTCACTTTTGGCACCAGCCTCAAGCGGCCAGTCAACGAATTGCAGTTTAACTCACTTCCGTGTTGGTTTCAAGAGAGAGACGGGGAGGTTGCCGCTTGGTCTCAACGTCAACCAATAGTGCATGTAAGCTGTGCTTTGACCTGTAATTGCATCTATGGATATATAGACATACTTCCTTTCCTTACCTTTTTTCTTTTAGGCATATAAGGTTTTTCTTTACCTACTCTCTGGGTTTCTTCTGTTTCTTGTTCTGGTTCTCATGACGGTATCTTATTTCCAAACATTTTTAGGTGAGGATCGATACCTGGAACCAGTCGTGAAGGAGGATCTTAATAGACTTAGAAGTTAGAGATGCACCGATTGATCGACTGGTGACCGGAATTGGCCGATTTTCACGTGATCGGCCGTGTCTGACAAATGTCGATTTTATGCCGGTCAAATGCACTCGGGCGCCGCATGATTAACATCGCGCAACATCAGCATCACACGTGCACACGCAACACACATATAAGGAAACCTCGTGAATTACGTCCGTACAGACCGCAAGCGCGTATTTTTTTTCGGTGTGCATTCACAACGGGGCTGCGTTCCAGTCCAAAATTGTCATGCCCTTCACTTGCTAACTTCCCTCCGTCTCGTTCACTCGGATGTACGTCATTGCGAGTGCCCACTACTGGCGGAAACTGCAATGGGCTGAACTGGAACGTCCTAAGCCCTTGATCACTTGTGCTGCGTTCCAGTCCACTTTTAGACATGTACTTGCGAACTTCCCTAAGCACTTCCCCTCGGGGGAATCCCTGCCGCCATTTTGAAGTGTGTTCCACTTCGTGAAGTGGACTAGGGAAGTTTAGATGGACAGACCCTCGTTCCCTCAATTTTGACCGAGGGAGCGAGTCTACTTCATATGTACACTTCAGGCACCTATATGTCCCACAATGCAGTACGATTGTGACGTCACCACAGATCTCGTTTTATCACCACCACAACAGACAACTCTATGATATATTATATATATATATATTTATTTAAAACAACCCAAACACACATATAAACATTTGGATGCTGCATTAAACAAATTCTTAAAGGGAAAAAAATGTAAATAATAAATCAACTACAGCTGATTCCAAGTGATCAAGGGCTTAGGACGTTCCAGTTCAGCCCATTGCAGTTTCCGCCAGTAGTGGGCACTCGCAATGACGTACATCCGAGTGAACGAGACGGAGGGAAGTTAGCAAGTGAAGGGCATGACAACTTTGGACTGGAACGCAGCCTTGGAATCAGCTGTGTAGTTGATTTATTATTTACATTTGTTTTCCCTTTAAGAATTTGTTTAATGCAGCATCCAAATGTATATATGGTGTTTGGGTTGTTTTCAATAAAAAAAAATAGTTCTATTTTATAGCGTTTATCTGTTCAAAAAAAATATGTACTATGCAAATTGTAAAATGTTCTATTACAGAAAAGATATAAAATAAATATTTGTGTGTGCTGTAAAGTGGTTAGAAAAAATTAAATCGGAATCGGCTAAAATCGGTATCGGCAGGTCAAACTTAATGAAAAATCGGAAATCGGAATCGGCCCAGAAAATTGTAATCGGTGCATCTCTATTAGAAGTCTATTAATTTGACCTGCAAGGTGTTTTGGTTGATGAGCAGGTTTTCCAGCTTGATGTCGCTGTGGTGGACGCCCCTCTCACTGCATATTCTTGCAGCTGTATATATATATATATATATATATATATAATTCGTTACATTTATATAGCGCTTTTTCTGAGACCTCAAAGCGCTTACATATACTTCCTTTCCTTACCTTTTTTCTTTTGGGCACATAAGGTTTTTTCTTTACCTACTCTCTGGGTTTCTTTTGTTTCTCGTTCTTCCTCTCATGACGGTATCTTATTTCCAAACATTTTTAGGTGAGGATCGATACCTGGAACCAGTCGTGGAGGAGGATCTTTTCCATATCAATCCGCTTGGCTGGATCACTTTCCATGCATGAATAGATCAGATCCCTGCATTCTGTGAAGAGGGGAGAGATGTCCGGTTATTATTGTAAGTGTTATACTTTGTGTAACTGATCACATTATTTTAAGCAGTAATAAAAGTTCCTGTATGACCCGTCCACATGCTCTCACCTTTGGAAATGTCTTCTGTGTAGGAGGGCTCACCAAACATCTGAGGGATGTACTCGCCAGGATACTTCCCAGACAGCATCTTATACATCAGTACGCCTAAAGAATACACTGTTGCAGGCTTGCCATGATACTTTCCATGCCTGACCCACTCAGGGGGAGCATAAACTCTTGTGCCTGGAAGAAAGAACAAGATTTGGTCCATTGCAATGAATTTGTATTTCCATAGCTTTTTGTCGATTTATTCACCATAGATTTGTGGAATAATACGTACCACTGAATCTGGAATAAGAAGACTTCTTCAAGCGTTTGCTACAACCGAAGTCTATTAATTTGACCTGCAAGGTGTTTGGGTTGATGAGCAGGTTTTCCAGCTTGATGTCGCTGTGGTGGACGCCCCTCTCACTGCATATTCTTGCAGCAGTGACAACCTGACGCATCACAGCTCGTGCCGTCGATTCCTTGAGGATGTCACCATTTTGCAGTAAAAACAGCCTCATATCTACACATGGCGTGGGCCGCTCTAAGACCAGTAGATATTCCTCTGGTGTCTCGTACCAGTCCAGCAGCTTTATTATTTGAGGAACACTGGGATTTTTGTTCACAAGAGCCATCATAGCGACCTCACTTGGAAGGGATTTGCCGAATAGACCCTACAGGAGAGATAATAGTTATACAAAAGTGAGATAATTAGGGGACATGGTTTAATTTAAATGAATTACTACAGAATTATGTCCTGCATTTGGGTAAGTATAGGTTTGAAGAGTTAAGTAATTGAAATACTGGAAATAGTTACTAAAGTTTCGGTCACTTTTACTGTCGACCGGCAAAAATTTTCAGGGCAAAATTGTGTCATTTTAATGGGAATTTTTGCGTGAGGGTAAAGTCACGCGAATGAACTGTGCTGACTAACAGAAAGCTGCTTGGTACGAAAGTTCATACGCTATTGACAATGGTCCTTTTGTGACTGCAAAATTTGGTTAAAATGTCCTATTATTAATGTGACTGTGTACTCTGAGAGTAATAAAACCAAGAGAGGAATTGCCTACTTACAATACGGACATTTTCCATGGCTTCTGTCTTCAGCACATGTTTGAGTGCCACCTGTTCTCCAAGGGAAAGAAAAAAGAAGATTTTTTTTTGTAAGAATGTTTTACAATGAATTAACTATATGTGCAGAGGTCACATGATTCCAGTAATTAACCTTGATGTAACTTTTAATGAATTTAAATTCCAACTTCCAAGAGTGCAAAAAAACTACCTTTCGTGAATCAGACAAACGGATCCCGTCGTAGACGCATCCATATGATCCTCTACCCAGCATTTTCATAGTTTCATAGTCCTGCGAGACTTCCCCTGTTAAAAAAAAGAGGGACATACAAAATTTACAGTATAAACCACAAAAAAACATAAAAAATTCAGATTAAAAATAGCTGTAGAATGGACACATTATTGTGGTGCCTCACACAACCAAAATCCATCCTCAGTTCACATTTTCATTTGGATAATAAAGACAATGTCCAGAAAAACATGTTAAAATGTAGGTACTTTTTGCACATTTTATGAGTCATGTTGGGGCTTGTTATATAAACTGACCTGTCTTTCCCTTTGAACTTATATGGATAATTTCATCCTCATTCTTCCAAGAAATGTCATCCGATGTCGAAGCGGAGTTGTTGCTCTCCTCAGTCATAGATGGCACAGGCAGAGAAGGATTGCTGTTGTGTGAGCTGATGTCCCTTTGCTCTTGCCTGGTAATGTCTTTATCATCATCCGGCACACTGGTGGGAGAAGACACACTGGTGGGAGAAGACACACTGGTGGGAGAAGACACACTGGTGGGAGAAGACACACAGCTGTGCTTGCTGTACACTGAGTTGTGTTCAGCTTCCCCATCAGAGCATCTCTCAGGCTGTTGGCTGCTCTGACTCTGTTGGGCTTTGGTGGAAGTTTTCTTGAATTTCCGAGACAAAACCCATCTAAGGAACTTCCCTTTCTGCTTCTTCTCTACTTTCTCTGGGACAGGCCTTGGTGACACAGATGCAGCAGCATCTTCCTTTACAATGTAACTGTGAGATTTGCACTGACCCATTGCTCCAGATGTCTCTCTGATGTTCTGTCACTAACTTATCACAAGTTCACTGAACGTAAATTGCACAGATCGAAATAGAAATACTAAAAATCATGAGATATAACACAGATCGATAGATATAAAACAATTAGAGCAATTTTTCACCACAGATGTAACAGAAATACTAGTCAGATCGCTTGTAGAAATCAACTGAACTGCTTGAAAACCAGAGAAGAGTTCTATGGGCGACTCTGCCTGTGACGTCACGAGTAGTGACGCGCGTCGGCCGGTTGCCAAGGGATTTTTTCGAATGTTTTTTTTCGAATGAAACTTGCAAAAATAACTGCTATTGTTTTGACAGAAAATGTATATCTTTATAAACTTAAATGTAAGGGATAATCCACGGCTTGCTGTGCAATAATTTCCCCCCCAAAATTAATCAAATGTGCCCATCTCAAACAAATATCAGTGATAATATTGTGGTCAATAAAACAAAATCAATTTGATTATAATTAACATGATAACGTACGTTCAAAACTAAAGTAGCCTAAATTCACCTTTATTTTTATGTATCTGTCAGTCTGAGACTTCGTTGCCATAACGCAATATGTCACTTGCGTGTGTCTTGCTTCGGACTTGACTGACGGGTCTAAATAGTCTAACGGCAGGCTTAACCGTAGCTAAATGTATGCGTTTTAAAACGAAAATGCACTACTAGTGTAAACGTAGATGTTCCACAGTCTGCTCGGGAACCGATGCTCTCGATACAAATATGGTTCTTTCATTGAGTAGTCGACGGCAGGAAGAAATCAAACCAAACAATTTCTAAACTTTTTTTTTCAATGATCAAAGGTAGTGTGTCGATTCAATTAAAAATACACATATCACATATTTTAAAATATATCATACCGTAATTCATTGTTCATCATGTTTGTTCGACTTTCAGGAGATCTCTCCTGCCAGGCTGTTGTCGAAAATAAGATATTGTTCTTAAGTGACTTGCCTGGATACATAAAGGTTAATTAATTAATTGCAATTTATATGCTACAGTTTTTTGAGTCCAGGAACACATAAAGACTAAAAACTGAGCTAAAAACAGCGCGCGCTGTCAAAGCACGTTAAGACGCTGCTCCGCCAATCTCCAGCAGGGGGCGCTCAGTATTAGCGGCGATAGAAAACACCAGTCCGCATGGAGTGAGTGAGTGTAGCAAACAGACTCATGCATGCTTTCCTCACGTTTGATGTGTGCGTATAGTACCAACTTGATTTATGTACTTCAGCTCATGTTAACTGTTTGATGAAGTCAATTTATTATGTTGGTTGATATTCCTTGTTTAAGGAAGCTTTACATAGAAGTAGTGATTGATTTGTGTTCATGTATTCAAACGATGTTGCTTATTGTTCATGAAAGTGTTTCTGCTACATCTCATTGTATGCATCTGTTTAGTTAGCCTATTGAATTGTGTTTCTGTTATGTTATATATTGATTCATATTATTATATGCGTTGCTTTAGACCACACACCCATGAAAACACATGTAGGCCTACTCATTTGTGCTTATGTGCTGAACCTTTATTGAAGCTGTGTGGAATTAATGAGGAGAAAATAAAGAATCAAAGAACTTTCATGCTGCACTGTAAACAATTATGCACTGTTAACTTAGTTAAAATAAGTTCATATACTTAGGCTAATTGTTTGTGCTCTGTTGACATTACTAATTTAGCCAACTCCAAATGTTTTATTTGAATCCAATTTGTGTGTGAATAAAATCTGTTAAATAAACTTATTTCAAACTAACCGCTGTACCTGAAAATATAAAACGATCTGTAATCATTACTTCTGTAATCCAAAAGGATGGGAAAATTGATAACACAATAGATGCACTACTTATTTGGGACACAAGCTGCAAGATTGTCACACTATCTCACAAACATAAAAACAAACATTTAACTTTAATATAAAGAACATTTTTCCTTGCCCTCCATCTATCCTTTCAATCCCATCTCTCCATGTATCCTAACTATCCACCCTTCTATACTAGTGTCCTGTCTCGTCTTCTCACACGAAAGAACAAAACACTTGCTTCCTGTACTTATTCACCAGGATAAACTCCTGGCAAATGTTTTCCTTTCTGACTTTATCCAGTATTTCTTTGTGAATGTGACCGACTGATACACTGTTAACATTGTGCTTCTCAGCCAGGTCTTCATCCTCCTCGGAGCACCGAAGCTCCTCTCCTCTTCAGCAGAGGCAGGAACAACCACAAGAAGTCGTACAAGTGCTTCTACTTGGTTGAAAAGGCCACAAAGTTCAGGCAACTGATTCCTCAGAATAGTTGCGGCCTCTGAACTGGTTGGGTATGTGTTTTGGAGCTTAAACATGTTCAGCTGCACCTTCAGTGACCTTTGGTTTAAATTCAGGATACTGGTCCACCACAGCAGTGTTTTCAGACCAACCTGATCAAACCTCTCCTTCAGTATCCAGCACCTTGAAGCTGATGACGGTCCAGTGCTAATGTAAGTGCTTTTAAGTAGTGTTACACAGTTATAATGTTAGTCTATCTGTGTGGTAAAAAAAAAAAAATGTTGTCAGTTCTGTGATCGTGCTTTTGAATCGTTGTCAGAATTTTGCTAGCACAAGAAAATCCATGTTCCTAATGTTGTTTTTAAATGTAGGCTAGTATTCCTGATTGCCATGCCATGGTCCTACAACTACTCCCACCATTCAAAGATAAGTTAGACGGTGTTATCCTTAAATCAGATAAGTAGAGATTATTCAACAAATCTCATTAATCTGTAATGTTTTATGTTTTGGTTCTGTTGATCATGGTTGTGCTGTCCTTTTTAAAAATTGTTTCAGGAATTTGCAACGCTGATGTCCTGCAATCTACATTTACCAGTGGAGTCCACACTTTATATTGCTTGGTATGTAAACATTGGGTAGTTTTAACCTAAAATGAAAAGCCATCATTTACTCACCCCACTGCAAAATATGTTTTTCTTAATTAGTGTTTTTTTCTTGTTTCCAGTCCAGAAATCTAAAATTCTTACATGAAGAAGCATTTAATAGACAAGTAAAAATTGGCTTGTTTTCTGAAAGAATAAGTCAAAATTAAGTGAGTTTATGCTTAAAACAAGCAAAATAATATGCCAGTGCGTTTTAACGTTCTAACCCTAATCAATTTTAATGTTTAGGTGAAAAATGTTATTCATACAACTATGAATAGACAACTACATCGAACCACAGTGAAACCCACAATAGTTATTTTAATTATTAATATTATTATTTTTTATTACAGGTCAATCTCTAAGCGACCAGTGCTGGACATTACGTTTGGAAGGTCAAGGTGTGTGTGAAAGGATCACAGCCTAACTTCATCACTGGCCTGGCAGCGCTGTTTGCCTCCTCCTATGAGTTCAGCTTGCAGTACCAGGAAGAGGCAGCACCAGGAAGAGGCAGCACCAGGAAGAGGCAGCACCAGGAAGAGGCAGTACCAGGAAGAGGCAGTACCAGGAAGAGGCAGCACCAGGAAGAGGCAGCACCAGGAAGAGGCAGCACCAGGAAGAGGCAGTACCAGGAAGAGGCAGCACCAGGAAGAGGCAGCACCAGGAAGAGGCAGTACCAGGAAGAGGCAGCACCAGGAAGAGGCAGTACCAGGAAGAGGCAGTACCAGGAAGAGGCAGCATCAGGAAGAGGCAGCACCAGGAAGAGGCAGCACCAGGAAGAGGCAGCACCAGGAAGAGGGAGCACCAGGAAGAGGCAGCACCAGGAAGAGGCAGTACCAGGAAGAGGCAGCACCAGGAAGAGGCAGCACCAGGAAGAGGCAGCACCCGGAAGAGGCAGCACCAGGAAGAGGTACCAGGAAGAGGCAGCACCAGGAAGAGGCAATACCAGGAAGAGGCAGCACCAGGAAGAGGCAGTATCAGGAAGAGGCAGCACCAGGAAGAGGCAGCACCAGGAAGAGGCAGCACCAGGAAGAGGCAGCACCAGGAAGAGGCAGTACCAGGAAGAGGCAGCACCAGGAAGAGGCAATACCAGGAAGAGGCAGTACCAGGAAGAGGCAGTACCAGGAAGAGGCAGCACCAGGAAGAGGCAGCACCAGGAAGAGGCAGCACCAGGAAGAGGCAGTACCAGGAAGAGGCAGCACCAGGAAGAGGCAGCACCAGGAAGAGGCAGCACCTTGAGTTTGTTCAGAGGTTAGTCATTGGCATATTTGCCATTCATATAAATATTAGACTGAATTGTGACTTGTCTTGACAGTATTTATTAAGCTGACTACTGGTATAAACAATATGGCCATGGTTTCCATACTGGGCTTACCTTAAGCCGGGTCTAGGCCTTAATAAAATTAGGGTATTTAAGCTGCTTTTATAAAAATGTCTAATAAAAAAATAAAAAAAACATTACTGGTGTGCATCTCGAGACAAAACAGTGGCAGTCACATATTTTAAGATATGTCAGTGCAAGTTGTTTTCAGTTAAATGATTAGTGAAAATTCTGTCATTAATTACTCTCCCTCATGTCGTTCCAAACCTGTAAGACCTTTGTTCATCTTCAGAACACAAATTAAGATATTTTTTATGAAATCTGAGAGGTTTCTGAACCACCCATAGACAGCAACGTCTTTGCAACTTTCAAGGTAGTCAAAACATCGTTTATATAATCCATGTAACTACAGTGGTGCACATCTTAATATTATGAAGCGATGAGAATTCCTTTTGTGCACAGAAACAAAATAACGACATTATTCAACAATCTCTACTCTTTCACGTCATTCTCCTACGCTGTTGACGTAGTGTAAACAGTGTCAAGTCACCTTCATTTATATAGCGCTTTTAACAATATAGATTGTTTCAAAGCAGCTTTACAGTGATAATAGGAAAGTACAGTAACATAGATTGTTTAGGCTTTACAGCAGCTCTAGAATCAATTTATTAGATCCACTATTTTTGACCGTCAAAATGCCGGCGGACACAGCTTCAGTGAGTTGTTCAAAATCTTTCTTTTTAGTAAACTCTGTGTACACAAACAATGTTCTCCATGCTGGAGTTCATGTGTAGAGCCCCTGGTGATACTGAGAGCACAGTTTCATGTTGTGTCGAGCCTTCTTAGTGTTTTAAATATAGCGATTTTTGATGCTATCATAGTCGTGCCCCAAACACTCCCATTCAAAAGGCAATTTGACCGAAAACGAAAATACGGTCAAACTTAAAAGTGACGTTTCCATCCTAATGATGCTTTTAAACGAAAGTTTGCCTCGGGTAGATTAACAAAAAGAGGTTGCATTTTGGCAAGAGTTATCCTTTAACGCTCTCCGGCCCACTCATCTGCACAAAACAGTGCCTGGTGGCTCGAGAACGCAAACCCTGTTATAGATTTCAAGGTGCAAGCCTTGAAAAAAAGCCAGTGCAGCGCTTCTGGGTTCTACGTCAGAACGTAGGCTTATTATTGGCCGACTCTGGTCGTGTGTGATGACCCAGGAGCTAGCCAATAGTGAGCCTGTGTTCTGATGTAGAACCCATAAGCGCTGCACTGTTTACACTACGTCAACAGTGTAGGAGAATGACATGGAAAAGAAGAGATTATTCAACAATGTCGTTATTTTGGGGTTATTTTGCGCACAAAAAGTAATCTCGTCACTTCATAATATTAAGGTTGAACCAACGTAGTTATATGTACTATTTACTGATGTTTTTACCACCTTTCTGGGCTTTGACAGTTGCAATGACATTGATGTCAATGGAGGGACAGAAACCTCTCAGATTTCATTAAAAATAGCTTCATTTGTGTCCCGAAGATGAACGAAAGTCTTGAGGGTGAGTAATAATGACAGAATTTTCATTTATTGGTGCAAACATGCATTTTAGTCTGGTGGTAAATGTCATGTTTAACATTATCATGTAGTCATGTATGCAATTCACATTGCAAGGCTTGCAATTAAGTTAAATTATTTCTGTCACAAAGGTTTGGGCTGGATTCTGGCAATGTGTGCTCTATATAAACTGAGTCTATGACTGCCTTTCCACTGATACTCTGATGGGACCTGGGGCCTGTTTCAGAAAGGAGGTTAAGTGAAAACTCTGAGTATGTTAACCCTGAAATGAGGGAAACTCTGAGTTTTCTGTTTCAGAATGGGAGGTATGTTAAACCTGAGAAAGCAGAGTAAGTCAAGCCTGTTTCTGAAAGAGAGGTAACTTATACTCAGAGTCAGTTACCATGGTGTAACTAAGTCCACTGAAGCAAGCGTATGTAGAACCCAAATGCAGTTTAATGATAATCAGACATAGAAACAAAAACCATGGCAAGGCATGGCGAAACCAATCTCAGGAACATGAACTTACTATGTGGTTACATCAGCAATACAAGACCCAGACACATGGCAAACATGAGGGCTTAAATACACACAAGACTAATGACTAGACAAGGGACACCTGTGAACAATGATCAAACAATCAGACAATAAACTCATGACAAGACACATGGCAGGATCACATGACTACAAGGGATCACAAGACTACAAGGAAGCAAACATGACAAGAACAAAACCATACCAAAACCGTGACACATGGTAACTTACTCTGTGAACCTAACCTGGTCGGGAGCAGGTTTTCTTCTGTAAACCCAGCGTTTCTATCGGTCTCCTCCCCTTTTTTAAAGGGGAAGCGGTGTTTAAACACCTCATTCATTCTTTCAGTAAATTTTTATTAATAAAATTAATATTTTATTAATAAATAAAATATTGCTATTTTTACTGCAGTTTTTTTCTATTTTTTTTTAATAAGATGAAGTCTATATAACTCCTTTACAACTGAAAATACAGTAGTAGATTAGAGTTACATAATGTAGTTCTGAACAAATTCTACAGAATTAAACTGTGGCATTTACTGGAAATCACTGAACTGTGGTAATCTTTGCACCAGAAGTGGATGGACCGTCCTCCTGCTGTTCTTCCACACTCTGGGGGCGGAGGGAGAGATAAGAATACCCGTTTATACTTAGATTTAAACTTAGATTATCCACATAAAAATTTGAAACAATCTGAATGGGTAGATTGTTTGATGTGTAGACACATAATATTAACATTACCTCTGTAGGCCTCTCTGTGGCAGCAGAAACTATTTATCCCCATCGTCCTGTGAAGATGAGCATTTGTTTGAGGACACTTTATAACACTATTTAATTTCTGGTGTATTGAGTAGCGACTTACAACTGCCTGGGGTTCTGTTGGGACAGGAGGCTCCAAAAGACAGATATAACCATCAGAATCTGTTGGGACCAACAAAAAACCCAACCTCAAAGTAAAATAAATGGAAATATCAAAAAATAGCCTAAAAAATAACACATATGTAAACCTCTTACATTTTATGAAGGCCCTTGGATCTTTGGGAGTGACTGGCTCTGAAGTCCCTCCTGGAATTCCCTCAGCCAAAAATACTGCTGCACTGCTAGACACTGGATGCTATTAGTCATTTAATTTGTCAAATGTATAGTCAGGTAGCCTACACCCATGATATGCTCAAGCCTTACCTGATTGAATTATGTTTTTATATTTAATTTTCAGCTGCTGCCATGGTCTTTTAATGCCTGCAGGATTGCTCCACATGAAAATTAAAATTAGGTTGAATAACTTAGGCCTACTGTTCTTCCAGTTTCACCTCTGATATTATAACAGTTGGGTAAGTTACTCTAAAATAGTTATCAATGTTATCTTGAACAGTGTAATTAGATTCATGTAATAATTACTATCTTTAGAAAGTTTTGGTCTACTTATTACTAATTACTAAATCCCATGTCAACCTCAACCACTTGAACAATACAAGGAGAGACAAGAAACTGCACTTTTAATGCTTTCAAATAAACAATATACAATTGCATGAACTATTCTTGATTTGACCAAAGTGTGTAGAGGGAGAAGGTTACATAAAAAATATACCTTTTAAAAATGTATGTTAAATCCACTATTGTTTTATACAGAATTGTTCTCTATAGTCTATGCAGTAGCCTATTTAATGTAATTACATCAGATTTTATTTTAAATTACAGAAGAATTAAGAGTTATCCCTTTAATTAAATCACAATATTTAGATTACTTGGTAATTAATTACACCCATCACTGTATAACAGTAATTCCTCTTTTTGTTTGGCGCTGTTGCCATGGTGACTCGTAATATCTGCGCTCCATTGATAATGGCTTTTTATAGTTGTGGTGCACGCGCTAAACTCAGAGTTGATTGAACTAACTTATTTCAGCTGTTCTGTAACCGAAAACTCAGAGTTTCCCATCTCAGGGTAAGTCAACTCAGAGTTCAAGTTTTGAACAGAGTTCATACCTTTCCTTTATAAGCAGAGTTCAACTCAGAGTTGGTTGAACCTCCTTATTGAAACAGGCCCCTGATGAGGGGATGATATTGTTAATGAGCTGGGTGATGACAAAAGTTGTAGAATAAAACTTTAAATCTGGCAACCCCACTTCCAAAAGTTTAGTTAGTTGACAGTGCGCTTGTAAACAGACACATTGAGTTGATGTATTTTAACCAGGGCAGAAGAAATATCAGTTATTGATCACAACATCAGTAGTGTTTTATCCATTAGTGTTTATAGTGGATAATTAGTTTTATCCAAACAAATTAGTCGTTAAAACCGATATCTGGTTTTTATTTACACATCTTTTGTGCTGTCTCTCTCTGTCAAAATATATAAACTCAGTCCATAATATTTCATTGTTTTTTTTCTCTTTTAGACGCTTTCTTGACATCAATCCTGAACGTGGATCAAAAACAAAGAAAGGACAAGTAACTTCAAAGAAAACTGGCCAAGTTGTGCAAAACAAGAACACCACTGTAAGCCTACAGGTTTCCTCGCTTCTGCGAAAACTTGCAGACTTTGAATGGGATTTCGTTTGCACTTTTATGGACTTCAGAACAGAAACAGCATTTCACTGCCATTATAAAGCTTGGAAGAGCCAGGACATTTATTAAAATAACTCCGATTGTATTCGTCTGAAAGAAGAATGTCATATAGACCTAGGATGACTTGAGGGAGAGTAAATCATGTGCTAATTAAAATTTTTTGGGTGAACTATCACTTTAATTAAGCGCTTAGTGTTACCTGTTTGTTGTTAAAGTGTTAAAATTGCATTTTATGTTTTAAAAAATTCAGCCAACATGTTCACAGAAGGCAATTTTCTGATCTTTGCTTTTAACCAAATGTTGTTTTCTTTTTCCTAGTGTGACTACTCTTATGAAACCTTAACATATAATATTTTAATTATGTAATTATAAAAGCAGCATTCCCTGTAAAATACAATTTATTGCTGTAGACAAGTTTAATATTGTAAAAGTATGTGGTATATACTGTATTTGGTAATTACAGTGGAGTACTGTAAATGCTTTTTACTGTACTAGTGCTGTAAAAATACAGTATGTGAGGAAACTACACACTAGAAGCCTATTAGGCCATGGCATTGTTTCTTTTGTTGCTAAAAAAAAAAGACATGTTCAATAAAAATATAATTGGATCAGTGTAATGTTGCAGTTGTATGTGTGTATTTTACATGGCTCTATTGATTGAAAGATATTTTGAGTTTCAGGAACTAAAAGTTAAGTTGGGCCCGTTAGAATATATAATTTAGTTGAATTGGTAATGGAGTAATGCTTACTTAACAAGCTGAGTTAAATAAATGGGTGGGGAATGATTGTTTAAACTAAGTATCTTCAGTTACTGTAACTCGGTTATAAGTACATTCAACTTAAATGTTCTATTCCATTCCATTATGGGCTTAAGTACATTGAACGTAGTCCACTTGTCTTATTCAACTAATGCTTCATTACTTAAAAAATTTAAGACAACGAGTTACCTTGGTTTTTTTAAGTAGATTCTACTTATCCGGGTTTACAGTGTATAGTACCTTGTGTGTAAGCAAGTAAGGTGAGAAATAATGTGGTATAGTTAAAATCTATATGACTTGAGCTTTATTGTCCCTTGCATAATTTGAATAGTTTATTTCTTCTATTTTTGAGTTCCAAAGAGTTGCTGCTAAAAATGTACAGCAGGAGATTTTTGTCTCTGGACATCCATAATTCGTGTTTCATGGAAATCTTCAAATCCATAAAGGGATAGCCTGGCCAAAGACAAAGTTTTCTTGCAACAGGTTAATAAATACATGGAAATGCATTTAAAATACAAATACAAAATACTGTGTGAACATTTTTATTTAAATACAAATACAGTATTTTATATTTTGAAAATACACAGAATACATGTGAAATTGGCCATCCAGTGCAGGTATAGGTCACAGTGAATGAAGAAACTACATAGGCCTACTGACTTTTCATTCCTAACCACATCTCTGCCCTTTCTTTCTTTCCATTTTTTTCATTGATCACATCCATCCATCATCCCAGAAAATTGTCAATACTGATGGCCATTCGGGTGAAATACTTAATAGCTGTTAACATAAACTGCCAACATAAAGTTGGCTAAATCTCAAAAACCCGTCAAGAACACCAGGGGCCCGTTCTTCGGACGTTGCTTAAAACATCCGAGATCAAATGAGACATCCAAGATGATATCATCGTGCTAATCATGATCCGGATAAGTGGGTTCTTCGAACACACCTGTTGTTTATGATTAGTATCGCTGGATTGAGTTATCTCAGAGCCCGTCTACGGAGAGCCTTGGCACTTCCTATTAGCCCCATTGTATCGATCTTGGTTGCAGTTCCATTACAATTCCACTGGAGGTGATCGCGGGCGAGTGCAGACTGAATGGGAGTCTATGGGGCTAGACGGCTAAATTTGTCTCTTTCACCCGATTGCCGTTGAGAAATCTCAGATTTTATTGTAGGTTTTGCAAGTTCAACATGGGTTATAGGTCGAAAATTGAATGAACGAGTACTTATGTCCTTTCGATTTCTTACAGGTTGAGTTGTTGTTGCCCATAACACGTTAGCATTCTGCTAATGAACGATGCCGCTTGATGGCATCGTGGCATCCGAAGCGGGACCAGAAACAAACAAAACAAAAACTCTTCTAGCACGTGTATTTACCTGTGTCAGCTGTGTTGTGTGTTTACCTGTGTCAGCTGTGTTGTGTAGTTACCTGTGTCAGCTGTATTGTGTAGTTACCTGTGTCAGCTGTGTTGTGTAGTTACCTGTGTCAGCTGTGTTGTGTGTTTACCTGTGTCAGCTGTATTGTGTAGTTACCTGTGTCAGCTGTATTGTGTAGTTACCTGTGTCAGCTGTGTTGTGTGTTTACCTGTGTCAGCTGTGTTGTGTAGTTACCTGTGTCAGCTGTATTGTGTAGTTACCTGTGTCAGCTGTGTTGTGTAGTTACCTGTGTCAGCTGTGTTGTGTGTTTACCTGTGTCAGCTGTATTGTGTAGTTACCTGTGTCAGCTGTGTTGTGTGTTTACCTGTGTCAGCTGTATTGTGTAGTTACCTGTGTCAGCTGTGTTGTGTATTTACCCGTGTCAGCTGTGTTGTGTGTTTACCCGTGTCAGCTGTGTTGTGTGTTTACCTGTGTCAGCTGTGTTGTGTGTTTACCTGTGTCAGCTGTGTTGTGTAGTTACCCGTGTCAGCTGTGTTGTGTAGTTACCCGTGTCAGCTGTGTTGTGTGTTTACCTGTGTCAGCTGTTTTGTGTGTTTACCTGTGTCAGCTGTGTTGTGTAGTTACCCGTGTCAGCTGTGTTGTGTATTTCCCTGTGTCAGCTGTGTTGTGTGTTTCCCTGTGTCAGCTGTGTTGTGTGTTTCCCTGTGTCAGCTGTGTTGTGTAGTTACCTGTGTCAGCTGTATTGTGTAGTTACCTGTGTCAGCTGTATTGTGTAGTTACCTGTGTCAGCTGTGTTGTGTGTTTACCTGTGTCAGCTGTGTTGTGTAGTTACCTGTGTCAGCTGTATTGTGTAGTTACCTGTGTCAGCTGTGTTGTGTAGTTACCTGTGTCAGCTGTGTTGTGTGTTTACCTGTGTCAGCTGTATTGTGTAGTTACCTGTGTCAGCTGTATTGTGTAGTTACCTGTGTCAGCTGTGTTGTGTGTTTACCTGTGTCAGCTGTATTGTGTAGTTACCTGTGTCAGCTGTGTTGTGTATTTACCCGTGTCAGCTGTGTTGTGTGTTTACCCGTGTCAGCTGTGTTGTGTGTTTACCTGTGTCAGCTGTGTTGTGTGTTTACCTGTGTCAGCTGTGTTGTGTAGTTACCCGTGTCAGCTGTGTTGTGTAGTTACCCGTGTCAGCTGTGTTGTGTGTTTACCTGTGTCAGCTGTTTTGTGTGTTTACCTGTGTCAGCTGTGTTGTGTAGTTACCCGTGTCAGCTGTGTTGTGTATTTCCCTGTGTCAGCTGTGTTGTGTGTTTCCCTGTGTCAGCTGTGTTGTGTGTTTCCCTGTGTCAGCTGTGTTGTGTAGTTACCCGTGTCAGCTGTGTTGTGTATTTACCTGTGTCAGCTGTGTTGTGTGTTTACCTGTGTCAGCTGTGTTGTGTGTTTACCTGTGTCAGCTGTGTTGTGTAGTTACCCGTGTCAGCTGTGTTGTGTATTTACCTGTGTCAGCTGTGTTGTGTGTTTACCTGTGTCAGCTGTGTTGTGTGTTTACCTGTGTCAGCTGTGTTGTGTGTTTACCTGTGTCAGCTGTGTTGTGTAGTTACCTGTGTCAGCTGTGTTGTGTGTTTACCTGTGTCAGCTGTGTTGTGTAGTTACCCGTGTCAGCTGTGTTGTGTGTTTACCTGTGTCAGCTGTGTTGTGTAGTTACCCGTGTCAGCTGTGTTGTGTATTTACCTGTGTCAGCTGTGTTGTGTGTTTACCTGTGTCAGCTGTGTTGTGTGTTTACCTGTGTCAGCTGTGTTGTGTGTTTACCTGTGTCAGCTGTGTTGTGTGTTTACCTGTGTCAGCTGTGTTGTCGATGCCTTGAGAGAAAAGAAAGTGCAGAGCGCGAAAGCACCAAAGTGACTGAAGGATTGCCGTAAAGCACTATCACTGTGTATGACGTCATTGACATTTTAAAAGACTTTTTAAAGCAAATAAGTGACTGTAAAAAATCTAACACCCAGCAATGTGTAATTTCTTTGCATCTCCTTTCGGATACAACATTCAAATTACTAGACAAAAAATTATATCCTGAGAAAAGTGGAATTTGATTGGTATAGCGCCATAGACCTCCATTCATTCTGCACTCGTCTGTGAGCGCCCCCGCATGGACAGAGACGTGTTACTGCAGCCAGTCCAGAAACCGGAAGTAACCAGAGAGTGCCAATTCTCTTCCTATTAGATATTCTCTGGTTATCTGAGATAATTGCGCGTTCTTGTGTTGGTTTAAAAGGGGATATGTATCAATAGTAGAAACAATGATCAGCAACGCTGCTATTGGCTGTTCAGCATGGCCAAAGAATGTGCCCAGTTTTTCTCCCAAGCAGAACAAGAGCTTTTAATGGAAGGTGGGACGGCACGAGTGGTGGCCGCACAAGAGCGGTAATGTAGTTGTAACCACACACACACACACACGAATAATCTTTATTTAAACTTATTTTGTTATTCACATTCATTTCAGTATAATAATGGATCATAACCACACCAAACAAACAATATTAATCGCTTCTTTATTGGGTTTTCATGTTTACATTTACAGCACATTTTTATATACATAGTTACTGATTTGAAGTGCACACAAATTAGTTACGTTATATGTATATGTTACTTATATTTGTTTCTACTTTGAGTTTAAGTTTACTGTCCGTGATGAACTTCAGGCATGGTCCGCTGCAGCCGCATCCTGGCGTGACAAGGATTAGAGTCCGGGCAGGAACAGAATTGAAGTATTATTGGTTACGCCCGGACCTACCATTTGCTGGGAATTGCCCGGGGGAGGAAGAAACGCTACTGTCTTCATAAGTTGATTTATTTAGTTGTATATTTACGATATTTGATTACATTTTTGCTTTATTTAAGGTTATATGTTGAATGTAAAGTTAAATTGTTTCCCCTCTTAATTTGTAATGGGCCCATCCTTTCCTTTATAAGCTGTTGCTTTGTTCATTTGAGCAGGTCAGTTTTAGTTTGTTTTGTTGGTTTTTGTCTAACTGTTTTTGAGCTCATTTTCTGTCTGTTTGTTTTATTTTTTATTGTAAGAAATTTATGAGTTTGTAAAATTAAATTTTTTTCTTGGGTTCAAATAAAGACCCTTTTTTTTTTTTTTTTTTTAAAGCTTGTGTTCCTTGTTCTTGTCTTCTCGGTCCCTCACAGAAGGTTATGCCGAATTTGAGTCTTTAATTAAAACGACAGGGAACACCTCAAAGTCTGCAAAAGCCAGGAGAGAGGGCTGGCAAAAAGTAGCAGACAAATGAAATGCGTAAGTGCTGTCCATGGTCCATGTTTCTATCACTTTCTACAGTATGTAGTTTTGCATTTTAATAATTACTTTGTTCTTTTATGTCAGAGCCACCACGGGACCCACTAGAACATGGGGACAAGTAAAAGTGAAGTACAAGAATATTCTACAAAATCTTAGCCTTTAATTCTTATACTGTCTTTATTTTAAAAAGCCACTTTTTCCCCCTCTTTTTAAAAGCCACTGTTAAATAATGTGTTTGTCTGTTTATAACAACCACCAAGAAAAAGGCTGAAAAAATCAATAAAACAGGTGGTGGTCCTGCACCACCACAATATACCCCAGCAGAGGAGCTGGCCCTTGGGTTGAATGAAAACCGAACCATTGTGGAGATGGGCATCCCCGGGGGCAGCTCTTCCTCAGACCCAAAGCCAGGGACCAGTAGCAGCAACACCTTCATTACTGGTAGGCTAAATGAGCTTTCAATTCTCTTAGTACACTGTCAAATGATTTGTTGCTGCATTAAATGAAGTATAATCCAAATGGCTGGTACAGTCATTTCAACCGTTTGTGAAAGTGAAAACTTCTAAACTTTTAGTTAATATAAAATATGTTGCCATGAGTTCTTGATCACATTATATTTTTTACAGTGTAGTTAATTGTAATGACATTTTTTTCCCCCTCTTTTGTGCAGTTTTACATAATACACCAACACTTTTACCTGTTCCCAAGCAAGTGGTGGCTGAAGCATATGCAGTAAGTTGTGTACTTTTTCTAACTTGCATAAAGGGAAGAAAGTGCAACACTTTGTAATGCCCATTTATTTCCATTGCACAGGACAGTGAAGAAACCCTCTCAGATGACTGTCCTTTGGAGGAAGAACCTGTAAGTGCATAAATAACTTTACACTAATTTGTATATACTTGTGTACCTATTCTTTCTGTCTGCAATATGAGTTGCAGGAGTCCACACCTAGAGAAAGGCTTGCAGAAGAGTCTGCACAAAAGAACTGATACAGAGGTGGACAGTGTTGTACTTTTACTTTTTACTTTTGTTGCATGAGGCATGTTTTGGCCCTTTTTTTTTTCTTTCACAAAATGACACAGGGTGACATCCATTCCCTATATAAACGGCATCTTCAACAAAAAAATCATTTTGACCTGAAAAAACACAAATTAAGAGGAGAAATTGAACTCGACAACTTGAAAAAGAGAAAAATTGCACTAGAGATTGAGTTGCTTCAAAAGGACCTTCAGAATAAGTGCTAATACACCATTTGACACATAGTAGTATTGCTGACTTTACATAACTATCTCTTATTACAGGCAAAAGATGACTTGCTGGCTTTTCTTTATAAAGAATTGTTTAAATAAAACTCCAGGAACTAAGCATATTTGTCTTGTCTTTTATTACACATTCAAAAATGGTGTTCCACAATTCTGTCCCGTGCAGCTCTGCCACTAGGCTGGTCCAAGTGCACTGGCTGGAGGTCGTCGTCATCAGGCTGCACCCCCACCACAGGGCTCCTCTCCTTTCTGATAGTGGCAATGTTATGCAATATGGCACATGGAACAATTATGTCACAGTCAGGTGATACCCTCAGACTTTTCAGACACTGTGAAATCTTTCCTTTAGTTGCCCAAAGGTTATTTCAATGCGTGCCCTTGTCCTGGCTAGAGCTGCATTGTAACGGGTTTGTAGTCCAGGGTTTGGGTCAGGGAAGGCCGTCATAAAATACTGCCTGCAGGCATAGCCCCTGTCTCCAAGCAGGATCCCGTCAAAATCCCCTGTATAATGGAAAAATGCAGTTTTGTTAGGCTCAGCATAAGTGTGTGTAATACTGTGAGCTTGACATTTATATGTTCCCTTACCACGTTCAAATAATGTGCATAAATGTGACTCTCTGAAAATTCTTGAGTCATGCACTGATCCTGGCCATTTTGCTTCCACATTTGTGATATGGAACATAGTCACACACCATCTAAGAGATTTTAGTCAGTCAACTGCATTCCTTTTTTTTTAATGTCATATATATATTACTAATCTGGAATATTATAAATTGTAATAGTAACTTACCTGCACATTTACACTGTGAACCCCCTTTCGGTTCACAAAATCCCCTTCATTGGGGCCTGGTGGGGCCTTGATGGGGATGTGTGTGCAGTCTATGGCACCAATCACGTTAGGGAAGCCTGAAGGACACATACTGTTAGTCATACTTTTTGGCATGGTCATGATTGCATGTCATTAACAATTATAAATGTACCTGCAATAGCAAAAAAAATTCTGCTTTACAACCTGGGGTCTTAAGTGGCTTGGAAATACCACAAAAAACCCTAAAAACTGCTTGAGTGCCAGGTAAACTTTGCGAACGGCACGACAGACAGCACTTTTCACCAAGTTCTCTGCATCTCCAATAGTGTAAAGGAAAGTGCCACTCGCAAAGAATCTCAGGGCAATGCACACAGTCTGTGCAGTTGTCAAAGCCCGACTCCTCCGTGTTGAACACTTAATGTGTGGTTCCAACAAATTAATGATGTAAATAACACCCTCACGAGAAAAACGATATCTCTCAATAATTACACTGTCGCGCTGCGCTAAAGGATCCTGTCTATCCCGCAATACGCGATTAATTCGAAAAGCTCTGCGAATTATTCTTGCACCTTCGGTATCGAAATCTGGAACCGACCAACGTCATTTTTCGATACTCGATAGTATCGAGGCAATTCGGTCGGTACCCTAAAAAGTATCGAACTCGGTAACCAGCCCTACCAATCAGAGCAGCTTTTCTTACCCGCTCCGTGTTGTCGTCACTCACAGCTGTTTTGTGAGGAAAGGAAAAAACGCACATTAATCTTTTCTGGTTTCTTTTAGTATGTTGTTTGTATTTGTGGTTTGTGTCTGTGTGTTATATTAATGTATAATAATTCTTTATAATAAACTTCAAGATACCAAAAACTTAATTCATACTTAACAACAATAGAGTTCGGGATCGTCACGTCGCATTGTGGGAATCACGGTACGGAAGTAGATGTACTGTATAGTAGCGTATAGTAGGCAGTAACGTTGGTCATTTGGTCATTAATTTAGGTTATTTTTTGGAAAATGGTTCAGTATTGCTTTATTGTGAACTGCTGTAATCGGTCTCGTTATCGACAGGGCAAACGCCTCATAAATCATATTAGTTTTCCCCATTTTCCTACTTGGAAAAAACACAAGGAGACTTGGTGTCTGAAATCCCAAAGAGGCGTCGGATGGCTTGGGTCGCCGCTGGTCGTCAATATTATAGCCTACTACCGGACGAAAACAGTGGATTATTGCACGTATGATAAATTACTCCTGAAGTGTAACAAACCCGCATAGACAAGCTTCATAGCTCACAGAATCTGACAAGTGTGTGTGTGTGTGTGTGTGTGTGTGTGTGTGTGTGTGTGTCACCACTGATGCTTGTTAACGGTACCTTAGTGCGAACGATTGTTTTCTCCGCGTTTACTTTGTAGATCTGCAGATCTTGCACTCATCCATTTGTGAACTGCAGGTGAGTATGGCAAGCCGTTTTAGCTTAAATTGTACCCAGCGTTACTCGTCGTAATTGCATTTTTACTAGCAGTGCCGCTGCTAGCCATTTTGGTGCCCTAAGCATAATTCCTTTATGATGCCCCCCACCCCGACCCTGAAAAAAAAAAAAGTTTGTTTTTGCCAGTTTAACTTTTTATTACCAAACATAGAACTCAATACCAATAATAACACAATAGCAGCATCACAGTAGAAAACTTAAGAACACTAAACAGAGAAAGTAAAATCTTCACAGCTTTGCTGACTTTGTAAACATATGTAGAATAGCCAACACACACACATTTGAAAGTGCAAACTTTTCTTCAGTAAACAGAATAGCAAAATAAAAAAAAATTCAAAATAATCCAGACATGTTTTTCCCAAATGCAATGTCACTTTGAATAAATTACATTTATTAGACAAAATATTCAAACAAAGAATCTTATACCGGAAAAAAATTATAAACATTTAAAACTGAAAGCATGGCAGCCAAGGAGTTCTCCCCCTTTATTCCTTATTTATCAACTATTTGATAAATCCAATATAATATAATATAAAAGCATAATAGATTGAGGTGCAAAATGCACACAATTCAACAGTAATCTTTGCTTTATATCATTCATAATGACATTTTATATTTTTATATATATATTTAAGAGGAATTGTTAGCCTACCATGTGCACAGCACTGACTGCTAACGTTTACTGTTACTGAGAAAGTATTAACCACCGTCACGTCAAAATAAACCATAAACTACTGCTCAATATCTAAAGAAAGAAAGTAACAGCTAGCTGGCGTCAGTTATTTGTAAAATAGGTAATGTTTAACAGTAAAATCTCAATTTAGCTTGCACCGAAGTTATAAGTTATAATAATAACATAGTTTGCTAACATTAACGTCAGCAAGTTCGAGGCGCATTACGATTAGCAGCAGCACATGCAGCACATTTCCCGTATTTAAGAATGATTAAACATGGACTTACCTGCAAGTGATGCACGGGCATCATCTCGCAGTTTCTTTTTCTTTCTTTTCTCAGATCCTGACTCCTGCTGTCTTTTCGGGGCCATTTCCAAAAAAGTTGCCTACTGTCTGTCTGTCAAACTTCGTCAGGCGCCCGCGCGAACAACCGGCACGGACCATCCAACGGGGGGCGAGGGGGCGGTACTTTCTAGACTAGAGCAATTAAATTATCTTGTTCCCCCTTTTTTGTTACGTGCGTTGCCAAAGTTTATGCCTAATAATATTTCTATACTGAAATAATATCGGCATTATAATTATTTATTTTTTTTATTAATTTTTGGTGCCCCCTCAGCACTTGGTGCCCTACGCACTGCGCGTGATGCGCGTGGTGGGAGCGGCGGCGCTGTTTACTAGTAAGAATTCAATTAGAGAGCTCTACAATTCAATTCTTACTAGTAGCAATTACAATTAGAGAGCTCTACAATTCAATTATTACTAGTAGCAATTACAATTAGAGAGCTCTACAATTCAATTATTACTAGTAAGAATTACAATTACAGAGCTCTCTAATTCAGTTCTTACTAGTAACAATTCCAATTAGAGAGCTCAACAAATGAATTTTTACAAGTCATATGTCTCCATTGACTTCCATTCATTTTTAATTACGGAGCTCTACAATTGAATTGTTACTTGTAAGAATGTAATTGCAGAGCTCTTTAATTCAATTACAGAGCTCTGCAATTATACATATCTTTAATTCATATTTTTACTAGTAAAAATTCAATTAGAGAGCTCTGTAATTGCATTCTTACTAGTAAGAATTTAATTAGAGAGCTCTCTAATTGTAATTGTTAATAGTAATAATTGAATTAGAGAGCTCTGTAATTGTAATTCTTACTAGTAATAATTGAATTGGAGAGCTCTCTAATTGTAATTGCTACTAGTAAGAATTGAATTGTAGAGCTCTCTAATTGAATTCTTACTAGTAAAAATGCAATTACGACGAGTAACGCTGGGTACAATTTAAGCTAAAACGGCTTGCCATAGTGAGCCTTCAGTGACAAGTTTTTAAATGTTGTTGCCCAGGGCACATGAAATTGTTAATCTGGCCCTGGATCGGAGGTGTAAGCGCTCACTCCACAGACCAAGTAGGAGAAAATATCAGGGAAACTGAGGCTTGGTAAGCTTTCATAATTATTACTCCATGCTTTGTTCATAGGGATTGATTCCGCCTATAATCACAAAAAATGTAAGTAGCGTTGTTTGGCTTCCTTAAGTTTGTCAGTATACAGTAGGGCGGGACGGTTACCGCAATACCACGGTCACGTGACGCCTACCGCGGGTCTGAGCTCATCACCGCAAAAAAATAAATACAAATAAACACTGGCCTTCACATGTGTTCACGTTGTGTCTAATGACATGGATTCATTGATTATAATGACATGGATTGTGTCTAATAACATTGTGTCTTACGTCTCTCCGCGCCGCTTCGCTAAATATAGGTGCCTATAGTCTAGGGGGTTGAGGTTTAAAGCGGTTTACTGCTATACCGCGGTAATTTCTTGCTTTTCAACCGCGGTAAGAAAAAATCCATACCATCCCAGCCCTAGTATACTTTTTTTTGTCACGGTCCATAACTCTTTCTTTCTCGGTGCCGGTGGAGACCGGCCGGCTATGCTATTACCTTATTCCAAACCGGCTTTTGCGTTGCCTCTAAAATGGCCGCTGTTACCCACAATGCACCTTTCCATAACATCTACGCCCGAACTCTATCTGACGAACTGACGACAAACTACAAACAAACTTAAAGGAACACTCCACTGTTTTTTCATATTAAACTGTTATTCCCTTAACTAAGACGAGTTGATACATACCTCTCTCGTCTCAGTGTGAGCACTCAATCGCTCTGGCGCACGGCGACACTTTGATAGCACTTAGCTTAGCCCAGTTCATTCATTAGGGACCAAACAGAGATGAAGTTAGAAGCGACCAAAACACCTCCACGTTTTCCCTATTTAAATACAGTTACACGAGTAGTTACACGACCAAGTATGGTGACACAAAATAAAACGAGTCCCAAGTGCTATTCCGCCATACATTATAGTTATCCTTTTTACCCGCTTAGAAAGGCGCCACGTTTTATTTTGTGTAGCGGCTTGTCAATAGAGGGCGCTGGGGCGCCGCCCCCATCAAAAGTCCAGAAATATACATGTATACAAAAATGATATAAAAATGAAATAAAAATAAAAAATAAAATAGTTTACTCATACAATGTAAGTAGTAAGAGCCTCAGCATTTAATAAAAACTGGCTTTAATCGATCAAATATTTTCTTTATGTTTTTCAATAAGTTTCATGCAGTTTCATGTGAGAGGGACGCCGGACAAATGGATGTCTATGGAGTCTTTAAATTCTCGGGCAGAATGTGACCTGAAGCTGGTCTCTGATTGGTTTCTTAAAGATTCTCCTCCGGACGCAGGTCGCTGCGTCCCTGGCGAATCAGAATTGGATACATGTTATTTTATCCAATCTGATTGGTTCTCGTCACCTGCCATTCAACTCAACGCTCTTTGCCACTACTGCGAGTGCAAGTGTGCGCGGGCGACACCGTCACTCCGACTACGTCAAAACATCGCTAGGCTGATCATTTTCGTAGAGAGAATGGCAGAAGTTAAACCAAATTCTGTCATTGATTTACAAATAAAAACCTTTCACAAGTCCTTTAAGAAATAAAGGATGTCCGACCGGACCAACCCGATTTACAGGCCAGTGACAGGACGAAGCTAACGCTACACCCGGAGCTTCACCCGCGCTTGTTATGAGAAACGGAGGTGGCTTTATTTGCTTATTTGTTAACTTATGCTGTTCAATTCATTGCATTTTAATGTTCATGTCATGTATTTGTACTCAATATATAATCTAACTGTACATATCTGTTCTGTTACAGTTAGTAACTGAAGTGTAGATCACATTTGTACTAATTATATGAAAAAAAGATGATTGAAATAAATGATAAACTCTAAAATTTCAACTTTTATCCTTTTCAGGTTTGATTCTAATCATAATGTAACATTATTTGAAAAAAACTAAATTTCAGTACAAAAAAACAAACATTTTTATTGTTAGAATTGTGATTTCATAATATTTAGATATGAATCCAACTGGAAAATCTTGTGAAAAGATATCTTTCAGTTAGTCAAATAGCATATAGTGGAGCTCTATAGCCATCTAGTAGCTAAAATGATATTTTTTTACTTTTAAAACTACATTTTACAAAATATGGGCAAAAAGTTTACACTAAACCATGTAAAATTATCCATGTTATGCCCATGAATGAAAGTTAGAAATATGGGTCTTTTATAAAGTGAATTTTACATAAAATGCTGTTTTTTGTAAAAAGCCTATTTAAATAAATATTTATTTATTTAAAGAAATTTAAAATATATCATAAATCTTCCAAAAACTGCACAAATGTTGAGTAAAAACATTAATAAACAGTGTAAAATTACATAAAAAAAAAAAACTACTATTCTGTTACAAAATTAAATGTTATTGTCTGGGGACCCCAAAGATAACTAGTGTCGTCCCAAATGAAGATAATCAGAGGGTTAAATATGAAATGTGTCGTTATGTTTTAGTGTTGAGTGACGTAATATCCCTTTCAAGTGGACGCGTGGAAGCAACGTGAGATTGAATGCATTGAAAAGCCTTTTCAACCTCATAGTACCATTATTTCTGTGACACAATAGTTCAAATGATCGTAGTACTGGGATAAAAGTGCAAAGTTCAAATATAAACACTGATGTCTACGATAGCGATCAAAATAGAGTAAATCAGCATATCAGCATATAGAGTAACGCATTTATCGATTACATTGTTTCGCCACTAAGGGGCTGTTTACACCTTACCCGAAAGTGTTTGTAGTTAGTTACTTTCCACCTCTGTTAAATTATGAATATTAAAAATGAAGTTCCTAAATGTAATTTATGGAAGCATTAAGCCATGGAAGGTCATGTGTACTAGTGACTTAACCCTTTGTTTTAATACTGTTTATTTACAGTGTATTTTATTCTGCTTACCTGACTCGTGCAGAACTCCTGTCCATTTTGGCTGTGGTGCCTCCATCAGCGACTGGTCTTTGTATGGAGCCACCGTGAGAGGCCATCATTTTGCTATAGATCTTGTCTCTCATCCCACAAACTTCACTATCAGGTACTTTATTATTTTTTTAATCTACAGATTAAAGAATCTTGCAGTTCAAAAACGCTTCTGCTACGTCATACATGGATGTGCTTTTGTTGGTTTCAACCATGTAAGCATTAAGGTGATAATTTAATTATGATCCAACACTAGCCTTGAGTACCTTACTGCTTTTATAAAACAGTTACTACACAATACATTTATTAAAGCCGAAAAATATGTATCTGTGCAACTTTCATGAAGTAAAATCACTAAAAGCCTTCCTTCCGCTGGAAATAATAGTCCCTGACCACAAACAGCAACAGAAGTTACATACATTATTTCAGCAAAAAACTATCTTTTATGAGTGAGTCAGTCAGTAAAGAAAACTTAAACATTGAAATAGGGCTGGGCGATATGGCTGAAAACTGTATCACAATATAAGGGTTTCATATCGGTCGATATCGATAATTATTGATATTTTTTTATGACCTATTTAAAATAAGGACCAGGAGACAAATATATTACATTGAAATATTTTTTTATTTTAAACTTAACCTTCCTCTGATTATAATCCCCTCAGTTATAAAGGCAGAAATGTCAACACAACCATGGAAAACACTCAAATAATTAATGTAAACATAAGTTTAAAATCACAATGAACACTTCAATTATCTCTTAACATTAAGGTGCAAAATTAAAGAATACGTAAGAAATGCTTAAAGTGTAATAAAATAGTGCAAAGTGTTAAATATAAACATAGAGAAACCGACAACGGTCTTAAGTCAGAATTCGGACTTTTTTTCTCGCAATTGCGACTTTATATCACGCAATTGCGACTTTATATCACGCAATTCTGACTTTGTAATACGCAATTGGGAGATATAAAGTCAGAATTGCATGATATAAAGTCGCAATTGCGTGTTATAAAGTCAGACTTGTGAGATATAAACTATTCTGAGGTAAAATAGTTGAGGCTATTGAGGCTATTCTTTTTTTCCCCCTTAGAATTGGACTTTATATTTTCACAATTAGAAAAAAATTCAGAATTCTGACTTAAGACGCAATTGCGACTTTATATCTCGCAATTCTGACTTTATAACACGCAATTGCGACTTTATTTCACGCAATTCTGACTTTATATCTCGCAATTCTGACTTTATATCTCGCAATTCTGAGAAATAAAGTCAGAATTGCGAGATGTAAACTCGCAATTGTGAGATAAAAAGTCGCAATTATCTTTTAAAATGTTTTATTCTGTGGCGGAAACAAGCTTCCATAGTAGTCAGACCAATGTCGTCTGCAAATTATGCAAGACCGTTGTCGGTTTCTCTATGTTTATATTTAACACTTTGCACTATTTTATTACACTTTAAGCATTTCTTACGTATTCTTTAATTTTGCACCTTAATGTTAAGAGATAATTGTTAAGTGTTCATTGTGATTTTAAACTTATGTTTACATTAATTATTTGAGTGTTTTCCATGGTTGTGTTGACATTTCTGCCTTTATAACTGAGGGGATTATAATCAGAGGAAGGTTAAGTTTAAAATAAAAAAATGTTTCAATGTAAAATTTTCTCACAAAAACGACTCTAGAAGCCTTAATAGCGTTTAAGTATATATTTATATTTAAATCTAGTTCCTACATTATTTTTCTATACCTTGACTCACTGGGTAGTCTAACCTGCAAGATGCCCTTTAAGAGGAAATCATTTGTGACTCGATTGGTCGTGGCGGAGGTGTTGCAACCATTTATAGAGATATTCTAAATGTTACTCAGAAAACGGGTTATAAGTTTATTTCATTTGAAGTACTTGTACTAAATGTTACGCTCTTAGATGTTAGAAAAACATCCCTATTATCTCTAGCTTTGGCTACCGTATATAGACCGCCAGGGCCTTACGCTGATTTCCTAAAAGAGTTTGCAGATTTTCTCTCAGACCTATTAGTCAATGTCGATAAAGCATTAATTGTTGGAGATTTTAACATACACGTAGATAATCCAAATGATGCGTTAGGAGCTGCGTTTACAGATTTATTAAATTCATTTGGGGTCAAGCAAAACGTCACCCGACCAACACATCGTCTTAATCATACACTCGATTTAATTATATCACATGGAACCGATCCAACCGATATAGATATCATTCCACAAAGTGATGAAGTCACTGATCACTACATGGTAACTTGCATATTACGTACTGCTGTAATATGTCATGCGGCGTCGCGTTATCAACCAGGCAGAACAATCCTCCCATCCACCATAGATAATTTCTCAAATTGCTTATCTAATCTGTCTCAGCTGCCGCCTGAACACAAACAAACAGATGAACTAGAAGAACTAACTAGCACTATGAGCACCATTCTCTCTAGAACATTGGATGTGGTTGCACCTATTAAATTAAAAAAGGTCAGAGAGAAAAATAAAGCACCATGGTACAACAATACTACGCATGTTCTAAAGAGAGAAACCCGTATTTTAGAGCGTAAATGGAAACAAACTAATTTAGAGGTCTTTAGAATCGCGTGGAAAGACAGTATGTCACGTTATAAAAAGGCCCTAAAAGCGGCCAGGGCTGAGCACCTCACCAACAATCCAAGGTTTTTATTTAACACCGTGGCTAAACTAACAAATAAACAGACGTCACCCGAACAAAATATCCCGTTACAGTTCAGTAGTAATGATTTCATGAACTTCTTCACTGAGAAAATAGAAAGCATCAGAACCACAATTGTAAACGTTCAATCTTCAATCGCGCCTTATAATTCAGCTTCAACTATCACCCCGCAAGAACAATTACAGTGCTTTACAACTATAGAACAAAAAGAGTTAAATAAACGTATCACTTCATCTAAAACAACAACATGTTTATTAGATCCTATACCAACTAAACTACTGAAAGAAGTGTTACCTGTAGTGGAAGAGCCTCTCCTCAATATTATTAACTCGTCTTTATCTCTAGGTCATGTTCCAAGAACATTTAAACTGGCAGTTATAAAACCTCTCATTAAGAAACCACAATTAGATCATAATAATCTAGCAAATTATAGACCCATTTCAAATCTTCCATTTATGTCTAAAATATTAGAAAAAGTGGTGTCCGCACAACTGGGCTCTTTCTTGCAACAAAATGATATCTATGAAAAGTTTCAGTCTGGATTCAGACCGCATCATAGCACTGAAACTGCGCTCGTTAAAATCACAAATGATTTACTTTTAGCTTCTGACCAAGGCTGTATCTCAATACTAGTTTTACTTGATCTTAGTGCTGCGTTCAATACTATAGATCATACATTACTCTTAGATCGACTACAAAATTATACTGGTGTTCAAGGACAAGCACTAGGCTGGTTCAAATCATACCTATCTGACCGCTACCATTTTGTCTATTTAAATGGAGAAAAATCGATCATAACTCCAGTAAACTATGGAGTGCCGCTGGGATCTGTATTAGGCCCTCTGTTATTTTCAATATATATGATGCCACTTGGAAATATTATAAGGAAACATGGAATTAGTTTCCATTGTTATGCTGATGACACTCAAATATATATTTCATCAAGGCCGGATGAAAACGCAAAATTTTCCAAATTGACAGAGTGTGTTAAAGATATAAAAGATTGGATGAGGCGTAATTTTCTTTTATTAAATCCAGACAAGACAGAGGTAATACTTATCGGTTCAAAAAAACCGCCCACAAAACCTCGCACAATACAACTTTAACATCATAGGATGTCCTGTTACTTTATCCTCTACAGTAAAAGACCTGGGTGTTATACTCGATTGCAACCTGTCTTTTGAAAATCATATTTCATATGTTACAAAAACAGCCTTTTTCCACCTTAGAAACATTGCTAAGCTACGTAATATGCTATCAGTTTCTGATGCAGAAAAGTTAGTTCATGCATTCATGACCTCGAGACTGGATTACTGTAATACTTTATTAGCTGGTTGTCCTGCATCCTCAATAAACAAGCTATAGCAGGGAACGGCAACTGGCGGCCCGCGGGCCAAAACTGGCCCGCCAGCAATATTTTCTGGCCCGCCGGATTATTTTGGTAGTCCTAAATGCTGCACAAAACTCTTCCACTACTTGAGAAAAGCCGTAGTCGCGCGGCGATTTCACCGCCGCATACTGTGTGAAACGCCCATAGGGAATCATGCGGCGCGGGATTACAATTTAAAGTATAACTGTGCGTTCACACCGGACGCGAATAGCGCGTCAAATTCGCGCCTGCCGCGTCTAGTTATACGCTTGACCACTTTGTGTCCATTCGCGCGTCAAAAGACGTTAGCGGTCAGAACTCTGGTGTACTTTGGACGGAGCGGGCGGTCTGACTGACAATAGCCCACTCGCACTCCCGACATCTTTTGACAGCGCGTATCCGCACTTAATTCTGACCACCTGTACATCTAGCTCTGAGGAGCTGTTTGGTACTGAAACCATTGTCAGTCAACAACATTCTTTTTTTGCAAGGATGTTTGAAATAGTTCGGCAGAAAATAGCCTACTTCATTTCGTCAGTAGGGCAATATGATTTTCGTTTATGTTGCTTAGAAATTTGAGTGATAGGCTTTGTCCTATTTAATTTATGTTATTTATATTTCTTTTTTTTTTTTTTTGTGGCATTTTTTTTCTCTGCTGACAGTACAATGTTAAAATAGCCTACTATTTATATTGACACGAACACAATTTTTGTATAGCATTTATAATTATTATAGGCTACTTCATCTCCTTCTTTCCGTTAGAGACATTTGAATGTGAGATTATGGAAACGAGATCTAAATTTTGTGGACCCGTCAGGTCGGGAAATAAAGCGGGTGAACACCGAGTATATTTTAAGCGGTTGCTGAATAGAACCTTGTGGGAGCGGGATGAAAAAAAAAAAACAGTCCCGCGCAGACCTCCTTAAACCTTAGGTGTGTATGTGTGTGTCCCCGAATAAATAATAATAAAAAAAAAGGAATAAAGTTCAAAAGTCGGACTGTACGGAATGAGGCATGATTGCTATTCACACCTTTATTAAAATGGCTGTAATCTGTTACCACAATAGTACTTGATCTGTTTAAAATGATTTCCTTGATATATGCATAAGGTGTTAAATTAAAATTTAAAAATCAAAATTAAAATTAGTCTAATCCAGTAATTCATTTTTTCTATTTTTGATCTGAGCACAATCAGAAAACCCATCCTTATTCGTTTTTTTCATTTCAGTTCAGGAAATAAATAATGGAAAAACAAGTCGTTTTTCATCTTTTTATTTTTGGTTTTAATTTGAAAAAAAAAAAAAAAGATTGAATGAATGATCCACGGATGGTGATGGACACATCATATTCCACAATTATAGGCCTATATAAGAGTATTTAATTTGTATCCATAGGCCTACTCCGTGTAGCTGGCCCGCCATCTACTGGCTAAAAACAATATTGGCCCGCGGCCAAAGTTACTTGCCGACCCCTGAGCTATAGTTAGTCCAAAATGCCGCCGCTAGAGTTCTTACGAGATCAAGAAAATATGATCATATAACACCGATTTTATCATCACTGCATTGGTTACCTATAAAGTTCCGTATTAATTACAAGGTATTGCTACTGACTTATAAAGCCCTAAACGGCTTAGCTCCAGTCTATTTAACGGATCTTCTATCGCCCTATAATCCATCGCGCTCTTTAAGATCACTAAATTCAAGGCTTTTGGTCATACCTAGGATATCCAGAACCACCAGAGGAGGGAGAGCATTTTCACATTTGGCTCCAAAACTCTGGAATAGTCTTCCTGATACTGTTCGTTGCTCAGACTCGCTCTCCCAGTTTAAAACTAGATTAAAGTCGCATCTCTTCGGCCAGGCATTCATATAATCCTACAGTTCAAACTACAATCCGGCCTCTAGCTCATAAATGCCAGAGGAGAACTGGCCCCCGACTGAGCCTGGGTTCTCCCAAGGTTTTTTTTTCTCCATTAGGTCACCTGATGGAGTTTTAGGACACCATTAGGTCACTTGATGGAGTTTTTCGGTTCCTTGCCACTGTTGCCTTTGGCTTGCTCAGTTGGGGATATTTTGGGGATATTTAATTTAATTTTATCAATCAATAAATTCCTCTTGAAACAAACTTTGTTGTATTATTTTAATTTAATACTGTGAAGCTGCTTTGATACAATCTGTATTGTGAAAAGCGCTATACAAATAAACTTGACTTGACTTGACTTGAAGTATATATTTATATTTAAATCTAGTTCCTACATTATTTTTCTATACCTTGACTCACTGGGTAGTCTAACCTGCAAGATGCCCTTTAAAGGAGAACTTGGTAATTTTTTTAACTTAATAAAACTGTCTAGAATTCATTTGGATGGTTAAACAACCTGTTCTGGTGATATTGGTGACTTTCCCCGCTCCCCCCAGCGTTCCCAGGCGGAAAACCAACCTTGCAACTTGGGGACTACCGTCCCGGCAAGATAGAAATTGGAAGTCTCGTGAGAAGCGAGAACGAGAACGAGAACGAGCGCGAAACACGAATTGCTTTACGGCAATTCGACATAAACACACACGCATGTATGATGTATTACCAGATTACTCACCTCGGTAGACATAGTTCCACACGATACAGTTGGCTTGCTCCGATCAAAACAAACGCACATGAGCAGCGGTAGAGAGGGGGAGGAGGCCGCCGCAAGTGAGTTTTTTACGACCGTGTTGTGAAATATACGCCCCCCCACAGCTGTAGGGGGAGCTCGTGGGGAAAACATGCGACAACAAAAGGAAAAATCAGCGAAGAAGTGACTAGAGTTCGCTAGAGTTGCCGAGTTCTCCTTTAAGAGCAAATCATTTGTGACTCTAATGAGAGCTGTCTCAGTACTATGGTACGGTCTAAATCCTGACTGAAAATCCTCGCAGATATCATTTCTTTCTAAAAAGGAACATAGTTGTGAAGATACTGCCTTTTCTATCTTTGACAGAAAAGGTAGATTCGAGATCAGCCTGTAATTTCCTAATTTTGTAGGATCAAGTTGTGTTTTTTTTAACAAGCGGTTTAATCATAGCCAGCTTAAAGGTTTTTGGTACGTATCCTAGAGACAAAGATTAATTAATGATAGTAAGAAGAGAATCTATGACCTCTGGAAGCATCTCTTTCATTAGCTTAGTCGGTATAGGGTCTAACATACATGTTGTCGGTTTAGATGATTTAATGAGTTTAGCGAATTCTTCCTCTCCTATAGCAATAAATGAATCAAATTTTTCCTTAGGGAGACTAAAATGCACTCCCTGATGCGATACTGTAGTCGACGGTTGCATAATTATAATTTTGTCCCTGATATTATCAATCTTATAAGTGAAGAAGTACATGAAGTCATTACTGCTGTGTTACTTGGACATTTCTGGGCTTGAAGCTTTCTTTTTCGTTAGTTTAACCACTGTATAAAAAAAAAATACCTATGGTTTTGTTTATTTTCTTCTAATAGGATTGAAAAATAAGCAGATCTAGAAGCTTTTAAGGCCTCTCTGTATGCAATCGTGCTCTCTTTCCATGAAATGCTGAAATTTTCTTCCAGTTGCACTCCATTTTTCTGGCTGCTCTCTTAAGGGCTGTAGGGGTCAAATCTTTGCGCGGCAGGGGGAGCTGCCACTCGACCAGTCACGAATATATGCGCCGGCCACTCGACCAGTCACGGATATATGCGCCGGCCACTCGACCAGTCACGGATATATGCGCCGGCCACTCGACCAGTCACGGATATATGCGCCGGCCACTCGAACTTACACAATATGTAAGGTTTAAAAAAACAAACAAATGCAGCGCGCGTCTCGTGGCTCTATTAGCATCGCGCCGGCCACTACCAGCCACACGATCTCTCACTGTTTACATCTATCAGACACTCCTATTGATACACAAAAGCACACATACAGTGCAATACAGATCTTATTTACCTATTTCTCATCTTATCTGTTTTTTTATTCGCTCTTTTTACCCGTATATGGGAGTGCGCGCTCGTGGTTCTATTAGCATCGCGCCGGCCACTACCAGTCACACAATCTCTCACTGTTTACATCTTTCAGACACTCCTAATGATACACGAGAGCACACAGACACGTAGTTGGAACTACGGTGGTAGTCTGTAAGGTGCTATATAAATAAATAAACGAACGAACGAACGAACGATTATGTTTTCAGCTGTGACCCAGAGGTGCCGGTGGAAGGCTGGTGCCAATCCGGTGAAAATTAACAAGGCAAAAAATTTTGTTAACAGTGTTATGGCTACATTTGTTCGTAGCTTAAATGGTGCCATGATTGAGCACCCTCACATTAGACATGACAGTCCTGGGCTATTTTTGAAAGATGGAGTTCATTTCACACCTAGGGGAAATGATATGTTTTTAAATACAATAGCTAACTGCCTTAAAGGCCACATCCAAATGCAGTGAACTGCTTACAGTGGGCAGTGTTACTGCTTTTGAATTTTGCCTTTAGGGCCATTTTGTTAGGCCTAAATATAGCCCTGACCATCATGGCTAATGTTGAGTTTTTTATGTTAATTTAGAAACACCTGTAGCCATAACACTGTTACCTCTGCTCTTCCTCATCCCTACATTACCCCCCCACCCCCTTCCCCACCACCACCATCCCATGGTCTCTGCAGCGACTCTGCTTAATCCTGACTGAAGAATTAAATAAATTCAATTCAATTCAATCTTTCACAGTTGTATGAGCAGTTTTTATGGAATGCATTGACTTTTCATTTCATTGCTTTATGAAGTAAATTTAGAATAATGTTTTGATTATTGTTTTAGTGTTTATCAAAAGTGAGTTGCCACAAACACTAACAGCTGAACTGCAACTTCAGATATGGGGTATTTTAATCAGTAGTAGACTACAAGTTAAACAAAAAGTTAAGCAAAGCAAAATGGTGCAGGCAATGACAGAGAAGGTATAGAGCCATGATGGAAGCTGGAATCAGAACGCTCCACATCTGGAGGACGGATACTGCAATCAGCTCCTCTGGCACATCAACAGACAACATGAGTATGGTTACTGACACACAAAAATCAGGGGACGTCACACACCCTACATGAGAGAAAGATGACAAGGTTAAAAAATACTGGTACAATACATTCAGTATGGCCTGTCTTGGTTAAAAGCCCACTCACCACGCCAAGGTGCAGGCCATGAGTGAGAACATATAACACGGGACAAACATACGAGACACTACAAAACGACAGGTACAAGACATGGAAAAAATAGAAAACATACAACACTGGAAAAGCAATATACAATGGTGAAAACTAAGGGATAGGAACAACCTTAAATATTAACATTTTGCCCAGCTGTAATGAAAACAGCAATCAGGCCAAAAAAAAATCACATGACAATCAATATAAATAAAAATGAGATTTAAAGCTATTTTTTTATAACATAACTTAAAATACTGTATTAATGTATTACTGTAGCACTTCAATAACGCAATATATATGATATAAAACAAAACTAACCATGGATGTTAACTTTTTGAAGCTGGCAACTTAACATGAGAGAATACTTTTTTTTAAATATATAAATTTTTTGTAAATATGTCATGAACTAATCCTTGAATTCCAGAAACTATCTACATAAATATTGACCAGGGAGGTTGCATATGTATTTCACATAATAAAAGGCAAACAGATCAATATCACCTTAGGCCCCGTTCATGCGAACTCTAAGAGATATTGAACAGTCCTTAATGTGACATGGGAAAGCCCACACAAACTATAAGTTTAATCAGCGGTATATGTGTTGGTTAAGGAAGGCACTATGTATAAAGGCTCTATGTATAACTTACAACTGTGTCAATATTGCATGTTACTGTAGCATCGCAGCATGTGATTTGTAAGAGTTGGGCCCCGTTCATGCAGACTCCAACTGAAAATCATCCTGGTATTGGTGGGGTTCGCAGTAAGGTACATCTGACATTGAGGTTAATTTGAGACAACACATGTATGTACGTACTTCTTTTAAAGCAGACATTGAATGTTACTTAGTTCATGCTCCAAGTAACATTTACAATGTTTTGGAGACTCTGAAATATAGTAGCAGTGATCACTCAAAGAACCAAAGTGTGATTGTTTTCCACTCCGATTTGTGTGTTGAACGCTGCTACCCAAACCATAATCCTCACACACATTCACTGTCAGAGCAATGTCATCATGCACAACATCTTGAGCAACAAAGGCCTGTTCAGATGTGTCTTCCATCATCATGACATTGCTCTGATTGACAGCATAGCTGTTGGCACTACTCATATTGTCTACATATGCAACCTCCTCATTACTATTTACAGATGAAATAGGGATGCCACTTACCACCTCATCAATACTTACCAAGCGTGTTATTTTTGGCTGTTGTTCTTCGCCCTTGGAGAAAGAGAAAATGGTTGGCACAGCAGTGTCCTTCAGACATGTCCTTCCCTAATAAAAATTACAGGAAGCATACAAAATATAACATTATTGGTCATATTGGCTGTAAATGGCTGTTATTCACAACACAGATGTATGCGTTTATGTTTCATTATTCGGTCTAACACTAGTATGAATGTACAGATTACATTTAAAAATTATTATTGCTATTAAACAAATATGTAACTGTTCGCAATAACTGTCACAACGGAATCATTCTGTGTTCCGCTGTCTCGCTTGGAGAATCATTTTTCAAACACGAATTTCACAGAGATAATTTTTTTATTTTATCGTATTTGCATAAAAGGTAAGGCTGCACAATATATCGAAATATCGCAAATGTATATTTCGCGATATGCATACCACCACAGCTTGCAATAACTGGGGTCATGAAAAAAAGACAAAGAGAAAATAACTCGCAAAAAATTTTTTTGTAGCTTTAACAAGAATCAGTGTATATCTAATTCATACAGTGAAAACTAAGCAGTGTTTTTTTTTACATTTGATTATTCCATTTCTGTTGATAAATAAACCTAATGTAGGATAACCTAAAACTCTAAACCCAGTGGTTTACACTGATGTTAAAATAACACTTCTTAAGGCCTCATTATACTTCTGCGTCGGACCTACGCCGGAGCCTATACGCCGTAGGGAACGTGTTGGTTTTAATTTATACTTCTGCGTTGTTGTCCGCGTTGACGCGCACCTAGGGAGCATGTGAAACCCCGAGGGAGGGGTTCTGGCAGACCAATCACAGCGCTTGCGTCCGCGTAGAATTGACGCGTTGTTACATTTTTGGAGAGGTGCACGTCAGGGTACGCCGAAGGGTACGCGCGCTACACACAGCCTACGACGTAGCTACGGCGGCAGTTCGACGCAGAAGTATAAATAGGCCTTTATGCTACAGTAAAACACTGATGTTCACTTTCAGAAGTTGTAGGGATGTTTTCTTGTCAAAAAAAAGAATGTGAAACGCATGTAGGTTATATAATTTTAAATATATTTTAAAGATAATTTAAATGTATTTTACACACTTTAAGCATTATCGTATCGCATATAGAATATCACATTATGTAATGAGTTATCGCATTTTTCTTCAATATCGTGCAGCCCTAAAAGCACTGAAATGTCAACATGACATCATGACTTTGCGTAAACATACACGCCACTTTCAAGTCAAGTGGCGTGTTATTTATACGCATTTTGAGCTATCCGCGTGTATGTCCACGCCGAAACGAACCGTCATCTTCCGCGTGTATGTCTACGCCGTTAAACGTCAGAGTGATTCCGCGTGTATGTGTACGCCGTTAAATGTCCGAGCGAAACTGAGCAAAATGTATATCTACATCTGGGGAGCAATATTTTTTTTCCTAGGATGGTAGGGGAACACTCATAAATGGTATTAACCCCAGTGACGGGTAGGTTTAGGGACGCGGTTGGGGTAGGTCATATATATTTATATATACAGTAATGTAACGTTAAGTCACCGGCGTTGATAAACACGCTGAAAATCAATTATGCGTGTTGATAACACGCCAAAAATGGAAATACGAATTGGCGTGTCATACATACGCCATTTCATGAGATCAGTCTGGAAATGTAAAGGTTGGCAAAAAGTGGTCATGTTGCTTGATTTTTGCATGGAAAATCCTAAATTGAACTGGTGTGTCACTAATTTCACCTTAACAGTGACCTAATCAAATATTTAGTAATGTAATGTAAATGAATGTATGATGGTCAATTTTTCGCCAATTTCAACCAATATGTTGCTTGACTCTTTGTAAGGTATGAAACGAGGTGTCTGTACCCTGGAGTCAGTAGTGAAGTGATGACTCTCGAAATGTTCACTGCACAGACGAGAATACTTGTTAGGAGTCCAATTCTGTCGTTTCACGTTGAGCATCCACTGGTCCAGATGTTCTGGATCACCTAGAGGAAAACTTTACACAAACAAATAGATAGTTACCTCCTTCACAGACTACTGTCAAGTAATAGAACTTAAATTACTACAGTGTCCAAAAGGTTGTAACGTTAATAAATGTATTTTAGCTTAAGAATTTGTGGCGGACATCACCGCTAGTGCTAGTCCTCATTCTGTTTCGTTGTACTGTCTATTGAGTAATTACAGGCTAATTTCCTACACATATCTTTGAGGACATGTCAAAAAATACTTCCAATATAGTCAGTGTTAGTAATGTTACGCTAAATTATGAAATCCAGGCGTAACATTATATGACAACGTCTAATCACAGTCTGTTGGATCTTGGAGTGTAATAAAGTTTTAAATGCAATTATAAATAATAAATAAATTATTCGAAATAAAATTAATAAATGAAATTATATTAGAATTTCACTCACCGGAAAAAATGTAGTCCAGGCTTCTTCTGGGACGATCTGTTAATACAATTAACCCCACAGCAAGTCATTATGACAGTGAAATAATCTCGACACGGCAAACACGGCAGAAATGCTAAGATTAGTAGCTGGAATTTATTTATTTTTACGATAAATTACCTGAGGTAACGTGACGGCTAACAGACAGCAGACAAATGGCTAATGACCACAGCAGCGGGAATCCACCTGTCACTCAAATGTGGACACACCCTTAATTATGCAGAACTTTAAGGATTAATCAACTAAACGGATGAGTTATAAAAAAATTCACCCCCCTCACAGTTGTCATGAAGGGCAAACTTAGCTGTATAGACCAAAACCACATACTGACACCAGGCTGTAAAAAGGTTTTTTTCTGCTGTAAAATTTGGCATTTTAACATGGGGGAGATACAGATTTGACTCACTTTTGGCACCAGCCTCAAGCGGCCAGTCAACGAATTGCAGTTTAACTCACTTCCGTGTTGGTTTCAAGAGAGAGACGGGGAGGTTGCCACTTGGTCTCAACGTCAACCAATAGTGCATGTAAGCTGTGCTTTGACCTGTAATTGCATCTATGGATATATAGACATACTTCCTTTCCTTACCTTTTTTCTTTTAGGCATATAAGGTTTTTCTTTGCCTACTCTCTGGGTTTCTTCTGTTTCTTGTTCTGGTTCTCATGACGGTATCTTATTTCCAAACATTTTTAGGTGAGGATCGATACCTGGAACCAGTCGTGAAGGAGGATCTTAATAGACTTAGAAGTTAGAGATGCACCGATTGATCGGCTGGTGACCGGAATTGGCCGATTTTCACGTGATCGGCCGTGTCTGACAAATGTCGATTTTATGCCGGTCAAATGCACTCGGGCGCCGCATGATTAACATCGCGCAACATCAGCATCACACGTGCACACGCAACACACATATAAGGAAACCTCGTGAATTACGTCCGTACAGACCGCAAGCGCGTATTTTTTTTCGGTGTGCATTCACAACGGGGCTGCGTTCCAGTCCAAAATTGTCATGCCCTTCACTTGCTAACTTCCCTCCGTCTCGTTCACTCGGATGTACGTCATTGCGAGTGCCCACTACTGGCGGAAACTGCAATGGGCTGAAGTGGAACGTCCTAAGCCCTTGATCACTTGTGCTGCGTTCCAGTCCACTTTTAGACATGTACTTGCGAACTTCCCTAAGCACTTCCCCTCGGGGGAATCCCTGCCGCCATTTTGAAGTGCGTTCCACTTCGTGAAGTGGACGAGGGAAGTTTAGATGGACAGACCCTCGTTCCCTCAATTTTGACCGAGGGAGCGAGTCTATTTCATATGTACACTTCAGGCACCTATATGTCCCACAATGCAGTACGATTGTGACGTCACCACAGATCTCGTTTTATCACCACCACAACAGACAACTCTATGATATATTATATATATATATATTTATTTAAAACAACCCAAACACACATATAAACATTTGGATGCTGCATTAAACAAATTCTTAAAGGGAAAAAAATGTAAATAATAAATCAACTACAGCTGATTCCAAGTGATCAAGGGCTTAGGACGTTCCAATTCAGCCCATTGCAGTTTCCGCCAGTAGTGGGCACTCGCAATGACGTACATCCGAGTGAACGAGACGGAGGGAAGTTAGCAAGTGAAGGGCATGACAACTTTGGACTGGAACGCAGCCTTGGAATCAGCTGTGTAGTTGATTTATTATTTAAATTTGTTTTCCCTTTAAGAATTTGTTTAATGCAGCATCCAAATGTATATATGGTGTTTGGGTTGTTTTCAATAAAAAAAAATAGTTCTATTTTATAGCGTTTATCTGTTCAAAAAAAATATGTACTATGCAAATTGTAAAATGTTCTATTACAGAAAAGATATAAAATAAATATTTGTGTGTGCTGTAAAGTGGTTAGAAAAAATTAAATCGGAATCGGCTAAAATCGGTATCGGCAGGTCAAACTTAATGAAAAATCGGAAATCGGAATCGGCCCAGAAAATTGTAATCGGTGCATCTCTATTAGAAGTCTATTAATTTGACCTGCAAGGTGTTTTGGTTGATGAGCAGGTTTTCCAGCTTGATGTCGCTGTGGTGGACGCCCCTCTCACTGCATATTCTTGCAGCTGTATATATATATATATATATAATTCGTTACATTTATATAGCGCTTTTTCTGAGACCTCAAAGCGCTTACATATACTTCCTTTCCTTACCTTTTTTCTTTTGGGCACATAAGGTTTTTTCTTTACCTACTCTCTGGGTTTCTTTTGTTTCTCGTTCTTCCTCTCATGACGGTATCTTATTTCCAAACATTTTTAGGTGAGGATCGATACCTGGAACCAGTCGTGGAGGAGGATCTTTTCCATATCAATCCGCTTGGCTGGATCACTTTCCATGCATGAATAGATCAGATCCCTGCATTCTGTGAAGAGGGGAGAGATGTCCGGTTATTATTGTAAGTGTTATACTTTGTGTAACTGATCACATTATTTTAAGCAGTAATAAAAGTTCCTGTATGACCCGTCCACATGCTCTCACCTTTGGAAATGTCTTCTGTGTAGGAGGGCTCACCAAACATCTGAGGGATGTACTCGCCAGGATACTTCCCAGACAGCATCTTATACATCAGTACGCCTAAAGAATACACTGTTGCAGGCTTGCCATGATACTTTCCATGCCTGACCCACTCAGGGGGAGCATAAACTCTTGTGCCTGGAAGAAAGAACAAGATTTGGTCCATTGCAATGGATTTGTATTTCCATAGCTTTTTGTCGATTTATTCACCATAGATTTGTGGAATAATACGTACCACTGAATCTGGAATAAGAAGACTTCTTCAAGCGTTTGCTACAACCGAAGTCTATTAATTTGACCTGCAAGGTGTTTGGGTTGATGAGCAGGTTTTCCAGCTTGATGTCGCTGTGGTGGACGCCCCTCTCACTGCATATTCTTGCAGCAGTGACAACCTGACGCATCACAGCTCGTGCCGTCGATTCCTTGAGGATGTCACCATTTTGCAGTAAAAACAGCCTCATATCTACACATGGCGTGGGCCGCTCTAAGACCAGTAGATATTCCTCTGGTGTCTCGTACCAGTCCAGCAGCTTTATTATTTGAGGAACACTGGGATTTTTGTTCACAAGAGCCATCATAGCGACCTCACTTGGAAGGGATTTGCCGAATAGACCCTACAGGAGAGATAATAGTTATACAAAAGTGAGATAATTAGGGGACATGGTTTAATTTAAATGAATTACGTAAGGAATAATTGACGACAGGCCGTTGAATTATTAGAAAAATAATGCACACCCGAGGTGGTAATGCGGTCACGACGCGAAGCGGAGTGGCCGTTACACCTCGGGTGTGCATTATTTTTCTAATAATTCAACGGCCTGAAGTCAATTATTCCGCTTATACTACAGTTACCACACCTCGAAACATTGTTCAGATTATGTATTTCAAGACGTTTGTAAAGTTTTTGTCATTAAAACGCTCTTGTATGTAGGACTAATTTCTTACGCATCTAATCCCATGCCTCCGTTGCTAATTCCAAAACGTCATTTCAGAGTTAGTAACGGAGGTTAGAGCCGCTGATAGCAGACTAATGCTGGGGACACACGACTAGCTGACACATTCTCTGACTGTTTTCATCGACTGCAGCAGATTTTAAACACCGACTTTGAACACAGACTGAACGCGCTGAACACGCGTTTGGGCATGATCAGTCATAAGTATCAAATTACATTCATAACCGGCCTTAAAGTGTGTTCCCGGCTTTATGCAGTTATTAATGCAGTTATTAGAGAGAGATGTTGCAATAATGAGACAGAAAAGCATGTGCGTCAATATTATTATTTATTAATTAATTCAATTCGTTTTAATGAATTCGTTAATTCTTTTTTTCTTTCTATTATTGACAGATGACAGTAGACTAGCCAAATAAATGAAACCCAAAGCCCTTTTAACAAGTAGGCCTATCAATAATTATTTATTTGTTAAATTATCTGCAATAAAAATCCGTGCTGCAGGACTATCCATTTATTTAGCCTATATTCAGTTTAATTTTCTATTGATTATAGATAGGACTTTATAGTTTATTTATTCAAATTAAACTGCATGTTTCTATTGATTGTGAAGCTAGACATTGAAAATTGCAGATCAAGCGCACGGGGCGAAATGTTTTTTCTTGTTATGATTTGTATCCGATTTTCCGTTATTACAGTTGACTACGCGAAGTGATATGGAACTGTAATGCGGTCGAGACCTGCCTGGAACTACTTTAGCCGTGCGTTTCCCTGAAAATAATGCACACCTTAGAACGTTCGTCAACCAATCAGATTCAAGCATTCAACGGCCCTGTAGTATAATACAGAATTATGTCCTGCATTTGGGTAAGTATAGGTTTGAAGAGTTAAGTAATTGAAATACTGGAAATAGTTACTAAAGCTTCGGTCACTTTTACTGTCGACCGGCAAAAATTTTCAGGGCAAAATTGTGTCATTTTAATGGGAATTTTTGCGTGAGGGTAAAGTCACGCGAATGAACTGTGCTGACTAACAGAAAGCTGCTTGGTACGGAAGTTCATACGCTATTGACAATGGTCCTTTTGTGACTGCAAAATTTTGTTAAAATGTCCTATTATTAATGTGACTGTGTACTCTGAGAGTAATAAAACCAAGAGAGGAATTGCCTACTTACAATACGGACATTTTCCATGGCTTCTGTCTTCAGCACATGTTTGAGTGCCACCTGTTCTCCAAGGGAAAGAAAAAAGAAGATTTTTTTTTGTAAGAATGTTTTACAATGAATTAACTATATGTGCAGAGGTCACATGATTCCAGTAATTAACCTTGATGTAACTTTTAATGAATTTAAATTCCAACTTCCAAGAGTGCAAAAAAACTACCTTTCGTGAATCAGACAAACGGATCCCGTCGTAGACGCATCCATATGATCCTCTACCCAGCATTTTCATAGTTTCATAGTCCTGCGAGACTTCCCCTGTTAAAAAAAAGAGGGACATACAAAATTTACAGTATAAACATTCAGATTAAAAATAGCTGTAGAATGGACACATTATTGTGGTGCCTCACACAACCAAAATCCATCCTCAGTTCACATTTTCATTTGGATAATAAAGACAATGTCCAGAAAAACATGTTAAAATGTAGGTACTTTTTGCACATTTTATGAGTCATGTTGGGGCTTGTTATATAAACTGACCTGTCTTTCCCTTTGAACTTATATGGATCATTTCATCCTCATTCTTCCAAGAAATGTCATCCGATGTCGAAGCGGAGTTGTTGCTCTCCTCAGTCATAGATGGCACAGGCAGAGAAGGATTGCTGTTGTGTGAGCTGATGTCCCTTTGCTCTTGCCTGGTAATGTCTTTATCATCATCCGGCACACTGGTGGGAGAAGACACACTGGTGGGAGAAGACACACTGGTGGGAGAAGACACACAGCTGTGCTTGCTGTACACTGAGTTGTGTTCAGCTTCCCCATCAGAGCATCTCTCAGGCTGTTGGCTGCTCTGCCTCTGTTGGGCTTTGGTGGAAGTTTTCTTGGCTTTCCGAGACAAAACCCATCTAAGGAACTTCCCTTTCTGCTTCTTCTCTACTTTCTCTGGGACAGGCCTTGGTGACACAGATGCAGCAGCATCTTCCTTTACAATGTAACTGTGAGATTTGCACTGACCCATTGCTCCAGATGTCTCTCTGATGTTCTGTCACTAACTTATCACAAGTTCACTGAACGTAAATTGCACAGATCGAAATGAAATACTAAAAATCATGAGATATAACACAGATCGAGAGATATAAAACAATTAGAGCAATTTTTCACCACAGATGTAACAGAAATACAAGTCAGATCGCTTGTACTACCAGACCAGAAATCAACTGAACTGCTCGAAAACCAGAGAAGAGTTCTATGGGCGACTCTGCCTGTGACGTCACGAGTAGTGACGCGCGTCGGCCGGTTGCCAAGGGATTTTTTCGAATGTTTTTTTTCGAATGAAACTTGCAAAAATAACTGCTATTGTTTTGACAGAAAATGTATATCTTTATAAACTTATATGTAAGGGATAATCCACGGCTTGCTGTGCATTAATTTTCCCCCCCAAATTAATCAAATGTGCCCATCTCAAACAAATATCAGGGATAATATTGTGGTCAATAAAACAAAATCAATTTGATTATAATTAACATGATAACGTACGTTCAAAACTAAAGTAGCCTAAATTCACCTTTATTTTTATGTATCTGTCAGTCTGAGACTTCGTTGCCATAACGCAATATGTCACTTGCGTGTGTCTTGCTTCGGACTTGACTGACGGATCTAAATAGTCTAACGGCAGGCTTAACCGTAGCTAAATGTATGCGTTTTAAAACGAAAATGCACTACTAGTGTAAACGTAGATGTTCCACAGTCTCTCGATACAAATATGGTTCTTTCATTGAGTAGTCGACGGCAGGAAGAAATCAAACCAAACAATTTCTAAACTTTTTTTTTCAATGATCAAAGGTAGTGTGTCGATTCAATTAAAAATACACATATCACATATTTTAAAATATATCATACCGTAATTCATTGTTCATCATGTTTGTTCGACTTTCAGGAGATCTCTCCTGCCAGGCTGTTGTCGAAAATAAGATATTGTTCTTAAGTGACTTGCCTGGATACATAAAGGTTAATTAATTAATTGCAATTTATATGCTACAGTTTTTTGAGTCCAGGAACACATAAAGACTAAAAACTGAGCTAAAAACAGCGCGCGCTGTCAAAGCACGTTAAGACGCTGCTCCGCCAATCTCCAGCAGGGGGCGCTCAGTATTAGCGGCGATAGAAAACACCAGTCCGCATGGAGTGAGTGAGTGTAGCAAACAGACTCATGCATGCTTTCCTCACGTGTGATGTGTGCGTATAGTACCAACTTGATTTATGTACTTCAGCTCATGTTAACTGTTTGATGAAGTCAATTTATTATGTTGGTTGATATTCCTTGTTTAAGGAAGCTTTACATAGAAGTAGTGATTGATTTGTGTTCATGTATTCAAACGATGTTGCTTATTGTTCATGAAAGTGTTTCTGCTACATCTCATTGTGTGCATCTGTTTAGTTAGCCTATTGAATTGTGTTTCTGTTATGTTATATATTGATTTATATTATTATATGCGTTGCTTTAGACCACACACCCATGAAAACACATGTAGGCCTACTCATTTGTGCTTATGTGCTGAACCTTTATTGAAGCTGTGTGGAATTAATGAGGAGAAAATAAAGAATCAAAGAACTTTCATGCTGCACTGTAAACAATTATGCACTGTTAACTTAGTTAAAATAAGTTCATATACTTAGGCTAATTGTTTGTGCTCTGTTGACATTACTAATTTAGCCAACTCCAAATGTTTTATTTGAATCCAATTTGTGTGTGAATAAAATCTGTTAAATAAACTTATTTCAAACTAACCACTGTACCTGAAAATATAAAACGATCTGTAATCATTACTTCTGTAATCCAAAAGGATGGGAAAATTGATAACACAATAGATGCACTACTTATTTGGGACACAAGCTGCAAGATTGTCACACTATCTCACAAACATAAAAACAAACATTTAACTTTAATATAAAGAACATTTTTCCTTGCCCTCCATCTATCCTTTCAATCCCATCTCTCCATGTATCCTAACTATCCACCCTTCTATACTGTCCTGTCTCGTCTTCTCACACGAAAGAACAAAACACTTGCTTCCTGTACTTATTCACCAGGATAAACTCCTGGCAAATGTTTTCCTTTCTGACTTTATCCAGTATTTCTTTGTGAATGTGACAGACTGATACACTGTTAACATTGTGCTTCTCAGCCAGGTCTTCATCCTCCTCGGAGCACCGAAGCTCCTCTCCTCTTCAGCAGAGGCAGGAACAACCACAAGAAGTCGTACAAGTGCTTCTACTTGGTTGAAAAAGCCACGAAGTTCAGGCAACTGATTCCTCAGAATAGTTGCGGCCTCTGAACTGGTTGGGTATGTGTTTTGGAGCTTAAACATGTTCAGCTGCACCTTCAGTGACCTTTGGTTTAAATTCAGGATACTGGTCCACCACAGCAGTGTTTTCAGACCAACCTGATCAAACCTCTCCTTCAGTATCCAGCACCTTGAAGCTGATGACGGTCCAGTGCTAATGTAAGTGCTTTTAAGTAGTGTTACACAGTTATAACGTTAGTCTGTGTGGTAAAAAAAAAAAAATGTTGTCAGTTCTGTGATCGTGCTTTTGAATCGTTGTCAGAATTTTGCTAGCACAAGAAAATCCATGTTCCTAATGTTGTTTTTAAATGTAGGCTAGTATTCCTGATTGCCATGCCATGGTCCTACAACTACTCCCACCATTCAAAGAGAAGTTAGACGGTGTTATCCTTCAAGCAGATAAGTAGAGATTATTCAACAAATCTCATTAATCTGTAATGTTTTATGTTTTGGTTCTGTTGATCATGGTTGTGCTGTCCTTTTTAAAAATTGTTTCAGGAATTTGCAACGCTGATGTCCTGCAATCTACATTTGCCAGTGGAGTCCACACTTTATATTGCTTTATGTAAACATTGGGTAGTTTTAACCTATGACCCGTAGGCTTATTATTGGCCGACTCTGGTCGTGTGTGATGACCCAGGAGCTAGCCAATAGTGAGCCTGTGTTCTGATGTAGAACCCATAAGCGCTGCACTGTTTACACTACGTCAACAGTGTAGGAGAATGACATGGAAAAGAAGAGATTATTCAACAATGTCGTTATTTTGGGGTTATTTTGCGCACAAAAAGTAATCTCGTCACTTCATAATATTAAGGTTGAACCAACGTAGTTATATGTACTATTTACTGATGTTTTTACCACCTTTCTGGGCTTTGACAGTTGCAATGACATTGATGTCAATGGAGGGACAGAAACCTCTCAGATTTCATTAAAAATATCTTCATTTGTGTCCCGAAGATGAACGAAAGTCTTGAGGGTGAGTAATAATGACAGAATTTTCATTTTTGGGTGCAAACATGCATTTTAGTCTGGTGGTAAATGTCATGTTTAACATTATCATGTAGTCATGTATGCAATTCACATTGCAAGGCTTGCAATTAAGTTAAATTATTTCTGTCACAAAGGTTTGGGCTGGATTCTGGCAATGTGTGCTCTATATAAACTGAGAGTCTATGACTGCCTTTCCACTGATACTCTGATGGACCTGATGAGGGGATGATATTGTTAATGAGCTGGGTGATGAGTAGACAAAAGTTGTAGAATAAAACTTTAAATCTGGCAACCCCACTTCCAAAAGTTTAGTTAGTTGACAGTGCGCTTGTAAACGGACACATTGAGTTGATGTATTTTAACCAGGGCAGAAGAAATATCAGTTATTGATCACAACATCAGTAGTGTTTTATCCATTAGTGTTTATAGTGGATAATTAGTTTTATCCAAACAAATTAGTCGTTAAAACCGATATCTGGTTTTTATTTACACATCTTTTGTGCTGTCTCTCTCTGTCAAAATATATAAACTCAGTCCATAATATTTCATTGTTTTTTTTCTCTTTCTTTTCTGCCTTTTAGACGCTTTCTTGACATCAATCCTGAACGTGGATCAAAAACAAAGAAAGGACAATTAACTTCAAAGAAAACTGGCCAAGTTATGCAAAGAAAAGAACACCACTGTAAGCCTACAGGTTTCCTCACTTCTGCGAAAACTTGCAGACTTTGAATGGGATTTCGTTTGCACTTTTATGGACTTCAAAACAGAAACAGCACTTCACTGCCATTATAAAGCTTGGAAGAGCCAGGACATTTATTAAAATAACTCAGATTGTATTCGTCTGAAAGAAGAATGTCATATAGACCTAGGATGACTTGAGGGAGAGTAAATCATGTGCTAATTAAAATTTTTTGGGTGAACTATCCCTTTAATTAAGCGCTTAGTGTTACCTGTTTGTTGTTAAAGTGTTAAAATTGCATTTTATGTTTTAAAAAAAATCAGCCAACATGTTCACAGAAGGCAATTTTCTGATCTTTGCTTTTAACCAAAATAAATGTTTTAAAACCCAGAAAATGTTGTTTTCTTTTTCCTAGTGTGACTACTCTTATGAAACCTTAACGTATAATATTTTAATTATGTAATTATAAAAGCAGCATTCCCTGTAAAATACAATTTATTGCTGTAGACAAGTTTAATATTGTAAAAGTATGTGGTATATACTGTATTTGGTAATTACAGTGGAGTACTGTAAATGCTTTTTACTGTACTAGTGCTGTAAAAATACAGTATGTGAGGAAACTACACACTAGAAGCCTATTAGGCCATGGCATTGTTTCTTTTGTTGCTAAAAAAAAAAGACATGTTCAATAAAAATATAATTGGATCAGTGTAATGTTGCTGTTGTATGTGTGTATTTTACATGGCTCTATTGATTGAAAGATATTTTGAGTTTCAGGAACTAAAAGTTAAGTTGGGCCCGTTAGAATATATAATTTAGTTGAATTGGTAATGGAGTAATGCTTACTTAACAAGCTGAGTTAAATAAATGGGTGGGGAATGATTGTTTAAACTAAGTATCTTCAGTTACTGTAACTCGGTTATAAGTACATTCAACTTAAATGTTCTATTCCATTCCATTATGGGCTTAAGTACATTGAACGTAGTCCACTTGTCTTATTCAACTAATGCTTCATTACTTAAAAAATTGAAGGCAACGAGTTACCTTGGTTTTTTTAAGTAGATTCTACTTCTCCGGGTTTACAGTGTATAGTACCTTGTGTGTAAGCAAGTAAGGTGAGAAATAATGTGGTATAGTTAAAATCTATATGACTTGAGCTTTATTGTCCCTTGCATAATTTGAATGGTTTATTTCTTCTATTTTTGAGTTCCAAAGAGTTGCTGCTAAAAATGTACAGCAGGAGATTTTTGTCTCTGGACATCCATAATTCGTGTTTCATGGAAATCTTCAAATCCATAAAGGGATAGCCTGGCCAAAGACAAAGTTTTCTTGCAACAGGTTAATAAATACATGGAAATGGATTTAAAATACAAATACAAAATACTGTGTGAACATTTTTATTTAAATACAAATACAGTATTTTATATTTTGAAAATACACAGAATACATGTGAAATTGGCCATCCAGTGCAGGTATAGGTCACAGTAGTCTCAGCCTCAGACGTCACGCCCACGGAACGTTGGCTAAACGTCTGATGCATATGGTACACTAAACTGGAAACACTTCAGGAATGTCGAAGTCGTCATCTGATTGGTTGAATTTTATCGGATTTCCGGGGGGCGCGAGTGTCGCGTTTATTTTCGGTCCGCCGGGAAACAAATGTCATGACGCCAAAACCCCTCGTGGAAGAAGAAAGCCGTTGTTTTTACAACTGAGACAATGAGCGCTTACCACGATCAACTAAACGCTGTATTTTCAAAAGTATGTGAAGTTCGCGGCTCCATTGATACAGTAAACTTGCACAAGGTTCTTGAATGAATAATTTATTAGATGCACGCCGGTCTGTTATTGTAGGGACATCAACATTATATTGTCACGCCCCTAAATATGACGCGGTACAAAACAAACTGTGATTGGTTGTGTTACATGTCAGTCAAACGTCCTCTTGGGCGGTCCTTGGCCAAGAAATGCTGCAATAGAGTCCAGACCTTCTGCCGTCAGTCTGAAGGTCTGGCTACGCGAGACTAAGGTCACAGTGAATGAAGAAACTACATAGGCCTACTGACTTTTCATTCCTAACTCTGCCCTTTCTTTCTTTCCATTTTTTTCATTGATCACATCCATCCATCATCCCAGAAAATTGTCAATACTGATGGCCATTCGGGTGAAATACTTGATAGCTGTTAACATAAACTGCCAACATTAAGGCCCGTACACACCGGGACGAATATCGGCGCGCGTTATTCGCCAGCGTTTTTCAACGCGTTTTTTGTGTTCACACCCAAGCGATTTTCGCTGACGATGAGCCGAGTGAACATGCAAATTCATTCCCTGACATTAGATGGCGCTTAATGTAAAACAGAAATACAATACCACTCCATAACAGTCTATACTCTGCAATACCACTCCATAACAGTTCTCTTTTATCAAGATTTTTGTAATCGCTGTCGCGTTTGTCATATAGTTCTTTATGTTCCGACACCAACGAGACCAGCAGCTCTACATTCATCTTGCCTTGCCTCTTCCTCGTCTTATTTCTTCCCGGCAGTGTCTGTCTATGGGCAGTGTAGACGCTACTTGGCGTATATCTTCTTCGCTGTTACGTATGTGTAACATTTTTTCGCGCGCGAAATTCGTCCCAGTGTGTACGGGCCTTAAAGTTGGCTAAATCTCAAAAACCCGTCAAGAACACCAGGGGCCCGTTCTTCGGACGTTGCTTAAAACATCCAAGACCAAATGAGACATCCAAGATGATATCATCGTGCTAATCATGATCCGGATAAGTGGGTTCTTCGAACACACCTGTTGTTTATGATTAGTATCGCTGGATTGAGTTATCTCAGAGCCCGTCTACGGAGAGCCTTGGCACTTCCTATTAGTCCCATTGTATCGATCTTGGTTGCAATTCCATTACAATTCCACTGGAGGTGATCGCGGGCGAGTGCGGACTGAATGGGGTCTATGGGGCTAGACGGCTAAATTTGTCTCTTTCACCCGATTGCCGTTGAGAAATCTCAGATTTGATTGTAGGTTTTGCAAGTTCAACATGGGTTATAGGTCGAAAATTGAATGAACGAGTACTTATGTCCTTTCGATTTCTTACAGGTTGAGTTGTTGTTGCCCATAACACGCTAGCATTCTGCTAATGAACGATGCCGCTTGATGGCATCGTGGCATCCGAAGCGGGACCAGAAACAAACAAAACAAAAACTCTTCTAGCACGTGTATTTACCTGTGTCAGCTGTGTTGTGTGTTTGCCTGTGTCAGCTGTGTTGTGTGTTTGCCTGTGTCAGCTGTGTTGTGTGTTTGCCTGTGTCAGCTGTGTTGTGTGTTTGCCTGTGTCAGCTGTGTTGTGTGTTTGCCTGTGTCAGCTGTGTTGTGTGTTTGCCTGTGTCAGCTGTGTTGTGTGTTTGCCTGTGTCAGCTGTGTTGTGTGTTTGCCTGTGTCAGCTGTGTTGTGTGTTTGCCTGTGTCAGCTGTGTTGTGTGTTTACCTGTGTCAGCTGTGTTGTGTGTTTACCTGTGTCAGCTGTGTTGTGTGTTTACCTGTGTCAGCTGTGTTGTGTGTTTGCCTGTGTCAGCTGTGTTGTGTGTTTGCCTGTGTCAGCTGTGTTGTGTGTTTACCTGTGTCAGCTGTGTTGTGTGTTTACCTGTGTCAGCTGTGTTGTGTGTTTACCTGTGTCGGCTGTGTTGTGTGTTTCCCTGTGTCGGCTGTGTTGTGTGTTTACCTGTGTCAGCTGTGTTGTGTGTTTCCCTGTGTCAGCTGTGTTGTGTGTTTACCTGTGTCAGCTGTGTTGTGTGTTTACCTGTGTCAGCTGTGTTGTGTGTTTACCTGTGTCAGCTGTGTTGTGTGTTTACCTGTGTCAGCTGTGTTGTGTGTTTACCTGTGTCAGCTGTGTTGTCGATGCCTCGAGAGAAAAGAAAGTGCAGAGCGCGAAAGCACCAAAGTGACTGAAGGATTGCCGTAAAGCACTATCACTGTGTATGACGTCATTGACATTTTAAAAGACTTTTTTAAAGCAAATAAGTGACTCTAAAAAATCTAACACCCAGCAATGTGTAATTTCTTTGCATCTCCTTTTGAATACAACATTCAAATTACTAGACAAAAAATTATATCCTGAGAAAAGTGGAATTTGATGGGTATAGCGCCATAGACCTCCGCATGGACATAGCGCCCCCGCATGGACAGAGAAGTGTTACTGCAGCCAGTCCAGAAACCGGAAGTAACCAGAGAGTGCCAATTCTCTTCCTATTAGACATTCTCTGGTTATCTGAGATAATTGCGCGTTCTTGTGTTGGTTTAAAAGGGGATATGTATCAATAGTAGAAACAATGATCAGCAACGCTGCTATTGGCTGTTCAGCATGGCCAAAGAATGTGCCCAGTTTTTCTCCCAAGCAGAACAAGAGCTTTTAATGGAAGGTGGGACGGCCCGAGTGGTGGCCGCACAAGAGCGGTAATGTAGTTGTAACCACACACACACACACACACACACACACGAATAATCTTTATTTAAACTTATTTTGTTATTCACATTCATTTCAGTATAATAATGGATCATAACCACACCAAACAAACAATATTAATCGCTTCTTTATTGGGTTTTCATGTTTACATTTACAGCACATTTTTATATACATAGTTACTGATTTGAAGTGCACACAAATTAGTTACGTTGTATATGTTACATATATTTGTTTCTACTTTGAGTTTAAGTTTACTGTCCGTGATGAACTTCAGGCATGGTCCGCTGCAGCCGCATCCTGGCGTGACAAGGATTAGAGTCCGGGCAGGAACAGAATTGAAGTATTATTGGTTACGCCCGGACCTACCATTTGCTGGGAATTGCCCGGGGGAGGAAGAAACGCTACTGTCTTCATAAGTTGATTTATTTAGTTGTATATTTACGATATTTGATTACATTTTTGCTTTATTTAAGGTTATATGTTGAATAAAGTTCAATTGTTTCCCCTCTTAATTTGTAATGGGCCCATCCTTTCCTTTATAAGCTGTTGCTTTGTTCATTTGAGCAGGTCAGTTTTAGTTTGTTTCGTTGGTTTTTGTCTAACTGTTTTTGAGCTCATTTTCTGTCTGTTTGTTTTATTTTATTGTCAGAAATGTATGAGTTTGTAAAATTAAATTTTTTTCTTGGGTTCAAATAAAGACCCTTTTTTTTTTTTTTTTTTTTGCAAAGCTTGTGTTCCTTGTTCTTGTCTTCTCGGTCCCTCACAGAAGGTTATGCCGAATTTGAGTCTTTAATTAAAATGACAGGGAACACCTCAAAGTCTGCAAAAGCCAGGAGAGAGGGCTGGCAAAAAGTAGCAGACAAATTAAATGCGTAAGTGCTGTCCATGGTCCATGTTTCTATCACTTTCTACAGTATGTAGTTTTGCATTTTAATAATTTCATATTTACTTTGTTCTTTTATGTCAGAGCCACCACGGGACCCACTAGAACATGGGGACAAGTAAAAGTGAAGTACAAGAATATTCTACAAAATGTTAGCCTTTAATTCTTATACTGTCTTTATTTTAAAAAGCCACTTTTTTCCCCTCTTTTTAAAAGCCACTGTTAAATAATGTGTTTGTCTGTTTATAACAACCACCAAGAAAAAGGCTGAAAAAATCAATAAAACAGGTGGTGGTCCTGCACCACCACAATATACCCCAGCAGAGGAGCTGGCCCTTGGGTTGAATGAAAACCGAACCATTGTGGAGATGGGCATCCCCGGGGGCAGCTCTTCCTCAGACCCAAAGCCAGGGACCAGTAGCAGCAACACCTTCATTACTGGTAGGCTAAATGAGCTTTCAATTCTCTTAGTACACTGTCAAATGATTTGTTGCTGCATTAAATGAAGTATAATCCAAATGGCTGGTACAGTCATTTCAACCGTTTGTGAAAGTGAAAACTTCTAAACTTTTAGTTAATATAAAATATGTTGCCATGAGTTCTTGATCACATAATATTTTTTACAGTGTAGTTAATTGTAATGACATTTTTTCCCCCCTCTTTTGTGCAGTTTTACATAATACACCAACACTTTTACCTGTTCCCAAGCAAGTGGTGGCTGAAGCATATGCAGTAAGTTGTGTACTTTTTCTAACTTGCATAAAGGGAAGAAAGTGCAACACTTTGTAATGCCCATTTATTTCCATTGCACAGGACAGTGAAGAAACCCTCTCAGATGACTGTCCTTTGGAGGAAGAACCTGTAAGTGCATAAATAACTTTACACTCATTTGTATATACTTGTGTACCTATTCTTTCTGTCTGCAATATGAGTCCACACCTAGAGAAAGGCTTGCAGAAGAGTCTGCACAAAAGAACTAATACAGAGGTGGACAGTGTTGTACTTTTACTTTTTACTTTTGTTGCATGAGGCATGTTTTGGCCCCTTTTTTTTTTTTTTTTACAAAATGACACAGGGTGACATCCATTCCCTATATAAACGGCATCTTCAACAAAAAATCAAGCATTTTGACCTGAAAAAACACAAATTAAGAGGAGAAATTGAACTCGACAACTTGAAAAAGAGAAAAATTGCACTAGAGATTGAGTTGCTTCAAAAGGACCTTCAGAGTAAGTGCTAATACACCATTTGACACATAGTAGTATCGCTGACTTTACATAACTATCTCTTATTGCAGGCAAAAGATGACTTGCTGGCTTTTCTTTATAAAGAATTGTTTAAATAAAACTCCAGGAACTAAGCATATTTGTCTTGTCTTTTATTACACATTCAAAAATGGTGCTCCACAATTCTGTCCCGTGCAGCTCTGCCACTAGGTTGGTCCAAGTGCACTGGCTGGAGGTCGTCGTCATCAGGCTGCACCCCCACCACAGGGCTCCTCTCCTTTCTGATAGTGGCAATGTTATGCAATATGGCACATGGAACAATTATGCAGTGCCGCTGCTAGCCATTTTGGTGCCCTAAGCATAATTCCTTTATGATGCCCCCCACCCCGAGAAAAAAAAAAAAAAGTTTGTTTTTGCCAGTTTAACTTTTTATTACCAAACATATAACTCAATACCAATAACACAGCAGCATCACACTATAAAACTTAAGAAAACTAAAAAGATAGTAAGTAAAATCTTCACAGCTTTGCTGACTTTGTAAACATATGTAGAATAGCCAACACACACACATTTGAAAGTGCAAACTTTTCTTCAGTAAACAGAATAGCAAAATAAAAAAAATATCAAAATAATCCAGACATGTTTTTCCCAAATTCAATGTCACTTTGAATAAATTACATTTATTAGACAAAATATTCAAACAAAGAATCTCATACCGGAAAAAATTATAAACATTTAAAACTGAAAGCATGGCAGCCAAGGAGTTCTCCCCCTTTATTCCTTATTTATCAACTATTTGATAAATCTAATCTAATATAATATAAAAGCATAATAGAATGAGGTGCAATAATGCACACAATTAAACAGTATTGTTTGCTTTATATCATTCATAATGACATTTTATATTTTTTATATATTTAACAGGAATTGTTTGCCTACCATGTGCACTGCACTGACTGCTAACGTTAACTGTTACTGAGAAAGTATTAACCACCTTCACGTCAAAATAAACCATAAACTACTGCTCAATATCTAAAGAAAGATAGTAAAGAAAGTAACAGCTAGCTGGCGTCAGTTATTTGTAAAATAGGTCATGTTTAACAGTAAAATCTCAATTTAGCTTGCACCGAAGTTATAATAACATAGTTTGCTAACATTAACGTCAGCAAGTTCGAGGCGCGTTACGATTAGCAGCAGCACGTGGGAGCGGCGGCGCTGCAATTATGTCACAGTCAGGTGATACCCTCAGACTTTTCAGACACTGTGAAATCTTTCCTTTAGTTGCCCAAAGGTTATTTCAATGCGTGCCCTTGTCCTGGCTAGAGCTGCATTGTAACGGGTTTGTAGTCCAGGGTTTGGGTCAGGGAAGGCCGTCATAAAATTCTGCCTGCAGGCATAGCCCCTGTCTCCAAGCAGGATCCCGTCAAAATCCCCTGTATAATGGAAAAATGCAGTTTTGTTAGGCTCAGCATAAGTGTGTGTAATACTGTGAGCTTGACATTTATATGTTCCCTTACCACGTTCAAATAATGTGCATAAATGTGACTCTCTGAAAATTCTTGAGTCATGCACTGATCCTGGCCATTTTGCTTCCACATTTGTGATATGGAACATAGTCACACACCATCTAAGAGATTTTAGTCAGTGTTGAAAAGGCCAGCTATGCATATATTGAGACATTAGCGCCCCCTTGTGACTTTAAGACGCATTAATCTGATGACTCAGTAATTTTCCTTTTAACGGGAAGCAGTTCGGAGAGCTCGTATAGAGACTTTGCTAGTGTCCCGCTGTTACTGTTGTTGTTGCAGAGTGCGTTCATATACAAAACCACTCATTCTACGTTACTCCAAACTACTCTGTCATACCCTCTACTACTTGTACTGCAATTGTTCACTCAACTCAATTCTACGACTGTAAATGTCTCTACAAGCCTCAATCCATTAAAGTGTACTTCGTCTCTGACCGGACGACTTATGTCTGCTCAATATCCACCAGAACCACACTAGTCTACCCAATAAATGGTCCTTCGAGCCGGAGTTGAGGAGCTGTCATAAGAATGATGCATCAGAGTGATCCCGATCCTAGACCTGACCTTCCTGAGCCCACCGTCAGACCCAGACGATCGGTGTGGCTCCCTAGTTACCTGTCAGACTTCGAGCTCACTGATCATCAACAGAGGATACAGTCGAGACAGAGAGTAGATTCTTCCTCTGAGATGAGTGATGATTCAGAATTGCGAGGAGCGGCTGCACCCAAACTCACCGCCACCTCCCGTGAGTATAGAGCAAGTATGCAGCCATGGCAGCCTTTGAAAGAGTGGAGTCCCAGTAGAGAGTACGAACAACAGCGAGCACATACTTCCCCCCTCCCTGAGCTGTCTTCAGAAGTCTTAGTAGAGTTCCAGCAGTTGCGGAAGGAGACAGAGGAGTTGCGACGTCATTCCCATGAGCAGATAAAGAAACTTGAGGAGAGGAATGAGGCCCTGGAAGCACAGTTGAGTCTACTTACAGTGAGTGATCGTTCCAGTCGCCATACACAGAGTACATCTTCCCCTGTTCCTCAACCCCGTGTCCATACCCCGCAGATCAATACTATTGTCAGGCCCATCCCTCTGCCTAGATCTAAGCTACCTCAGAGACCAATTGACAACCCAGCGGAGTCATTCAGACAAGATCGCCTGCATGACTTAGAACAGCGGCTTCAGCAGCTGGAGAGGACGTCACAGCCTAATTACGCCCGACCCACACAGCGTCAGTCTTTTCCACAGACATCTTACGACAGAGTTGATTATAGCCAAAGTGGTTACAGCTCAAACAGATTACGTATTCCTCCCAGTCAAGAGATTACCTATAGGGGACCAGCTCCCACCATCCCGAACTTCGTTAAGCCAGATCCTAGAGAGTTTTCTCGGCTGCGCATTGCTCTGGAGAACATTCTGCCAGCGGACGCTACAGAGAGGTTTAAGTACCAGATTCTTGTCGATCACCTGAAGTTTGAGGAATCACTACTGATTGCAGACTCATATTGCAACTCATTATTCCCTTTCTCAGAGACTATGGAGGCGCTTAATCAACAGTATGGACAGCCCCACCAGTTAGCACTTCAGCGAATAGCCGAGCTTATGGACGGTCCGAATGTCAGTCACGGAGATGTGAGAGCCTTCCGGATGTTCGCATTGAAAGTTCACTAGTGAGTATCCTTCAGCAATTGGGGAATAAAGGCTATGTGGAGCTAGAGTGTGGTTCCCATGTATCAAGACTGTTGTGTAAGCTTCCACATGATCTGCAGACAAGTTTTCGACGGTCTGTCCATCCCCAGCAAGTTCCTATACCCACTTTGCTGGATTTATCAACATGGTTAGAGTTTGAGCTGCAAGTTCAAGAAGACAGCACGAGGTTCTATCCTCTAGCAAGTAAATCTGTAACCATTCACAAAAGGACACACCAGCGAGACACGAGACAGCCATTCAAGGCCACGAGTATCTTCCTTGGCACGGAGAAAGACAACAGGGACATTCCAGTTAAAGTTCTTGACCCTATGCCCAGAGACAGGAAGACATTCTGCCCGTATTGCGACGCTCAAGACCACTACCTGAATGGGTGTGTTAGTTTCCAGAAACTAAACAGAGATCAGAAAGTACAGTGGATACAATCACACAAGAGATGTTGGCGTTGTGGACGAGCACATCAAGCTGCACAATGTAACCTCAAGACACTCTGTAAGATTTGTAATCGCAGACACTTATACGTCCTTCACGAGGTTATTGATAGATCCTTTGCTGAGAAACCTAAGATCGGACCTTCAGAGAGCTGTTTGGTGAACACGACTGCAGAGACACTGTACCTAGATCGGCCCACTGACAGCCGGCGTGTCTTGTTGAAGATTTGTAAAGTACTATTAAGAAATGGCAACCACTGCTTAAAGACTTATGCCCTCTTGGATGACGGGTCTGAGCGCACAATCCTCCTTCATTCAGCAGCACAGCAGCTCGGATTGACTGGTCGACCAGAAGAGCTTGTACTGCGTACAGTCCGACAAGACCTCCACATGCTTCAGTGACATTCACAGTGTCACCAGTGTCCCAACCTAAGGCCACATTCAGGATTCATCAAGCCTTTACAGCAGAGACACTGGGATTAGCTGAGCATACTTATCCAGTAGATGAGTTACAGCGTAAATACGGCCATTTACAAGGTCTACAGTTGCCACATGTTGAATCCGTCCAACCTCTCCTCCTTATAGGGTCGGATTACCCTCACCTCATCACCCCAGTAGAGCCAGTCCGTCTAGGCCCACCTAATGGTCCTGCTGCCATCAAGACCCGACTAGGTTGGACCTTGCAAGGTCCCACTCAAGAGATCAAGCATCGCCTTCACAGCCAGCAGTGCCTCTTCACAGCTACTTCAGGCTCATATACTGATCTGTTCAGACAAGTTGAGAAATTGTGGCAACTAGACGTGCTCCCTTACCGCAGTGAGAAACTCATTACCCGTTCGAAGCAAGATCAAGATGCTATTTCACTGCTCGAGTCCAAGACTACCAGAGTGTCAAGTCAAGTCAAGTCAAGTCAAGTTTATTTGTATAGCGCTTTTCACAATACAGATTGCATCAAAGCAGCTTCACAGTATTAAATTAAAATAATACAACAAAGTTTGTTTCAAGAGGAATTTATTGATTGATAAATGAGAGTGTCAGTAGATGGAGTAGCCAGATACGCCACACCCTTATTAAGAGTGAAAAATATGCCTCTCCTGCGAGCCTCCCCAGAAAACACTCTACCTTGCCTCCGAGGAATAGAGAGGCGATTAGCCAGGGATCCAGCACAAGCAGCAACCTACCAGGTGGAGATGAACAAGTTGAAGGAGGCTGGATATGCCCAAGTGATACCTCCTGACCAAGTGGACCAAGCAGAAGAATCTTGGTATATTCCCCACCATATGACTCAACATAATGGCAAGAACAGAGTCGTCTTCAATTGTTCATTCGCGCATGGAGGGAAGAATCTCAACCAATTGCTCCTCCCTGGTCCCACACTAGGCCCTTCCCTGATGTCTGTACTCCTGAGGTTCCATCAACATACTGTCGCCTTGAGTAGTGACATTAGGGGCATGTTTCATCAGGTGCGACTACTACCTGAAGACCGCCCACTGTTAAGATTCCTCTGGAGGGACCTCAACCGAGACAAGTCCCCGCAAGTATATGAGTGGCAAGTTCTTCCCTTTGGGACGACGTGCAGCCCGTGCTGTGCGACCTTCGCGCTCCAGAAGCATGTCATCGACCATAGTCAGCCAGGTGAAGATATCCTAGAATGTATAGAGAAGTCTTTCTATGTAGACAACTTCCTTCAGAGTTTTAGTTCCCATGAAGAAGCCAAGGCACTGGCGTCCAAGTTGCGAGATCTCCTTGCCACAGGAGGATTTGATCTGAGACAATGGGCCAGCAACGTCCCTCAAGTACTTGAACATATCCCATCAGACTCCAAGTCAAGTAGCCTGGTGTTGTGGCTGACTCAAGTGCAACCAGATGCGCAAGAGTCTGCACTCGGACTACACTGGCACTGTACCTCCGACACGCTGTCATACAAGCATCGTCCCATTGAATGCTCTGCCCCTACTATGCGTCATATATACAAGGTATTAGCCAGTCAATATGACCCCCTAGGGTACATTGTCCCTTACACCACAAGAGCTAAAGTTCTGGTCCAGCGTCTGTGGGACAAGAAAAGGGAATGGGATGACCCTCAACTTCCAGACGAGCTGCTCCAAGCCTGGCGGTTATGGGAGCAAGAGTTACCAGACATTCAGCGCATTTCACTTCCCAGATGTTACTCCACGGTAGGGTTGGATAACCCACAGAGTATTCGAGACATACACATCTTTTGTGACGCTTCCGAGCGAGCCTATGGCTCAGTAGCCTACCTCCGAACATTCAGTCCTCAAGGGTATGTAGAGATAGCTTTTTTGACTGCTCGATCCAGAGTTTCACCAAAGAAACAACAGTCCATACCTCGTCTCGAGCTGTGTGCCGCTCTGACAGGAGCCCAACTAGCCAGATTATTGAAGTCTGAACTCAGTGTCCCTATATGTCAAGTCACACTCTGGTCGGATTCCACTACGGTGCTGGCATGGATCCAGGCTGACTCATGTCGGTTTAAAGTCTTCATCGGCACGAGGGTAGCAGAGATCCAGGAGTTGACTGACCCCAAGGACTGGCGTTACGTCGATTCTAAGTCGAATCCTGCCGATGATATCCAGAGGGGTAAAATGTTAGCCGAGTTAGCTAAGCCGAGCCGATTGAGTCAAGGCCCATCATTCCTCCTCCTGGCCTCAGATCAGTGGCCTCAAAGTCCTCTGCTACAGCTCCCTACTGAAGATGCAGAGCTGAAATCAGGCACATTTTGTGGACTTACAGTTCCTGTCACCAACCCAGCCTTACCTGATTGCAACCAGTTCACATCCTATAAACAACTGCTCACAGCTGGTGCCAGAGTCTTACACGGGCAGGCTAACCCTTCAGAAGCACTAACAGCTGAAGATTATCGAGAAGCCGAACTAGCCCTCCTTCAACAGGCACAGAGTCAAAGTTTTCCAGTCGAGATGACTCATCTTAAGTCAGGTAAACCTCTACCAATGAGTAGTCGTCTCCTGTGCCTTGCGCCAGAATATGATAGCACAACACACCTCATCAGAGTTGGTGGTCGTCTCAGGCGAACAGAGCAACTAGATGAATCCGCTATCCACCCCATAGTTTTGGACCCTAAGCATCCCCTGAGCAGACTGATTATCCAGGACTTCGATGAAACTCTACACCATCCAGGAGCAGAGAGGGTGTTTGCAGAAGTGCGTCGTAAGTATTGGATATTGAAAGGTAGAGAAGCTATTCGGCAGCACCAGAGAACATGCTTGGATTGTAGACAGTTGAGAGGCCAGCCCAGCATTCCCCGGATGGCTGATCTACCTCCTGCGAGATTACGTTTGCTGCAACCGGCCTTTTACTCCACTGGAGTGGATTGTTTTGGCCCTTACCTCATCAAGATTGGGCGCAGACATGAGAAAAGGTGGGGGGTCATATTTAAATGTCTGACAACGCGAGCTGTATACCTTGACCTGCTCTACCAGATGGACACAGATTCATTCTTAATGGCCCTCCGAAGATTCATCTCCCGCAGAGGCAAGCCATTTGAGATCATATCAGACCATGGTACAAATTTCAGAGGTGGTGAGAGAGCATTACAAGAGGATTTCGCTGAGCTCCATCCTTCCTTGCAGGAGCAATTAGCCAGCCACCAGATCAGTTTCAAGTTTAACCCCCCTGGTGCTCCCCATTTCAGCGGTTGTTGGGAAAGAGAGATAAGATCCCTGAAGTCTGCCCTCTGTTCTACTATAGGGGGACAAATTGTGACGGAAGAAGTCTTACGTACCGTGCTCGTTGAGATTGAAGGCATTCTCAATTCAAAGCCACTCGGATATACATCCTCAGACGTAGCAGACCCTGACCCAGTTACTCCCAACATGCTGCTCATGGGGCGGCCTGACGCATCTTTACCCCAAGTAATATATCCCGAATCAGAGTTGCTGAGCAAACGGAGGTGGAGACACAGTCAGCTTCTAGCAGACCACTTCTGGAGACGCTTCCTCCGTAACTATCTTCCAGAATTCCAAGTCCGCCAGAAGTGGTGCAAAGAGGCAGAGAACCTGCAGCCTGGCACTGTTGTAATGATTGTTGATCATCAATTACCCCGAGCTCTATGGCCAGTTGGACAAGTGACAAAAGTCTTTCCAGGAGAAGATGGGAGAACCCGAGCTGCCGAAGTGGAAGTCAAAGGGAAAACCTATCTACGTCCCATCACCCGTCTCATCAGCCTCCCAGCTCTACTGGACAGAGTACCCCTTGGTACTATCCCTTACCTGGTATACCTTTTCTGATTTACACATTTACACCGCAAATGTGGGGGCGGCTGTTGAAAAGGCCAGCTATGCATATATTGAGACATTAGCGCCCCCTTGTGACTTTAAGACGCATTAATCTGATGACTCAGTAATTTTCCTTTTAACGGGAAGCAGTTCGGAGAGCTCGTATAGAGACTTTGCTAGTGTCCCGCTGTTACTGTTGTTGTTGCAGAGTGCGTTCATATACAAAACCACTCATACTACGTTACTCCAAACTACTCTGTCATACCCTCTACTACTTGTACTGCAATTGTTCACTCAACTCAATTCTACGACTGTAAATGTCTCTACAAGCCTCAATCCATTAAAGTGTACTTCGTCTCTGACCGGCCGACTTATGTCTGCTCAATATCCACCAGCACCACACTAGTCTACCCAACAGTCAGTCAACTGCATTCTTTTTTCTTTAATGTCATATATATTACTAATCTGGAATATTATAAATTGTAATAGTAACTTACCTGCACATTTACACTGTGAACCCCCTTTCGGTTCACAAAATCCCCTTCATTGGGGCCTGGTGGGGCCTTGATGGGGATGTGTGTGCAGTCTATGGCACCAATCACGTTAGGGAAGCCTGAAGGACACATACTGTTAGTCATACTTTTTGGCATGGTCATGATTGCATGTCATTAACAATTATAAATGTACCTGCAATAGCAAAAAAAATTCTGCTTTACAACCTGGGGTCTTAAGTGGCTTGGAAATACCACAAAAAACCCTAAAAACTGCTTGAGTGCCAGGTAAACTTTGCGAACGGCACGACAGACAGCACTTTTCACCAAGTTCTCTGCATCTCCAATAGTGTAAAGGAAAGTGCCACTCGCAAAGAATCTCAGGGCAATGCACACAGTCTGTGCAGTTGTCAAAGCCCGACTCCTCCGTGTTGAACACTTAATGGGCCCTATTTTAACGATCTGAAACGCAAGTGTCAAAGCGCAAAGCGCAAGTAACTTTGTGGGCGGGTCTCGGCGCTGTTGCTATTTTCCCGGCGGGATAAATGACTATTGCGCCAGGCGCAAATCTAAAATGGGTTGGTCTGAAGTAGCTTCATTATTCATAGGTGTGGTTTGGGCGTAACGTGAAATGAACCAATCAGAGCGTCATCTCACATTCCCTTTAAGAGCAAACGCGCTTTTTCCATAGCGGATTGCTATTGAAACGGCGGATTTGCCAGGCGCGCGCCAGGAGCGGTTCACAGCCAAGGAGAGCAACGCTCTCGTCACGGCCGTAAAAGAGAGAAGTTACATTGAAATGGAGAAACCCACCCAAATTAACTTCGGTTAAACAGGCGTATGATAATTTGGGTAAATGTGTAAGCTAGATGTATGCTTTTATAATAAATAGTCTATCTATCTATCTATCTATCTATCTATCTATCTATCTATCTATCTATCTATCTATCTATCTATCTATCTATCTATCTATCTATCTATCTATCTATCTATCGTAATAATGTATTCAAAAATGAAAACTGCTGCTTCTGTGTAGATGAGAGAATCAAAGTGTAGGCTATGTGCGTTGTGCACACGCTACATTGATTATGGCCAAGCATGCGCCCTTAAAATAGCATATGAATAACATGCGCAACGCGCCACTGACTTTAAACTATTTTTTCCTGGTTAGTGGCGCAATTGTTTTCTAAACCTGCAAAATAGCATGAATGAACGTTTGCGCCGGAACACGCCTCCTCTTTGCGCTGAACCGCCCCCGGGAGCGCAAGTGTATTTCCTAACTTACCGACGTGCTTCTGTGGAGGGAAAAGTCCGCTTTGCGCGGGTGCAAAATAGGAATGATACATGCGTCGGTGTACAAAGTCACTTGCGCTGGGTGCAAGATAGGGCCCAATGTGTGGTTCCAACAAATTAATGATGTAAATAACACCCTCACGAGAAAAACGTGCTGCGCTAAAGGATCCTGTCTATCCCGCAATACGCGATTAATTCGAAAAGCTCTGCGAATTATTCTTGCACCTTCGGTATCGAAATCTGGAACCGACCAACGTCATTTTTCGATACTCGATAGTATCGAGGCAATTCGGTCGGTACCCTAAAAAGTATCGAACTCGGTAACCAGCCCTACCAATCAGAGCAGCTTTTCTTACCCGCTCCGTGTTGTCGTCACTCACAGCTGTTTTGTGAGGAAAGGAAAAAACGCACATTAATCTTTTCTGGTTTCTTTTAGTATGTTGTTTGTATTTGTGGTTTGTGTCTGTGTGTTATATTAATGTATAATAATTCTTTATAATAAACTTCAAGATACCAAGAACTTAATTCATACTTAACAACAATAGAGTTCGGGATCGTCACGTCGCATTGTGGGAATCACGGTACGGAAGTAGATGTACTGTATAGTAGCGTATAGTAGGCAGTAGGTAACGTTGGTCATTTGGTCATTAATTTAGGTTATTTTTTGGAAAATGGTTCAGTATTGCTTTATTGTGAACTGCTGTAATCGGTCTCGTTATCGACAGGGCAAACGCCTCATAAATCATATTAGTTTTCCCCATTTTCCTACTTGGAAAAAACACAAGGAGACTTGGTGTCTGAAATCCCAAAGAGGCGTCGGATGGCTTGGGTCGCCGCTGGTCGTCAATATTATAGCCTACTACCGGACGAAAACAGTGGATTATTGCACGTATGATAAATTACTCCTGAAGTGTAACAAACCCGCATAGACAAGCTTCATAGCTCACAGAATCTGACAAGTGTGTGTGTGTGTGTGTGTGTGTGTCACCACTGATGCTTGTTAACGGTACCTTAGTGCGAACGATTGTTTTCTCCGCGTTTACTTTGTAGATCTGCAGATCTTGCACTCATCCATTTGTGAACTGCAGGTGAGTATGGCAAGCCGTTTTAGCTTAAATTGTACCCAGCGTTACTCGTCGTAATTGCATTTTTACTAGCAGTGCCGCTGCTAGCCATTTTGGTGCCCTAAGCATAATTCCTTTATGATGCCCCCCACCCCGACCCTGGAAAAAAAAAAAGTTTGTTTTTGCCAGTTTAACTTTTTATTACCAAACATAGAACTCAATACCAATAATAACACAATAGCAGCATCACAGTAGAAAACTTAAGAACACTAAACAGAGAAAGTAAAATCTTCACAGCTTTGCTGACTTTGTAAACATATGTAGAATAGCCAACACACACACATTTGAAAGTGCAAACTTTTCTTCAGTAAACAGAATAGCAAAATAAAAAAAAATTCAAAATAATCCAGACATGTTTTTCCCAAATGCAATGTCACTTTGAATAAATTACATTTATTAGACAAAATATTCAAACAAAGAATCTTATACCGGAAAAAAATTATAAACATTTAAAACTGAAAGCATGGCAGCCAAGGAGTTCTCCCCCTTTATTCCTTATTTATCAACTATTTGATAAATCCAATATAATATAATATAAAAGCATAATAGATTGAGGTGCAAAATGCACACAATTCAACAGTAATCTTTGCTTTATATCATTCATAATGACATTTTATATTTTTATATATATATTTAAGAGGAATTGTTAGCCTACCATGTGCACAGCACTGACTGCTAACGTTTACTGTTACTGAGAAAGTATTAACCACCGTCACGTCAAAATAAACCATAAACTACTGCTCAATATCTAAAGAAAGAAAGTAACAGCTAGCTGGCGTCAGTTATTTGTAAAATAGGTAATGTTTAACAGTAAAATCTCAATTTAGCTTGCACCGAAGTTATAAGTTATAATAATAACATAGTTTGCTAACATTAACGTCAGCAAGTTCGAGGCGCATTACGATTAGCAGCAGCACATGCAGCACATTTCCCGTATTTAAGAATGATTAAACATGGACTTACCTGCAAGTGATGCACGGGCATCATCTCGCAGTTTCTTTTTCTTTCTTTTCTCAGATCCTGACTCCTGCTGTCTTTTCGGGGCCATTTCCAAAAAAGTTGCCTACTGTCTGTCTGTCAAACTTCGTCAGGCGCCCGCGCGAACAACCGGCACGGACCATCCAACGGGGGGCGAGGGGGCGGTACTTTCTAGACTAGAGCAATTAAATTATCTTGTTCCCCCTTTTTTGTTACGTGCGTTGCCAAAGTTTATGCCTAATAATATTTCTATACTGAAATAATATCGGCATTATAATTTTTTTTTTTTTTTATTAATTTTTGGTGCCCCCTCAGCACTTGGTGCCCTACGCACTGCGCGTGATGCGCGTGGTGGGAGCGGCGGCGCTGTTTACTAGTAAGAATTCAATTAGAGAGCTCTACAATTCAATTCTTACTAGTAGCAATTACAATTAGAGAGCTCTACAATTCAATTATTACTAGTAGCAATTACAATTAGAGAGCTCTACAATTCAATTATTACTAGTAAGAATTACAATTACAGAGCTCTCTAATTCAGTTCTTACTAGTAACAATTCCAATTAGAGAGCTCAACAAATGAATTTTTACAAATCATATGTCTCCATTGACTTCCATTCATTTTTAATTACGGAGCTCTACAATTGAATTGTTACTTGTAAGAATGTAATTGCAGAGCTCTTTAATTCAATTTCAGAGCTCTGCAATTATACATATCTTTAATTCATATTTTTACTAGTAAAAATTCAATTAGAGAGCTCTGTAATTGCATTCTTACTAGTAAGAATTTAATTAGAGAGCTCTCTAATTGTAATTGTTAATAGTAATAATTGAATTAGAGAGCTCTCTAATTGTAATTCTTACTAGTAACAATTCAATTGTAGAGCTCTCTAATTGTAATTCTTACTAGTAACAATTCAATTGTAGAGCTCCGTAATTAAAAATGAATGGAAGTCAATGGAGACATACGACTAGTAAAAATTCATTTGTAGAGCTCTCTAATTGTAATTGTTACTAGTAAGAATTGAATTAGAGAGCTCTGTAATTGTAATTCTTACTAGTAATAATTGAATTGGAGAGCTCTCTAATTGTAATTGCTACTAGTAAGAATTGAATTGTAGAGCTCTCTAATTGAATTCTTACTAGTAAAAATGCAATTACGACGAGTAACGCTGGGTACAATTTAAGCTAAAACGGCTTGCCATAGTGAGCCTTCAGTGACAAGTTTTTAAATGTTGTTGCCCAGGGCACATGAAATTGTTAATCTGGCCCTGGATCGGAGGTGTAAGCGCTCACTCCACAGACCAAGTAGGAGAAAATATCAGGGAAACTGAGGCTTGGTAAGCTTTCATAATTATTACTCCATGCTTTGTTCATAGGGATTGATTCCGCCTATAATCACAAAAAATGTAAGTAGCGTTGTTTGGCTTCCTTAAGTTTGTCAGTATACGGTAGGGCTGGGACGGTTACCGCAATACCGCGGTCACGTGACGCCTACCGCGGGTCTGAGCTCATCACCGCAAAAAAATAAATAAAAATAAACACTGGCCTTCACATGTGTTCACGTTGTGTCTAATGACATGGATTCATTGATTATAATGACATGGATTGTGTCTAATAACATTGTGTCTTACGTCTCTCCGCGCCGCTTCGCTAAATATAGGTGCCTATAGTCTAGGGGGTTGAGGTTTAAAGCGGTTTACTGCTATACCGCGGTAATTTCTTGCTTTTCAACCGCGGTAAGAAAAAATCCATACCATCCCAGCCCTAGTATACTTTTTTTTGTCACGGTCCATAACTCTTTCTTTCTCGGTGCCGGTGGAGACCGGCCGGCTATGCTATTACCTTATTCCAAACCGGCTTTTGCGTTGCCTCTAAAATGGCCGCTGTTACCCACAATGCACCTTTCCATAACATCTACGCCCGAACTCTATCTGACGAACTGACGACAAACTACAAACAAACTTAAAGGAACACTCCACTGTTTTTTCATATTAAACTGTTATTCCCTTAACTAAGACGAGTTGATACATACCTCTCTCGTCTCAGTGTGAGCACTCAATCGCTCTGGCGCACGGCGACACTTTGATAGCACTTAGCTTAGCCCAGTTCATTCATTAGGGACCAAACAGAGATGAAGTTAGAAGCGACCAAAACACCTCCACATTTTCCCTATTTAAATACAGTTACACGAGTAGTTACACGACCAAGTATGGTGACACAAAATAAAACGAGTCCCAAGTGCTATTCCGCCATACATTATAGTTATCCTTTTTACCCGCTTAGAAAGGCGCCACGTTTTATTTTGTGTAGCGGCTTGTCAATAGAGGGTGCTGGGGCGCCGCCCCCCTCAAAAGTCCAGAAATATACATGTATACAAAAATGATATAAAAATGAAATAAAAATAAAAAATAAAATAGTTTACTCATACAATGTAAGTAGTAAGAGCCTCAGCATTTAATAAAAACTGGCTTTAATCGGTCAAATATTTTCTTTATGTTTTTCAATAAGTTTCATGCGGTTTCATGTGAGAGGGACGCCGGACAAATGGATGTCTATGGAGTCTTTAAATTTTCGGGCAGCATGTGACCTGAAGCTGGTCTCTAATTGGTTTCTTAAAGATTCTCCTCCGGACGCAGGTCGCTGCGTCCCTGGCGAATCAGAATTGGATACATGTTATTTTATCCAATCTGATTGGTTCTCGTCACCTGCCATTCAACTCAACGCTCTTTGCCACTACTGCGAGTGCAAGTGTGCGCGGGCGACACCGTCACTCCGACTACGTCAAAACATCGCTAGGCTGATCATTTTCGTAGAGAGAATGGCAGAAGTTAAACCAAATTCTGTCATTGATTTACAAATAAAAACCTTTCACAAGTCCTTTAAGAAATAAAGGATGTCCGACCGGACCAACCCGATTTACAGGCCAGTGACAGGACGAAGCTAACGCTACACCCGGAGCTTCACCCGCGCTTGTTATGAGAAACGGAGGTGGCTTTATTTGCTTATTTGTTAACTTATGCTGTTCAATTCATTGCATTTTAATGTTCATGTCATGTATTTGTACTCAATATATAATCTAACTGTACATATCTGTTCTGTTACAGTTAGTAACTGAAGTGTAGATCACATTTGTACTAATTATATGAAAAAAAGATGATTGAAATAAATGATAAACTCTAAAATTTCAACTTTTATCCTTTTCAGGTTTGATTCTAATCATAATGTAACATTATTTGAAAAAAACTAAATTTCAGTACAAAAAAACAAACATTTTTATTGTTAGAACTGTGATTTCATAATATTTAGATATGAATCCAACTGGAAAATCTTGTGAAAAGATATCTTTCAGTTAGTCAAATAGCATATTGTGGAGCTCTATAGCCATCTAGTAGCTAAAATGATAATTTTTTACTTTTAAAAACTACATTTTACAAAATATGGGCAAAAAGTTTACACTAAACCATGTAAAATTATCCATGTTAACCCCATGAATGAAAGTTAGAAATATGGGTCTTTTATAAAGTGAATTTTACATAAAATGCTGTTTTTTGTAAAAAGCCTATTTAAAGAAATATTTATTTATTTAAAGAAATTTTAAATATATCATAAATCTTCCAAAAACTGCACAAATGTTGAGTAAAAACATTAATAAACAGTGTAAAATTACATAAAAAAAAATAAAAAATAAATAAAAACTACTATTCTGTTACAAAATTAAATGTTATTGTCTGGGGACCCCAAAGATAACTAGTGTCGTCCCAAATGAAGATAATCAGAGGGTTAAATATGAAATGTGTCGTTATCTTTTAGTGTTGAGTGACGTAATATCCCTTTCAAGTGGACGCGTGGAAGCAACGTGAGATTGAATGCATTGAAAAGCCTTTTCAACCTCATAGTACCATTATTTCTGTGACACAATAGTTCAAATGATCATAGTACTGGGATAAAAGTGCAAAGTTCAAATATAAACACTGATGTCTACGATAGCGATCAAAATAGAGTAAATCAGCATATCAGCATATAGAGTAACGCATTTATCGATTACATTGTTTCGCCACTAAGGGGCTGTTTACACCTTACCCGAAAGTGTTTGTAGTTAGTTACTTTCCACCTCTGTTAAATTATTATGAATATTAAAAATGAAGTTCCTAAATGTAATTTATGGAAGCATTAAGCCATGGAAGGTCATGTGTACTAGTGACTTAACCCTTTGTTTTAATACTGTTTATTTACAGTGTATTTTATTCTGCTTACCTGACTCGTGCAGAACTCCTGTCCATTTTGGCTGTGGTGCCTCCATCAGCGACTGGTCTTTGTATGGAGCCACCGTGAGAGGCCATCATTTTGCTATAGATCTTGTCTCTCATCTCACAAACTTCACTATCAGGTACTTTATTATTTTTTTAATCTACAGATTAAAGAATCTTGCAGTTCAAAAACGCTTCTGCTACGTCATACATGGATGTGCTTTTGTTGGTTTCAACCATGTAAGCATTAAGGTGATAATTTAATTATGATCCAACACTAGCCTTGAGTACCTTACTGCTTTTATAAAACAGTTACTACACAATACATTTATTAAAGCCGAAAAATATGTATCTGTGCAACTTTCATGAAGTAAAATCACTAAAAGCCTTCCTTCCGCTGGAAATAATAGTCCCTGACCACAAACAGCAACAGAAGTTACATACATTATTTCAGCAAAAAACTATCTTTTATGAGTGAGTCAGTCAGTAAAGAAAACTTAAACATTGAAATAGGGCTGGGCGATATGGCTGAAAACTGTATCACAATATAAGGGTTTCATATCGGTCGATATCGATAATTATTGATATTTTTTTATGATCTATTTAAAATAAGGACCAGGAGACAAATATATTACATTGAAACATTTTTTTATTTTAAACTTAACCTTCCTCTGATTATAATCCCCTCAGTTATAAAGGCAGAAATGTCAACACAACTATGGAAAACACTCAAATAATTAATGTAAACATAAGTTTAAAATCACAATGAACACTTAACAATTATCTCTTAACATTAAGGTGCAAAATTAAAGAATGCGTAAGAAATGCTTAAAGTGTAATAAAATAGTGCAAAGTGTTAAATATAAACATAGAGAAACCGACAACGGTCTTGCATAATTTGCAGACAACATTGGTCTGACTACTATGGAAGCTTGTTTCCGCCACAGAATAAAACATTTTAAAAGATAATTGCGACTTTTTATCTCACAATTGCGAGTTTACATCTCGCAATTCTGACTTTATTTCTCAGAATTGCGAGATATAAAGTCAGAATTGCGTGAAATAAAGTCGCAATTGCGTGTTATAAAGTCAGAATTGCGAGATATAAAGTCAGAATTGTGTGAAATAAAGTCGCAGTTGCGTATTATAAAGTCAGAATTGCGAGATATAAAGTCGCAATTGCGTCTTAAGTCAGAATTCTGACTTTTTTTCTCGCAATTGCGACTTTATATCACGCAATTGCGACTTTATATCACGCAATTCTGACTTTATAATACGCAATTGGGAGATATAAAGTCAGAATTGCGTGATATAAAGTCAGAATTGCGAGATATAAAGTCGCAATTGCGTGTTATAAAGTCAGACTTGTGAGATATAAACTATTCTGAGGTAAAAAAAAATAAAAAAAATCCATCTTTTTTTCCCCCTTAGAATTGGACTTTATATTTTCACAATTAGAAAAAAAGTCAGAATTCTGACTTAAGACGCAATTGCGACTTTATATCTCGCAATTCTGACTTTATAACACGCAATTGTGACTTTATTTCACACAATTCTGACTTTATATCTCGCAATTCTGACTTTATAACACGCAATTGCGACTTTATTTCACGCAATTCTGACTTTATATCTCGCAATTCTGACTTTATATCTCGCAATTCTGAGAAATAAAGTCAGAATTGCGAGATGTAAACTCGCAATTGTGAGATAAAAAGTCGCAATTATCTTTTAAAATGTTTTATTCTGTGGCGGAAACAAGCTTCCATAGTAGTCAGACCAATGTTGTCTGCAAATTATGCAAGACCGTTGTCGGTTTCTCTATGTTTATATTTAACACTTTGCACTATTTTATTACACTTTAAGCATTTCTTACGTATTCTTTAATTTTGCACCTTAATGTTAAGAGATAATTGTTAAGTGTTCATTGTGATTTTAAACTTATGTTTACATTAATTATTTGAGTGTTTTCCATGGTTGTGTTGACATTTCTGCCTTTATAACTGAGGGGATTATAATCAGAGGAAGGTTAAGTTTAAAATAAAAAAATGTTTCAATGTAAAATTTTCTCACAAAAACGACTCTAGAAGCCTTAATAGCGTTTAAGTATATATTTATATTTAAATCTAGTTCCTACATTATTTTTCTATACCTTGACCCTGTTAGAAAAACATCCCTATTATCTCTAGCTTTGGCTACCGTATATAGACCGCCAGGGCCTTACGCTGATTTCCTAAAAGAGTTTGCAGATTTTCTCTCAGACCTATTAGTCAATGTCGATAAAGCATTAATTGTTGGAGATTTTAACATACACGTAGATAATCCAAATGATGCGTTAGGAGCTGCGTTTACAGATTTATTAAATTCATTTGGGGTCAAGCAAAACGTCACCCGACCAACACATCGTCTTAATCATACACTCGATTTAATTATATCACATGGAACCGATCCAACTGATATAGATATCATTCCACAAAGTGATGAAGTCACTGATCACTACATGGTAACTTGCATATTACGTACTGCTGTAATATGTCATGCGGCGTCGCGTTATCAACCAGGCAGAACAATCCTCCCATCCACCATAGATAATTTCTCAAATTGCTTATCTAATCTGTCTCAGCTGCCGCCTGAACACAAACAAACAGATGAACTAGAAGAACTAACTAGCACTATGAGCACCATTCTCTCTAGAACATTGGATGTGGTTGCACCTATTAAATTAAAAAAGGTCCGAGAGAAAAATAAAGCACCATGGTACAACAATACTACGCATGTTCTAAAGAGAGAAACCCGTATTTTAGAGCGTAAATGGAAACCAACTAATTTAGAGGTCTTTAGAATCGCGTGGAAAGACAGTATGTCACGTTATAAAAAGGCCCTAAAAGCGGCCAGGGCTGAGCACCTCACCAACAATCCAAGGTTTTTATTTAACACCGTGGCTAAACTAACAAATAAACAGACGTCACCCGAACAAAATATCCCGTTACAGTTCAGTAGTAATGATTTCATGAACTTCTTCACTGAGAAAATAGAAAGCATCAGAACCACAATTGTAAACGTTCAATCTTCAATCGCGCCTTATAATTCAGCTTCAATTATCACCCCGCAAGAACAATTACAGTGCTTTACAACTATAGAACAAAAAGAGTTAAATAAACGTATCACTTCATCTAAAACAACAACATGTTTATTAGATCCTATACCAACTAAACTACTGAAAGAAGTGTTACCTGTAGTGGAAGAGCCTCTCCTCAATATTATTAACTCGTCTTTATCTTTAGGTCATGTTCCAAGAACATTTAAACTGGCAGTTATAAAACCTCTCATTAAGAAACCACAATTAGATCATAATAATCTAGCAAATTATAGACCCATTTCAAATCTTCCATTTATGTCTAAAATATTAGAAAAAGTGGTGTCCGCTCAACTGGGCTCTTTCTTGCAACAAAATGATATCTATGAAAAGTTTCAGTCTGGATTCAGACCGCATCATAGCACTGAAACTGCGCTCGTTAAAATCACAAATGATTTACTTTTAGCTTCTGACCAAGGCTGTATCTCAATACTAGTTTTACTTGATCTTAGTGCTGCGTTCAATACTATAGATCATACATTACTCTTAGATCGACTACAAAATTATACTGGTGTTCAAGGACAAGCACTAAGCTGGTTCAAATCATACCTATCTGACCGCTACCATTTTGTCTATTTAAATGGAGAAAAATCGATCATAACTCCAGTAAACTATGGAGTGCCGCAGGGATCTGTATTAGGCCCTCTGTTATTTTCAATATATATGATGCCACTTGGAAATATTATAAGGAAACATGGAATTAGTTTCCATTGTTATGCTGATGACACTCAAATATATATTTCATCAAGGCCGGATGAAAACGCAAAATTTTCCAAATTGACAGAGTGTGTTAAAGATATAAAAGATTGGATGACGCGTAATTTTCTTTTATTAAATCCAGACAAGACAGAGGTAATACTTATCGGTTCAAAAAAACCGCCCACAAAACCTCGCACAATACAACTTTAACATCATAGGATGTCCTGTTACTTTATCCTCTACAGTAAAAGACCTGGGTGTTATACTCGATTGCAACCTGTCTTTTGAAAATCATATTTCATATGTTACAAAAACAGCCTTTTTCCACCTTAGAAACATTGCTAAGCTACGTAATATGCTATCAGTTTCTGATGCAGAAAAGTTAGTTCATGCATTCATGACCTCGAGACTGGATTACTGTAATACTTTATTAGCTGGTTGTCCTGCATCCTCAATAAACAAGCTATAGCAGGGAACGGCAACTGGCGGCCCGCGGGCCAAAACTGGCCCGCCAGCAATATTTTCTGGCCCGCCGGATTATTTTGGTAGTCCTAAATGCTGCACAAAACTCTTCCACTACTTGAGAAAAGCCGTAGTCGCGCGGCGATTTCACCGCCGCATACTGTGTGAAACGCCCATAGGGAATCATGCGGCGCGGGATTACAATTTAAAGTATAACTGTGCGTTCACACGCGAATAGCGCGTCAAATTCGCGCCTGCCGCGTCTAGTTATACGCTTGACCACTTTGTGTCCATTCGCGCGTCAAAAGACGTTAGCGGTCAGAACTCTGGTGTACTTTGGACGGAGCGGGCGGTCTGACTGACAATAGCCCACTCGCACTCCCGACATCTTTTGACAGCGCGTATCCGCACTTAATTCTGACCGCCTGTACATCTAGCTCTGAGGAGCTGTTTGGTACTGAAACCATTGTCAGTCAACAACATTCTTTTTTTGCAAGGATGTTTGAAATAGTTCGGCAGAAAATAGCCTACTTCATTTCGTCAGTAGGGCAATATGATTTTCGTTTATGTTGCTTAGAAATTTGAGTGATAGGCTTTGTCCTATGTAAGGTAAATGCCTCTGGGTTAATGCGAATTAGCTCAAGAATATAGGGAATTTTGGCAATATTGATATTTATAACGCATGGTCATAATTCATAAATCGCATATGCATTTACTTTATCAATTATAGGAAATGCCTCGTTCTGTACTGTCTGATCATTACAGTTAAGAAGAAGCATTCCTGTTTACAAAACTCCAAGACAGTTTGTCTTCTGGCCACGAAGACAAAACCTCTTTGGGTTTATAAATTAAAACTACTCAAAATAGTTTTATAATATAGAGCCTGTAGCTTTATAGATCTTTTGTTTCATTGACTTTATAAAAAGTGGGTTTTCAAACACAGAGACAGTTAAAAGTACAAATGGGTTTATTAATAAAATGGCACACGCTAGAGATTATATAAACTACAAACATAAACGTACGTAAAAATGCAAACAAACGAATAAACATTTAACCGAACAAAAACATGAAATGAAAGAAAGAAAGATATAGAGGGAAGATAGAGGGTAACTTAAATCACAGACCTAAGACCTAGACACCTGGAACAGCTTTTATAGGAATCAATATACTTGCGAGTTGTGGTACTCTTTCAGTGTGATGCTGAAAAGGGGACGCGCGCGTGCGCGTGTCCGGCTGGTTTGCGTCTAGCTTTGTCTTCTGGGTCGTTTCGCAAAACGATGTAAAGGCTCACTTGAATTTAACGTTACCGAGAAAGTTCAGATTCGTCTCCCGGGATGGGAGAGGCTGGAAATCTTAGTTGCAAAGACCGGCTGTTACGACTCGAACATGGGTTCGTTCGATGGAGAAGGCCAGGGCCTCCTTCAGATGTTCCTTGGAGAAGCGCTGCGCCGGGGAGAAGAAGTTGAGTTGGAAGCGGAAGGATGAGAGAGCGAGAAGAGATTTTGGACTTTTATCAGTGTCCCAGGTGCCGTCCCCTCCTTCGTGTAGGACGAATCAGCTGTCGAGATTTTTCGAGCGGGAAGATTCCTTTGTCCGGTTAGACACGCCCACTCGAATGAGTCATGATTGACTTTAACTGGAGAGGATTTTCTCCAGACATATGAACTTATAAAACAATGCGCATCACTGAATTCTGTTATTGGAATTCAACTCCGTTATCTGGAGAGGATTACAGAGATATCAAAAATAGGATCTAGGCGTCGTAGCCATGCAACGATACATTATTATGCATTTGTATAGGCAATAGCAGTTCTATTAAGGTCACAAATAGGACATATGCTTTCCTATGGTTTACACACACCTCTTAACACACAAATATATATATTTAGTACCTTTAGGAGTGACTTTATGGGTAAAAGTCCTTTTCTGTAGGGGGTTTCTGTTTCACAGTCCAGAGTGTGTTTGTATGTGTGTGTGTGTTGGAATGTTGCGACCCTGTTATCTCATGCATAGGGCTGGATAGCTCTGTGGTCAAATTTTATGACCTGCCAATGAGCTCGGGTTACGGGATGCGATTCTACTGGGAGAACATTCTTCAAAAATACATTTCAGATCCAAACACTCGAAGATCATAACTGTATGATCACAACAACATTAATCATACATACATACAGGAAATTCAGATACCAGTCTGAGTTACACACATTTTAAGTTAAACACAAAAGGATGTTGGTGTGTGTGTGTGTGTGTGTGTGTGTACGTGTGTGTGTGTTCTGGAATGTCACGAGTCTGTGAGGTTGTAAAAGTCACAGGGAGTCCAGAGCTGAAATGGGGGTTTTAGAGGGGATTCTAAGAAAACAGGGTTTCCTTATGTGACTCAAATGTCCCTCGGGGGAGCCACAAAGATGCAATTTTGACCGTTCAAGCAGACTTGGAGATCAGGATTTACTAATTTGAACAGCATGTGACCGCATGTCATAGTCATTGTCGTTACACCTATTTAATTTATGTTATTTATATTTCTTTTTTTTTTTTTTGTGGCATTTTTTTTCTCTGCTGACAGTACAATGTTAAAATAGCCTACTATTTATATTGACACGAACACAATTTTTGTATAGCATTTATAATTATTATAGGCTACTTCATCTCCTTCTTTCCGTTAGAGACATTTGAATGTGAGATTATGGAAACGAGATCTAAATTTTGTGGACCCGTCAGGTCGGGAAATAAAGCGGGTGAACACCGAGTATATTTTAAGCGGTTGCTGAATAGAACCTTGTGGGAGCGGGATGAAAAAAAAAAAACAGTCCCGCGCAGACCTCCTTAAACCTTAGGTGTGTATGTGTGTGTCCCCGAATAAATAATAATAAAAAAAAAGGAATAAAGTTCAAAAGTCGGACTGTACGGAATGAGGCATGATTGCTATTCACACCTTTATTAAAATGGCTGTAATCTGTTACCACAATAGTACTTGATCTGTTTAAAATGATTTCCTTGATATATGCATAAGGTGTTAAATTAAAATTTAAAAATCAAAATTAAAATTAGTCTAATCCAGTAATTCATTTTTTCTATTTTTGATCTGAGCACAATCAGAAAACCCATCCTTATTCGTTTTTTTCATTTCAGTTCAGGAAATAAATAATGGAAAAACAAGTCGTTTTTCATCTTTTTATTTTTGGTTTTAATAAAAAAAAATAAAAAAAAGATTGAATGAATGATCCACGGATGGTGACGGACACATCATATTCCACAATTATAGGCCTATATAAGAGTATTTAATTTGTATCCATAGGCCTACTCCGTGTAGCTGGCCCGCCATCTACTGGCTAAAAACAATATTGGCCCGCGGCCAAAGTTACTTGCCGACCCCTGAGCTATAGTTAGTCCAAAATGCCGCCGCTAGAGTTCTTACGAGATCAAGAAAATATGATCATATAACACCGATTTTATCATCACTGCATTGGTTACCTATAAAGTTCCGTATTAATTACAAGGTATTGCTACTGACTTATAAAGCCCTAAACGGCTTAGCTCCAGTCTATTTAACGGATCTTCTATCGCCCTATAATCCATCGCGCTCTTTAAGATCACTAAATTCAAGGCTTTTGGTCATACCTAGGATATCCAGAACCACCAGAGGAGGGAGAGCATTTTCACATTTGGCTCCAAAACTCTGGAATAGTCTTCCTGATACTGTTCGTTGCTCAGACTCGCTCTCCCAGTTTAAAACTAGATTAAAGTCGCATCTCTTCGGCCAGGCATTCATATAATCCTACAGTTCAAACTACAATCCGGCCTCTAGCTCATAAATGCCAGAGGAGAACTGGCCCCCGACTGAGCCTGGGTTCTCCCAAGGTTTTTTTTTCTCCATTAGGTCACCTGATGGAGTTTTAGGACACCATTAGGTCACTTGATGGAGTTTTTCGGTTCCTTGCCACTATTGCCTTTGGCTTGCTCAGTTGGGGATATTTGGGGGATATTTAATTTAATTTTATCAATCAATAAATTCCTCTTGAAACAAACTTTGTTGTATTATTTTAATTTAATACTGTGAAGCTGCTTTGATACAATCTGTATTGTGAAAAGCGCTATACAAATAAACTTGACTTGACTTGACTTGAAGTATATATTTATATTTAAATCTAGTTCCTACATTATTTTTCTATACCTTGACTCACTGGGTAGTCTAACCTGCAAGATGCCCTTTAAAGGAGAACTTGGTAACTTTTTTAACTTAATAAAACTGTCTAGAATTCATTTGGATGGTTAAACAACCTGTTCTGGTGATATTGGTGACTTTCCCCGCTCCCCCCAGCGTTCCCAGGCGGAAAACCAACCTTGCAACTTGGGGACTACCGTCCCGGCAAGATAGAAATTGGAAGTCTCGTGAGAAGCGAGAACGAGAACGAGCGCGAAACACGAATTGCTTTACGGCAATTCGACATAAACACACACGCATGTATGATGTATTACCAGATGACCCACCTCGGTAGACATAGCTCCACACGATACAGTTGGCTTGCTCCGATCAAAACAAACGCACATGAGCAGCGGTAGAGAGGGGAGGAGGCCGCCGCAAGTGAGTTTTTTACGACCGTGTTGTGAAATATACGCCCCCCCACAGCTGTAGGGGGAGCTCGTGGGGAAAACATGCGACAACAAAAGGAAAAATCAGCGAAGAAGTGACTAGAGTTCGCTAGAGTTGCCGAGTTCTCCTTTAAGAGCAAATCATTTGTGACTCTAATGAGAGCTGTCTCAGTACTATGGTACGGTCTAAATCCTGACTGAAAATCCTCGCAGATATCATTTCTTTCTAAAAAGGAACATAGTTGTGAAGATACTGCCTTTTCTAGTATCTTTGACAGAAAAGGTAGATTCGAGATCAGCCTGTAATTGACTAATTTTGTAGGATCAAGTTGTGTTTTTTTTAACAAGCGGTTTAATCATAGCCAGCTTAAAGGTTTTTGGTACGTATCCTAGAGACAAAGATTAATTAATGATAGTAAGAAGAGAATCTATGACCTCTGGAAGCATCTCTTTCATTAGCTTAGTCGGTATAGGGTCTAACATACATGTCGGTTTAGATGATTTAATGAGTTTAGCGAATTCTTCCTCTCCTATAGCAATAAATGAATCAAATTTTTCCTTAGGGAGACTAAAATGCACTCCCTGATGCGATACTGTAGTCGACGGTTGCATAATTATAATTTTGTCCCTGATATTATCAATCTTATAAGTGAAGAAGTACATGAAGTCATTACTGCTGTGTTACTTGGACATTTCTGGGCTTGAAGCTTTCTTTTTCGTTAGTTTAGCCACTGTATAAAAAAAAATACCTATGGTTTTGTTTATTTTCTTCTAATAGGATTGAAAAATAAGCAGATCTAGCAGCTTTTAAGGCCTCTCTGTATGCAATCGTGCTCTCTTTCCATGAAATGCTGAAATTTTCTTCCAGTTGCACTCCATTTTTCTGGCTGCTCTCTTAAGGGCTGTAGGGGTCAAATCTTTGCGCGGCAGGGGGAGCTGCCACTCGACCAGTCACGAATATATGCGCCGGCCACTCGACCAGTCACGGATATATGCGCCGGCCACTCGACCAGTCACGGATATATGCGCCGGCCACTCGACCAGTCACGGATATATGCGCCGGCCACTCGAACTTACACAATATGTAAGGTTTAAAAAAACAAACAAATGCAGCGCGCGTCTCGTGGCTCTATTAGCATCGCGCCGGCCACTACCAGCCACACGATCTCTCACTGTTTACATCTATCAGACACTCCTATTGATACACGAGAGCACACAGACAGTGCAATACAGATCTTATTTACCTATTTCTCATCTTATCTGTTTTTTTATTCGCTCTTTTTACCCGTATATGGGAGTGCGCGCTCGTGGTTCTATTAGCATCGCGCCGGCCACTACCAGCCACACGATCTCTCACTGTTTACATCTATCAGACACTCCTATTGATACACAAAAGCACACATACAGTGCAATACAGATCTTATTTACCTATTTCTCATCTTATCTGTTTTTTTATTCGCTCTTTTTACCCGTATATGGGAGTGCGCGCTCGTGGTTCTATTAGCATCGCGCCGGCCACTACCAGTCACACAATCTCTCACTGTTTACATCTTTCAGACACTCCTAATGATACACGAGAGCACACAGACACGTAGTTGGAACTACGGTGGTAGTCTGTAAGGTGCTATATAAATAAATAAACGAACGAACGAACGATTATGTTTTCAGCTGTGACCCAGAGGTGCCGGTGGAAGGCTGGTGCCAATCCGGTGAAAATTAACAAGGCAAAAAATGTTGTTAACAGTGTTATCGCTACATTTGTTCGTAGCTTAAATGGTGCCATGATTGAGCACCCTCACATTAGACATGACAGTCCTGGGCTATTTTTGAAAGATGGAGTTCATTTCACACCTAGGGGAAATGATATGTTTTTAAATACAATAGCTAACTGCCTTAAAGGCCACATCCAAATGCAGTGAACTGCTTACAGTGGGCAGTGTTACTGCTTTTGAATTTTGCCTTTAGGGCCATTTTGTTAGGCCTAAATATAGCCCTGACCATCATGGCTAATGTTGAGTTTTTTATGTTAATTTAGAAACACCTGTAGCCATAACACTGTTACCTCTGCTCTTCCTCATCCCTACATTACCCCCCCCCCCCCCCCCCCCCCCTTCCCCACCACCACCATCCCATGGTCTCTGCAGCGACTCTGCTTAATCCTGACTGAAGAATTAAATAAATTCAATTCAATCTTTCACAGTTGTATGAGCAGTTTTTATGGAATGCATTGACTTTTCATTTCATTGCTTTATGAAGTAAATTTAGAATGATGTTTTGATTATTGTTTTAGTGTTTATCAAAAGTGAGTTGCCACAAACACTAACAGCTGAACTGCAACTTCAGATATGGGGTATTTTAATCAGTAGTAGACTACAAGTTAAACAAAAAGTTAAGCAAAGCAAAATGGTGCAGGCAATGACAGAGAAGGTATAGAGCCATGATGGAAGCTGGAATCAGAACGCTCCACATCTGGAGGACGGATACTGCAATCAGCTCCTCTGGCACATCAACAGACAACATGAGTATGGTTACTGACACACAAAAATCAGGGGACGTCACACACCCTACATGAGAGAAAGATGACAAGGTTAAAAAATACTGGTACAATACATTCAGTATGGCCTGTCTTGGTTAAAAGCCCACTCACCACGCCAAGGTGCAGGCCATGAGTGAGAACATATAACACGGGACAAACATACGAGACACTACAAAACGACAGGTACAAGACATGGAAAAAATAGAAAACATACAACACTGGAAAAGCAATATACAATGGTGAAAACTAAGGGATAGGAACAACCTTAAATATTAACATTTTGCCCAGCTGTAATGAAAACAGCAATCAGGCCAAAAAAAAATCACATGACAATCAATATAAATAAAAATGAGATTTAAAGCTATTTTTTTATAACATAACTTAAAATACTGTATTAATGTATTACTGTAACACTTCAATAACGCAATATATATGATATAAAACCAAACTAACCATGGATGTTAACTTTTTGAAGCTGGCAACTTAACATGAGAGAATACTTTTTTTTAAATATATACATTTTTTGTAAATATGTCATGAACTGATCCTTGAATTCCAGAAACTATCTACATAAATATTGACCAGGGAGGTTGCATATGTATTTCACATAATAAATGGCAAACAGATCAATATTCATGCGAACTCTTAAGAGATATTGAACAGTCCTTAATGTGACATGGGAAAGCCCACACAAACTATAAGTTTAATCAGCGGTATGTGTTGGTTAAGGAAGGCACTATGTATAAAGGCTCTATGTATAACTTACAACTGTGTCAATATTGCATGTTACTGTAGCATCGCAGCATGTGATTTGTAAGAGTTGGGCCCCGTTCATGCAGACTCCAACTGAAAATCATCCTGGTATTGGTGGGGTTCGCAGTAAGGTACATCTGACATTGAGGTTAATTTGAGACAACACATGTATGTACGTACTTCTTTTAAAGCAGACATTGAATGTTACTTAGTTCATGCAGGCTCCAAGTAACATTTACAATGTTTTGGAGACTCTGAAATATAGTAGCAGTGATCACTCAAAGAACCAAAGTGTGATTGTTTTCCACTCCGATTTGTGTGTTGAACGCTGCTACCCAAACCATAATCCTCACACACATTCACTGTCAGAGCAATGTCATCATGCACAACATCTTGAGCAACAAAGGCCTGTTCAGATGTGTCTTCCATCATCATGACATTGCTCTGATTGACAGCATAGCTGTTGGCACTACTCATATTGTCTACATATGCAACCTCCTCATTACTATTTACAGATGAAATAGGGATGCCACTTACCACCTCATCAATACTTACCAAGCGTGTTATTTTTGGCTGTTGTTCTTTGCCCTTGGAGAAAGAGAAAATGGTTGGCACAGCAGTGTCCTTCAGACATGTACTTCCCTAATAAAAATTACAGGAAGCATACAAAATATAACATTATTGGTCATATTGGCTGTAAATGGCTGTTATTCATAACAGAGATGTATGCGTTTATGTTTCATTATTCGGTCTAACACTAGTATGAATGTACAGATTACATTTAAAAATTATTATTGCTATTAAACAAATATGTAACTGTTCGCAATAACTGTCACAACGGAATCATTCTGTGTTCCGCTGTCTCGCTTGGAGAATCATTTTTCAAACACGAATTTCACAGAGATAATTTTTTTATTTTATCGTATTTGCATAAAAGGTAAGGCTGCACAATATATCGAAATATCGCAAATGTATATTTTGCGATATGCATACCACCACAGCTTGCAATAACTGGGGTCATGAAAAAAAGACAAAGAGAAAATAACTCGCAAAAAAAACATTTTGTAGCTTTAACAAGAATCAGTGTATATCTAATTCATACAGTGAAAACTAAGCAGTGTTTTATTTTTACATTTGATTATTCCATTTCTGTTGATAAATAAACCTAATGTAGGATAACCTAAAACTCTAAACCCAGTGGTTTACACTGATGTTAAAATAACACTTCTTAAGGCCTCATTATACTTCTGCGTCGGACCTACGCCGGAGCCTATACGCCGTAGGGAACGTGTTGGTTTTAATTTATACTTCTGCGTTGTTGTCCGCGTTGACGCGCACCTAGGGAGCATGTGAAACCCCGAGGGAGGGGTTCTGGCAGACCAATCACAGCGCTTGCGTCCGCGTAGAATTGACGCGTTGTTACATTTTTGGAGAGGTGCACGTCAGGGTACGCCGAAGGGTACGCGCGCTACACACAGCCTACGACGTAGCTACGGCGGCAGTTCGACGCAGAAGTATAAATAGGCCTTTATGCTACAGTAAAACACTGATGTTCACTTTCAGAAGTTGTAGGGATGTTTTCTTGTCAAAAAAAAGAATGTGAAACGCATGTAGGTTATATAATTTTAAAGATATTTTAAAGATCATTTAAATGTATTTTACACACTTTAAGCATTATCGTATCGCATATAGAATATCACATTATGTAATGAGTTATCGCATTTTTCTTCAATATCGTGCAGCCCTAAAAGCACTGAAATGTAAAGGTTGGCAAAAAGTGGTCATGTTGCTTGATTTTTGCATGGAAAATCCTAAATTTAACTGGTGTGTCACTAATTTCACCTTAACAGTGACCTAATCAAATATTTAGTAATGTAATGTAAATGAATGTATGATGGTCAATTTTTCGCCAATTTCAACCAATATGTTGCTTGACTCTTTGTAAGGTATGAAACGAGGTGTCTGTACCCTGGAGTCAGTAGTGAAGTGATGACTCTCGAAATGTTCACTGCACAGACGAGAATACTTGTTAGGAGTCCAATTCTGTCGTTTCACGTTGAGCATCCACTGGTCCAGATGTTCTGGATCACCTAGAGGAAAACTTTACACAAACAAATAGATAGTTACCTCCTTCACAGACTACTGTCAAGTAATAGAACTTAAATTACTACAGTGTCCAAAAGGTTGTAACGTTAATAAATGTATTTTAGCTTAAGAATTTGTGGCGGACATCACCGCTAGTGCTAGTCCTCATTCTGTTTCGTTGTACTGTCTATTGAGTAATTACAGGCTAATTTCCTACACATATCTTTGAGGACATGTCAAAAAATACTTCCAATATAGTCAGTGTTAGTAATGTTACGCTAAATTATGAAATGCAGGCGTAACATTATATGACAACGTCTAATCACAGTCTGTTGGATCTTGGAGTGTAATAAAGTTTTAAATGCAATTATAATTAATAAATAAATTATTCGAAATAAAATTAATAAATGAAATTATATTAGAATTTCACTCACCGGAAAAAATGTAGTCCAGGCTTCTTCTGGGACGATCTGTTAATACAATTAACCCCACAGCAAGTCATTATGACAGTGAAATAATCTCGACACGGCAGAAATGCTAAGATTAGTAGCTGGAATTTATTTATTTTTACGATAAATTACCTGAGGTAACGTGACGGCTAACAGACAGCAGACAAATGGCTAATGACCACAGCAGCGGGAATCCACCTGTCACTCAAATGTGGACACACCCTTAATTATGCAGAACTTTAAGGATTAATCAACTAAACGGATGAGTTATAAAAAAATTCACCCCCCTCACAGTTGTCATGAAGGGCAAACTTAGCTGTATAGACCAAAACCACATACTGACACCAGGCTGTAAAAAGTTTTTTTTCTGCTGTAAAATTTGGCATTTTAACATGGGGGAGATACAGATTTGACTCACTTTTGGCACCAGCCTCAAGCGGCCAGTCAACGAATTGCAGTTTAACTCACTTCCGTGTTGGTTTCAAGAGAGAGACGGGGAGGTTGCCGCTTGGTCTCAACGTCAACCAATAGTGCATGTAAGCTGTGCTTTGACCTGTAATTGCATCTATGGATATATAGACATACTTCCTTTCCTTACCTTTTTTCTTTTAGGCATATAAGGTTTTTCTTTGCCTACTCTCTGGGTTTCTTCTGTTTCTTGTTCTGGTTCTCATGACGGTATCTTATTTCCAAACATTTTTAGGTGAGGATCGATACCTGGAACCAGTCGTGAAGGAGGATCTTAATAGACTTAGAAGTTAGAGATGCACCGATTGATCGGCTGGTGACCGGAATTGGCCGATTTTCACGTGATCGGCCGTGTCTGACAAATGTCGATTTTATGCCGGTCAAATGCACTCGGGCGCCGCATGATTAACATCGCGCAACATCAGCATCACACGTGCACACGCAACACACATATAAGGAAACCTCGTGAATTACGTCCGTACAGACCGCAAGCGCGTATTTTTTTTCGGCGTGCATTCACAACTAGTGATGGGAAGTCCGGTTCTTTTCCGCGAACCGGTTCTTTCGGACAGTTCGTTTCAATGAACCGGTTCAAAAAACCGGTTCACCAGTTCTTTTACGTCATCACGTAATGACGTCAATTCTATCATCCCGGCGGATAAATATACATTCAATTAAAGGCATTTGTAATCATAACTTCAGTTAAATAATAGTGCTCATCGTCATAATCATCTTGGATAGGTTTCTTACATTTACGTTTTGAAAATTAACCCTGTAGTAGGCCTAAGGCGATGCGCAAACGCGGATGTTTTACATGTCTTAAAGTGAAAAAACTTCATCATTTTCATTTTATTTGTAATTAAATAAACTTACATTTCGCCGAATTCGGCCCCTCATTCAAGTCCTTGGTTCACCCGTGCTCATGTATCAGCACAGCGCATAGACAGTAACACAGCATCAGTTGGCCAAAAGAAAGTTCGGTTCAGAGACGGTGTTGTTATCACGCATGCGCAGTCTCTCCAGCTCGTCGGTTCTCCGTATCGAACGTGTCCGAAAGAAACAGTTCTCGGTTCTGTACTGGTGGTCCGAGAACCGCTGTACCTGTACGTTCGGTAGTGCGCGCATGCTCAGTATCAACTGCTCGTGCTCATCACTTAGTTCAGTGAACTGTTGGATTTACTGGAGTAACATATATGCCTACTTCGGGATATTCGATAACTGGTTCGACCAGTTCACTAAAAAGAACCGGTTCAAAAGAACGATTCGTTCACGAACCGGACATCACTACTTCACTGCTCGCGACGCTCCTGCTTGACGCTCACGCGCTGCTCCTGCTCCCGTTGTGAATAGTGATGTCCGGTTCGTGAACGAATCGTTCTTTTGAACCGGTTCTTTTTAGTGAACTGGTCGAACCAGTTATCGAATATCCCGAAGTAGGCATATATGTTACTCCAGTAAATCCAACAGTTCACTGAACTAAGTGATGAGCACGAGCAGTTGATACTGAGCATGCGCGCACTACCGAACGTACAGGTACAGCGGTTCTCGGACCACCAGTACAGAACCGAGAACTGTTTCTTTCGGACACGTTCGATACGGAGAACCGATGAGCTGATGAGCTGAGCATGCGTGCAATTTTTTCAGAGGGACGAAATGCATGCAAATCTGAAGTATTTTACTGAACATCAATAAGTCTAACAAAATAAAACATGTTAGAAACATTTTTATCACATAGGCTACTGCCTTTTCACTGTATTATTTTAAAGATTGGAAACACAATGAATGGATTGTAAAACTAAACATTTATTATTATACTAAAACATTATTTTCTGGAACAGATCATTTAATTTCTAAGAAAGTTGATATACATTTTTGACGTAAACTCTTGCCAAGGTTTTAAAGGGTGCAAAGTAAATGTTTATAATGTGTTAATCAAAACATAACGTATTAAACATAGATATGCATCAAGTTTTTTGTTTTGTCGACTGAATAAGGCTATAGCCTAGTAAGGTTTCAGTAGTTCTCAGCTCACACACAGGCGGTTCTCGAGTCAAGAACTGGTTGTTGCAGCAGTTCTCGCATCACCAGTACAGAACCGAGAACTGTTTCTTTCGGACACGTTCGATACGGAGAACCGACGAGCTGGAGAGACTGCGCATGCGTGATAACAACACCGTCTCTGAACCGAACTTTCTTTTGGCCAACTGATGCTGTGTTACTGTCTATGCGCTGTGCTGATACATGAGCACGGGTGAACCAAGGACTTGAATGAGGGGCCGAATTCGGCGAAATGTAAGTTTATTTAATTACAAATAAAATAAAAATGATGAAGTTTATTCACTTTAAGACATGTAAAACATCCGCGTTTGTGCATCGCCTTAGGCCTACTACAGGGTTAATTTTCAAAACGTAAATGTAAGAAACCTATCCAAGATGATTATGACGATGAGCACTATTATTTAACTGAAGTTATGATTACAAATGCCTTTATTTGAATGTATATTTATCCGCCGGGATGATAGAATTGACGTCATTACGTGATGACGTAAAAGAACTGGTGAACCGGTTTTTTGAACCGGTTCATTGAAACGAACTGTCCGAAAGAACCGGTTCGCGGAAAAGAACCGGACTTCCCATCACTACAGTGAAGCGCGTGTTTCGGCGCCGAGTCTATTTGCTGCACTGCTCACGCTCAATTAAAGGGAAAGCACACTTTTGATGGACAAAATATCCTAAATAGGGTTTCACAAAAAAAGTGCCCAAAATGCACAGAATTTGCGTCTTTTAACAAGAACTGGAGTAGGCTATGTCAGAAAAGAAAACGAAGACTAATATTTATAGAAAATGTACCCATTTAAACTTGTTTTATTATTCAGTTTGTACAAGTGATTGCAATAGGCCTGTGTGTGTGTGCTTTGAGAAATATCTTTATACTGCAAGGCTATATTTATTTTATTTTTTATTTATATATTATTTTATTGCCATTCCCTGTTTTCATACAGACTTTAGTTTGCTAAATACATGTATAAAAAAATTATTGGATATTGAATGTGAAAAGGAAATGGTTCTTCCATAACACTGCACTTTAGATGTGTGTGAATTACCCACACCTGGAGTCATTTATATAGTTCTATTTTATAGCGTTTATCTGTTCAAAAAAATATGTACTATGCAAATTGTAAAATGTTCTATTACAGAAAAGATATAAAATAAATATTTGTGTGTGCTGTAAAGTGGTTAGAAAAAATTTTATCGGAATCGGCTAAAATCGGTATCGGCAGGTCAAACTTAATGAAAAATCGGAAATCGGAATCGGCCCAGAAAATTGTAATCGGTGCATCTCTATTAGAAGTCTATTAATTTGACCTGCAAGGTGTTTTGGTTGATGAGCAGGTTTTCCAGCTTGATGTCGCTGTGGTGGACGCCCCTCTCACTGCATATTCTTGCAGCTGTATATATATATATATATATATATATATATAATTTGTTACATTTATATAGCGCTTTTTCTGAGACCTCAAAGCGCTTACATATACTTCCTTTCCTTACCTTTTTTCTTTTGGGCACATAAGGTTTTTTCTTTACCTACTCTCTGGGTTTCTTTTGTTTCTCGTTCTTCCTCTCATGACGGTATCTTATTTCCAAACATTTTTAGGTGAGGATCGATACCTGGAACCAGTCGTGGAGGAGGATCTTTTCCATATCAATCCGCTTGGCTGGATCACTTTCCATGCATGAATAGATCAGATCCCTGCATTCTGTGAAGAGGGGAGAGATGTCCGGTTATTATTGTAAGTGTTATACTTTGTGTAACTGATCACATTATTTTAAGCAGTAATAAAAGTTCCTGTATGACCCGTCCACATGCTCTCACCTTTGGAAATGTCTTCTGTGTAGGAGGGCTCACCAAACATCTGAGGGATGTACTCGCCAGGATACTTCCCAGACAGCATCTTATACATCAGTACGCCTAAAGAATACACTGTTGCAGGCTTGCCATGATACTTTCCATGCCTGACCCACTCAGGGGGAGCATAAACTCTTGTGCCTGGAAGAAAGAACAAGATTTGGTCCATTGAAATGAATTTGTATTTCCATAGCTTTTTGTCGATATATTCACCATAGATTTGTGGAATAATACGTACCACTGAATCTGGAATAAGAAGACTTCTTCAAGCGTTTGCTACAACCGAAGTCTATTAATTTGACCTGCAAGGTGTTTGGGTTGATGAGCAGGTTTTCCAGCTTGATGTCGCTGTGGTGGACGCCCCTCTCACTGCATATTCTTGCAGCAGTGACAACCTGACGCATCACAGCTCGTGCCGTCGGTTCCTTGAGTATGTCACCATTTTGCAGTAAAAACAGCCTCATATCTACACATGGCGTGGGCCGCTCTAAGACCAGTAGATATTCCTCTGGTGTCTCGTACCAGTCCAGCAGCTTTATTATTTGAGGAACACTGGGATTTTTGTTCACAAGAGCCATCATAGCGACCTCACTTGGAAGGGATTTGCCGAATAGACCCTACAGGAGAGATAATAGTTATACAAAAGTGAGATAATTAGGGGACATGGTTTAATTTAAATGAATTACTACAGAATTATGTCCTGCATTTGGGTAAGTATAGGTTTGAAGAGTTAAGTAATTGAAATACTGGAAATAGTTACTAAAGTTTCGGTCACTTTTACTGTCGACCGGCAAAAATTTTCAGGGCAAAATTGTGTCATTTTAATGGGAATTTTTGCGTGAGGGTAAAGTCACGCGAATGAACTGTGCTGACTAACAGAAAGCTGCTTGGTACGGAAGTTCATACGCTATTGACAATGGTCCTTTTGTGACTGCAAAATTTGGTTAAAATGTCCTATTATTAATGTGACTGTGTACTCTGAGAGTAATAAAACCAAGAGAGGAATTGCCTACTTACAATACGGACATTTTCCATGGCTTCTGTCTTCAGCACATGTTTGAGTGCCACCTGTTCTCCAAGGGAAAGAAAAAAGAAGATTTTTTTTGTAAGAATGTTTTACAATGAATTAACTATATGTGCAGAGGTCACATGATTCCAGTAATTAACCTTGATGTAACTTTTAATGAATTTAAATTCCAACTTCCAAGAGTGCAAAAAAACTACCTTTCGTGAATCAGACAAACGGATCCCGTCGTAGACGCATCCATATGATCCTCTACCCAGCATTTTCATAGTTTCATAGTCCTGCGAGACTTCCCCTGTTAAAAAAAAGAGGGACATACAAAATTTACAGTATAAACATTCAGATTAAAAATAGCTGTAGAATGGACACATTATTGTGGTGCCTCACACAACCAAAATCCATCCTCAGTTCACATTTTCATTTGGATAATAAAGACAATGTCCAGAAAAACATGTTAAAATGTAGGTACTTTTTGCACATTTTATGAGTCATGTTGGGGCTTGTTATATAAACTGACCTGTCTTTCCCTTTGAACTTATATGGATAATTTCATCCTCATTCTTCCAAGAAATGTCATCCGATGTCGAAGCGGAGTTGTTGCTCTCCTCAGTCATAGATGGCACAGGCAGAGAAGGATTGCTGTTGTGTGAGCTGATGTCCCTTTGCTCTTGCCTGGTAATGTCTTTATCATCATCCGGCACACTGGTGGGAGAAGACACACTGGTGGGAGAAGACACACTGGTGGGAGAAGACACACTGGTGGGAGAAGACACACTGGTGGGAGAAGACACACTGGTGGGAGAAGACACACTGGTGGGAGAAGACACACTGGTGGGAGAAGACACACAGCTGTGCTTGCTGTACACTGAGTTGTGTTCAGCTTCCCCATCAGAGCATCTCTCAGGCTGTTGGCTGCTCTGACTCTGTTGGGCTTTGGTGGAAGTTTTCTTGAATTTCCGAGACAAAACCCATCTAAGGAACTTCCCTTTCTGCTTCTTCTCTACTTTCTCTGGGACAGGCCTTGGTGACACAGATGCAGCAGCATCTTCCTTTACAATGTAACTGTGAGATTTGCACTGACCCATTGCTCCAGATGTCTCTCTGATGTTCTGTCACTAACTTATCACAAGTTCACTGAACGTAAATTGCACAGATCGAAATAGAAATACTAAAAATCATGAGATATAACACAGATCGATAGATATAAAACAATTAGAGCAATTTTTCACCACAGATGTAACAGAAATACTAGTCAGATCGCTTGTAGAAATCAACTGAACTGCTTGAAAACCAGAGAAGAGTTCTATGGGCGACTCTGCCTGTGACGTCACGAGTAGTGACGCGCGTCGGCCGGTTGCCAAGGGATTTTTTCGAATGTTTTTTTTCGAATGAAACTTGCAAAAATAACTGCTATTGTTTTGACAGAAAATGTATATCTTTATAAACTTAAATGTAAGGGATAATCCACGGCTTGCTGTGCAATAATTTCCCCGCCAAAATTAATCAAATGTGCCCATCTCAAACAAATATCAGTGATAATATTGTGGTCAATAAAACAAAATCAATTTGATTATAATTAACATGATAACGTACGTTCAAAACTAAAGTAGCCTAAATTCACCTTTATTTTTATGTATCTGTCAGTCTGAGACTTCGTTGCCATAACGCAATATGTCACTTGCGTGTGTCTTGCTTCGGACTTGACTGACGGATCTAAATAGTCTAACGGCAGGCTTAACCGTAGCTAAATGTATGCGTTTTAAAACGAAAATGCACTACTAGTGTAAACGTAGATGTTCTACAGTCTGCTCGGGAACCGATGCTCTCGATACAAATATGGTTCTTTCATTGAGTAGTCGACGGCAGGAAGAAATCAAACCAAACAATTTCTAAACTTTTTTTTTCAATGATCAAAGGTAGTGTGTCGATTCAATTAAAAATACACATATCACATATTTTAAAATATATCATACCGTAATTCATTGTTCATCATGTTTGTTCGACTTTCAGGAGATCTCTCCTGCCAGGCTGTTGTCGAAAATAAGATATTGTTCTTAAGTGACTTGCCTGGATACATAAAGGTTAATTAATTAATTGCAATTTATATGCTACAGTTTTTTGAGTCCAGGAACACATAAAGACTAAAAACTGAGCTAAAAACAGCGCGCGCTGTCAAAGCACGTTAAGACGCTGCTCCGCCAATCTCCAGCAGGGGGCGCTCAGTATTAGCGGCGATAGAAAACACCAGTCCGCATGGAGTGAGTGAGTGTAGCAAACAGACTCATGCATGCTTTCCTCACGTTTGATGTGTGCGTATAGTACCAACTTGATTTATGTACTTCAGCTCATGTTAACTGTTTGATGAAGTCAATTTATTATGTTGGTTGATATTCCTTGTTTAAGGAAGCTTTACATAGAAGTAGTGATTGATTTGTGTTCATGTATTCAAACGATGTTGCTTATTGTTCATGAAAGTGTTTCTGCTACATCTCATTGTATGCATCTGTTTAGTTAGCCTATTGAATTGTGTTTCTGTTATGTTATATATTGATTTATATTATTATATGCGTTGCTTTAGACCACACACCCATGAAAACACATGTAGGCCTACTCATTTGTGCTTATGTGCTGAACCTTTATTGAAGCTGTGTGGAATTAATGAGGAGAAAATAAAGAATCAAAGAACTTTCATGCTGCACTGTAAACAATTATGCACTGTTAACTTAGTTAAAATAAGTTCATATACTTAGGCTAATTGTTTGTGCTCTGTTGACATTACTAATTTAGCCAACTCCAAATGTTTTATTTGAATCCAATTTGTGTGTGAATAAAATCTGTTAAATAAACTTATTTCAAACTAACCACTGTACCTGAAAATATAAAACGATCTGTAATCATTACTTCTGTAATCCAAAAGGATGGGAAAATTGATAACACAATAGATGCACTACTTATTTGGGACACAAGCTGCAAGATTGTCACACTATCTCACAAACATAAAAACAAACATTTAACTTTAATATAAAGAACATTTTTCCTTGCCCTCCATCTATCCTTTCAATCCCATCTCTCCATGTATCCTAACTATCCACCCTTCTATACTGTCCTGTCTCGTCTTCTCACACGAAAGAACAAAACACTTGCTTCCTGTACTTATTCACCAGGATAAACTCCTGGCAAATGTTTTCCTTTCTGACTTTATCCAGTATTTCTTTGTGAATGTGACAGACTGATACACTGTTAACATTGTGCTTCTCAGCCAGGTCTTCATCCTCCTCGGAGCACCGAAGCTCCTCTCCTCTTCAGCAGAGGCAGGAACAACCACAAGAAGTCGTACAAGTGCTTCTACTTGGTTGAAAAGGCCACGAAGTTCAGGCAACTGATTCCTCAGAATAGTTGCGGCCTCTGAACTGGTTGGGTATGTGTTTTGGAGCTTAAACATGTTCAGCTGCACCTTCAGTGACCTTTGGTTTAAATTCAGGATACTGGTCCACCACAGCAGTGTTTTCAGACCAACCTGATCAAACCTCTCCTTCAGTATCCAGCACCTTGAAGCTGATGACGGTCCAGTGCTAATGTAAGTGCTTTTAAGTAGTGTTACACAGTTATAACGTTAGTCTATCTGTGTGGTAAAAAAAAAAAAATGTTGTCAGTTCTGTGATCGTGCTTTTGAATCGTTGTCAGAATTTTGCTAGCACAAGAAAATCCATGTTCCTAATGTTGTTTTTAAATGTAGGCTAGTATTCCTGATTGCCATGCCATGGTCCTACAACTACTCCCACCATTCAAAGAGAAGTTAGACGGTGTTATCCTTAAATCAGATAAGTAGAGATTATTCAACAAATCTCATTAATCTGTAATGTTTTATGTTTTGGTTCTTTTGATCATGGTTGTGCTGTCCTTTTTAAAAATTGTTTCAGGAATTTGCAACGCTGATGTCCTGCAATCTACATTTACCAGTGGAGTCCACACTTTATATTGCTTGGTATGTAAACATTGCAGGGCTCGCAAAATCGCCTGCCCGACGTCCCTGGGCTATATTGTTTTCCATTCGGGCTACCAAAATGCATAACCGGCCTGCCCGACGGGCTATCTGAAATACTGTTCGTTTCAGTCTTGTTATAATCAGATTCAGCGCGTTCTTCATCTTCAATCCGCAGTGGCTCCGAGCAGAGCGCACGTCAGAAACAGAGGACAGGGGGCCTGTACCATGAAGGTAGCTGAACAAACTCGGGGTTACAGGATTAGTTTTGAGTTGACAAAACCAAACCGATGCAATCAGGCTTTATTGGTACCATGATGCAGCTCATCAACTTTCTCTGTCAACTCAGGCTTTGATCCTTAAGCTATGATTACTCCACGCGCGCGTGCACATAAAAGAGTGACGTCGACACTGAACAACCAATCGCGGGTAGAGCGTGAGCGATATATTTTCCCGCAGAGGAGCAAGAGATAATCATTCAGAATTACGATGAATTTAAATATGTATTTCAAGCTCGAAACAATACGGTCTCTGCTGCCAAAGCAAGAGAAGACTGTTGGAGAAAGATTGCTGATTGTTAATGTGTAAGTTAAACAATTATACGTTCTATATTTATGTAAAATTATGTATGTATGTGTAGCCTATATGTGTAATATAGCCTATAGCCTATTTTTATAATATATAAAAAATTATACATGCACATTTTTTATATATTATAAAAATAGGCTATAGGCTATATTACACATAGGCTACACATACATATAGCCTACATCATTTTACATAAATATAGAACGTATTTGTACTACTAAGAAAGCTAGGGAATCCTATCATAAGATTAACAGAATAATAATAAAGATTTAAAATAATTCTTAACATGTATTAGGCTATATTGTATAGTACATTTGTGCAATTTGCTTTTTGAAAAAAATGAAATAAAATGTGTTCATGTGATGTCACCCTATCAATATATCTTACCGGCAATTTTATAAAAGCCCTCTTTTATGGACATGGCCGATAAATGTCCGGGGAACACTATTAATGAAACTATCCATGTACTCCTGCAGAGCGAGGACCACCTTACGAATGGTTCGACAAACCGTGTTTTCCCCTATAGCTTCTGTGCGTCACCCACCGTGCAGGAATGTACCACTTGCAACAACAAAAAAACGCAACGCAATATTTGCGGTACAGTAAGTGCATGAATTCGACGTGTTAAATTCTTTATGTGCGGCTCAAGAAGTTCGCAAAGATAAGACATTCCTTCCGCGGAAAATCTGTATCTTTCATAAGTAACTATCAGGAAAGGCCATGGGATTTTGTCTGGCTAAAAACTCTTTCTCTACGAAGTGCTCGTCAAACAATTTGCGCTGAGATGTCACAGGATTTGGAAGAAAAGGTGAAGTCATTGCAACAGACACTGGGAATAAGTTACGTCACCTATATGTTTCTTTGCTCTCAGCTGATTGGTCAAACTTCAGTCTGAGATCTTGAATCCAGAACATAACCTGCCCCGGAGCAGGTTAGCTGTGCAGCGTAAGATACCATGGCGACGAACACCGAATAAAGCCAAGCTACTTTCATAGTACCTAAAACCCAGGGTTGGCGGAAACTAAACTGAAACATAGCTGGCTAGCCACCTAAACCGGCTTCATGGTACAGGCCCAGGGTGTGTGTGTGTGTGTGTGTGTGTTCATCTGAGTCTCATTGGTCTGTCAATGTCAGAATATTTGAGATGACCAATCAAATCAAAGTAGGCGGGCTTTATATACACAGAAGCTTCTGAGCGCGAATTTGAGCAGAGCGACTCGCTTCAGTTTACGGTCAAGTGCGAGATAAGATGTAAGTAGCTAAACTAAACATTTCATATTTGACAGTTTTTTAGGTCATAAATGTGAAACGAATGACAAAAATGATCAGACAAACGAATATACTTTTGTCGAATTTCGCCATTTTGAACTGAAAATAGGCCTATGTAACGTGACTAATAATTAGTTTGCTGTCATTGTGAGGGGACATTAACAGAGCATTAACAAAGCCGTTTTCATGTTGGGCACAAGATTAATAATGAATGTGTACATGTTGAGAATTAATATACAATTTGTAGCCTTCAGTAAATTAAAAAAGTTCAGCTTTAGGAGGGGAAGAGACAGGGCAAGATGAGACTGAGAGAAAAAGAAAGAGTGATGGATAAGAAGTGAGAGCAGGTATTGACAAATAATCTACTGCCCACTGACGTTGTTTTAAAGCTATTTCTTATCCTTTTTTGGCCTTAAAATGTCTTGAAATGGACATATCAGAGAAATAAAAAAAATGAACCCCCTAATAACCTTAAATGCAGGACCTCTTTGATTATAAAGCCCTGTCTACGGCCCTGTATTAGGAATAAGATCAATAATGAATGTGTACCTAGCTTTCCTAGTAGCTTTCAGTAAATTAATGCGTCTGAGAAAATGATTCATAAATCAACCTATCAGATGACCCTATGCTTCACTGACAGACAAAAATGAAAAGCCTATATCAGTCAAAGCTCAGCTTTAGGAGGGGAAGACAAAGAGAATAGGAGTGTGACGCTGATGAGGAGAGAAAAATAATCAGCTGGCCACTTACATCCATGTTTTTTGGCCTTCAAAACATCTTAAAATGCACATATGTAGATCAGAGAAATCTAAATTTTCTCGGGGGTGCCCCCGAACCCCCCTGACTGAGTATGAGTGAGTATTAGACCCAGATTAGACCCTAAACTAAAGTGTTACTTTTTTTTAGTTTTTTTATCATACCCTCATTGGGGGCTGAGCCACAGACATGACTGATTCATGTTCCATACTTGTCACACACATTTCAGTTCAGTTAGAACCAGATGCATATTTGTTGATATTTTGTGTTTTGAAAAAGTTTTTGATTCATTGTTTTGACTCCTAACCAATTTTCTACATTGAAAATTGTTTTTTTATCTGGGCTAGTAAAATTCATTTCGGGCTACCAAAATCTGAAGAGTGCCTGCCCGAAGGGCTACCAGCGATTTTGAAATTTTGCGAGCCCTGCATTGGGTAGTTTTAACCTAAAATGAAAAGCCATCATTTACTCACCCCACTGCAAAATATGTTTTTCTTAATTAGTGTTTTTTTCTTGTTTCCAGTCCAGAAATCTAAAATTCTTACATGAAGAAGCATTTAATAGACAAGTAAAAATTGGCTTGTTTTCTGAAAGAATAAGTCAAAATTAAGTGAGTTTATGCTTAAAACAAGCAAAATAATATGCCAGTGCGTTTTAACGTTCTAACCCTAATCAATTTTAATGTTTAGGTGAAAAATGTTATTCATACAACTATGAATAGACAACTACATCGAACCACAGTGAAACCCACAATAGTTATTTTAATTATTAATATTATTATTTTTTATTACAGGTCAATCTCTAAGCGACCAGTGCTGGACATTACGTTTGGAAGGTCAAGGTGTGTGTGAAAGGATCACAGCCTAACTTCATCACTGGCCTGGCAGCGCTGTTTGCCTCCTCCTATGAGTTCAGCTTGCAGTACCAGGAAGAGGCAGTACCAGGAAGAGGCAGTACCAGGAAGAGGCAGCACCAGGAAGAGGCAGCACCAGGAAGAGGCAGTACCAGGAAGAGGCAGTACCAGGAAGAGGCAGCACCAGGAAGAGGCAGCACCAGGAAGAGGCAGTACCAGGAAGAGGCAGCACCAGGAAGAGGCAGTACCAGGAAGAGGCAGCACCAGGAAGAGGCAGCACCAGGAAGAGGCAGTACCAGGAAGAGGCAGTACCAGGAAGAGGCAGCACCAGGAAGAGGCAGTACCAGGAAGAGGCAGCACCAGGAAGAGGCAGCACCAGGAAGAGGGAGCACCAGGAAGAGGCAGCACCAGGAAGAGGCAGTACCAGGAAGAGGCAGTACCAGGAAGAGGCAGCACCAGGAAGAGGCAGCACCCGGAAGAGGCAGCACCAGGAAGAGGCAGCACCAGGAAGAGGCAATACCAGGAAGAGGCAGCACCAGGAAGAGGCAATACCAGGAAGAGGCAGCACCAGGAAGAGGCAGTATCAGGAAGAGGCAGCACCAGGAAGAGGCAGCACCAGGAAGAGGCAGCACCAGGAAGAGGCAGCACCAGGAAGAGGCAGCACCAGGAAGAGGCAGCACCAGGAAGAGGCAGTACCAGGAAGAGGCAGCACCAGGAAGAGGCAATACCAGGAAGAGGCAGTACCAGGAAGAGGCAGTACCAGGAAGAGGCAGCACCAGGAAGAGGCAGCACCAGGAAGAGGCAGCACCAGGAAGAGGCAGCAGCACCAGGAAGAGGCAGTACCAGGAAGAGGCAGCACCAGGAAGAGGCAGCACCAGGAAGAGGCAGCACCTTGAGTTTGTTCAGAGGTTAGTCATTGGCATATTTGCCATTCATATAAATATTAGACTGAATTGTGACTTGTCTTGACAGTATTTATTAAGCTGACTACTGGTATAAACAATATGGCCATGGTTTCCATACTGGGCTTACCTTAAGCCGGGTCTAGGCCTTAATAAAATTAGGGTATTTAAGCTGCTTTTATAAAAATGTCTAATAAAAAAATAAAAAAAACATTACTGGTGTGCATCTCGAGACAAAACAGTGGCAGTCACATATTTTAAGATATGTCAGTGCAAGTTGTTTTCAGTTAAATGATTAGTGAAAATTCTGTCATTAATTACTCTCCCTCATGTCGTTCCAAACCTGTAAGACCTTTGTTCATCTTCAGAACACAAATTAAGATATTTTTTATGAAATCTGAGAGGTTTCTGAACCACCCATAGACAGCAACGTCTTTGCAACTTTCAAGGTAGTCAAAACATCGTTTATATAATCCATGTAACTACAGTGGTGCAAATCTTAATATTATGAAGCGATGAGAATTCCTTTTGTGCACAAAAACAAAATAACGACATTATTCAACAATCTCTACTCTTTCACGTCATTCTCCTACGCTGTTGACGTAGTGTAAACAGTGTCAAGTCACCTTCATTTATATAGCGCTTTTAACAATATAGATTGTTTCAAAGCAGCTTTACAGTGATAATAGGAAAGTACAGTAACATAGATTGTTTAGGCTTTACAGCAGCTCTAGAATCAATTTATTAGATCCACTATTTTTGACCGTCAAAATGCCGGCGGACACAGCTTCAGTGAGTTGTTCAAAATCTTTCTTTTTAGTAAACTCTGTGTACACAAACAATGTTCTCCATGCTGGAGTTCATGTGTAGAGCCTCTGGTGATACTGAGAGCACAGTTTCATGTTGTGTCGAGCCTTCTTAGTGTTTTAAATATAGCGATTTTTGATGCTATCATAGTCGTGCCCCAAACACTCCCATTCACAAGGCAATTTGACCGAAAACGAAAATACGGTCAAACTTAAAAGTGACGTTTCCATCCTAATGATGCTTTTAAACGAAAGTTTGCCTCGGGTAGATTAACAAAAAGAGGTTGCATTTTGGCAAGAGTTATCCTTTAACGCTCTCTGGCCCACTCATCTGCACAAAACAGTGCCTGGTGGCTCGAGAACGCAAACCCTGTTATAGATTTCAAGGTGCAAGCCTTGAAAAAAAGCCAGTGCAGCGCTTCTGGGTTCTACGTCAGAACGTAGGCTTATTATTGGCCGACTCTGGTCGTGTGTGATGACCCAGGAGCTAGCCAATAGTGAGCCTGTGTTCTGATGTAGAACCCATAAGCGCTGCACTGTTTACACTACGTCAACAGTGTAGGAGAATGACATGGAAAAGAAGAGATTATTCAACAATGTCGTTATTTTGGGGTTATTTTGCGCACAAAAAGTAATCTAGTCACTTCATAATATTAAGGTTGAACCACTGTAGTTATATGTACTATTTACTGATGTTTTTACCACCTTTCTGGGCTTTGACAGTTGCAATGACATTGATGTCAATGGAGGGACAGAAACCTCTCAGATTTCATTAAAAATAGCTTCATTTGTGTCCCGAAGATGAACGAAAGTCTTGAGGGTGAGTAATAATGACAGAATTTTCATTTATTGGTGCAAACATGCATTTTAGTCTGGTGGTAAATGTCATGTTTAACATTATCATGTAGTCATGTATGCAATTCACATTGCAAGGCTTGCAATTAAGTTAAATTATTTCTGTCACAAAGGTTTGGGCTGGATTCTGGCAATGTGTGCTCTATATAAACTGAGTCTATGACTGCCTTTCCACTGATACTCTGATGGGACCTGGGGCCTGTTTCAGAAAGGAGGTTAAGTGAAAACTCTGAGTATGTTAACCCTGAAATGAGGGAAACTCTGAGTTTTCTGTTTCAGAATGGGAGGTATGTTAAACCTGAGAAAGCAGAGTAAGTCAAGCCTGTTTCTGAAAGAGAGGTAACTTATACTCAGAGTCAGTTACCATGGTGTAACTAAGTCCACTGAAGCAAGCGTATGTAGAACCCAAATGCAGTTTAATGATAATCAGACATAGAAACAAAAACCATGGCAAGGCATGGCGAAACCAATCTCAGGAACATGAACTTACTATGTGGTTACATCAGCAATACAAGACCCAGACACATGGCAAACATGAGGGCTTAAATACACACAAGACTAATGACTAGACAAGGGACACCTGTGAACAATGATCAAACAATCAGACAATAAACTCATGACAAGACACATGGCAGGATCACATGACTACAAGGAAGCAAACATGACAAGAACAAAACCATACCAAAACCGTGACACATGGTAACTTACTCTGTGAACCTAACCTGGTCGGGAGCAGGTTTTCTTCTGTAAACCCAGCGTTTCTATCGGTCTCCTCCCCTTTTTTAAAGGGGAAGCGGTGTTTAAACACCTCATTCATTCTTTCAGTAAATTTTTATTAATAAAATTAATATTTTATTAATAAATAAAATATTGCTATTTTTACTGCAGTTTTTTTCTATTTTTTTTTAATAAGATGAAGTCTATATAACTCCTTTACAACTGAAAATACAGTAGTAGATTAGAGTTACATAATGTAGTTCTGAACAAATTCTACAGAATTAAACTGTGGCATTTACTGGAAATCACTGAACTGTGGTAATCTTTGCACCAGAAGTGGATGGACCGTCCTCCTGCTGTTCTTCCACACTCTGGGGGCGGAGGGAGAGATAAGAATACCCGTTTATACTTAGATTTAAACTTAGATTATCCACATAAAAATTTGAAACAATCTGAATGGGTAGATTGTTTGATGTGTAGACACATAATATTAACATTACCTCTGTAGGCCTCTCTGTGGCAGCAGAAACTATTTATCCCCATCGTCCTGTGAAGATGAGCATTTGTTTGAGGACACTTTATAACACTATTTAATTTCTGGTGTATTGAGTAGCGACTTACAACTGCCTGGGGTTCTGTTGGGACAGGAGGCTCCAAAAGACAGATATAACCATCAGAATCTGTTGGGACCAACAAAAAACCCAACCTCAAAGTAAAATAAATGGAAATATCAAAAAATAGCCTAAAAAATAACACATATGTAAACCTCTTACATTTTATGAAGGCCCTTGGATCTTTGGGAGTGACTGGCTCTGAAGTCCCTCCTGGAATTCCCTCAGCCAAAAATACTGCTGCACTGCTAGACACTGGATGCTATTAGTCATTTAATTTGTCAAATGTATAGTCAGGTAGCCTACACCCATGATATGCTCAAGCCTTACCTGATTGAATTATGTTTTTATATTTAATTTTCAGCTGCTGCCATGGTCTTTTAATGCCTGCAGGATTGCTCCACATGAAAATTAAAATTAGGTTGAATAACTTAGGCCTACTGTTCTTCCAGTTTCACCTCTGATATTATAACAGTTGGGTAAGTTACTCTAAAATAGTTATCAATGTTATCTTGAACAGTGTAATTAGATTCATGTAATAATTACTATCTTTAGAAAGTTTTGGTCTACTTATTACTAATTACTAAATCCCATGTCAACCTCAACCACTTGAACAATACAAGGAGAGACAAGAAACTGCACTTTTAATGCTTTCAAATAAACAATATACAATTGCATGAACTATTCTTGATTTGACCAAAGTGTGTAGAGGGAGAAGGTTACATAAAAAATATACCTTTTAAAAATGTATGTTAAATCCACTATTGTTTTATACAGAATTGTTCTCTATAGTCTATGCAGTAGCCTATTTAATGTAATTACATCAGATTTTATTTTAAATTACAGAAGAATTAAGAGTTATCCCTTTAATTAAATCACAATATTTAGATTACTTGGTAATTAATTACACCCATCACTGTATAACAGTAATTCCTCTTTTTGTTTGGCGCTGTTGCCATGGTGACTCGTAATATCTGCGCTCCATTGATAATGGCTTTTTATAGTTGTGGTGCACGCGCTAAACTCAGAGTTGATTGAACTAACTTATTTCAGCTGTTCTGTAACCGAAAACTCAGAGTTTCCCATCTCAGGGTAAGTCAACTCAGAGTTCAAGTTTTGAACAGAGTTCATACCTTTCCTTTATAAGCAGAGTTCAACTCAGAGTTGGTTGAACCTCCTTATTGAAACAGGCCCCTGATGAGGGGATGATATTGTTAATGAGCTGGGTGATGACAAAAGTTGTAGAATAAAACTTTAAATCTGGCAACCCCACTTCCAAAAGTTTAGTTAGTTGACAGTGCGCTTGTAAACAGACACATTGAGTTGATGTATTTTAACCAGGGCAGAAGAAATATCAGTTATTGATCACAACATCAGTAGTGTTTTATCCATTAGTGTTTATAGTGGATAATTAGTTTTATCCAAACAAATTAGTCGTTAAAACCGATATCTGGTTTTTATTTACACATCTTTTGTGCTGTCTCTCTCTGTCAAAATATATAAACTCAGTCCATAATATTTCATTGTTTTTTTTCTCTTTTAGACGCTTTCTTGACATCAATCCTGAACGTGGATCAAAAACAAAGAAAGGACAAGTAACTTCAAAGAAACTGGCCAAGTTATGCAAAACAAGAACACCACTGTAAGCCTACAGGTTTCCTCACTTCTGCGAAAACTTGCAGACTTTGAATGGGATTTCGTTTGCACTTTTATGGACTTCAGAACAGAAACAGCACTTCACTGCCATTATAAAGCTTGGAAGAGCCAGGACATTTATTAAAATAACTCCGATTGTATTCGTCTGAAAGAAGAATGTCATATAGACCTAGGATGACTTGAGGGAGAGTAAATCATGTGCTAATTAAATTTTTTTGGGTGAACTATCACTTTAATTAAGCGCTTAGTGTTACCTGTTTGTTGTTAAAGTGTTAAAATTGCATTTTATGTTTTAAAAAATTCAGCCAACATGTTCACAGAAGGCAATTTTCTGATCTTTGCTTTTAACCAAATGTTGTTTTCTTTTTCCTAGTGTGACTACTCTTATGAAACCTTAACATATAATATTTTAATTATGTAATTATAAAAGCAGCATTCCCTGTAAAATACAATTTATTGCTGTAGACAAGTTTAATATTGTAAAAGTATGTGGTATATACTGTATTTGGTAATTACAGTGGAGTACTGTAAATGCTTTTTACTGTACTAGTGCTGTAAAAATACAGTATGTGAGGAAACTACACACTAGAAGCCTATTAGGCCATGGCATTGTTTCTTTTGTTGCTAAAAAAAAAAGACATGTTCAATAAAAATATAATTGGATCAGTGTAATGTTGCAGTTGTATGTGTGTATTTTACATGGCTCTATTGATTGAAAGATTTTTTGAGTTTCAGGAACTAAAAGTTAATTTGGGCCCATTAGAATATATAATTTAGTTGAATTGGTAATGGAGTAATGCTTACTTAACAAGCTGAGTTAAATAAATGGGTGGGGAATGATTGTTTAAACTAAGTATCTTCAGTTACTGTAACTCGGTTATAAGTACATTCAACTTAAATGTTCTATTCCATTCCATTATGGGCTTAAGTACATTGAACGTAGTCCACTTGTCTTATTCAACTAATGCTTCATTACTTAAAAAATTTAAGGCAACGAGTTACCTTGGTTTTTTTAAGTAGATTCTACTTATCCGGGTTTACAGTGTATAGTACCTTGTGTGTAAGCAAGTAAGGTGAGAAATAATGTGGTATAGTTAAAATCTATATGACTTGAGCTTTATTGTCCCTTGCATAATTTGAATAGTTTATTTCTTCTATTTTTGAGTTCCAAAGAGTTGCTGCTAAAAATGTACAGCAGGAGATTTTTGTCTCTGGACATCCATAATTCGTGTTTCATGGATATCTTCAAATCCATAAAGGGATAGCCTGGCCAAAGACAAAGTTTTCTTGCAACAGGTTAATAAATACATGGAAATGCATTTAAAATACAAATACAAAATACTGTGTGAACATTTTTATTTAAATACAAATACAGTATTTTATATTTTGAAAATACACAGAATACATGTGAAATTGGCCATCCAGTGCAGGTATAGGTCACAGTAGTCTCAGCCTCAGACGTCACGCCCACGGAACGTTGGCTAAACGTCTGATGCATATGGTACACTAAACTGGAAACACTTCAGGAATGTCGAAGTCGTCATCTGATTGGTTGAATTTTATCGGATTTCCGGGGGGCGCGAGTGTCGCGTTTATTTTCGGTCCGCCGGGAAACAAATGTCATGATGCCAAAACCCCTCGTGGAAGAAGAAAGCCGTTGTTTTTACAACTGAGACAATGAGCGCTTACCACGATCAACTAAACGCTGTATTTTCAAAAGTATGTGAAGTTCGCGGCTCCATTGATGCTGTAAACTTGCACAAGGTTCTTGAATGAATAATTTATTAGATGCCAGTGTTGTGCCAGTTCACAGCTTTTCTGAACTAGTTCAAGTTCAGTTCATACATGCTCAAAGTGAACAGTTCACGTTCAAAGTTCACAATTTTAATTCTGAACTAGTTCAAAGTTCAGTTCATTTTACTTTTTTCGTGAGATATTCAAATAAATACTTTTTTTCACACTACGAGCTAGAAATCACTATACGTTCTTTGAAGCTGCTCATTGTAGACATTTGCTCATGACACTGCAATTGTGGGTTTCTTACCAGGTGATGAAACTTGCAGCAGTACAGACAAGGTAGACCAGTTCTATACTTAGTGCAATGAAATCTACCAGCATTTAATTAAAAAAAGAATATATAATATGAAATATGTATATATTATTTTATATATATGATATTATATATACATATGTGTGTGTATGAAATGAGCAAAACTCTTGAATGAAGGTAATGAAGGCAAAAAACTTTATTTTTAAGGAAACTCTCGTCGTTGCCTGCTACGCGGCGTTGCTATGCCTACCCCGCTCTGCTGCAATTCATCACGGGTAACGTTGTGCGGAAGCCAGTATGCTATTCAACTATTCTCAGCCGGACACTACGTTGCCCGCAATGCATTGCGCACACAATGTCAAAACCATTTCTGTCTGGTGATACATGATTTAAGCGGCACCAGCGAGAATACAGGAGGGAGGAACTTTCTCTCGTTGCGTTTCAAAAGAGAAAACAGATGTCACTCAGTTTTCAATGGAAAACAAATTCCAACGTTCATTTACAGTGATGTCTGCCGTTCATGACACATAATGTGAACTAATTCACGTTCAAGTTCTTTATTAAAAAATGTGTTGCGTTCAGTTCAACGTTCACGAAAAAATGAGCGTGTTCAATGAACGCGTTCTTTTGAACTCGTTCACGCACAACACTGTTAGATGCACACCGGTCTGTTATTGTAGGGACATCAGCATTATATTGTCACGCCCCTAAATATGACGCGGTACAAAACAAACTGTGATTGGTTGTGTTACATGTCAGTCAAACGTCCTCTTGGGCGGTCCTTGGCCAAGAAATGCTGCGATAGAGTCCAGACCTTCTGCCGTCAGTCTGAAGGTCTGGCTACGCGAGACTAAGGTCACAGTGAATGAAGAAACTACATAGGCCTACTGACTTTTCATTCCTAACTCTGCCCTTTCTTTCTTTCCATTTTTTTCATTGATCACATCCATCCATCATCCCAGAAAATTGTCAATACTGATGGCCATTCGGGTGAAATACTTGATAGCTGTTAACATAAACTGCCAACATTAAGGCCCGTACACACCGGGAGGAATATCGGCGCGCGTTATTCGCCAGCGTTTTTTGTGTTCACACCCAAGCGATTTTCGCTGACAATGAGCCGAGTGAACATGCAAAATCATTCCCTGACATTAGATGGCGCTTAATGTAAAACAGAAATACAATACCACTCCATAACAGTCTATACTCTGCAATACCACTCCATAACAGTCTATACTCTGCAATACCACTCCATAACAGTTCTCTTTTATCAAGATTTTTGTAGTCGCTGTCGCGTTTGTCATATAGTTCTTTATGTTCCGACACCAACGAGACCAGCAGCTCTACATTCATCTTGCCTTGCCTCTTCCTCGTCTTATTTCTTCCCGGCAGTGTCTGTCTATGGGCAGTGTAGACGCTACTTGGCGTATATCTTCTTCGCTGTTACGTATGTGTGCTCGGCAAGACCGTTTTGTGTTTGAGCGCCCCCAAGTTGTGTTTTACTGTAACTTCAGAAGCTCCAGACACGTGAGCAAAAGCGCCAATCTCATTGGTCGGATAGTTTTTGACGCGGCGCGTCAAACCAAAAAAACGAACCCGAGGCGTTTAAAAAAAAATTACGCTTTTACGCGTGGCGTTTTTCGCGTCGGTGTGCACACTCACATTGGCGCCCTTTGTTTAGTCACGAGGCGTTAAACGTCGGCGAATATCGCGCGCGAAATTCGTCCCGGTGTGTACGGGCCTTAAAGTTGGCTAAATCTCAAAAACCCGTCAAGAACACCAGGGGCCCGTTCTTCGGACGTTGCTTAAAACATCCAAGACCAAATGAGACATCCAAGATGATATCATCGTGCTAATCATGATCCGGATAAGTGGGTTCTTCGAACACACCTGTTGTTTATGATTAGTATCGCTGGATTGAGTTATCTCAGAGCCCGTCTACGGAGAGCCTTGGCACTTCCTATTAGCCCCATTGTATCGATCTTGGTTGCAGTTCCATTACAATTCCACTGGAGGTGATCGCGGGCGAGTGCAGACTGAATGGGGTCTATGGGGCTAGACGGCTAAATTTGTCTCTTTCACCCGATTGCCGTTGAGAAATCTCAGATTTGATTGTAGGTTTTGCAAGTTCAACATGGGTTATAGGTCGAAAATTGAATGAACGAGTACTTATGTCCTTTCGATTTCTTACAGGTTGAGTTGTTGTTGCCCATAACACGCTAGCATTCTGCTAATGAACGATGCCGCTTGATGGCATCGTGGCATCCGAAGTGGGACCAGAAACAAACAAAACAAAAACTCTTCTAGCACGTGTATTTACCTGTGTCAGCTGTGTTGTGTTTACCTGTGTCAGCTGTGTTGTGTGTTTACCTGTGTCAGCTGTGTTGTGTATTTCCCTGTGTCAGCTGTGTTGTGTGTTTACCTGTGTCAGCTGTGTTGTGTGTTTACCTGTGTCAGCTGTGTTGTGTGTTTACCTGTGTCAGCTGTGTTGTGTGTTTACCTGTGTCAGCTGTGTTGTGTGTTTACCTGTGTCAGCTGTGTTGTCGATGCCTCGAGAGAAAAGAAAGTGCAGAGCGCGAAAGCACCAAAGTGAATGACGTCATTGACATTTTAAAATACTTTTTTAAAGCAAATAAGTGACTCTAAAAAATCTAACACCCAGCAATGTGTAATTTCTTTGCATATCCTTTTGAATACAACATTCAAATTACTAGACAAAAAATTATATCCTGAGAAAAGTGGAATTTGATGGGTATAGCGCCATAGACCTCCGCATGGACATAGACGTGTTACTGCAGCCAGTCCAGAAACCGGAAGTAACCAGAGAGTGCCAATTCTCTTCCTATTAGACATTCTCTGGTTATCTGAGATAATTGCGCGTTCTTGTGTTGGTTTAAAAGGGGATATGTATCAATAGTAGAAACAATGATCAGCAACGCTGCTATTGGCTGTTCAGCATGGCCAAAGAATGTGCCCAGTTTTTCTCCCAAGCAGAACAAGAGCTTTTAATGGAAGGTGGGACGGCCCGAGTGGTGGCCGCACAAGAGCGGTAATGTAGTTGTAACCACACACACACACACACGAATAATCTTTATTTAAACTTATTTTGTTATTCACATTCATTTCAGTATAATAATGGATCATAACCACACCAAACAAACAATATTAATCGCTTCTTTATTGGGTTTTCATGTTTACATTTACAGCACATTTTTATATACATAGTTACTGATTTGAAGTGCACACAAATTAGTTACGTTGTATATGTTACTTATATTTGTTTCTACTTTGAGTTTAAGTTTGCTGTCCGTGATGAACTTCAGGCATGGTCTGCTGCAGCCGCATCCTGGCGTGACGAGGATTAGAGTCCGGGCAGGAACAGAATTTAAGTATTATTGGTTACGCCCGGACCTACCATTTGCTGGGAATTGCCCGGGGGAGGAAGAAACGCTACTGTCTTCATAAGTTGATTTATTTAGTTGTATATTTACGATATTTGATTACATTTTTGCTTTATTTAAGGTTATATGTTGAATGTAAAGTTAAATTGTTTCCCCTCTTAATTTGTAATGGGCCCATCCTTTCCTTTATAAGCTGTTGCATTGTTCATTTGAGCAGGTCAGTTTTAGTTTGTTTCGTTGGTTTTTGTCTAACTGTTTTTGAGCTCATTTTCTGTCTGTTTGTTTTATTTTATTGTAAGAAATTTATGAGTTTGTAAAATATTTTTTTTTTCTTGGGTTCAAATAAAGACCCTTTTTTTTTTTTTTTTTTTAAAGCTTGTGTTCCTTGTTCTTGTCTTCTCGGTCCCTCACAGAAGGTTATGCCGAATTTGAGTCTTTAATTAAAATGACAGGGAACACCTCAAAGTCTGCAAAAGCCAGGAGAGAGGGCTGGCAAAAAGTAGCAGACAAATGAAATGCGCAAGTGCTGTCCATGGTCCATGTTTCTATCACTTTCTACAGTATGTAGTTTTGCATTTTAATAATTACTTTGTTCTTTTATGTCAGAGCCACCACGGGACCCACTAGAACATGGGGACAAGTAAAAGTGAAGTACAAGAATATTCTACTAAATCTTAGCCTTTAATTCTTATACTGTCTTTATTTTAAAAAGCCACTTTTTCCCCCTCTTTTTAAAAGCCACTGTTAAATAATGTGTTTGTCTGTTTATAACAACCACCAAGAAAAAGGCTGAAAAAATCAATAAAACAGGTGGTGGTCCTGCACCACCACAATATACCCCAGCAGAGGAGCTGGCCCTTGGGTTGAATGAAAACCGAACCATTGTGGAGATGGGCATCCCCGGGGGCAGCTCTTCCTCAGACCCAAAGCCAGGGACCAGTAGCAGCAACACCTTCATTACTGGTAGGCTAAATGAGCTTTCAATTCTCTTAGTACACTGTCAAATGATTTGTTGCTGCATTAAATGAAGTATAATCCAAATGGCTGGTACAGTCATTTCAACCGTTTGTGAAAGTGAAAACTTCTAAACTTTTAGTTAATATAAAATATGTTGCCATGAGTTCTTGATCACATAATATTTTTTACAGTGTAGTTAATTGTAATGACATTTTTTTTCCCTCTTTTGTGCAGTTTTACATAATACACCAACACTTTTACCTGTTCCCAAGCAAGTGGTGGCTGAAGCATATGCAGTAAGTTGTGTACTTTTTCTAACTTGCATAAAGGGAAGAAAGTGCAACACTTTGTAATGCCCATTTATTTCCATTGCACAGGACAGTGAAGAAACCCTCTCAGATGACTGTCCTTTGGAGGAAGAACCTGTAAGTGCATAAATAACTTTACACTCATTTGTATATACTTGTGTACCTATTCTTTCTGTCTGCAATATGAGTTGCAGGAGTCCACACCTAGAGAAAGGCTTGCAGAAGAGTCTGCACAAAAGAACTGATACAGAGGTGGACAGTGTTGTACTTTTACTTTTTACTTTTGTTGCATGAGGCATGTTTTGGCCCCTTTTTTTTTTTTTTTTACAAAATGACACAGGGTGACATCCATTCCCTATATAAACGGCATCTTCAACAAAAAATCAAGCATTTTGACCTGAAAAAACACAAATTAAGAGGAGAAATTGAACTCGACAACTTGAAAAAGAGAAAAATTGCACTAGAGATTGAGTTGCTTCAAAAGGACCTTCAGAGTAAGTGCTAATACACCATTTGACACATAGTAGTATCGCTGACTTTACATAACTATCTCTTATTGCAGGCAAAAGATGACTTGCTGGCTTTTCTTTATAAAGAATTGTTTAAATAAAACTCCAGGAACTAAGCATATTTGTCTTGTCTTTTATTACACATTCAAAAATGGTGCTCCACAATTCTGTCCCGTGCAGCTCTGCCACTAGGTTGGTCCAAGTGCACTGGCTGGAGGTCGTCGTCATCAGGCTGCACCCCCACCACAGGGCTCCTCTCCTTTCTGATAGTGGCAATGTTATGCAATATGGCACATGGAACAATTATGCAGTGCCGCTGCTAGCCATTTTGGTGCCCTAAGCATAATTCCTTTATGATGCCCCCCACCCCGAGAAAAAAAAAAAAACGTTTGTTTTTGCCAGTTTAACTTTTTATTACCAAACATATAACTCAATACCAATAACACAGCAGCATCACACTATAAAACTTAAGAACACTAAAAAGATAGTAAGTAAAATCTTCACAGCTTTGCTGACTTTGTAAACATATGTAGAATAGCCAACACACACACATTTGAAAGTGCAAACTTTTCTTCAGTAAACAGAATAGCAAAATAAAAAAAATATCAAAATAATCCAGACATGTTTTTCCCAAATTCAATGTCACTTTGAATAAATTACATTTATTAGACAAAATATTCAAACAAAGAATCTCATACCGGAAAAAATTATAAACATTTAAAACTGAAAGCATGGCAGCCAAGGAGTTCTCCCCCTTTATTCCTTATTTATCAACTATTTGATAAATCTAATATAATATAATATAAAAGCATAATAGAATGAGGTGCAATAATGCACACAATTAAACAGTATTGTTTGCTTTATATCATTCATAATGACATTTTATATTTTTTATATATTTAACAGGAATTGTTTGCCTACCATGTGCACTGCACTGACTGCTAACGTTAACTGTTACTGAGAAAGTATTAACCACCTTCACGTCAAAATAAACCATAAACTACTGCTCAATATCTAAAGAAAGATAGTAAAGAAAGTAACAGCTAGCTGGCGTCAGTTATTTGTAAAATAGGTAATGTTTAACAGTAAAATCTCAATTTAGCTTGCACCGAAGTTATAATAACATAGTTTGCTAACATTAACGTCAGCAAGTTCGAGGCGCGTTACGATTAGCAGCAGCACATGCAGCACATTTCCCTTATAAGAATGATTAAACATGGACTTACCTGCAAGTGATGCACGGGCATCATCTCGCAGTTTCTTCTTCTTTCTTTTCTCAGATCCTAACTCCTGCTGTCTTTTAGGGGCCATTTCCAAAAAAGTTGCCTATACTGTCTAAGGCGCCCGCGCGAACAACCGGCACGGACCATCCAACGCGGGGGGCGGTACTTTCTAGACTAGAGCAATTAAATGATCTTGTTCCCCCTTTTTTGTTACATATACATGGCTAAAATGTGCCTAATAATATTTCTATAGGCTAATGAAATAATATCGGCATTATACATTTTTTTTTTCGTTAGGCTATTTTTGGTGCCCCCCAGCACTTGGTGCCCTACGCACAGCGCGTGATGCGCGTGGTGGGAGCGGCGGCGCTGCAATTATGTCACAGTCAGGTGATACCCTCAGACTTTTCAGACACTGTGAAATCTTTCCTTTAGTTGCCCAAAGGTTATTTCAATGCGTGCCCTTGTCCTGGCTAGAGCTGCATTGTAACGGGTTTGTAGTCCAGGGTTTGGGTCAGGGAAGGCCGTCATAAAATACTGCCTGCAGGCATAGCCCCTGTCTCCAAGCAGGATCCCGTCAAAATCCCCTGTATAATGGAAAAATGCAGTTTTGTTAGGCTCAGCATAAGTGTGTGTAATACTGTGAGCTTGACATTTATATGTTCCCTTACCACGTTCAAATAATGTGCATAAATGTGACTCTCTGAAAATTCTTGAGTCATGCACTGATCCTGGCCATTTTGCTTCCACATTTGTGATATGGAACATAGTCACACACCATCTAAGAGATTTTAGTCAGTGTTGAAAAGGCCAGCTATGCATATATTGAGACATTAGCGCCCCCTTGTGACTTTAAGACGCATTAATCTGATGACTCAGTAATTTTCCTTTTAACGGGAAGCAGTTCGGAGAGCTCGTATAGAGACTTTGCTAGTGTCCCGCTGTTACTGTTGTTGTTGCAGAGTGCGTTCATATACAAAACCACTCATTCTACGTTACTCCAAACTACTCTGTCATACCCTCTACTACTTGTACTGCAATTGTTCACTCAACTCAATTCTACGACTGTAAATGTCTCTACAAGCCTCAATCCATTAAAGTGTACTTCGTCTCTGACCGGACGACTTATGTCTGCTCAATATCCACCAGAACCACACTAGTCTACCCAATAAATGGTCCTTCGAGCCGGAGTTGAGGAGCTGTCATAAGAATGATGCATCAGAGTGATCCCGATCCTAGACCTGACCTTCCTGAGCCCACCGTCAGACCCAGACGATCGGTGTGGCTCCCTAGTTACCTGTCAGACTTCGAGCTCACTGATCATCAACAGAGGATACAGTCGAGACAGAGAGTAGATTCTTCCTCTGAGATGAGTGATGATTCAGAATTGCGAGGAGCGGCTGCACCCAAACTCACCGCCACCTCCCGTGAGTATAGAGCAAGTATGCAGCCATGGCAGCCTTTGAAAGAGTGGAGTCCCAGTAGAGAGTACGAACAACAGCGAGCACATACTTCCCCCCTCCCTGAGCTGTCTTCAGAAGTCTTAGTAGAGTTCCAGCAGTTGCGGAAGGAGACAGAGGAGTTGCGACGTCATTCCCATGAGCAGATAAAGAAACTTGAGGAGAGGAATGAGGCCCTGGAAGCACAGTTGAGTCTACTTACAGTGAGTGATCGTTCCAGTCGCCATACACAGAGTACATCTTCCCCTGTTCCTCAACCCCGTGTCCATACCCCGCAGATCAATACTATTGTCAGGCCCATCCCTCTGCCTAGATCTAAGCTACCTCAGAGACCAATTGACAACCCAGCGGAGTCATTCAGACAAGATCGCCTGCATGACTTAGAACAGCGGCTTCAGCAGCTGGAGAGGACGTCACAGCCTAATTACGCCCGACCCACACAGCGTCAGTCTTTTCCACAGACATCTTACGACAGAGTTGATTATAACTCAGAGTTGAATGACAAACATAAAACAGGACAAACTAACAAAAACAGTGTAACAACTGGAGAGCTCAACACCGAGGCAGCCATCCGCGGCGCCATCTTGGATATTATAGCCGAAGTGGTTACAGCTCAAACAGATTACGTATTCCTCCCAGTCAAGAGATTACCTATAGGGGACCAGCTCCCACCATCCCGAACTTCGTTAAGCCAGATCCTAGAGAGTTTTCTCGGCTGCGCATTGCTCTGGAGAACATTCTGCCAGCGGACGCTACAGAGAGGTTTAAGTACCAGATTCTTGTCGATCACCTGAAGTTTGAGGAATCACTACTGATTGCAGACTCATATTGCAACTCATAACGAAGTTTCCCTTTCTCAGAGACTATGGAGGCGCTTAATCAACAGTATGGACAGCCCCACCAGTTAGCACTTCAGCGAATAGCCGAGCTTATGGACGGTCCGAATGTCAGTCACGGAGATGTGAGAGCCTTCCGGATGTTCGCATTGAAAGTTCACTAGTGAGTATCCTTCAGCAATTGGGGAATAAAGGCTATGTGGAGCTAGAGTGTGGTTCCCATGTATCAAGACTGTTGTGTAAGCTTCCACATGATCTGCAGACAAGTTTTCGACGGTCTGTCCATCCCCAGCAAGTTCCTATACCCACTTTGCTGGATTTATCAACATGGTTAGAGTTTGAGCTGCAAGTTCAAGAAGACAGCACGAGGTTCTATCCTCTAGCAAGTAAATCTGTAACCATTCACAAAAGGACACACCAGCGAGACACGAGACAGCCATTCAAGGCCACGAGTATCTTCCTTGGCACGGAGAAAGACAACAGGGACATTCCAGTTAAAGTTCTTGACCCTATGCCCAGAGACAGGAAGACATTCTGCCCGTATTGCGACGCTCAAGACCACTACCTGAATGGGTGTGTTAGTTTCCAGAAACTAAACAGAGATCAGAAAGTACAGTGGATACAATCACACAAGAGATGTTGGCGTTGTGGACGAGCACATCAAGCTGCACAATGTAACCTCAAGACACTCTGTAAGATTTGTAATCGCAGACACTTATACGTCCTTCACGAGGTTAATGATAGATCCTTTGCTGAGAAACCTAAGATCGGACCTTCAGAGAGCTGTTTGGTGAACACGACTGCAGAGACACTGTACCTAGATCGGCCCACTGACAGCCGGCGTGTCTTGTTGAAGATTTGTAAAGTACTATTAAGAAATGGCAACCACTGCTTAAAGACTTATGCCCTCTTGGATGACGGGTCTGAGCGCACAATCCTCCTTCATTCAGCAGCACAGCAGCTCGGATTGACTGGTCGACCAGAAGAGTTTGTACTGCGTACAGTCCGACAAGACCTCCACATGCTACGAGGTGCTTCAGTGACATTCACAGTGTCACCAGTGTCCCAACCTAAGGCCACATTCAGGATTCATCAAGCCTTTACAGCAGAGACACTGGGATTAGCTGAGCATACTTATCCAGTAGATGAGTTACAGCGTAAATACGGCCATTTACAAGGTCTACAGTTGCCACATGTTGAATCCGTCCAACCTCTCCTCCTTATAGGGTCGGATTACCCTCACCTCATCACCCCAGTAGAGCCAGTCCGTCTAGGCCCACCTAATGGTCCTGCTGCCATCAAGACCCGACTAGGTTGGACCTTGCAAGGTCCCACTCAAGAGATCAAGCATCGCCTTCACAGCCAGCAGTGCCTCTTCACAGCTACTTCAGGCTCATATACTGATCTGTTCAGACAAGTTGAGAAATTGTGGCAACTAGACGTGCTCCCTTACCGCAGTGAGAAACTCATTACCCGTTCGAAGCAAGATCAAGATGCTATTTCACTGCTCGAGTCCAAGACTACCAGAGTGTCAAGTCAAGTCAAGTCAAGTCAAGTTTATTTGTATAGCGCTTTTCACAATACAGATTGCATCAAAGCAGCTTCACAGTATTAAATTAAAATAATACAACAAAGTTTGTTTCAAGAGAAATTTATTGATTGATAAATGAGAGTGTCAGTAGATGGAGTAGCCAGATACGCCACACCCTTATTAAGAGTGAAAAATATGCCTCTCCTGCGAGCCTCCCCAGAAAACACTCTACCTTGCCTCCGAGGAATAGAGAGGCGATTAGCCAGGGATCCAGCACAAGCAGCAACCTACCAGGTGGAGATGAACAAGTTGAAGGAGGCTGGATATGCCCAAGTGATACCTCCTGACCAAGTGGACCAAGCAGAAGAATCTTGGTATATTCCCCACCATATGACTCAACATAATGGCAAGAACAGAGTCGTCTTCAATTGTTAATTCGCGCATGGAGGGAAGAATCTCAACCAATTGCTCCTCCCTGGTCCCACACTAGGCCCTTCCCTGATGTCTGTACTCCTGAGGTTCCGTCAACATACTGTCGCCTTGAGTAGTGACATTAGGGGCATGTTTCATCAGGTGCGACTACTACCTGAAGACCGCCCACTGTTAAGATTCCTCTGGAGGGACCTCAACCGAGACAAGTCCCCGCAAGTATATGAGTGGCAAGTTCTTCCCTTTGGGACGACGTGCAGCCCGTGCTGTGCGACCTTCGCGCTCCAGAAGCATGTCATCGACCATAGTCAGCCAGGTGAAGATATCCTAGAATGTATAGAGAAGTCTTTCTATGTAGACAACTTCCTTCAGAGTTTTAGTTCCCATGAAGAAGCCAAGTCACTGGCGTCCAAGTTGCGAGATCTCCTTGCCACAGGAGGATTTGATCTGAGACAATGGGCCAGCAACGTCCCTCAAGTACTTGAACATATCCCATCAGACTCCAAGTCAAGTAGCCTGGTGTTGTGGCTGACTCAAGTGCAACCAGATGCGCAAGAGTCTGCACTCGGACTACACTGGCACTGTACCTCCGACACGCTGTCATACAAGCATCGTCCCATTGAATGCTCTGCCCCTACTATGCGTCATATATACAAGGTATTAGCCAGTCAATATGACCCCCTAGGGTACATTGTCCCTTACACCACAAGAGCTAAAGTTCTGGTCCAGCGTCTGTGGGACAAGAAAAGGGAATGGGATGACCCTCAACTTCCAGACGAGCTGCTCCAAGCCTGGCGGTTATGGGAGCAAGAGTTACCAGACATTCAGCGCATCTCACTTCCCAGATGTTACTCCACGGTAGGGTTGGATAACCCACAGAGTATTCGAGACATACACATCTTTTGTGACGCTTCCGAGCGAGCCTATGGCTCAGTAGCCTACCTCCGAACATTCAGTCCTCAAGGGTATGTAGAGATAGCTTTTTTTGACTGCTCGATCCAGAGTTTCACCAAAGAAACAACAGTCCATACCTCGTCTCGAGCTGTGTGCCGCTCTGACAGGAGCCCAACTAGCCAGATTATTGAAGTCTGAACTCAGTGTCCCTATATGTCAAGTCACACTCTGGTCGGATTCCACTACGGTGCTGGCATGGATCCAGGCTGACTCATGTCGGTTTAAAGTCTTCATCGGCACGAGGGTAGCAGAGATCCAGGAGTTGACTGACCCCAAGGACTGGCGTTACGTCGATTCTAAGTCGAATCCTGCCGATGATATCCAGAGGGGTAAAATGTTAGCCGAGTTAGCTAAGCCGAGCCGATTGAGTCAAGGCCCATCATTCCTCCTCCTGGCCTCAGATCAGTGGCCTCAAAGTCCTCTGCTACAGCTCCCTACTGAAGATGCAGAGCTGAAATCAGGCACATTTTGTGGACTTACAGTTCCTGTCACCAACCCAGCCTTACCTGATTGCAACCAGTTCACATCCTATAAACAACTGCTCACAGCTGGTGCCAGAGTCTTACACGGGCAGGCTAACCCTTCAGAAGCACTAACAGCTGAAGATTATCGAGAAGCCGAACTAGCCCTCCTTCAACAGGCACAGAGTCAAAGTTTTCCAGTCGAGATGACTCATCTTAAGTCAGGTAAACCTCTACCAATGAGTAGTCGTCTCCTGTGCCTTGCGCCAGAATATGATAGCACAACACACCTCATCAGAGTTGGTGGTCGTCTCAGGCGAACAGAGCAACTAGATGAATCCGCTATCCACCCCATAGTTTTGGACCCTAAGCATCCCCTGAGCAGACTGATTATCCAGGACTTCGATGAAACTCTACACCATCCAGGAGCAGAGAGGGTGTTTGCAGAAGTGCGTCGTAAGTATTGGATATTGAAAGGTAGAGAAGCTATTCGGCAGCACCAGAGAACATGCTTGGATTGTAGACAGTTGAGAGGCCAGCCCAGCATTCCCCGGATGGCTGATCTACCTCCTGCGAGATTACGTTTGCTGCAACCGGCCTTTTACTCCACTGGAGTGGATTGTTTTGGCCCTTACCTCATCAAGATTGGGCGCAGACATGAGAAAAGGTGGGGGGTCATATTTAAATGTCTGACAACGCGAGCTGTATACCTTGACCTGCTCTACCAGATGGACACAGATTCATTCTTAATGGCCCTCCGAAGATTCATCTCCCGCAGAGGCAAGCCATTTGAGATCATATCAGACCATGGTACAAATTTCAGAGGTGGTGAGAGAGCATTACAAGAGGATTTCGCTGAGCTCCATCCTTCCTTGCAGGAGCAATTAGCCAGCCACCAGATCAGTTTCAAGTTTAACCCCCCTGGTGCTCCCCATTTCAGAGGTTGTTGGGAAAGAGAGATAAGATCCCTGAAGTCTGCCCTCTGTTCTACTATAGGGGGACAAATTGTGACGGAAGAAGTCTTACGTACCGTGCTCGTTGAGATTGAAGGCATTCTCAATTCAAAGCCACTTGGATATACATCCTCAGACGTAGCAGACCCTGACCCAGTTACTCCCAACATGCTGCTCATGGGGCGGCCTGACGCATCTTTACCCCAAGTAATATATCCCGAATCAGAGTTGCTGAGCAAACGGAGGTGGAGACACAGTCAGCTTCTAGCAGACCACTTCTGGAGACGCTTCCTCCGTAACTATCTTCCAGAATTCCAAGTCCGCCAGAAGTGGTGCAAAGAGGCAGAGAACCTGCAGCCTGGCACTGTTGTAATGATTGTTGATCATCAATTACCCCGAGCTCTATGGCCAGTTGGACAAGTGACAAAAGTCTTTCCAGGAGAAGATGGGAGAACCCGAGCTGCCGAAGTGGAAGTCAAAGGGAAAACCTATCTACGTCCCATCACCCGTCTCATCAGCCTCCCAGCTCTACTGGACAGAGTACCCCTTGGTACTATCCCTTACCTGGTATACCTTTTCTGATTTACACATTTACACCGCAAATGTGGGGGCGGCTGTTGAAAAGGCCAGCTATGCATATATTGAGACATTAGCGCCCCCTTGTGACTTTAAGACGCATTAATCTGATGACTCAGTAATTTTCCTTTTAACGGGAAGCAGTTCGGAGAGCTCGTATAGAGACTTTGCTAGTGTCCCGCTGTTACTGTTGTTGTTGCAGAGTGCGTTCATATACAAAACCACTCATACTACGTTACTCCAAACTACTCTGTCATACCCTCTACTACTTGTACTGCAATTGTTCACTCAACTCAATTCTACGACTGTAAATGTCTCTACAAGCCTCAATCCATTAAAGTGTACTTCGTCTCTGACCGGACGACTTATGTCTGCTCAATATCCACCAGCACCACACTAGTCTACCCAACAGTCAGTCAACTGCATTCTTTTTTCTTTAATGTCATATATATTACTAATCTGGAATATTATAAATTGTAATAGTAACTTACCTGCACATTTACACTGTGAACCCCCTTTCGGTTCACAAAATCCCCTTCATTGGGGCCTGGTGGGGCCTTGATGGGGATGTGTGTGCAGTCTATGGCACCAATCACGTTAGGGAAGCCTGAAGGACACATACTGTTAGTCATACTTTTTGGCATGGTCATGATTGCATGTCATTAACAATTATAAATGTACCTGCAATAGCAAAAAAAATTCTGCTTTACAACCTGGGGTCTTAAGTGGCTTGGAAATACCACAAAAAACCCTAAAAACTGCTTGAGTGCCAGGTAAACTTTGCGAACGGCACGACAGACAGCACTTTTCACCAAGTTCTCTGCATCTCCAATAGTGTAAAGGAAAGTGCCACTCGCAAAGAATCTCAGGGCAATGCACACAGTCTGTGCAGTTGTCAAAGCCCGACTCCTCCGTGTTGAACACTTAATGTGTGGTTCCAACAAATTAATGATGTAAATAACACCCTCACGAGAAAAACGTGCTGCGCTAAAGGATCCTGTCTATCCCGCAATACGCGATTAATTCGAAAAGCTCTGCGAATTATTCTTGCACCTTCGGTATCGAAATCTGGAACCGACCAACGTCATTTTTCGATACTCGATAGTATCGAGGCAATTCGGTCGGTACCCTAAAAAGTATCGAACTCGGTAACCAGCCCTACCAATCAGAGCAGCTTTTCTTACCCGCTCCGTGTTGTCGTCACTCACAGCTGTTTTGTGAGGAAAGGAAAAAACGCACATTAATCTTTTCTGGTTTCTTTTAGTATGTTGTTTGTATTTGTGGTTTGTGTCTGTGTGTTATATTAATGTATAATAATTCTTTATAATAAACTTCAAGATACCAAAAACTTAATTCATACTTAACAACAATAGAGTTCGGGATCGTCACGTCGCATTGTGGGAATCACGGTACGGAAGTAGATGTACTGTATAGTAGCGTATAGTAGGCAGTAGGTAACGTTGGTCATTTGGTCATTAATTTAGGTTATTTTTTGGAAAATGGTTCAGTATTGCTTTATTGTGAACTGCTGTAATCGGTCTCGTTATCGACAGGGCAAACGCCTCATAAATCATATTAGTTTTCCCCATTTTCCTACTTGGAAAAAACACAAGGAGACTTGGTGTCTGAAATCCCAAAGAGGCGTCGGATGGCTTGGGTCGCCGCTGGTCGTCAATATTATAGCCTACTACCGGACGAAAACAGTGGATTATTGCACGTATGATAAATTACTCCTGAAGTGTAACAAACCCGCATAGACAAGCTTCATAGCTCACAGAATCTGACAAGTGTGTGTGTGTGTGTGTGTGTGTGTGTCACCACTGATGCTTGTTAACGGTACCTTAGTGCGAACGATTGTTTTCTCCGCGTTTACTTTGTAGATCTGCAGATCTTGCACTCATCCATTTGTGAACTGCAGGTGAGTATGGCAAGCCGTTTTAGCTTAAATTGTACCCAGCGTTACTCGTCGTAATTGCATTTTTACTAGTAAGAATTCAATTAGAGAGCTCTACAATTCAATTCTTACTAGTAGCAATTACAATTAGAGAGCTCTACAATTCAATTATTACTAGTAGCAATTACAATTAGAGAGCTCTACAATTCAATTATTACTAGTAAGAATTACAATTACAGAGCTCTCTAATTCAGTTCTTACTAGTAACAATTCCAATTAGAGAGCTCAACAAATGATTTTTTACAAGTCATATGTCTCCATTGACTTCCATTCATTTTTAATTACGGAGCTCTACAATTGAATTGTTACTTGTAAGAATGTAATTGCAGAGCTCTTTAATTCAATTACAGAGCTCTGCAATTATACATATCTTTAATTCATATTTTTACTAGTAAAAATTCAATTAGAGAGCTCTGTAATTGCATTCTTACTAGTAAGAATTTAATTAGAGAGCTCTCTAATTGTAATTGTTAATAGTAATAATTGAATTAGAGAGCTCTCTAATTGTAATTCTTACTAGTAACAATTCAATTGTAGAGCTCTCTAATTGTAATTCTTACCAGTAACAATTCAATTGTAGAGCTCCGTAATTAAAAATGAATGGAAGTCAATGGAGACATACGACTAGTAAAAATTCATTTGTAGAGCTCTCTAATTGTAATTGTTACTAGTAAGAATTGAATTAGAGAGCTCTGTAATTGTAATTCTTACTAGTAATAATTGAATTAGAGAGCTCTATAATTGTAATTCTGTCACGTAACGGATGAATATGAGACGAGGATTCAAATGCAGAGGAATTTATTGATGACATGCAGACAGGGTAACAAACTCAAAAAAAACACAGAGCTCCAGGAACACGCAACAAGGACAGGTAACTCGGACAACGAACCAGCACAAGACTACAAAAACAAGGAGGCTAAATAGGGGAACAAACAAAGGAGGGTAACGAGACAGACAGGTGGGACAAATTAACCAATAATCAGATAACAAGATGGGAGGGGCTAGACAATAGACACGAGCACATGGCCCAAAACAACAAAACACCCATGTGCCAGCACAAGACAGGACAGGCATGTGACATTACCCCCTCCCTACGGAGCGGCTACCAGACGCTCCATAAGACCAGGGCGGGACGGGCGGGACAGACCAGGGCGGGACAGGGGGACAGACCAGGGCGGGAAAAGGGGAATGGACCGTTCAGAAGGCCAGGGAGGCACACAAAGTTCGGGAGTCCAGGGCGGAGCAGACAGTCCATCGGGCGGCCAGGGCGGAGACGACAGTCCATCGGGCGGCTAGGGCGGAGACGACAGTCCATCGGGCGGCCAGGGCGGAGACGACAGTCCATCGGGCGGCCAGGGCGGAGACGACAGTCCATCGGGCGGCCAGGGCGGAGACGACAGTCCATCGGGCGGCCAGGGCGGAGACTTTCCCTCGGGCGGCGAAGACCCCTCGGGCGGCCAGGGCGTTGAAGACCCCTCGGGCGGCCAGGGCGGTGAAGACCCCTCGGGCGGCCAGGGCGGTGAAGACCCCTCGGGCGGCCAGGGCGGTGAAGACCCCTCGGGCGGCCAGGGCGGTGGCACTGGAACTGGCACCACCGACTCAGGCACTGGAACTGGCACCACCGACCCAGGCACTGGAACTGGCACCACCGACCCAGGCACTGGAACTGGCACCACCGACTCAGGCACTGGAACTGGCACCACCGACTCAGGCACTGGAACTGGCACCACCGACTCAGGCACTGGAACTGGCACCACCGACTCAGGCACTGGAACTGGCACCACCGACTCAGGCACTGGAACTGGCACCACCGACTCAGGCACTGGAACTGGCACCACCGGCTCAGGCACTGGAACTGGCACCACCGGCTCAGGCACTGGAACTGGCACCACCGGCTCAGGCACTGGAACTGGCACCACCGGCTCAGGCACTGGAACTGGCACCACCGGCTCAGGAACAGGCACCACCGGCTCGGGCTCAGGAACAGGCACCACCGGCTCGGGCTCAGGAACAGGCACCACCGGCTCGGGCTCAGGAACAGGCACCACCGGCTCGGGCTCAGGAACAGGCACCACCGGCTCGGGCTCAGGAACAGGCACCACCGGCTCGGGCTCAGGAACAGGCACCACCGGCTCGGGCTCAGGAACTGGCACCACCGGCTCGGGCTCAGGAACTGGAACAGACACCTCAGGCTCAGGAACAGACACCACCAGTTCAGGAACAGATACCACCGGCCCAGGAACAGACACCACCGGCCCAGGCTCAGGAACAGACCCAGGCTCGACTGCGGCCATCTTGTCAGGGGACGCAGGCTCGGCGAACATGACGTGTACACTCTCGGCGGTGGCCATCTTGTCCGAAGACCCAGGCTCGGCAGGCGTGAGGTGAACAGGCTCGGCGGCGGCCATCTTGTCTGAAGACACAGGCTCGGCAAACGTGACGTGAACACTCTCGGCGGCGGCCATCTTGTCCGAAGACCCAGGCTCGGCAGGCGTGACGTGAACAGGCTCGGCGGCGGCCATCTTGTCTGAAGACACAGGCTCGGCAGGCATGACGTGAACAGTCTCTGGCTGGGCAGACGTGACGTGAACAGTCTCTGGCTGGGCAGACGTGACCTGAACAGTCTCTGGCTGGGCAGACGTGACCTGAACAGTCTCTGGCTGGGCAGACGTGACCTGAACAGTCTCTGGCTGGGCAGACGTGACCTGAACAGTCTCTGGCTGGGCAGACGTGACCTGAACAGTCTCTGGCTGGGCAGACGTGACCTGAACAGTCTCTGGCTGGGCAGATGTGACGTGGACAGTTCTGGGAAACTCTAGGATCTTGTATAGTTTTTCGAAGTAATCCAACAGAGTCTCAGCTGCTCTGTCTATCTCAGACTGCACAGGGACCTCCGAGACTGGGACCACTGGAACTGGGATCACCGGACTTGGGATCACCGGAACTGGGACCACCGGAACAGGGACCACCGGAACAGGGACCACCGGAACAGGGACCACCGGAACAGGGACCACCGGAACTGGCATGGAGGAAGTCTTCCTTCTCCTCCTCCGTTTCGGGACAACCAGAACTGGGACCACCGGACTCGGGGCCACTGGAACTGGGACCACCAGACTCGGGACCACCGGAACTGGGACCACCGGAACTGGAACCACCGGACTCGGGATCACCGGAACTGGGACCACCGGAACAGTCACGGAGGGGTTCTTCCTTCCTCTCCTCCGTTTCGGGACCAGCGGTGAAGGCTTGCCTTTCTGCTGACCGTCATCTGCCATGGTCCTCTCCTCCTCCATAGTCCTTTGAGCACATTTGGCGAAATATTCAAACAAGGAAATTGAAGATCCCTTATCCTCACCAGAAAAAATTTCACTCCGCTGAATCCACATATTTGGCTGGTTCGTTCTGTCACATAACGGATGAATATGAGACGAGGATTCAAATGCAGAGGAATTTATTGATGACATGCAGACAGGGTAACAAACTCAAAAAAAACACAGAGCTCCAGGAACACGCAACAAGGACAGGTAACTCGGACAACGAACCAGCACGAGGCTAAATAGGGGAACAAACAAAGGAGGGTAACGAGACAGACAGGTGGGACAAATTAACCAATAATCAGATAACAAGATGGGAGGGGCTAGACAATAGACACGAGCACATGGCCCAAAACAACAAAACACCCATGTGCCAGCACAAGACAGGACAGGCATGTGACAAATTCTTACTAGTAATAATTGAATTGGAGAGCTCTCTAATTGTAATTGCTACTAGTAAGAATTGAATTGTAGAGCTCTCTAATTGAATTCTTACTAGTAAAAATGCAATTACGACGAGTAACGCTGGGTACAATTTAAGCTAAAACGGCTTGCCATAGTGAGCCTTCAGTGACAAGTTATTAAATGTTGTTGCCCAGGGCACATGAAATTGTTAATCTGGCCCTGGATCGGAGGTGTAAGCGCTCACTCCACAGACCAAGTAGGAGAAAATATCAGGGAAACTGAGGCTTGGTAAGCTTTCATAATTATTACTCCATGCTTTGTTCATAGGGATTGATTCCGCCTATAATCACAAAAAATGTAAGTAGCGTTGTTTGGCTTCCTTAAGTTTGTCAGTATACGGTAGGGCTGGGACGGTTACCGCAATACCGCGGTCACGTGACGCCTACCGCGGGTCTGAGCTCATCACCGCAAAAAAATAAATAAAAATAAACACTGGCCTTCACATGTGTTCACGTTGTGTCTAATGACATGGATTCATTGATTATAATGACATGGATTGTGTCTAATAACATTGTGTCTTACGTCTCTCCGCGCCGCTTCGCTAAATATAGGTGCCTAGTCTAGGGGGTTGAGGTTTAAAGCGGTTTACTGCTATACCGCGGTAATTTCTTGCTTTTCAAACGCGGTAAGAAAAAATCCATACCATCCCAGCCCTAGTATACTTTTTTTTGTCACGGTCCATAACTCTTTCTTTCTCGGTGCCGGTGGAGACCGGCCGGCTATGCTATTACCTTATTCCAAACCGGCTTTTGCGTTGCCTCTAAAATGGCCGCTGTTACCCACAATGCACCTTTCCATAACATCTACGCCCGAACTCTATCTGACGAACTGACGACAAACTACAAACAAACTTAAAGGAACACTCCACTGTTTTTTCATATTAAACTGTTATTCCCTTAACTAAGACGAGTTGATACATACCTCTCTCGTCTCAGTGTGAGCACTCAATCGCTCTGGCGCACGGCGACACTTTGATAGCACTTAGCTTAGCCCAGTTCATTCATTAGGGACCAAACAGAGATGAAGTTAGAAGCGACCAAAACACCTCCACGTTTTCCCTATTTAAATACAGTTACACGAGTAGTTACACGACCAAGTATGGTGACACAAAATAAAACGAGTCCCAAGTGCTATTCCGCCATACATTATAGTTATCCTTTTTACCCGCTTAGAAAGGCGCCACGTTTTATTTTGTGTAGCGGCTTGTCAATAGAGGGCGCTGGGGCGCCGCCCCCCTCAAAAGTCCAGAAATATACATGTATACAAAAATGATATAAAAATGAAATAAAAATAAAAAATAAAATAGTTTACTCATACAATGTAAGTAGTAAGAGCCTCAGCATTTAATAAAAACTGGCTTTAATCGGTCAAATATTTTCTTTATGTTTTTCAATAAGTTTCATGCGGTTTCATGTGAGAGGGACGCCGGACAAATGGATGTCTATGGAGTCTTTAAATTTTCGGGCAGCATGTGACCTGAAGCTGGTCTCTAATTGGTTTCTTAAAGATTCTCCTCCGGACGCAGGTCGCTGCGTCCCTGGCGAATCAGAATTGGATACATGTTATTTTATCCAATCTGATTGGTTCTCGTCACCTGCCATTCAACTCAACGCTCTTTGCCACTACTGCGAGTGCAAGTGTGCGCGGGCGACACCGTCACTCCGACTACGTCAAAACATCGCTAGGCTGATCATTTTCGTAGAGAGAATGGCAGAAGTTAAACCAAATTCTGTCATTGATTTACAAATAAAAACCTTTCACAAGTCCTTTAAGAAATAAAGGATGTCCGACCGGACCAACCCGATTTACAGGCCAGTGACAGGACGAAGCTAACGCTAACGCTACACCCGGAGCTTCACCCGCGCTTGTTATGAGAAACGGAGGTGGCTTTATTTGCTTATTTGTTAACTTATGCTGTTCAATTCATTGCATTTTAATGTTCATGTCATGTATTTGTACTCAATATATAATCTAACTGTACATATCTGTTCTGTTACAGTTAGTAACTGAAGTGTAGATCACATTTGTACTAATTATATGAAAAAAAGATGATTGAAATAAATGATAAACTCTAAAATTTCTAATCATAATGTAACATTATTTGAAAAAAACTAAATTTCAGTACAAAAAAACAAACATTTTTATTGTTAGAACTGTGATTTCATAATATTTAGATATGAATCCAACTGGAAAATCTTGTGAAAAGATATCTTTCAGTTAGTCAAATAGCATATTGTGGAGCTCTATAGCCATCTAGTAGCTAAAATGATAATTTTTTACTTTTAAAAACTACATTTTACAAAATATGGGCAAAAAGTTTACACTAAACCATGTAAAATTATCCATGTTATCCCCATGAATGAAAGTTAGAAATATGGGTCTTTTATAAAGTGAATTTTACATAAAATGCTGTTTTTTGTAAAAAGCCTATTTAAAGAAATATTTATTTATTTAAAGAAATTTTAAATATATCATAAATCTTCCAAAAACTGCACAAATGTTGAGTAAAAACATTAATAAACAGTGTAAAATTACATTAAAAAAATAAAAAAAATAAAAAACTACTATTCTGTTACAAAATTAAATGTTATTGTCTGGGGACCCCAAAGATAACTAGTGTCGTCCCAAATGAAGATAATCAGAGGGTTAAATATGAAATGTGTCGTTATCTTTTAGTGTTGAGTGACGTAATATCCCTTTCAAGTGGACGCGTGGAAGCAACGTGAGATTGAATGCATTGAAAAGCCTTTTCAACCTCATAGTACCATTATTTCTGTGACACAATAGTTCAAATGATCATAGTACTGGGATAAAAGTGCAAAGTTCAAATATAAACACTGATGTCTACGATAGCGATCAAAATAGAGTAAATCAGCATATAGAGTAACGCATTTATCGATTACATTGTTTCGCCACTAAGGGGCTGTTTACACCTTACCCGAAAGTGTTTGTAGTTAGTTACTTTCCACCTCTGTTAAATTATTATGAATATTAAAAATGAAGTTCCTAAATGTAATTTATGGAAGCATTAAGCCATGGAAGGTCATGTGTACTAGTGACTTAACCCTTTGTTTTAATACTGTTTATTTACAGTGTATTTTATTCTGCTTACCTGACTTGTGCAGAACTCCTGTCCATTTTGGCTGTGGTGCCTCCATCAGCGACTGGTCTTTGTATGGAGCCACCGTGAGAGGCCATCATTTTGCTATAGATCTTGTCTCTCATCTCACAAACTTCACTATCAGGTACTTTATTATTTTTTTTATCTACAGATTAAAGAATCTTGCAGTTCAAAAACGCTTCTGCTACGTCATACATGGATGTGCTTTTGTTGGTTTCAACCATGTAAGCATTAAGGTGATAATTTAATTATGATCCAACACTAGCCTTGAGTACCTTACTGCTTTTATAAAACAGTTACTACACAATACATTTATTAAAGCCGAAAAATATGTATCTGTGCAACTTTCATGAAGTAAAATCACTAAAAGCCTTCCTTCCGCTGGAAATAATAGTCCCTGACCACAAACAGCAACAGAAGTTACATACATTATTTCAGCAAAAAACTATCTTTTATGAGTGAGTCAGTCAGTAAAGAAAACTTAAACATTGAAATAGGGCTGGGCGATATGGCTGAAAACTGTATCACAATATAAGGGTTTCATATCGGTCGATATCGATAATTATTGATATTTTTTTATGATCTATTTAAAATAAGGACCAGGAGACAAATATATTACATTGAAACATTTTTTTATTTTAAACTTAACCTTCCTCTGATTATAATCCCCTCAGTTATAAAGGCAGAAATGTCAACACAACCATGGAAAACACTCAAATAATTAATGTAAACATAAGTTTAAAATCACAATGAACACTTAACAATTATCTCTTAACATTAAGGTGCAAAATTAAAGAATACGTAAGAAATGCTTAAAGTGTAATAAAATAGTGCAAAGTGTTAAATATAAACATAGAGAAACCGACAACGGTCTTGCATAATTTGCAGACAACATTGGTCTGACTACTATGGAAGATTGTTTCCGCCACAGAATAAAACATTTTAAAAGATAATTGCGACTTTTTATCTCACAATTGCGAGTTTACATCTCGCAATTCTGACTTTATTTCTCAGAATTGCGAGATATAAAGTCAGAATTGCGTGAAATAAAGTCGCAATTGCGTGTTATAAAGTCAGAATTGCGAGATATAAAGTCAGAATTGTGTGAAATAAAGTCGCAGTTGCGTATTATAAAGTCAGAATTGCGAGATATAAAGTCGCAATTGCGTCTTAAGTCAGAATTCTGACTTTTTTTCTCGCAATTGCGGCTTTATATAAAGTCGCAATTGCGTCTTAAGTCAGAATTCTGACTTTTTTTCTCGCAATTGCGACTTTATATCACGCAATTGCGACTTTATATCACGCAATTCTGACTTTATAATACGCAATTGGGAGATATAAAGTCAGAATTGCGTGATATAAAGTCAGAATTGCGAGATATAAAGTCGCAATTGCGTGTTATAAAGTCAGACTTGTGAGATATAAACTATTCTGAGGTAAAAAAAAAAAAAAAAAAATCCATCTTTTTTTCCCCCTTAGAATTGGACTTTATATTTTCACAATTAGAAAAAAAGTCAGAATTCTGACTTAAGACGCAATTGCGACTTTATATCTCGCAATTCTGACTTTATAACACGCAATTGCGACTTTATTTCACGCAATTCTGACTTTATATCTCGCAATTCTGACTTTATATCTCGCAATTCTGAGAAATAAAGTCAGAATTGCGAGATGTAAACTCGCAATTGTGAGATAAAAAGTCGCAATTATCTTTTAAAATGTTTTATTCTGTGGCGGAAACAAGCTTCCATAGTAGTCAGACCAATGTTGTCTGCAAATTATGCAAGACCGTTGTCGGTTTCTCTATGTTTATATTTAACACTTTGCACTATTTTATTACACTTTAAGCATTTCTTACGTATTCTTTAATTTTGCACCTTAATGTTAAGAGATAATTGTTAAGTGTTCATTGTGATTTTAAACTTATGTTTACATTAATTATTTGAGTGTTTTCCATGGTTGTGTTGACATTTCTGCCTTTATAACTGAGGGGATTATAATCAGAGGAAGGTTAAGTTTAAAATAAAAAAATGTTTCAATGTAAAATTTTCTCACAAAAACGACTCTAGAAGCCTTAATAGCGTTTAAGTATATATTTATATTTAAATCTAGTTCCTACATTATTTTTCTATACCTTGACTCACTGGGTAGTCTAACCTGCAAGATGCCCTTTAAGAGGAAATCATTTGTGACTCGATTGGTCGTGGCGGAGGTGTTGCAACCATTTATAGAGATATTCTAAATGTTACTCAGAAAACGGGTTATAAGTTTATTTCATTTGAAGTACTTGTACTAAATGTTACGCTCTTAGATGTTAGAAAAACATCCCTATTATCTCTAGCTTTGGCTACCGTATATAGACCGCCAGGGCCTTACGCTGATTTCCTAAAAGAGTTTGCAGATTTTCTCTCAGACCTATTAGTCAATGTCGATAAAGCATTAATTGTTGGAGATTTTAACATACACGTAGATAATCCAAATGATGCGTTAGGAGCTGCGTTTACAGATTTATTAAATTCATTTGGGGTCAAGCAAAACGTCACCCGACCAACACATCGTCTTAATCATACACTCGATTTAATTATATCACATGGAACCGATCCAACCGATATAGATATCATTCCACAAAGTGATGAAGTCACTGATCACTACATGGTAACTTGCATATTACGTACTGCTGTAATATGTCATGCGGCGTCGCGTTATCAACCAGGCAGAACAATCCTCCCATCCACCATAGATAATTTCTCAAATTGCTTATCTAATCTGTCTCAGCTGCCGCCTGAACACAAACAAACAGATGAACTAGAAGAACTAACTAGCACTATGAGCACCATTCTCTCTAGAACATTGGATGTGGTTGCACCTATTAAATTAAAAAAGGTCAGAGAGAAAAATAAAGCACCATGGTACAACAATACTACGCATGTTCTAAAGAGAGAAACCCGTATTTTAGAGCGTAAATGGAAACAAACTAATTTAGAGGTCTTTAGAATCGCGTGGAAAGACAGTATGTCACGTTATAAAAAGGCCCTAAAAGCGGCCAGGGCTGAGCACCTCACCAACAATCCAAGGTTTTTATTTAACACCGTGGCTAAACTAACAAATAAACAGACGTCACCCGAACAAAATATCCCGTTACAGTTCAGTAGTAATGATTTCATGAACTTCTTCACTGAGAAAATAGAAAGCATCAGAACCACAATTGTAAACGTTCAATCTTCAATCGCGCCTTATAATTCAGCTTCAACTATCACCCCGCAAGAACAATTACAGTGCTTTACAACTATAGAACAAAAAGAGTTAAATAAACGTATCACTTCATCTAAAACAACAACATGTTTATTAGATCCTATACCAACTAAACTACTGAAAGAAGTGTTACCTGTAGTGGAAGAGCCTCTCCTCAATATTATTAACTCGTCTTTATCTCTAGGTCATGTTCCAAGAACAGTTAAACTGGCAGTTATAAAACCTCTCATTAAGAAACCACAATTAGATCATAATAATCTAGCAAATTATAGACCCATTTCAAATCTTCCATTTATGTCTAAAATATTAGAAAAAGTGGTGTCCGCTCAACTGGGCTCTTTCTTGCAACAAAATGATATCTATGAAAAGTTTCAGTCTGGATTCAGACCGCATCATAGCACTGAAACTGCGCTCGTTAAAATCACAAATGATTTACTTTTAGCTTCTGACCAAGGCTGTATCTCAATACTAGTTTTACTTGATCTTAGTGCTGCGTTCAATACTATAGATCATACATTACTCTTAGATCGACTACAAAATTATACTGGTGTTCAAGGACAAGCACTAGGCTGGTTCAAATCATACCTATCTGACCGCTACCATTTTGTCTATTTAAATGGAGAAAAATCGATCATAACTCCAGTAAACTATGGAGTGCCGCTGGGATCTGTATTAGGCCCTCTGTTATTTTCAATATATATGATGCCACTTGGAAATATTATAAGGAAACATGGAATTAGTTTCCATTGTTATGCTGATGACACTCAAATATATATTTCATCAAGGCCGGATGAAAACGCAAAATTTTCCAAATTGACAGAGTGTGTTAAAGATATAAAAGATTGGATGACGCGTAATTTTCTTTTATTAAATCCAGACAAGACAGAGGTAATACTTATCGGTTCAAAAAAACCGCCCACAAAACCTCGCACAATACAACTTTAACATCATAGGATGTCCTGTTACTTTATCCTCTACAGTAAAAGACCTGGGTGTTATACTCGATTGCAACCTGTCTTTTGAAAATCATATTTCATATGTTACAAAAACAGCCTTTTTCCACCTTAGAAACATTGCTAAGCTACGTAATATGCTATCAGTTTCTGATGCAGAAAAGTTAGTTCATGCATTCATGACCTCGAGACTGGATTACTGTAATACTTTATTAGCTGGTTGTCCTGCATCCTCAATAAACAAGCTATAGCAGGGAACGGCAACTGGCGGCCCGCGGGCCAAAACTGGCCCGCCAGCAATATTTTCTGGCCCGCCGGATTATTTTGGTAGTCCTAAATGCTGCACAAAACTCTTCCACTACTTGAGAAAAGCCGTAGTCGCGCGGCGATTTCACCGCCGCATACTGTGTGAAACGCCCATAGGGAATCATGCGGCGCGGGATTACAATTTAAAGTATAACTGTGCGTTCACACCGGACGCGAATAGCGCGTCAAATTCCGCGCCTGCCGCGTCTAGTTATACGCTTGACCACTTTGTGTCCATTCGCGCGTCAAAAGACGTTAGCGGTCAGAACTCTGGTGTACTTTGGACGGAGCGGGCGGTCTGACTGACAATAGCCCACTCGCACTCCCGACATCTTTTGACAGCGCGTATCCGCACTTAATTCTGACCGCCTGTACATCTAGCTCTGAGGAGCTGTTTGGTACTGAAACCATTGTCAGTCAACAACATTCTTTTTTTGCAAGGATGTTTGAAATAGTTCGGCAGAAAATAGCCTACTTCATTTCGTCAGTAGGGCAATATGATTTTCGTTTATGTTGCTTAGAAATTTGAGTGATAGGCTTTGTCCTATTTAATTTATGTTATTTATATTTCTTTTTTTTTTTTTTTGTGGCATTTTTTTTCTCTGCTGACAGTACAATGTTAAAATAGCCTACTATTTATATTGACACGAACACAATTTTTGTATAGCATTTATAATTATTATAGGCTACTTCATCTCCTTCTTTCCGTTAGAGACATTTGAATGTGAGATTATGGAAACGAGATCTAAATTTTGTGGACCCGTCAGGTCGGGAAATAAAGCGGGTGAACACCGAGTATATTTTAAGCGGTTGCTGAATAGAACCTTGTGGGAGCGGGATGAAAAAAAAAAAACAGTCCCGCGCAGACCTCCTTAAACCTTAGGTGTGTATGTGTGTGTCCCCGAATAAATAATAATAAAAAAAAAGGAATAAAGTTCAAAAGTCGGACTGTACGGAATGAGGCATGATTGCTATTCACACCTTTATTAAAATGGCTGTAATCTGTTACCACAATAGTACTTGATCTGTTTAAAATGATTTCCTTGATATATGCATAAGGTGTTAAATTAAAATTTAAAAATCAAAATTAAAATTAGTCTAATCCAGTAATTCATTTTTTCTATTTTTGATCTGAGCACAATCAGAAAACCCATCCTTATTCGTTTTTTTCATTTCAGTTCAGGAAATAAATAATGGAAAAACAAGTCGTTTTTCATCTTTTTATTTTTGGTTTTAATAAAAAAAAAAAAAAAAAAGATTGAATGAATGATCCACGGATGGTGACGGACACATCATATTCCACAATTATAGGCCTATATAAGAGAATTTAATTTGTATCCATAGGCCTACTCCGTGTAGCTGGCCCGCCATCTACTGGCTAAAAACAATATTGGCCCGCGGCCAAAGTTACTTGCCGACCCCTGAGCTATAGTTAGTCCAAAATGCCGCCGCTAGAGTTCTTACGAGATCAAGAAAATATGATCATATAACACCGATTTTATCATCACTGCATTGGTTACCTATAAAGTTCCGTATTAATTACAAGGTATTGCTACTGACTTATAAAGCCCTAAACGGCTTAGCTCCAGTCTATTTAACGGATCTTCTATCGCCCTATAATCCATCGCGCTCTTTAAGATCACTAAATTCAAGGCTTTTGGTCATACCTAGGATATCCAGAACCACCAGAGGAGGGAGAGCATTTTCACATTTGGCTCCAAAACTCTGGAATAGTCTTCCTGATACTGTTCGTTGCTCAGACTCGCTCTCCCAGTTTAAAACTAGATTAAAGTCGCATCTCTTCGGCCAGGCATTCATATAATCCTACAGTTCAAACTACAATCCGGCCTCTAGCTCATAAATGCCAGAGGAGAACTGGCCCCCGACTGAGCCTGGGTTCTCCCAAGGTTTTTTTTTCTCCATTAGGTCACCTGATGGAGTTTTAGGACACCATTAGGTCACTTGATGGAGTTTTTCGGTTCCTTGCCACTATTGCCTTTGGCTTGCTCAGTTGGGGATATTTGGGGGATATTTAATTTAATTTTATCAATCAATAAATTCCTCTTGAAACAAACTTTGTTGTATTATTTTAATTTAATACTGTGAAGCTGCTTTGATACAATCTGTATTGTGAAAAGCGCTATACAAATAAACTTGACTTGACTTGACTTGAAGTATATATTTATATTTAAATCTAGTTCCTACATTATTTTTCTATACCTTGACTCACTGGGTAGTCTAACCTGCAAGATGCCCTTTAAAGGAGAACTTGGTAACTTTTTTAACTTAATAAAACTGTCTAGAATTCATTTGGATGGTTAAACAACCTGTTCTGGTGATATTGGTGACTTTCCCCGCTCCCCCCAGCGTTCCCAGGCGGAAAACCAACCTTGCAACTTGGGGACTACCGTCCCGGCAAGATAGAAATTGGAAGTCTCGTGAGAAGCGAGAACGAGAACGAGAACGAGCGCGAAACACGAATTGCTTTACGGCAATTCGACATAAACACACACGCATGTATGATGTATTACCAGATGACCCACCTCGGTAGACATAGTTCCACACGATACAGTTGGCTTGCTCCGATCAAAACAAACGCACATGAGCAGCGGTAGAGAGGGGGAGGAGGCCGCCGCAAGTGAGTTTTTTACGACCGTGTTGTGAAATATACGCCCCCCCACAGCTGTAGGGGGAGCTCGTGGGGAAAACATGCGACAACAAAAGGAAAAATCAGCGAAGAAGTGACTAGAGTTCGCTAGAGTTGCCGAGTTCTCCTTTAAGAGCAAATCATTTGTGACTCTAATGAGAGCTGTCTCAGTACTATGGTACGGTCTAAATCCTGACTGAAAATCCTCGCAGATATCATTTCTTTCTAAAAAGGAACATAGTTGTGAAGATACTGCCTTTTCTAGTATCTTTGACAGAAAAGGTAGATTCGAGATCAGCCTGTAATTGACTAATTTTGTAGGATCAAGTTGTGTTTTTTTTAACAAGCGGTTTAATCATAGCCAGCTTAAAGGTTTTTGGTACGTATCCTAGAGACAAAGATTAATTAATGATAGTAAGAAGAGAATCTATGACCTCTGGAAGCATCTCTTTCATTAGCTTAGTCGGTATAGGGTCTAACATACATGTCGGTTTAGATGATTTAATGAGTTTAGCGAATTCTTCCTCTCCTATAGCAATAAATGAATCAAATTTTTCCTTAGGGAGACTAAAATGCACTCCCTGATGCGATACTGTAGTCGACGGTTGCATAATTATAATTTTGTCCCTGATATTATCAATCTTATAAGTGAAGAAGTACATGAAGTCATTACTGCTGTGTTACTTGGACATTTCTGGGCTTGAAGCTTTCTTTTTCGTTAGTTTAGCCACTGTATAAAAAAAAATACCTATGGTTTTGTTTATTTTCTTCTAATAGGATTGAAAAATAAGCAGATCTAGCAGCTTTTAAGGCCTCTCTGTATGCAATCGTGCTCTCTTTCCATGAAATGCTGAAATTTTCTTCCAGTTGCACTCCATTTTTCTGGCTGCTCTCTTAAGGGCTGTAGGGGTAAAATCTTTGCGCGGCAGGGGGAGCTGCCACTCGACCAGTCACGAATATATGCGCCGGCCACTCGACCAGTCACGGATATATGCGCCGGCCACTCGACCAGTCACGAATATATGCGCCGGCCACTCGACCAGTCACGGATATATGCGCCGGCCACTCGACCAGTCACGGATATATGCGCCGGCCACTCGAACTTACACAATATGTAAGGTTTAAAAAAACAAACAAATGCAGCGCGCGTCTCGTGGCTCTATTAGCATCGCGCCGGCCACTACCAGCCACACGATCTCTCACTGTTTACATCTATCAGACACTCCTATTGATACACAAAAGCACACATACAGTGCAATACAGATCTTATTTACCTATTTCTCATCTTATCTGTTTTTTTATTCGCTCTTTTTACCCGTATATGGGAGTGCGCGCTCGTGGTTCTATTAGCATCGCGCCGGCCACTACCAGTCACACAATCTCTCACTGTTTACATCTTTCAGACACTCCTAATGATACACGAGAGCACACAGACACGTAGTTGGAACTACGGTGGTAGTCTGTAAGGTGCTATATAAATAAATAAACGAACGAACGATTATGTTTTCAGCTGTGACCCAGAGGTGCCGGTGGAAGGCTGGTGCCAATCCGGTGAAAATTAACAAGGCAAAAAATGTTGTTAACAGTGTTATGGCTACATTTGTTCGTAGCTTAAATGGTGCCATGATTGAGCACCCTCACATTAGACATGACAGTCCTGGGCTATTTTTGAAAGATGGAGTTCATTTCACACCTAGGGGAAATGATATGTTTTTAAATACAATAGCTAACTGCCTTAAAGGCCACATCCAAATGCAGTGAACTGCTTACAGTGGGCAGTGTTACTGCTTTTGAATTTTGCCTTTAGGGCCATTTTGTTAGGCCTAAATATAGCCCTGACCATCATGGCTAATGTTGAGTTTTTTATGTTAATTTAGAAACACCTGTAGCCATAACACTGTTACCTCTGCTCTTCCTCATCCCTACATTACCCCCCCCACCCCCTTCCCCACCACCACCATCCCATGGTCTCTGCAGCGACTCTGCTTAATCCTGACTGAAGAATTAAATAAATTCAATTCAATCTTTCACAGTTGTATGAGCAGTTTTTATGGAATGCATTGACTTTTCATTTCATTGCTTTATGAAGTAAATTTAGAATGATGTTTTGATTATTGTTTTAGTGTTTATCAAAAGTGAGTTGCCACAAACACTAACAGCTGAACTGCAACTTCAGATATGGGGTATTTTAATCAGTAGTAGACTACAAGTTAAACAAAAAGTTAAGCAAAGCAAAATGGTGCAGGCAATGACAGAGAAGGTATAGAGCCATGATGGAAGCTGGAATCAGAACGCTCCACATCTGGAGGACGGATACTGCAATCAGCTCCTCTGGCACATCAACAGACAACATGAGTATGGTTACTGACACACAAAAATCAGGGGACGTCACACACCCTACATGAGAGAAAGATGACAAGGTTAAAAAATACTGGTACAATACATTCAGTATGGCCTGTCTTGGTTAAAAGCCCACTCACCACAACAAGGTGCAGGCCATGAGTGAGAACATATAACACGGGACAAACATACGAGACACTACAAAACGACAGGTACAAGACATGGAAAAAATAGAAAACATACAACACTGGAAAAGCAATATACAATGGTGAAAACTAAGGGATAGGAACAACCTTAAATATTAACATTTTGCCCAGCTGTAATGAAAACAGCAATCAGGCCAAAAATAAAAATGAGATTTAAAGCTATTTTTTTATAACATAACTTAAAATACTGTATTAATGTATTACTGTAACACTTCAATAACGCAATATATATGATATAAAACCAAACTAACCATGGATGTTAACTTTTTGAAGCTGGCAACTTAACATGAGAGAATACTTTTTTTAAAATATATACATTTTTTGTAAATATGTCATGAACTGATCCTTGAATTCCAGAAACTATCTACATAAATATTGACCAGGGAGGTTGCATATGTATTTCACATAATAAATGGCAAACAGATCAATATTCATGCGAACTCTTAAGAGATATTGAACAGTCCTTAATGTGACATGGGAAAGCCCACACAAACTATAAGTTTAATCAGCGGTATATGTGTTGGTTAAGGAAGGCTCTATGTATAAAGGCTCTATGTATAACTTACAACTGTGTCAATATTGCATGTTACTGTAGCATCGCAGCATGTGATTTGTAAGAGTTGGGCCCCGTTCATGCAGACTCCAACTGAAAATCATCCTGGTATTGGTGGGGTTCGCAGTAAGGTACATCTGACATTGAGGTTAATTTGAGACAACACATGTATGTACGTACTTCTTTTAAAGCAGACATTGAATGTTACTTAGTTCATGCAGGCTCCAAGTAACATTTACAATGTTTTGGAGACTCTAAAATATAGTAGCAGTGATCACTCAAAGAACCAAAGTGTGATTGTTTTCCACTCCGATTTGTGTGTTGAACGCTGCTACCCAAACCATAATCCTCACACACATTCACTGTCAGAGCAATGTCATCATGCACAACATCTTGAGCAACAAAGGCCTGTTCAGATGTGTCTTCCATCATCATGACATTGCTCTGATTGACAGCATAGCTGTTGGCACTACTCATATTGTCTACATATGCAACCTCCTCATTACTATTTACAGATGAAATAGGGATGCCACTTACCACCTCATCAATACTTACCAAGCGTGTTATTTTTGGCTGTTGTTCTTTGCCCTTGGAGAAAGAGAAAATGGTTGGCACAGCAGTGTCCTTCAGACATGTCCTTCCCTAATAAAAATTACAGGAAGCATACAAAATATAACATTATTGGTCATATTGGCTGTAAATGGCTGTTATTCATAACAGAGATGTATGCGTTTATGTTTCATTATTCGGTCTAACACTAGTATGAATGTACAGATTACATTTAAAAATTATTATTGCTATTAAACAAATATGTAACTGTTCGCAATAACTGTCACAACGGAATCATTCTGTGTTCCGCTGTCTCGCTTGGAGAATCATTTTTCAAACACGAATTTCACAGAGATAATTTTTTTATTTTATCGTATTTGCATAAAAGGTAAGGCTGCACAATATATCGAAATATCGCAAATGTATATTTTGCGATATGCATACCACCACAGCTTGCAATAACTGGGGTCATGAAAAAAAGACAAAGAGAAAATAACTCGCAAAAAAAACATTTTGTAGCTTTAACAAGAATCAGTGTATATCTAATTCATACAGTGAAAACTAAGCAGTGTTTTATTTTTACATTTGATTATTCCATTTCTGTTGATAAATAAACCTAATGTAGGATAACCTAAAACTCTAAACCCAGTGGTTTACACTGATGTTAAAATAACACTTCTTAAGGCCTCATTATACTTCTGCGTCGGACCTACGCCGGAGCCTATACGCCGTAGGGAACGTGTTGGTTTTAATTTATACTTCTGCGTTGTTGTCCGCGTTGACGCGCACCTAGGGAGCATGTGAAACCCCGAGGGAGGGGTTCTGGCAGACCAATCACAGCGCTTGCGTCCGCGTAGAATTGACGCGTTGTTACATTTTTGGAGAGGTGCACGTCAGGGTACGCCGAAGGGTACGCGCGCTACACACAGCCTACGACGTAGCTACGGCGGCAGTTCGACGCAGAAGTATAAATAGGCCTTTATGCTACAGTAAAACACTGATGTTCACTTTCAGAAGTTGTAGGGATGTTTTCTTGTCAAAAAAAAGAATGTGAAACGCATGTAGGTTATATAATTTTTAATATATTTTAAAGATAATTTAAATGTATTTTACACACTTTAAGCATTATCGTATCGCATATAGAATATCACATTATGTAATGAGTTATCGCATTTTTCTTCAATATCGTGCAGCCCTAAAAGCACTGAAATGTAAAGGTTGGCAAAAAGTGGTCATGTTGCTTGATTTTTGCATGGAAAATCCTAAATTGAACTGGTGTGTCACTAATTTCACCTTAACAGTGACCTAATCAAATATTTAGTAATGTAATGTAAATGAATGTATGATGGTCAATTTTTCGCCAATTTCAACCAATATGTTGCTTGACTCTTTGTAAGGTATGAAACGAGGTGTCTGTACCCTGGAGTCAGTAGTGAAGTGATGACTCTCGAAATGTTCACTGCACAGACGAGAATACTTGTTAGGAGTCCAATTCTGTCGTTTCACGTTGAGCATCCACTGGTCCAGATGTTCTGGATCACCTAGAGGAAAACTTTACACAAACAAATAGATAGTTACCTCCTTCACAGACTACTGTCAAGTAATAGAACTTAAATTACTACAGTGTCCAAAAGGTTGTAACGTTAATAAATGTATTTTAGCTTAAGAATTTGTGGCGGACATCACCGCTAGTGCTAGTCCTCATTCTGTTTCGTTGTACTGTCTATTGAGTAATTACAGGCTAATTTCCTACACATATCTTTGAGGACATGTCAAAAAATACTTCCAATATAGTCAGTGTTAGTAATGTTACGCTAAATTATGAAATGCAGGCGTAACATTATATGACAACGTCTAATCACAGTCTGTTGGATCTTGGAGTGTAATAATGTTTTAAATGCAATTATAAATAATAAATAAATTATTTGAAATAAAATTAATAAATGAAATTATATTAGAATTTCACTCACCGGAAAAAATGTAGTCCAGGCTTCTTCTGGGACGATCTGTTAATACAATTAACCCCACAGCAAGTCATTATGACAGTGAAATAATCTCGACACGGCAAACACGGCAGAAATGCTAAGATTAGTAGCTGGAATTTATTTATTTTTACGATAAATTAGCTGAGGTAACGTGACGGCTAACAGACAGCAGACAAATGGCTAATGACCACAGCAGCGGGAATCCACCTGTCACTCAAATGTGGACACACCCTTAATTATGCAGAACTTTAAGGATTAATCAACTAAACGGATGAGTTATAAAAAAATTCACCCCCCTCACAGTTGTCATGAAGGGCAAACTTAGCTGTATAGACCAAAACCACATACTGACACCAGGCTGTAAAAAGGTCTTTTTCTGCTGTAAAATTTGGCATTTTAACATGGGGGAGATACAGATTTGACTCACTTTTGGCACCAGCCTCAAGCGGCCAGTCAACGAATTGCAGTTTAACTCACTTCCGTGTTGGTTTCAAGAGAGAGACGGGGAGGTTGCCGCTTGGTCTCAACGTCAACCAATAGTGCATGTAAGCTGTGCTTTGACCTGTAATTGCATCTATGGATATATAGACATACTTCCTTTCCTTACCTTTTTTCTTTTAGGCATATAAGGTTTTTCTTTGCCTACTCTCTGGGTTTCTTCTGTTTCTTGTTCTGGTTCTCATGACGGTATCTTATTTCCAAACATTTTTAGGTGAGGATCGATACCTGGAACCAGTCGTGAAGGAGGATCTTAATAGACTTAGAAGTTAGAGATGCACCGATTGATCGGCTGGTGACCGGAATTGGCCGATTTTCACGTGATCGGCCGTGTCTGACAAATGTCGATTTTATGCCGGTCAAATGCACTCGGGCGCCGCATGATTAACATCGCGCAACATCAGCATCACACGTGCACACGCAACACACATATAAGGAAACCTCGTGAATTACGTCCGTACAGACCGCAAGCGCGTATTTTTTTTCGGTGTGCATTCACAACGGGGCTGCGTTCCAGTCCAAAATTGTCATGCCCTTCACTTGCTAACTTCCCTCCGTCTCGTTCACTCGGATGTACGTCATTGCGAGTGCCCACTACTGGCGGAAACTGCAATGGGCTGAACTGGAACGTCCTAAGCCCTTGATCACTTGTGCTGCGTTCCAGTCCACTTTTAGACATGTACTTGCGAACTTCCCTAAGCACTTCCCCTCGGGGGAATCCCTGCCGCCATTTTGAAGTGCGTTCCACTTCGTGAAGTGGACGAGGGAAGTTTAGATGGACAGACCCTCGTTCCCTCAATTTTGACCGAGGGAGCGAGTCTACTTCATATGTACACTTCAGGCACCTATATGTCCCACAATGCAGTACGATTGTGACGTCACCACAGATCTCGTTTTATCACCACCACAACAGACAACTCTATGATATATTATACATATATATATTTATTTAAAACAACCCAAACACACATATAAACATTTGGATGCTGCATTAAACAAATTCTTAAAGGGAAAAAAATGTAAATAATAAATCAACTACAGCTGATTCCAAGTGATCAAGGGCTTAGGACGTTCCAATTCAGCCCATTGCAGTTTCCGCCAGTAGTGGGCACTCGCAATGACGTACATCCGAGTGAACGAGACGGAGGGAAGTTAGCAAGTGAAGGGCATGACAACTTTGGACTGGAACGCAGCCTTGGAATCAGCTGTGTAGTTGATTTATTATTTACATTTGTTTTCCCTTTAAGAATTTGTTTAATGCAGCATCCAAATGTATATATGGTGTTTGGGTTGTTTTCAATAAAAACAAATTTAAATAATATATCATAGAGTTGTTTGTTGTGGTGGTGATTAGACAAGATCTGTGGTGATGTCACAATCGTACTGCATTGTGGGACATATAGGTGCCTGAAGTGTACATTTGAAGTAGACTCGCTCCCTCTGTCAAAATCGAGGGAACGAGGGTCTGTCCATATAAACTTCCCTCGTCCACTTCACGAAGTGGAACACACTTCAAAATGGCGGCGGGGATTCCCTCAAGGGGAAGTGCTTAGGGAAGTTCGCAAGTGCGTGTCTAAAAGTGGACTGGAACGCAGCACAAGTGATCAAGGGCTTAGGACGTTCCAGTTCAGCCCATTGCAGTTTCCGCCAGTAGTGGGCACTCGCAATGACGTACATCCGAGTGAACGAGACGGAGGGAAGTTAGCAAGTGAAGGGCATGACAACTTTGGACTGGAACGCAGCCTTGGAATCAGCTGTGTAGTTGATTTATTATTTAAATTTGTTTTCCCTTTAAGAATTTGTTTAATGCAGCATCCAAATGTATATATGGTGTTTGGGTTGTTTTCAATAAAAAAAAATAGTTCTATTTTATAGCGTTTATCTGTTCAAAAAAAATATGTACTATGCAAATTGTAAAATGTTCTATTACAGAAAAGATATAAAATAAATATTTGTGTGTGCTGTAAAGTGGTTAGAAAAAATTAAATCGGAATCGGCTAAAATCGGTATCGGCAGGTCAAACTTAATGAAAAATCGGAAATCGGAATCGGCCCAGAAAATTGTAATCGGTGCATCTCTATTAGAAGTCTATTAATTTGACCTGCAAGGTGTTTTGGTTGATGAGCAGGTTTTCCAGCTTGATGTCGCTGTGGTGGACGCCTCTCTCACTGCATATTCTTGCAGCTGTATATATATATATATATATAATTCGTTACATTTATATAGCGCTTTTTCTGAGACCTCAAAGCGCTTACATATACTTCCTTTCCTTACCTTTTTTCTTTTGGGCACATAAGGTTTTTTCTTTACCTACTCTCTGGGTTTCTTTTGTTTCTCGTTCTTCCTCTCATGACGGTATCTTATTTCCAAACATTTTTAGGTGAGGATCGATACCTGGAACCAGTCGTGGAGGAGGATCTTTTCCATATCAATCCGCTTGGCTGGATCACTTTCCATGCATGAATAGATCAGATCCCTGCATTCTGTGAAGAGGGGAGAGATGTCCGGTTATTATTGTAAGTGTTATACTTTGTGTAACTGATCACATTATTTTAAGCAGTAATAAAAGTTCCTGTATGACCCGTCCACATGCTCTCACCTTTGGAAATGTCTTCTGTGTAGGAGGGCTCACCAAACATCTGAGGGATGTACTCGCCAGGATACTTCCCAGACAGCATCTTATACATCAGTACGCCTAAAGAATACACTGTTGCAGGCTTGCCATGATACTTTCCATGCCTGACCCACTCAGGGGGAGCATAAACTCTTGTGCCTGGAAGAAAGAACAAGATTTGGTCCATTGCAATGAATTTGTATTTCCATAGCTTTTTGTCGATTTATTCACCATAGATTTGTGGAATAATACGTACCACTGAATCTGGAATAAGAAGACTTCTTCAAGCGTTTGCTACAACCGAAGTCTATTAATTTGACCTGCAAGGTGTTTGGGTTGATGAGCAGGTTTTCCAGCTTGATGTCGCTGTGGTGGACGCCCCTCTCACTGCATATTCTTGCAGCAGTGACAACCTGACGCATCACAGCTCGTGCCGTCGATTCCTTGAGTATGTCACCATTTTGCAGTAAAAACAGCCTCATATCTACACATGGCGTGGGCCGCTCTAAGACCAGTAGATATTCCTCTGGTGTCTCGTACCAGTCCAGCAGCTTTATTATTTGAGGAACACTGGGATTTTTGTTCACAAGAGCCATCATAGCGACCTCACTTGGAAGGGATTTGCCGAATAGACCCTACAGGAGAGATAATAGTTATACAAAAGTGAGATAATTAGGGGACATGGTTTAATTTAAATGAATTACTACAGAATTATGTCCTGCATTTGGGTAAGTATAGGTTTGAAGAGTTAAGTAATTGAAATACTGGAAATAGTTACTAAAGTTTCGGTCACTTTTACTGTCGACCGGCAAAAATTTTCAGGGCAAAATTTTGTCATTTTAATGGGAATTTTTGCGTGAGGGTAAAGTCACGCGAATGAACTGTGCTGACTAACAGAAAGCTGCTTGGTACGAAAGTTCATACGCTATTGACAATGGTCCTTTTGTGACTGCAAAATTTGGTTAAAATGTCCTATTATTAATGTGACTGTGTACTCTGAGAGTAATAAAACCAAGAGAGGAATTGCCTACTTACAATACGGACATTTTCCATGGCTTCTGTCTTCAGCACATGTTTGAGTGCCACCTGTTCTCCAAGGGAAAGAAAAAAGAAGATTTTTTTTTGTAAGAATGTTTTACAATTAATTAACTATATGTGCAGAGGTCACATGATTCCAGTAATTAACCTTGATGTAACTTTTAATGAATTTAAATTCCAACTTCCAAGAGTGCAAAAAAACTACCTTTCGTGAATCAGACAAACGGATCCCGTCGTAGACGCATCCATATGATCCTCTACCCAGCATTTTCATAGTTTCATAGTCCTGCGAGACTTCCCCTGTTAAAAAAAAGAGGGACATACAAAATTTACAGTATAAACATTCAGATTAAAAATAGCTGTAGAATGGACACATTATTGTGGTGCCTCACACAACCAAAATCCATCCTCAGTTCACATTTTCATTTGGATAATAAAGACAATGTCCAGAAAAACATGTTAAAATGTAGGTACTTTTTGCACATTTTATGAGTCATGTTGGGGCTTGTTATATAAACTGACCTGTCTTTCCCTTTGAACTTATATGGATAATTTCATCCTCATTCTTCCAAGAAATGTCATCCGATGTCGAAGCGGAGTTGTTGCTCTCCTCAGTCATAGATGGCACAGGCAGAGAAGGATTGCTGTTGTGTGAGCTGATGTCCCTTTGCTCTTGCCTGGTAATGTCTTTATCACCATCCGGCACACTGGTGGGAGAAGACACACTGGTGGGAGAAGACACACTGGTGGGAGAAGACACACAGCTGTGCTTGCTGTACACTGAGTTGTGTTCAGCTTCCCCATCAGAGCATCTCTCAGGCTGTTGGCTGCTCTGACTCTGTTGGGCTTTGGTGGAAGTTTTCTTGAATTTCCGAGACAAAACCCATCTAAGGAACTTCCCTTTCTGCTTCTTCTCTACTTTCTCTGGGACAGGCCTTGGTGACACAGATGCAGCAGCATCTTCCTTTACAATGTAACTGTGAGATTTGCACTGACCCATTGCTCCAGATGTCTCTCTGATGTTCTGTCACTAACTTATCACAAGTTCACTGAACGTAAATTGCACAAATCGAAATGAAATACTAAAAATCATGAGATATAACACAGATCGAGAGATATAAAACAATTAGAGCAATTTTTCACCACAGATGTAACAGAAATACTAGTCAGATCGCTTGTAGAAATCGACTGAACTGCTTGAAAACCAGAGAAGAGTTCTATGGGCGACTCTGCCTGTGACGTCACGAGTAGTGACGCGCGTCGGCCGGTTGCCAAGGGATTTTTTCAAATGTTTTTTTTCGAATGAAACTTGCAAAAATAACTGCTATTGTTTTGACAGAAAATGTATATCTTTATAAACTTATATGTAAGGGATAATCCACGGCTTGCTGTGCAATAATTTCCCCCCCAAAATTAATCAAATGTGCCCATCTCAAACAAATATCAGTGATAATATTGTGGTCAATAAAACAAAATCAATTTGATTATAATTAACATGATAACGTACGTTCAAAACTAAAGTAGCCTAAATTCACCTTTATTTTTATGTATCTGTCAGTCTGAGACTTCGTTGCCATAACGCAATATGTCACTTGCGTGTGTCTTGCTTCGGACTTGACTGACGGGTCTAAATAGTCTAACGGCAGGCTTAACCGTAGCTAAATGTATGCGTTTTAAAACGAACATGCACTACTAGTGTAAACGTAGATGTTCCACAGTCTGCTCGATACAAATATGGTTCTTTCATTGAGTAGTCGACGGCAGGAAGAAATCAAACCAAACAATTTCTAAACTTTTTTTTTCAATGATCAAAGGTAGTGTGTCGATTCAATTAAAAATACACATATCACATATTTTAAAATATATCATACCGTAATTCATTGTTCATCATGTTTGTTCGACTTTCAGGAGATCTCTCCTGCCAGGCTGTTGTCGAAAATAAGATATTGTTCTTAAGTGACTTGCCTGGATACATAAAGGTTAATTAATTAATTGCAATTTATATGCTACAGTTTTTTGAGTCCAGGAACACATAAAGACTAAAAACTGAGCTAAAAACAGAGCGCGCTGTCAAAGCACGTTAAGACGCTGCTCCGCCAATCTCCAGCAGGGGGCGCTCAGTATTAGCGGCGATAGAAAACACCAGTCCGCATGGAGTGAGTGAGTGAGTGTAGCAAACAGACTCATGCATGCTTTCCTCACGTTTGATGTGTGCGTATAGTACCAACTTGATTTATGTACTTCAGCTCATGTTAACTGTTTGATGAAGTCAATTTATTATGTTGGTTGATATTCCTTGTTTAAGGAAGCTTTACATAGAAGTAGTGATTGATTTGTGTTCATGTATTCAAACGATGTTGCTTATTGTTCATGAAAGTGTTTCTGCTACATCTCATTGTGTGCATCTGTTTAGTTAGCCTATTGAATTGTGTTTCTGTTATGTTATATATTGATTTATATTATTATATGCGTTGCTTTAGACCACACACACCCATGAAAACACATGTAGGCCTACTCATTTGTGCTTATGTGCTGAACCTTTATTGAAGCTGTGTGGAATTAATGAGGAGAAAATAAAGAATCAAAGAACTTTCATGCTGCACTGTAAACAATTATGCACTGTTAACTTAGTTAAAATAAGTTCATATACTTAGGCTAATTGTTTGTGCTCTGTTGACATTACTAATTTAGCCAACTCCAAATGTTTTATTTGAATCCAATTTATGTGTGAATAAAATCTGTTAAATAAACTTATTTCAAACTAACCGCTGTACCTGAAAATATAAAACGATCTGTAATCATTACTTCTGTAATCCAAAAGGATGGGAAAATTGATAACACAATAGATGCACTACTTATTTGGGACACAAGCTGCAAGATTGTCACACTATCTCACAAACATAAAAACAAACATTTAACTTTAATATAAAGAACATTTTTCCTTGCCCTCCATCTATCCTTTCAATCCCATCTCTCCATGTATCCTAACTATCCACCCTTCTATACTGTCCTGTCTCGTCTTCTCACACGAAAGAACAAAACACTTGCTTCCTGTACTTATTCACCAGGATAAACTCCTGGCAAATGTTTTCCTTTCTGACTTTATCCAGTATTTCTTTGTGAATGTGACAGACTGATACACTGTTAACATTGTGCTTCTCAGCCAGGTCTTCAACCTCCTCGGAGCACCGAAGCTCCTCTCCTCTTCAGCAGAGGCAGGAACAACCACAAGAAGTCGTACAAGTGCTTCTACTTGGTTGAAAAGGCCACGAAGTTCAGGCAACTGATTCCTCAGAATAGTTGCGGCCTCTGAACTGGTTGGGTATGTGTTTCGGAGCTTAAACATGTTCAGCTGCACCTTCAGTGACCTTTGGTTTAAATTCAGGATACTGGTCCACCACAGCAGTGTTTTCAGACCAACCTGATCAAACCTCTCCTTCAGTATCCAGCACCTTGAAGCTGATGACGGTCCAGTGCTAATGTAAGTGCTTTTAAGTAGTGTTACACAGTTATAATGTTAGTCTATCTGTGTGGTAAAAAAAAAAAAATGTGTCAGTTCTGTGATCGTGCTTTTGAATCGTTGTCAGAATTTTGCTAGCACAAGAAAATCCATGTTCCTAATGTTGTTTTTAAATGTAGGCTAGTATTCCTGATTGCCATGCCATGGTCCTACAACTACTCCCACCATTCAAAGAGAAGTTAGACGGTGTTATCCTTAAATCAGATAAGTAGAGATTATTCAACAAATCTCATTAATCTGTAATGTTTTATGTTTTGGTTCTGTTGATCATGGTTGTGCTGTCCTTTTTAAAAATTGTTTCAGGAATTTGCAACGCTGATGTCCTGCAATCTACATTTGCCAGTGGAGTCCACACTTTATATTGCTTGGTATGTAAACATTGGGTAGTTTTAACCTATGACCCGTAGGCTTATTATTGGCCGACTCTGGTCGTGTGTGATGACCCAGGAGCTAGCCAATAGTGAGCCTGTGTTCTGATGTAGAACCCATAAGCGCTGCACTGTTTACACTACGTCAACAGTGTAGGAGAATGACATGGAAAAGAAGAGATTATTCAACAATGTCGTTATTTTGGGGTTATTTTGCGCACAAAAAGTAATCTCGTCACTTCATAATATTAAGGTTGAACCACTGTCGTTATATGTACTATTTACTGATGTTTTTACCACCTTTCTGGGCTTTGACAGTTGCAATGACATTGATGTCAATGGAGGGACAGAAACCTCTCAGATTTCATTAAAAATATCTTAATTTGTGTCCCGAAGATGAACGAAAGTCTTGAGGGTGAGTAATAATGACAGAATTTTCATTTATTGGTGCAAACATGCATTTTAGTCTGGTGGTAAATGTCATGTTTAACATTATCATGTAGTCATGTATGCAATTCACATTGCAAGGCTTGCAATTAAGTTAAATTATTTCTGTCACAAAGGTTTGGGCTGGATTCTGGCAATGTGTGCTCTATATAAACTGAGTCTATGACTGCCTTTCCACTGATACTCTGATGGACCTGATGAGGGGATGATATTGTTAATGAGCTGGGTGATGAGTAGACAAAAGTTGTAGAATAAAACTTTAAATCTGGCAACCCCACTTCCAAAAGTTTAGTTAGTTGACAGTGCGCTTGTAAACAGACACATTGAGTTGATGTATTTTAACCAGGGCAGAAGAAATATCAGTTATTGATCACAACATCAGTAGTGTTTTATCCATTAGTGTTTATAGTGGATAATTAGTTTTATCCAAACAAATTAGTCGTTAAAACCGATATCTGGTTTTTATTTACACATCTTTTGTGCTGTCTCTCTCTGTCAAAATATATAAACTCAGTCCATAATATTTCATTGTTTTTTTTCTCTTTCTTTTCTGCCTTTTAGACGCTTTCTTGACATCAATCCTGAACGTGGATCAAAAACAAAGAAAGGACAAGTAACTTCAAAGAAAACTGGCCAAGTTATGCAAAACAAGACCACCACTGTAAGCCTACAGGTTTCCTCACTTCTGCGAAAACTTGCAGACTTTGAATGGGATTTCGTTTGCACTTTTATGGACTTCAAAACAGAAACAGCACTTCACTGCCATTATAAAGCTTGGAAGAGCCGGGACATTTATTAAAATAACTCAGATTGTATTCGTCTGAAAGAAGAATGTCATATAGACCTAGGATGACTTGAGGGAGAGTAAATCATGTGCTAATTGAAATTTTTTGGGTGAACTATCCCTTTAATTAAGCGCTTAGTGTTACCTGTTTGTTGTTAAAGTGTTAAAATTGCATTTTATGTTTAAAAAAATTCAGCCAACATGTTCACAGAAGGCAATTTTCTGATCTTTGCTTTTAACCAAAATAAATGTTTTAAAACCCAGAAAATGTTGTTTTCTTTTTCCTAGTGTGACTACTCTTATGAAACCTTAACATAATATTTTAATTATGTAATTATAAAAGCAGCATTCCCTGTAAAATACAATTTATTGCTGTAGACAAGTTTAATATTGTAAAAGTATGTGGTATATACTTATTTGGTAATTACAGTGGAGTACTGTAAATGCTTTTTACTGTACTAGTGCTGTAAAAATACAGTATGTGAGGAAACTACACACTAGAAGCCTATTAGGCCATGGCATTGTTTCTTTTGTTGCTAAAAAAAAGACATGTTCAATAAAAATATAATTGGATCAGTGTAATGTTGCAGTTGTATGTGTGTATTTTACATGGCTCTATTGATTGAAAGATATTTTGAGTTTCAGGAGCTAAAAGTTAAGTTGGGCCCATTAGAATATATAATTTAGTTTAATTGGTAATGGAGTAATGCTTACTTAACAAGCTGAGTTAAATAAATGGGTGGGGAATGATTGTTTAAACTAAGTATCTTCAGTTACTGTAACTCGGTTATAAGTACATTCAACTTAAATGTTCTATTCCATTCCATTATGGGCTTAAGTACATTGAACGTAGTCCACTTGTCTTATTCAACTAATGCTTCATTACTTAAAAAATTGAAGGCAACGAGTTACCTTGTTTTTTTTAAGTAGATTCTACTTCTCCGGGTTTACAGTGTATAGTACCTTGTGTGTAAGCAAGTAAGGTGAGAAATAATGTGGTATAGTTAAAATCTATATGGCTTGAGCTTTATTGTCCCTTGCATAATTTGAATAGTTTATTTCTTCTATTTTTGAGTTCCAAAGAGTTGCTGCTAAAAATGTACAGCAGGAGATTTTTGTCTCTGGACATCCATAATTCGTGTTTCATGGAAATCTTCAAATCCATAAAGGGATAGCCTGACCAAATGTAATGCCAAACCAGCAGAGGGAGCCCTCACCTGAGTACTGACTGTGTTCCACTCCCTCTGCTTCTTCTGTACTCATTTCCTGTTTTGACTGCTATTTAACCAGAGACCATTCTTGTACTCATTGCGAAGTATTGCCAGTTTACCTGCCTTACCGAGCGTTATTTCCTGTTTATCCGGTCTGTCTACTGTGTATGATTCTGCCTGGTTCTCTGTTTTTCGATTTATTGGATTATCCCCTTTGTTTTGGTTGCCTGATTGGACTGATGTTTTTGCTTGGACCTATTGCCTGCCTACTCACTCTTGCCTTTTGGAATTCCCCTTTGTATGTTGAAAGATCTGACTGCTACCTTGGTTTTGACCCTCTGCCTGCCTCATCGTATTTGTTTGTGGAAACTGTCTTTAATAAACTTCTGCACATGGATTCTCACTCAGCCTCAGCGTCCTCGTTACAGAATACTTCGCCTCCCATGAATCCAGTGGAAGTTTCGAACCTGCAAGCAGCATTCGCTTATCAAAGCAATATGTTAAAGGAATACCAGGAACAACTAACCAAGCTCCAATCAGTCAACGAACATCTAACGCACTACATCCAATCACTTCCACAACCCACGCCTAAAACGGTAAGCTTTGCCCTTCCTGAAAAGTTTGATGGTACTGCTGAACAATGTAAAGGCTTCGTTTGTCAAATCAGACTGTACTTTGATCATCAAGGGGATAAATTTGAGTCAGAGGAAAAGAAATGTGCGTTCTTAATGACGCAGCAGTTTGGGACTCTGATTCACGGTTCAGATATTCAGTGGATTATTTCATCCAGCAACTCCGTGAAGTGTTTGAATACCCCGCCGGAGGCAAAGATGTGTCAACACAAATCATTAACATCACACAAGGTAACCGCACCGCTGCTGAATACGCTATTGAATTCAGAACACTTGCTGCACAGAGTGGTTGGAATGATATCGCTTTAAAGGCCATGTTTCACCGTAGTCTCAACACTGAACTGCTAACTGAACTAGCTTGTAAAGGAGAGAATTCCTCCTTTTCTGAATTTGTCACTCTGGCCATTAAAATTGATAACCTCATGAGACAGGCTCCGAAACGCAAGGGCAACAGGGGAAATCAGAGCAATTCACAGATTCCAGTCACGATCGAGGCACGCCCTCACGACGAACCTATGCAACTCAACGTCTCCCGACTCTCTGAAAGGGAAAGGGAGAGGCGTCGACAACATCAGTTATGCTTTTACTGTGGTGAAGCAGGCCATCGCAGTCTAGGATGTCCACACAAATCCCAAGCTGTTCCCAGGGTAAATATTGAACATTTCTCCTTACTCAGTAACAAATCATTCACCTTACCTATTACTCTCAGGACTGACACATTGTCTCTTGAATTAACAGCGATGATTGACTCTGGAGCCGCTCTGAATCTGATTAATAAGGACATTGTCACAAAGTATAACATCCCCTTCAACCATGCACCCCACCTATCAAAATCAAGGCCATCGATGACACACTCATTGGAGAGGGGATCACTCATCAAACAAAAATTCTCACACTTAATGTCGGTTTGCTGCATCAAGAGTCTATCACACTGTATATTGTTGACTCTCCCAAATTTGAGATCATCCTGGGACATCCCTGGCTATCTATTCACGACCCTGACATTTCCTGGTATCATGGTGAGTTGACTCATTGGTCCACATTTTGTCTAGATCACTGCCTTCCCACTAAACCCCAACCATGTCTCACAACCAGTATTGAAAGTCCAGATACCCTCAAGACAGTGAACATCCCCGCCTATTACTACAATCTTTCTGAAGTCTTTAGCAAAACCAAGGCCGCACAGCTACCACCACACCGACCCTGGGACTGTGCTATCGATCTGCTTCCCAATGCCATGCCTCCCAAAAGCAAAGTTTACCCTCTCTCCCGAACCGAAAGTCAAGCAATGGAAGAGTATATTGAAGAGGCTCTGAACTCAGGTTTTATTCGTCCATCTACATCGCCAGCAGCTGCAGGATTCTTCTTTGTTGAAAAGAAGGATGGAGGACTAAGACCCTGCATCGATTATAGAGGACTAAATAATGTGACTGTCAAATTTCGTTATCCCCTTCCTTTAGTACCCTCTGCCCTAGAACAGCTGCGGGAAGCCACCATTTTCACTAAACTGGACTTAAGAAGTGCCTACAACTTAATTAGGATAAAAGAAGGTGATGAGTGGAAAACTGCTTTTCTGACCACCAGGGGGCACTTTGAGTACCAAGTTATGCCATATGGGATGGCCAACTCACCCGCCATCTTCCAATCATTCATCAATGAAATCTTCAAGGACCTTCTCAACCAGTTTGTGGTAGCCTATATTGATGACATTCTCATCTACTCCAAGTCTGAGGCAGAGCATATCAACCATGTTAAAATAGTCCTCTCTCGATTACTCGAAAATCAGCTCTACGTCAAAGCAGAAAAATGTGAATTCCATGTTAATCAAACCTCGTTTCTAGGCTACCACATAAGTCACCATGGAGTAAAGATGGATGATTTAAAGGTTCAAGCAGTCACCGAATGGCCCCAACCCACAACAGTCAAGGAATTACAAAGATTCTTGGGCTTCGCAAACTTCTACAGACGCTTCATCCGCAACTACAGCACCATAGCATCCCCCCTAACATCACTTCTAAAAGGTAAACCCACAAAACTCAGCTGGAATAAAGAAGCCACCAATGCCTTTATCACCCTGAAGGAAAGATTCACGTCTGCCCCCATTCTGAAACACCCAAACCCCAGTTTACCTTTTATAGTAGAAGTGGATGCCTCCGACTGTGGAATCGGGGCAGTACTCTCACAGAGACACGGTCAACCAGGCAAACTACATCCATGCGCATTCTTTTCAAGGAAACTAACCGCCGCTGAACGGAATTATGATGTGGGGAACAAGGAACTGCTATCCATGAAGGCAGCCATCGAGGAGTGGCGACATTGGTTGGAGGGGGCGGCCCACCCATTTCAAATCATCACAGATCACAAAAATTTGGAGTATATCAAAAGCGCAAAACGTCTTAACCCACGTCAAGCTCGTTGGGCTCTATTCTTCACTCGCTTCCAGTTTACAGTAACCTATCGGCCCGGCAGTAAGAACTGTAAAGCAGATGCCCTCTCCAGACGATACGACCTTCCCACAAAACCTCTCACCCCAGAACCCATCCTTCCTTACTCTGTCATCCTCGCTCCAGTTTTCTGGGACATCATGGAGGAATTACAAGAAGAACAACAACATGAACCACCACCTGCTCACTGCCCTCATGACAAACAGTACGTACCACTATGTCTACGTCAACGTATCATGCAATGGATCCACACTTCCATTAGTGCAGGCCACCCCGGTATTTCTCGCACTATTCGTCTGCTACAAAATTCATTTTGGTGGCCTGCAATGGCCAAAGAGGTCACCGCTTATGTAAAGTCTTGTCAAGTCTGTGCCCAGTCCAAAACCCCTAAAGAGTTACCCTCCGGTCTCCTACAACCACTACCCATCCCACAACGCCCATGATCCCACCTATCCATAGACTTTGTCACTGATCTACCTCCCTCCGACAATTGTACCACTATTCTAGTCATTATAGACCGTTTCTCAAAATCCTGTCGCCTAATCCCATTAAAGGGACTACCTACTGCCATGGAAACAGCCCAAGCCCTGTTCCACCATGTCTTCAGAGTATATGGTCTCCCAGAAGATATTGTCAGTGATCGGGGCACAAAATTCACTTCTCAGGTCTGGAGAGCTTTCTGCAAACAATTGGATATTAACGTTAGTCTCACGTCAGGATATCATCCTCAAGCCAACGGCCAAGTTGAACGCCTCAATCAAGAAATTGGCAGATACCTACGAACCTACTGCAGTCGAGAGCAACATCGATGGTCTGAGTTTCTACCTTGGGCAGAATATGCTCAGAACTCTCTCACACACACATCCACTGGCCTGACCCCCTTTCAGTATGTTCTGGGGTTCCAACCTCCCTTGTTCCCGTGGTCTGGCGAACCTTCCTCAGTCCCAGCGGTGAACGACTGGATTCAACGTAGCGAGAGGGTGTGGGACAGTGCACACGTCCGTCTCCAGCGGGCCGTGAGAACACAGGAGTTCCAGGCCAACAGACGACGTCGCCCACATCCTCCCTACCAACCAGGACAATGGGTCTGGCTCTCGACAAAGAACATCAAGTTACGGCTACCAAGCAGGAAGCTCAGTCCAAGGTATGTTGGCCCTTTTAAGATTCTTAAGAGAATTAATGAGGTCACTTACCAATTGGAGCTTCCTGATAACTACCGAATCTCTCCCTCCTTCCATGTCTCCCTCCTTAAACCGGTCCACCCGAATGCTGACCCTGGCCATGAGGCCCCAGAACCACCACCTCCATTGGACATTGATGGAACTCCTGCTTATCAAGTGAATGAGTTACTAGACTCACGATGAAGAGAGGGTCGGCTCCAATATCTGGTGGACTGGGAGGGCTATGGACCTGAGAGCTCGTGGGTAGCTGCCCGGGACATTTTGGATCCATCTCTCATCGAGGAATTTCATCGAGCCAGACCCGACCGACCAGCGCCACGACCACGGGGACGCCCACGACGAGCTCCAGGAGTCGCTCCTAGAGGAGGGGGTTCTGTAATGCCAAACCAGCAGAGGGAGCCCTCACCTGAGTACTGACTGTGTTCCACTCCCTCTGCTTCTTCTGCACTCATTTCCTGTTTTGACTGCTATTTAACCAGAGACCATTCTTGTACTCATTGCGAAGTATTGCCAGTTTACCTGCCTTACCGAGCGTTATTTCCTGTTTATCCGGCCTGTCTACTGTGTATGATTCTGCCTGGTTCTCTGTTTTTCGATTTACTGGATTATCCCCTTTGTTTTGGTTGCCTGATCGGACTGATGTTTTTGCTTGGACCTATTGCCTGCCTACTCACTCTTGCCTTTTGGAATTCCCCTTTGTATGTTGAAAGATCTGACTGCTACCTTGGTTTTGACCCTCTGCCTGCCTCATCGTATTTGTTTGTGGAAACTGTCTTTAATAAACTTCTGCACATGGATTCTCACTCAGCCTCAGCGTCCTCGTTACACCAAAGACAAAGTTTTCTTGCAACAGGTTAATAAATACATGGAAATGCATTTAAAATACAAATACAAAATACTGTGTGAACTTTTTTATTTAAATACAAATACAGTATTTTATATTTTGAAAATACACAGAATACATGTGAAATTGGCCATCCAGTGCAGGTATAGGTCACAGTAGTCTCAGCCTCAGACGTCACGCCCACGGAACGTTGGCTAAACGTCTGATGCATATGGTACACTTAACTGGAAACACTTCAGGAATGTCGAAGTCGTCATCTGATTGGTTGAATTTTATCGGATTTCCGGGAAACAAATGTCATGACGCCAAAACCCCTCATGGAAGAAGAAAGCCGTTGTTTTTACAACTGAGACAATGAGCGCTTACACGATCAACTAAACGCTGTATTTTCAAAAGTATGTGAAGTTCGCGGCTCCATTGATGCAGTAAACTTGCACAAGGTTCTTGAATAATTTATTAGATGCACGCCGGTCTGTTATTGTAGGGACATCAACATTATATTGTCACGCCCCTAAATATGACGCGGTATAAAACAAACTGTGATTGGTTGTGTTACATGTCAGTCAAACGTCCTCTTGGGCGGTCCTTGGCCAAGAAATGCTGCGATAGAGTCCAGACCTTCTGCCGTCAGTCTGAAGGTCTGGCTACGCGAGACTAAGGTCACAGTGAATGAAGAAACTACATAGGCCTACTGACTTTTCATTCCTAACCACATCTCTGCCCTTTCTTTCTTTCCATTTTTTTCATTGATCACATCCATCCATCATCCCAGAAAATTGTCAATACTGATGGCCATTCGGGTGAAATACTTGATAGCTGTTAACATAAACTGCCAACATAAAGTTGGCTAAATCTCAAAAACCCGTCAAGAACACCAGGGGCCCGTTCTTCGTACGTTGCTTAAAACATCCGAGATCAAATGAGACATCCAAGATGATATCATCGTGCTAATCATGATCCGGATAAAAACACACCTGTTGTTTATGATTAGTATCGCTGGCTTGAGTTATCTCAGAGCCCGTCTACGGAGAGCCTTGGCACTTCCTATTAGCCCCATTGTATCGATCTTGGTTGCAGTTCCATTACAATTCCACTGGAGGTGATCGCGGGCGAGTGCAGACTGAATGGGAGTCTATGGAGCTAGACGGCTAAATTTGTCTCTTTCACCCGATTGCCGTTGAGAAATCTCAGATTTGATTGTAGGTTTTGCAAGTTCAACATGGGTTATAGGTCGAAAATTGAATGAACGAGTACTTATGTCCTTTCGATTTCTTACAGGTTGAGTTGTTGTTGCCCATAACACGCTAGCATTCTGCTAATGAACGATGCCGCTTGATGGCATCGTGGCATCCGGAGCGGGACCAGAAACAAACAAAACAAAAACTCTTCTAGCACGTGTATTTACCTGTGTCAGCTGTGTTGTGTGTTTACCTGTGTCAGCTGTGTTGTGTGTTTACCTGTGTCAGCTGTGTTGTGTGTTTACCTGTGTCAGCTGTGTTGTGTGTTTACCTGTGTCAGCTGTGTTGTGTTTACCTGTGTCAGCTGTGTTGTGTGTTTACCTGTGTCAGCTGTGTTGTGTGTTTACCTGTGTCGGCTGTGTTGTCGATGCCTCGAGAGAAAAGAAAGTGCAGAGCGCGAAAGCACCAAAGTGACTGAAGGATTGCCGTAAAGCACTATCACTGTGTATGACGTCATTGACATTTTAAAAGACTTTTTAAAGCAAATAAGTGACTCTAAAAAATCTAACACCCAGCAATGTGTAATTTCTTTGCATCTCCTTTCGGATACAACATTCAAATTACTAGACAAAAAATTATATCCTGAGAAAAGTGGAATTTGATTGGTATAGCGCCATAGACCTCCATTCATTCTGCACTCGCCTGTGAGCGCCCCCGCATGGACAGAGACGTGTTACTGCAGCCAGTCCAGAAACCGGAAGTAACCAGAGAGTGCCAATTCTCTTCCTATTAGACATTCTCTGGTTATCTGAGATAATTGCGCGTTCTTGTGTTGGTTTAAAAGGGGATATGTATCAATAGTAGAAACAATGATCAGCAACGCTGCTATTGGCTGTTCAGCATGGCCAAAGAATGTGCCCAGTTTTTCTCCCAAGCAGAACAAGAGCTTTTAATGGAAGGTGGGACGGCCCGAGTGGTGGCCGCACAAGAGCGGTAATGTAGTTGTAACCACACACACACACACACACACACGAATAATCTTTATTTTGTTATTCACATTCATTTCAGTATAATGATGGATCATAACCACACCAAACAAACAATATTAATCGCTTCTTTATTGGGTTTTCATGTTTACATTTACAGCACATTTTTATATACATAGTTACTGATTTGAAGTGCACACAAATTAGTTACGTTATATGTATATGTTACTTATATTTGTTTCTACTTTGAGTTTAAGTTTACTGTCCGTGATGAACTTCAGGCATGGTCCGCTGCAGCCGCATCCTGGCGTGACAAGGATTAGAGTCCGGGCAGGAACAGAATTGAAGTATTATTGGTTACGCCCGGACCTACCATTTGCTGGGAATTGCCCGGGGGAGGAAGAAACGCTACTGTCTTCATAAGTTGATTTATTTAGTTGTATATTTACGATATTTGATTACATTTTTGCTTTATTTAAGGTTATATGTTGAATGTAAAGTTAAATTGTTTCCCCTCTTAATTTGTAATGGGCCCATCCTTTCCTTTATAAGCTGTTGCTTTGTTCATTTGAGCAGGTCAGTTTTAGTTTGTTTCGTTGGTTTTTGTCTAACTGTTTTTGAGCTCATTTTCTGTCTGTTTGTTTTATTTTATTGTAAGAAATGTATGAGTTTGTAAAATTAAATTTTTTTCTTGGGTTCAAATAAAGACCCCTTTTTTTTTTTGTGCAAAGCTTGTGTTCCTTGTTCTTGTCTTCTCGGTCCCTCACAGAAGGTTATGCCGAATTTGAGTCTTTAATTAAAATGACAGGGAACATCTCAAAGTCTGCAAAAGCCAGGAGAGAGGGCTGGCAAAAAGTAGCAGACAAATTAAATGCGTAAGTGCTGTCCATGGTCCATGTTTCTATCACTTTCTACAGTATGTAGTTTTGCATTTTAATAATTTCATATTTACTTTGTTCTTTTATGTCAGAGCCACCACGGGACCCACTAGAACATGGGGACAAGTAAAAGTGAATAACAAGAATATTCTACAAAATGTTAGCCTTTAATTCTTATACTGTCTTTATTTTAAAAAGCCACTTTTTTCCCCTCTTTTTAAAAGCCACTGTTAAATAATGTGTTTGTCTGTTTATAACAACCACCAAGAAAAAGGCTGAAAAAATCAATAAAACAGGTGGTGGTCCTGCACCACCACAATATACCCCAGCAGAGGAGCTGGCCCTTGGGTTGAATGAAAACCGAACCATTGTGGAGATGGGCATCCCCGGGGGCAGCTCTTCCTCAGACCCAAAGCCAGGGACCAGTAGCAGCAACACCTTCATTACTGGTAGGCTAAATGAGCTTTCAATTCTCTTAGTACACTGTCAAATGATTTGTTGCTGCATTAAATGAAGTATAATCCAAATGGCTGGTACAGTCATTTCAACCGTTTGTGAAAGTGAAAACTTCTAAACTTTTAGTTAATATAAAATATGTTGCCATGAGTTCTTGATCACATTATATTTTTTACAGTGTAGTTAATTGTAATGACATTTTTTTTTCCCCTCTTTTGTGCAGTTTTACATAATACACCAACACTTTTACCTGTTCCCAAGCAAGTGGTGGCTGAAGCATATGCAGTAAGTTGTGTACTTTTTCTAACTTGCATAAAGGGAAGAAAGTGCAACACTTTGTAATGCCCATTTATTTCCATTGCACAGGACAGTGAAGAAACCCTCTCAGATGACTGTCCTTTGGAGGAAGAACCTGTAAGTGCATAAATAACTTTACACTAATTTGTATATACTTGTGTACCTATTCTTTCTGTCTGCAATATGAGTTGCAGGAGTCCACACCTAGAGAAAGGCTTGCAGAAGAGTCTGCACAAAAGAACTGATACAGAGGTGGACAGTGTTGTACTTTTACTTTTTACTTTTGTAGCATGAGGCATGTTTTGGCCCGTTTTTTTTTTTTTTTTTACAAAATGACACAGGGTGACATCCATTCCCTATATAAACGGCATCTTCAACAAAAAATCAAGCATTTTGACCTGAAAAAACACAAATTAAGAGGAGAAATTGAACTCGACAACTTGAAAAAGAGAAAAATTGCACTAGAGATTGAGTTGCTTCAAAAGGACCTTCAGAGTAAGTGCTAATACACCATTTGACACGTAGTATCGCTGACTTTACATAACTATCTCTTATTGCAGGCAAAAGATGACTTGCTGGCTTTTCTTTATAAAGAATTGTTTAAATAAAACTCCAGGAACTAAGCATATTTGTCTTGTCTTTTATTACACATTCAAAAATGGTGTTCCACAATTCTGTCCCGTGCAGCTCTGCCACTAGGTTGGTCCAAGTGCACTGGCTGGAGGTCGTCATCATCAGGCTGCACCCCCACCACAGGGCTCCTCTCCTTTCTGATAGTGGCAATGTTATGCAATATGGCACATGGAACAATTATGTCACAGTCAGGTGATACCCTCAGACTTTTCAGACACTGTGAAATCTTTCCTTTAGTTGCCCAAAGGTTATTTCAATGCGTGCCCTTGTCCTGGCTAGAGCTGCATTGTAACGGGTTTGTGGTCCAGGGTTTGGGTCAGGGAAGGCCGTCATAAAATACTGCCTGCAGGCATAGCCCCTGTCTCCAAGCAGGATCCCGTCAAAATCCCCTGTATAATGGAAAAATGCAGTTTTGTTAGGCTCAGCATAAGTGTGTGTAATACTGTGAGCTTGACATTTATATGTTCCCTTACCACGTTCAAATAATGTGCATAAATGTGACTCTCTGAAAATTCTTGAGTCATGCACTGATCCTGGCCATTTTGCTTCCACATTTGTGATATGGAACATAGTCACACACCATCTAAGAGATTTTAGTCAGTGTTGAAAAGGCCAGCTATGCATATATTGAGACATTAGCGCCCCCTTGTGACTTTAAGACGCATTACTCTGATGACTCAGTAATTTTCCTTTTAACGGGAAGCAGTTCGGAGAGCTCGTATAGAGACTTTGCTAGTGTCCCGCTGTTACTGTTGTTGTTGCAGAGTGCGTTCATATACAAAACCACTCATATTACGTTACTCCAAACTACTCTGTCATACCCTCTACTACTTGTACTGCAATTGTTCACTCAACTCAATTCTACGACTGTAAATGTCTCTACAAGCCTCAATCCATTAAAGTGTACTTCGTCTCTGACCGGACGACTTATGTCTGCTCAATATCCACCAGCACCACACTAGTCTACCCAACAGTCAGTCAACTGCATTCTTTTTTCTTTAATGTCATATATATTACTAATCTGGAATATTATAAATTGTAATAGTAACTTACCTGCACATTTACACTGTGAACCCCCTTTCGGTTCACAAAATCCCCTTCATTGGGGCCTGGTGGGGCCTTGATGGGGATGTGTGTGCAGTCTATGGCACCAATCACGTTAGGGAAGCCTGAAGGACACATACTGTTAGTCATACTTTTTGGCATGGTCATGATTGCATGTCATTAACAATTATAAATGTACCTGCAATAGCAAAAAAAATTCTGCTTTACAACCTGGGGTCTTAAGTGGCTTGGAAATACCACAAAAAACCCTAAAAACTGCTTGAGTGCCAGGTAAACTTTGCGAACGGCACGACAGACAGCACTTTTCACCAAGTTCTCTGCATCTCCAATAGTGTAAAGGAAAGTGCCACTCGCAAAGAATCTCAGGGCAATGCACACAGTCTGTGCAGTTGTCAAAGCCCGACTCCTCCGTGTTGAACACTTAATGTGTGGTTCCAACAAATTAATGATGTAAATAACACCCTCACGAGAAAAACGATATCTCTCAATAATTACACTGTCGCGCTGCGCTAAAGGATCCTGTCTATCCCGCAATACGCGATTAATTCGAAAAGCTCTGCAAATTATTCTTGCACCTTCGGTATCGAAATCTGGAACCGACCAACGTCATTTTTCGATACTCGATAGTAAATTAATATACTATATTAATATACTAAAATAAATGATAGCAACACAAACAGAAACAAAACATGAACTAAAAATCAGGCCTGTCCTCTCTCGATACTCGATAGTATCGAGGCAATTCGGTCGGTACCCTAAAAAGTATCGAACTCGGTAACCAGCCCTACCAATCAGAGCAGCTTTTCTTACCCGCTCCGTGTTGTCGTCACTCACAGCTGTTTTGTGAGGAAAGGAAAAAACGCACATTAATCTTTTCTGGTTTCTTTTAGTATGTTGTTTGTATTTGTGGTTTGTGTCTGTGTGTTATATTAATGTATAATAATTCTTTATAATAAACTTCAAGATACCAAAAACTTAATTCATACTTAACAACAATAGAGTTCGGGATCGTCACGTCGCATTGTGGGAATCACGGTACGGAAGTAGATGTACTGTATAGTAGCGTATAGTAGGCAGTAACGTTGGTCATTTGGTCATTAATTTAGGTTATTTTTTGGAAAATGGTTCAGTATTGCTTTATTGTGAACTGCTGTAATCGGTCTCATTATCGACAGGGCAAACGCCTCATAAATCATATTAGTTTTCCCCATTTTCCTACTTGGAAAAAACACAAGGAGACTTGGTGTCTGAAATCCCAAAGAGGCGTCGGATGGCTTGGGTCGCCGCTGGTCGTCAATATTATAGCCTACTACCGGACGAAAACAGTGGATTATTGCACGTATGATAAATTACTCCTGAAGTGTAACAAACCCGCATAGACAAGCTTCATAGCTCACAGAATCTGACAAGTGTGTGTGTGTGTGTGTGTGTGTGTGTCACCACTGATGCTTGTTAACGGTACCTTAGTGCGAACGATTGTTTTCTCCGCGTTTACTTTGTAGATCTGCAGATCTTGCACTCATCCATTTGTGAACTGCAGGTGAGTATGGCAAGCCGTTTTAGCTTAAATTGTACCCAGCGTTACTCGTCGTAATTGCATTTTTACTAGCAGTGCCGCTGCTAGCCATTTTGGTGCCCTAAGCATAATTCCTTTATGATGCCCCCCACCCCGACCCTGAAAAAAAAAAAAGTTTGTTTTTGCCAGTTTAACTTTTTATTACCAAACATAGAACTCAATACCAATAATAACACAATAGCAGCATCACAGTAGAAAACTTAAGAACACTAAACAGAGAAAGTAAAATCTTCACAGCTTTGCTGACTTTGTAAACATATGTAGAATAGCCAACACACACACATTTGAAAGTGCAAACTTTTCTTCAGTAAACAGAATAGCAAAATAAAAAAAAATTCAAAATAATCCAGACATGTTTTTCCCAAATGCAATGTCACTTTGAATAAATTACATTTATTAGACAAAATATTCAAACAAAGAATCTTATACCGGAAAAAAATTATAAACATTTAAAACTGAAAGCATGGCAGCCAAGGAGTTCTCCCCCTTTATTCCTTATTTATCAACTATTTGATAAATCCAATATAATATAATATAAAAGCATAATAGATTGAGGTGCAAAATGCACACAATTCAACAGTAATCTTTGCTTTATATCATTCATAATGACATTTTATATTTTTATATATATATTTAAGAGGAATTGTTAGCCTACCATGTGCACAGCACTGACTGCTAACGTTTACTGTTACTGAGAAAGTATTAACCACCGTCACGTCAAAATAAACCATAAACTACTGCTCAATATCTAAAGAAAGAAAGTAACAGCTAGCTGGCGTCAGTTATTTGTAAAATAGGTAATGTTTAACAGTAAAATCTCAATTTAGCTTGCACCGAAGTTATAAGTTATAATAATAACATAGTTTGCTAACATTAACGTCAGCAAGTTCGAGGCGCATTACGATTAGCAGCAGCACATGCAGCACATTTCCCGTATTTAAGAATGATTAAACATGGACTTACCTGCAAGTGATGCACGGGCATCATCTCGCAGTTTCTTTTTCTTTCTTTTCTCAGATCCTGACTCCTGCTGTCTTTTCGGGGCCATTTCCAAAAAAGTTGCCTACTGTCTGTCTGTCAAACTTCGTCAGGCGCCCGCGCGAACAACCGGCACGGACCATCCAACGGGGGGCGAGGGGGCGGTACTTTTTTTATACTAGAGCAATTAAATTATCTTGTTCCCCCTTTTTTGTTACGTGCGTTGCCAAAGTTTATGCCTAATAATATTTCTATACTGAAATAATATCGGCATTATAATTATTTATTTTTTTTATTAATTTTTGGTGCCCCCTCAGCACTTGGTGCCCTACGCACTGCGCGTGATGCGCGTGGTGGGAGCGGCGGCGCTGTTTACTAGTAAGAATTCAATTAGAGAGCTCTACAATTCAATTCTTACTAGTAGCAATTACAATTAGAGAGCTCTACAATTCAATTATTACTAGTAGCAATTACAATTAGAGAGCTCTACAATTCAATTATTACTAGTAAGAATTACAATTACAGAGCTCTCTAATTCAGTTCTTACTAGTAACAATTCCAATTAGAGAGCTCAACAAATGAATTTTTACAAGTCATATGTCTCCATTGACTTCCATTCATTTTTAATTACGGAGCTCTACAATTGAATTGTTACTTGTAAGAATGTAATTGCAGAGCTCTTTAATTCAATTACAGAGCTCTGCAATTATACATATCTTTAATTCATATTTTTACTAGTAAAAATTCAATTAGAGAGCTCTGTAATTGCATTCTTACTAGTAAGAATTTAATTAGAGAGCTCTCTAATTGTAATTGTTAATAGTAATAATTGAATTAGAGAGCTCTCTAATTGTAATTCTTACTAGTAACAATTCAATTGTAGAGCTCCGTAATTAAAAATGAATGGAAGTCAATGGAGACATACGACTAGTAAAAATTCATTTGTAGAGCTCTCTAATTGGAATTGTTACTAGTAATAATTGAATTAGAGAGCTCTATAATTGTAATTCTTACTAGTAATAATTGAATTGGAGAGCTCTCTAATTGTAATTGCTACTAGTAAGAATTGAATTGTAGAGCTCTCTAATTGAATTCTTACTAGTAAAAATGCAATTACGACGAGTAACGCTGGGTACAATTTAAGCTAAAACGGCTTGCCATAGTGAGCCTCCAGTGACAAGTTTTTAAATGTTGTTGCCCAGGGCACATGAAATTGTTAATCTGGCCCTGGATCCGAGGTGTAAGCGCTCACTCCACAGACCAAGTAGGAGAAAATATCAGGGAAACTGAGGCTTGGTAAGCTTTCATAATTATTACTCCATGCTTTGTTCATAGGGATTGATTCCGCCTATAATCACAAAAAATGTAAGTAGCGTTGTTTGGCTTCCTTAAGTTTGTCAGTATACAGTAGGGCGGGACGGTTACCGCAATACCGCGGTCACGTGACGCCTACCGCGGGTCTGAGCTCATCACCGCAAAAAAATAAATACAAATAAACACTGGCCTTCACATGTGTTCACGTTGTGTCTAATGACATGGATTCATTGATTATAATGACATGGATTGTGTCTAATAACATTGTGTCTTACGTCTCTCCGCGCCGCTTCGCTAAATATAGGTGCCTATAGTCTAGGGGGTTGAGGTTTAAAGCGGTTTACTGCTATACCGCGGTAATTTCTTGCTTTTCAACCGCGGTAAGAAAAAATCCATACCATCCCAGCCCTAGTATACTTTTTTTTGTCACGGTCCATAACTCTTTCTTTCTCGGTGCCGGTGGAGACCGGCCGGCTATGCTATTACCTTATTCCAAACCGGCTTTTGCGTTGCCTCTAAAATGGCCGCTGTTACCCACAATGCACCTTTCCATAACATCTACGCCCGAACTCTATCTGACGAACTGACGACAAACTACAAACAAACTTAAAGGAACACTCCACTGTTTTTTCATATTAAACTGTTATTCCCTTAACTAAGACGAGTTGATACATACCTCTCTCGTCTCAGTGTGAGCACTCAATCGCTCTGGCGCACGGCGACACTTTGATAGCACTTAGCTTAGCCCAGTTCATTCATTAGGGACCAAACAGAGATGAAGTTAGAAGCGACCAAAACACCTCCACGTTTTCCCTATTTAAATACAGTTACACGAGTAGTTACACGACCAAGTATGGTGACACAAAATAAAACGAGTCCCAAGTGCTATTCCGCCATACATTATAGTTATCCTTTTTACCCGCTTAGAAAGGCGCCACGTTTTATTTTGTGTAGCGGCTTGTCAATAGAGGGCGCTGGGGCGCCGCCCCCATCAAAAGTCCAGAAATATACATGTATACAAAAATGATATAAAAATGAAATAAAAATAAAAAATAAAATAGTTTACTCATACAATGTAAGTAGTAAGAGCCTCAGCATTTAATAAAAACTGGCTTTAATCGATCAAATATTTTCTTTATGTTTTTCAATAAGTTTCATGCAGTTTCATGTGAGAGGGACGCCGGACAAATGGATGTCTATGGAGTCTTTAAATTCTCGGGCAGAATGTGACCTGAAGCTGGTCTCTGATTGGTTTCTTAAAGATTCTCCTCCGGACGCAGGTCGCTGCGTCCCTGGCGAATCAGAATTGGATACATGTTATTTTATCCAATCTGATTGGTTCTCGTCACCTGCCATTCAACTCAACGCTCTTTGCCACTACTGCGAGTGCGAGTGTGCGCGGGCGACACCGTCACTCCGACTACGTCAAAACATCGCTAGGCTGATCATTTTCGTAGAGAGAATGGCAGAAGTTAAACCAAATTCTGTCATTGATTTACAAATAAAAACCTTTCACAAGTCCTTTAAGAAATAAAGGATGTCCGACCGGACCAACCCGATTTACAGGCCAGTGACAGGACGAAGCTAACGCTACACCCGGAGCTTCACCCGCGCTTGTTATGAGAAACGGAGGTGGCTTTATTTGCTTATTTGTTAACTTATGCTGTTCAATTCATTGCATTTTAATGTTCATGTCATGTATTTGTACTCAATATATAATCTAACTGTACATATCTGTTCTGTTACAGTTAGTAACTGAAGTGTAGATCACATTTGTACTAATTATATGAAAAAAAGATGATTGAAATAAATGATAAACTCTAAAATTTCAACTTTTATCCTTTTCAGGTTTGATTCTAATCATAATGTAACATTATTTGAAAAAAACTAAATTTCAGTACAAAAAAACAAACATTTTTATTGTTAGAATTGTGATTTCATAATATTTAGATATGAATCCAACTGGAAAATCTTGTGAAAAGATATCTTTCAGTTAGTCAAATAGCATATAGTGGAGCTCTATAGCCATCTAGTAGCTAAAATGATATTTTTTTACTTTTAAAACTACATTTTACAAAATATGGGCAAAAAGTTTACACTAAACCATGTAAAATTATCCATGTTATGCCCATGAATGAAAGTTAGAAATATGGGTCTTTTATAAAGTGAATTTTACATAAAATGCTGTTTTTTGTAAAAAGCCTATTTAAATAAATATTTATTTATTTAAAGAAATTTAAAATATATCATAAATCTTCCAAAAACTGCACAAATGTTGAGTAAAAACATTAATAAACAGTGTAAAATTACATAAAAAAAAACAAACTACTATTCTGTTACAAAATTAAATGTTATTGTCTGGGGACCCCAAAGATAACTAGTGTCGTCCCAAATGAAGATAATCAGAGGGTTAAATATGAAATGTGTCGTTATGTTTTAGTGTTGAGTGACGTAATATCCCTTTCAAGTGGACGCGTGGAAGCGACGTGAGATTGAATGCATTGAAAAGCCTTTTCAACCTCATAGTACCATTATTTCTGTGACACAATAGTTCAAATGATCATAGTACTGGGATAAAAGTGCAAAGTTCAAATATAAACACTGATGTCTACGATAGCGATCAAAATAGAGTAAATCAGCATATCAGCATATAGAGTAACGCATTTATCGATTACATTGTTTCGCCACTAAGGGGCTGTTTACACCTTACCCGAAAGTGTTTGTAGTTAGTTACTTTCCACCTCTGTTAAATTATTATGAATATTAAAAATGAAGTTCCTAAATGTAATTTATGGAAGCATTAAGCCATGGAAGGTCATGTGTACTAGTGACTTAACCCTTTGTTTTAATACTGTTTATTTACAGTGTATTTTATTCTGCTTACCTGACTCGTGCAGAACTCCTGTCCATTTTGGCTGTGGTGCCTCCATCAGCGACTGGTCTTTGTATGGAGCCACCGTGAGAGGCCATCATTTTGCTATAGATCTTGTCTCTCATCCCACAAACTTCACTATCAGGTACTTTATTATTTTTTTAATCTACAGATTAAAGAATCTTGCAGTTCAAAAACGCTTCTGCTACGTCATACATGGATGTGCTTTTGTTGGTTTCAACCATGTAAGCATTAAGGTGATAATTTAATTATGATCCAACACTAGCCTTGAGTACCTTACTGCTTTTATAAAACAGTTACTACACAATACATTTATTAAAGCCGAAAAATATGTATCTGTGCAACTTTCATGAAGTAAAATCACTAAAAGCCTTCCTTCCGCTGGAAATAATAGTCCCTGACCACAAACAGCAACAGAAGTTACATACATTATTTCAGCAAAAAACTATCTTTTATGAGTGAGTCAGTCAGTAAAGAAAACTTAAACATTGAAATAGGGCTGGGCGATATGGCTGAAAACTGTATCACAATATAAGGGTTTCATATCGGTCGATATCGATAATTATTGATATTTTTTTATGACCTATTTAAAATAAGGACCAGGAGACAAATATATTACATTGAAACATTTTTTTATTTTAAACTTAACCTTCCTCTGATTATAATCCCCTCAGTTATAAAGGCAGAAATGTCAACACAACCATGGAAAACACTCAAATAATTAATGTAAACATAAGTTTAAAATCACAATGAACACTTCAATTATCTCTTAACATTAAGGTGCAAAATTAAAGAATACGTAAGAAATGCTTAAAGTGTAATAAAATAGTGCAAAGTGTTAAATATAAACATAGAGAAACCGACAACGGTCTTGCATAATTTGCAGACGACATTGGTCTGACTACTATGGAAGCTTGTTTCCGCCACAGAATAAAACATTTTAAAAGATAATTGCGACTTTTTATCTCACAATTGCGAGATATAAAGTCAGAATTGCGTGAAATAAAGTCGCAATTGCGTGTTATAAAGTCAGAATTGCGAGATATAAAGTCAGAATTGTGTGAAATAAAGTCGCAGTTGCGTGTTATAATGTTAGAATTGCGTGATATAAAGTCAGAATTGCGAGATATAAAGTCGCAATTGCGTCTTAAGTCAGAATTCGGACTTTTTTTCTCGCAATTGCGACTTTATATCACGCAATTGCGACTTTATATCACGCAATTCTGACTTTGTAATACGCAATTGGGAGATATAAAGTCAGAATTGCATGATATAAAGTCGCAATTGCGTGTTATAAAGTCAGACTTGTGAGATATAAACTATTCTGAGGTAAAATAGTTGAGGCTATTGAGGCTATTCTTTTTTTCCCCCTTAGAATTGGACTTTATATTTTCACAATTAGAAAAAAATTCAGAATTCTGACTTAAGACGCAATTGCGACTTTATATCTCGCAATTCTGACTTTATAACACGCAATTGCGACTTTATTTCACGCAATTCTGACTTTATATCTCGCAATTCTGACTTTATATCTCGCAATTCTGAGAAATAAAGTCAGAATTGCGAGATGTAAACTCGCAATTGTGAGATAAAAAGTCGCAATTATCTTTTAAAATGTTTTATTCTGTGGCGGAAACAAGCTTCCATAGTAGTCAGACCAATGTCGTCTGCAAATTATGCAAGACCGTTGTCGGTTTCTCTATGTTTATATTTAACACTTTGCACTATTTTATTACACTTTAAGCATTTCTTACGTATTCTTTAATTTTGCACCTTAATGTTAAGAGATAATTGTTAAGTGTTCATTGTGATTTTAAACTTATGTTTACATTAATTATTTGAGTGTTTTCCATGGTTGTGTTGACATTTCTGCCTTTATAACTGAGGGGATTATAATCAGAGGAAGGTTAAGTTTAAAATAAAAAAATGTTTCAATGTAAAATTTTCTCACAAAAACGACTCTAGAAGCCTTAATAGCGTTTAAGTATATATTTATATTTAAATCTAGTTCCTACATTATTTTTCTATACCTTGACTCACTGGGTAGTCTAACCTGCAAGATGCCCTTTAAGAGGAAATCATTTGTGACTCGATTGGTCGTGGCGGAGGTGTTGCAACCATTTATAGAGATATTCTAAATGTTACTCAGAAAACGGGTTATAAGTTTATTTCATTTGAAGTACTTGTACTAAATGTTACGCTCTTAGATGTTAGAAAAACATCCCTATTATCTCTAGCTTTGGCTACCGTATATAGACCGCCAGGGCCTTACGCTGATTTCCTAAAAGAGTTTGCAGATTTTCTCTCAGACCTATTAGTCAATGTCGATAAAGCATTAATTGTTGGAGATTTTAACATACACGTAGATAATCCAAATGATGCGTTAGGAGCTGCGTTTACAGATTTATTAAATTCATTTGGGGTCAAGCAAAACGTCACCCGACCAACACATCGTCTTAATCATACACTCGATTTAATTATATCACATGGAACCGATCCAACCGATATAGATATCATTCCACAAAGTGATGAAGTCACTGATCACTACATGGTAACTTGCATATTACGTACTGCTGTAATATGTCATGCGGCGTCGCGTTATCAACCAGGCAGAACAATCCTCCCATCCACCATAGATAATTTCTCAAATTGCTTATCTAATCTGTCTCAGCTGCCGCCTGAACACAAACAAACAGATGAACTAGAAGAACTAACTAGCACTATGAGCACCATTCTCTCTAGAACATTGGATGTGGTTGCACCTATTAAATTAAAAAAGGTCAGAGAGAAAAATAAAGCACCATGGTACAACAATACTACGCATGTTCTAAAGAGAGAAACCCGTATTTTAGAGCGTAAATGGAAACAAACTAATTTAGAGGTCTTTAGAATCGCGTGGAAAGACAGTATGTCACGTTATAAAAAGGCCCTAAAAGCGGCCAGGGCTGAGCACCTCACCAACAATCCAAGGTTTTTATTTAACACCGTGGCTAAACTAACAAATAAACAGACGTCACCCGAACAAAATATCCCGTTACAGTTCAGTAGTAATGATTTCATGAACTTCTTCACTGAGAAAATAGAAAGCATCAGAACCACAATTGTAAACGTTCAATCTTCAATCGCGCCTTATAATTCAGCTTCAACTATCACCCCGCAAGAACAATTACAGTGCTTTACAACTATAGAACAAAAAGAGTTAAATAAACGTATCACTTCATCTAAAACAACAACATGTTTATTAGATCCTATACCAACTAAACTACTGAAAGAAGTGTTACCTGTAGTGGAAGAGCCTCTCCTCAATATTATTAACTCGTCTTTATCTCTAGGTCATGTTCCAAGAACATTTAAACTGGCAGTTATAAAACCTCTCATTAAGAAACCACAATTAGATCATAATAATCTAGCAAATTATAGACCCATTTCAAATCTTCCATTTATGTCTAAAATATTAGAAAAAGTGGTGTCCGCTCAACTGGGCTCTTTCTTGCAACAAAATGATATCTATGAAAAGTTTCAGTCTGGATTCAGACCGCATCATAGCACTGAAACTGCGCTCGTTAAAATCACAAATGATTTACTTTTAGCTTCTGACCAAGGCTGTATCTCAATACTAGTTTTACTTGATCTTAGTGCTGCGTTCAATACTATAGATCATACATTACTCTTAGATCGACTACAAAATTATACTGGTGTTCAAGGACAAGCACTAGGCTGGTTCAAATCATACCTATCTGACCGCTACCATTTTGTCTATTTAAATGGAGAAAAATCGATCATAACTCCAGTAAACTATGGAGTGCCGCTGGGATCTGTATTAGGCCCTCTGTTATTTTCAATATATATGATGCCACTTGGAAATATTATAAGGAAACATGGAATTAGTTTCCATTGTTATGCTGATGACACTCAAATATATATTTCATCAAGGCCGGATGAAAACGCAAAATTTTCCAAATTGACAGAGTGTGTTAAAGATATAAAAGATTGGATGAGGCGTAATTTTCTTTTATTAAATCCAGACAAGACAGAGGTAATACTTATCGGTTCAAAAAAACCGCCCACAAAACCTCGCACAATACAACTTTAACATCATAGGATGTCCTGTTACTTTATCCTCTACAGTAAAAGACCTGGGCCCGTATTCATAAAGATTCTAAGAATCCTCTCAGAAAACTCTTAATTTAGCTTAAAAAACTTTTACGTAGGAGTCTTAGCTTAAGAGCAATTCGGGACCGATCTGAGAGGAACTCTGAGTAAGGAAAAGACAAAAGGTGTGTTCGACATCGGCTGCGGCTGGATGTAACCGATCGGCGAGAGTAGCCGCGTGCAGGCGGGGAGGAGCTGCAAACGGAGACGTGAAGTCGGACACTTTCTGGTTCCCGTAGTGACCGCTCACGTGGTGTTCGCGTACTTTACCACAGCTGCAGTGAAATAAATGTAATATTGGCCAAATAATACACAGATGTTTCAGAGACATTTTCATTCAATATGCCTACTTTATGTACTGCTTCATACAGCGTCTGTTTGAACAAGAATAAAGTTCAACATAATTGCTACTATTAATGAAGTGGAGTCTATACGTTTTTTAATCAGTTTTATTTTGATAAACATGACACAATATAACATACGACATGAAAAGAGTGTTTACTGTTATAAAAAACTGATTTGTGAGCTTTAGAGTAACTAAAGGTGTTCGAATAAACACGAAACACACGTGATCGTTGTCATGCGGTGAATCCGGCCAATCGTGGGACAGCTGTGTCGTCATCAGCCCTCCTGCAGCCCAGTGCAGCCGCTCTTGAGAAGCTGCGCTGGCTGAGTTCTCCGGCTACTCTCGAAATGCTCTCGCGGTACTTTGATGGCATATGTCACAGTCACGTGGCGTCGGCGCTGTATCAAGTCGGACACAATTTCTAACCGGCATGCACTGCTTCAAGTCAGCCGCCGATCGGTCTGCGCAGAGCTGTATGAAGTCGAACAAGCCTAAAAACTTTCATCTTAGTAAGGAGGCGGGGCTGACCCCGTTGCTATGTATGACACAATCTTTTGAAGACTGTGATTGGTTGGTTGTCCAAGAAGAAAAAAAAAAAGTGATTTTAAGTATAGGGTCTATAGGCCTTCACTTTGAAATTACATGCGTCATTTTTCTTATTTGACCGTTCACACACACACACACACACACATTATATATGTGTATATAAATCCTTTTTATTTTTATTTACCATGGTATGGTAATAATGTATCATGCATGCTGTTAATTTCCTATAAGGTATTTGCTTGGCTTAGAATGATAAAAATTGTTCCACTCTTTCCAATTATTTTCCACTGATTGCTGGCATGTCTATTTAAGTGGCGGTTTTAATGTTGGTTTGAATGTTGGTTTTAATGTATCAAACATGGAATTTTCCCAGTTGTCAAATATCGTAATGTAGTGATTACTTTCATTTCTGGCGCTGTGGCATTTCTGCGCTGTATCGGAGATATTAGCGTGTCTCTAATAAGATCAGTCACAAACATGATCCCTGCACGATCTAATCTATAGCGTCTTATTAACTCACTCTTATTCATTGTGTGCAACACATTTCTTCTCCCTCTTCGTCTTTCTGCCATTTTCTCCTCTGCTAAAGAAACTCTTAAGCCTCTTAAAAGTCCTCGTCCGTGCTCCTAACAATTTTGACCTTAAGACCTCTTTTAAGGGTTAAGATGCTTTCTGAATTACTTTTTTCTTTACTAGGATTTTTTCTTTAACTTTAAGAGTAAACGCCCACATTTCTAAGAATTTTCTTAGAATTGTGTCACTAGGAGCTACTCTTTGCATTAAGATTCTTTATGAATACGGGCCCAGGGCCCGTATTCATAAAGATTCTAAGAATCCTCTAAGAAAACTCTTAATTTAGCTTAAAAACTTTTACGTAGGAGTCTTAGCTTAAAAGCGATTCGGGACCGATCTGAGAGCAACTCTGAGTAAGGAAAAGACAAAAACTTTCATCTTAGTAAGGAGGCGGGGTTGACCCCGTTGCTATGTATGACACAATCTTTTGAAGACTGTGATTGGTTGGTTGTCCAAGAAGAAAAAAAAAAAAAAGTGATTTTAAGTATAGGGTCTATTCTAAGCCTTCACTTTGAAATTACATGCGTAATTTTTCCTATTTGACCGTTCTCACACACACACACACACACATTTTTATATGTGTATATAAATCCTTTTTTTTTTTTTTTTTACCATGCTGTTAATTTCCTATAAGGTATTTGCTTGGCTTAGAATGATAAAAATTGTTCCACTCTTTCCAATTACACTGATTGCTGGCATGTCTATTTAAGTGGTGGTTTGAATGTTGGTTTTAATGTATCAAACATGGAATTTTCCCAGTTGCCAAATATCGTAATGTAGTGATTACTTTCATTTCTGGCGCTGTGCTGTATCAGAGATGTTAGCGTGTCTCCAATAAGATCAGTCACAAACATGATCCCTGCACGATCTAATCTATAGCGTCTTATTAACTCACTGTTATTCATTGTCTGCAACACATTTCTTCTCCCTCTTCGTCTTTCTGCCATTTTCTCCTCTGCTAAAGAAACTCTTAAGCCTCTTAAAAGTCCTCGTCCGTGCTCCTAACAATTTTGAGCTTAAGACCTCTTTTAAGGGTTAAGATGCTTTCTGAATTACTTTTTTCTTTACTAGGATTTTTTCTTTAATTTTAAGAGTAAACGCCCACATTTCTAAGAATTTTCTTAGAATTTTGTCACTAGGAGCTACTCTTTGCGTTAAGATTCTTTATGAATACGGGCCCTGGGTGTTATACTCGATTGCAACCTGTCTTTTGAAAATCATATTTCATATGTTACAAAAACAGCCTTTTTCCACCTTAGAAACATTGCTAAGCTACGTAATATGCTATCAGTTTCTGATGCAGAAAAGTTAGTTCATGCATTCATGACCTCGAGACTGGATTACTGTAATACTTTATTAGCTGGTTGTCCTGCATCCTCAATAAACAAGCTATAGCAGGGAACGGCAACTGGCGGCCCGCGGGCCAAAACTGGCCCGCCAGCAATATTTTCTGGCCCGCCGGATTATTTTGGTAGTCCTAAATGCTGCACAAAACTCTTCCACTACTTGAGAAAAGCCGTAGTCGCGCGGCGATTTCACCGCCGCATACTGTGTGAAACGCCCATAGGGAATCATGCGGCGCGGGATTACAATTTAAAGTATAACTGTGCGTTCACACCGGACGCGAATAGCGCGTCAAATTCGCGCCTGCCGCGTCTAGTTATACGCTTGACCACTTTGTGTCCATTCGCGCGTCAAAAGACGTTAGCGGTCAGAACTCTGGTGTACTTTGGACGGAGCGGGCGGTCTGACTGACAATAGCCCACTCGCACTCCCGACATCTTTTGACAGCGCGTATCCGCACTTAATTCTGACCGCCTGTACATCTAGCTCTGAGGAGCTGTTTGGTACTGAAACCATTGTCAGTCAACAACATTCTTTTTTTGCAAGGATGTTTGAAATAGTTCGGCAGAAAATAGCCTACTTCATTTCGTCAGTAGGGCAATATGATTTTCGTTTATGTTGCTTAGAAATTTGAGTGATAGGCTTTGTCCTATTTAATTTATGTTATTTATATTTCTTTTTTTTTTTTTTTGTGGCATTTTTTTTCTCTGCTGACAGTACAATGTTAAAATAGCCTACTATTTATATTGACACGAACACAATTTTTGTATAGCATTTATAATTATTATAGGCTACTTCATCTCCTTCTTTCCGTTAGAGACATTTGAATGTGAGATTATGGAAACAAGATCTAAATTTTGTGGACCCGTCAGGTCGGGAAATAAAGCGGGTGAACACCGAGTATATTTTAAGCGGTTGCTGAATAGAACCTTGTGGGAGCGGGATGAAAAAAAAAAAACAGTCCCGCGCAGACCTCCTTAAACCTTAGGTGTGTATGTGTGTGTCCCCGAATAAATAATAATAAAAAAAAAGGAATAAAGTTCAAAAGTCGGACTGTACGGAATGAGGCATGATTGCTATTCACACCTTTATTAAAATGGCTGTAATCTGTTACCACAATAGTACTTGATCTGTTTAAAATGATTTCCTTGATATATGCATAAGGTGTTAAATTAAAATTTTAAAATCAAAATTAAAATTAGTCTAATCCAGTAATTCATTTTTTCTATTTTTGATCTGAGCACAATCAGAAAACCCATCCTTATTCGTTTTTTTCATTTCAGTTCAGGAAATAAATAATGGAAAAACAAGTCGTTTTTCATCTTTTTATTTTTGGTTTTAATTTAAAAAAAAAAAAAAAAGATTGAATGAATGATCCACGGATGGTGACGGACACATCATATTCCACAATTATAGGCCTATATAAGAGTATTTAATTTGTATCCATAGGCCTACTCCGTGTAGCTGGCCCGCCATCTACTGGCTAAAAACAATATTGGCCCGCGGCCAAAGTTACTTGCCGACCCCTGAGCTATAGTTAGTCCAAAATGCCGCCGCTAGAGTTCTTACGAGATCAAGAAAATATGATCATATAACACCGATTTTATCATCACTGCATTGGTTACCTATAAAGTTCCGTATTAATTACAAGGTATTGCTACTGACTTATAAAGCCCTAAACGGCTTAGCTCCAGTCTATTTAACGGATCTTCTATCGCCCTATAATCCATCGCGCTCTTTAAGATCACTAAATTCAAGGCTTTTGGTCATACCTAGGATATCCAGAACCACCAGAGGAGGGAGAGCATTCTCACATTTGGCTCCAAAACTCTGGAATAGTCTTCCTGATACTGTTCGTTGCTCAGACTCGCTCTCCCAGTTTAAAACTAGATTAAAGTCGCATCTCTTCGGCCAGGCATTCATATAATCCTACAGTTCAAACTACAATCCGGCCTCTAGCTCATAAATGCCAGAGGAGAACTGGCCCCCGACTGAGCCTGGGTTCTCCCAAGGTTTTTTTTTCTCCATTAGGTCACCTGATGGAGTTTTAGGACACCATTAGGTCACTTGATGGAGTTTTTCGGTTCCTTGCCACTGTTGCCTTTGGCTTGCTCAGTTGGGGATATTTTGGGGATATTTAATTTAATTTTATCAATCAATAAATTCCTCTTGAAACAAACTTTGTTGTATTATTTTAATTTAATACTGTGAAGCTGCTTTGATACAATCTGTATTGTGAAAAGCGCTATACAAATAAACTTGACTTGACTTGACTTGAAGTATATATTTATATTTAAATCTAGTTCCTACATTATTTTTCTATACCTTGACTCACTGGGTAGTCTAACCTGCAAGATGCCCTTTAAAGGAGAACTTGGTAACTTTTTTAACTTAATAAAACTGTCTAGAATTCATTTGGATGGTTAAACAACCTGTTCTGGTGATATTGGTGACTTTCCCCGCTCCCCCCAGCGTTCCCAGGCGGAAAACCAACCTTGCAACTTGGGGACTACCGTCCCGGCAAGATAGAAATTGGAAGTCTCGTGAGAAGCGAGAACGAGAACGAGAACGAGCGCGAAACACGAATTGCTTTACGGCAATTCGACATAAACACACACGCATGTATGATGTATTACCAGATGACCCACCTCGGTAGACATAGCTCCACACGATACAGTTGGCTTGCTCCGATCAAAACAAACGCACATGAGCAGCGGTAGAGAGGGGAGGAGGCCGCCGCAAGTGAGTTTTTTACGACCGTGTTGTGAAATATACGCCCCCCCACAGCTGTAGGGGGAGCTCGTGGGGAAAACATGCGACAACAAAAGGAAAAATCAGCGAAGAAGTGACTAGAGTTCGCTAGAGTTGCCGAGTTCTCCTTTAAGAGCAAATCATTTGTGACTCTAATGAGAGCTGTCTCAGTACTATGGTACGGTCTAAATCCTGACTGAAAATCCTCGCAGATATCATTTCTTTCTAAAAAGGAACATAGTTGTGAAGATACTGCCTTTTCTAGTATCTTTGACAGAAAAGGTAGATTCGAGATCAGCCTGTAATTGACTAATTTTGTAGGATCAAGTTGTGTTTTTTTTAACAAGCGGTTTAATCATAGCCAGCTTAAAGGTTTTTGGTACGTATCCTAGAGACAAAGATTAATTAATGATAGTAAGAAGAGAATCTATGACCTCTGGAAGCATCTCTTTCATTAGCTTAGTCGGTATAGGGCAGGGCTCCAGACTAACCTTTTGCCTTGGTTGCACTGGTGCGCCTAACTTTTTTATTTAGGTGCACCAGCACAAAATTTGGGTGCACTGAACATTTTTCTCGGCTCGCGTCACCTTTAACGCCACAATTTCAAGCTCACCTTTTTATCACGCTCTATATACATTCATATTATGTAAATGATTTTAAACAAGAATAAGGTGTAGGTAGGTAAATAAAAATCCCAAAAAAAAAAAAATTTTTTTAAGTGCTTCACTGAGCTGCCAAACTAACTATTTTGAGTCTCTAGCTCAGGCGCGGTATAGGCTCTACCTCCGTCTCTGAGTCGGATGCCATCTCCGACGAAAGACCAGGGCTTGGCATCTTACCAGGGACTGGGGAGAATGGTGGCTGAAGTAGCTTCATGTCTGGGCTGTTGTCGGAGCATTGACCGGGGAGTAAAGGGTTTTAACGGTATTCCTACTCTTACCGATACTGCTTATCGATCCGGTACTTTAACTGTATTCTTATCGGTTCTTTTTGTTTTTATATATATATATATATATATATACATATATATATATATATATATACATATATATATATATATATATATAATATATATATATATATATATATTAGTCTAAAAAGAAATCTAATAAAGTAATCAAATGTAAAATAACACTGCATAATTTTTCATAAATAGATTAATGCTTAATAAAGCTGAAGTTATTCTTTCAAGAGCTTTGTAGTGATTTTTCTCTTGTTGTTTGATTCGCAGTAATGGCGCAATCGTCCGCATGTTTATTAGACTGCGGCCCCTTTAAGACCGAGTGCAGATCTGCTACTGATCTGATGCACCATATTCTCCCAACTATTTCCATAACTACGTCCATTTAAGAAATAAACTGTTTTTAGTGAATCTCCAAGCCGGTCATTTTGACATACTTTTGTGTACATTTGATCGTTTAGACACGCACATTAAACCCAAAGTAGGCTATAATTTGCTTGTCTCGGTTTCGGTTTCGGAGCGCGTGCCGCCTTGCGAACAACATCTCTTGCGCAGATTTTGTGCTTTTAATAGCTCTTTTCATTATTTAACGCGTCTCGCAAGTTAGCAACAGTAGCTAGACTGCATTTTACAACAATCACCGATCGTGCTGATTCTGTCGTTAGGTTTGAGTTTTAGGGAGAAATGACAGTGTAATGCTGCGAAGGGAAGAAGTTGCACTAGATAGAATGCGGCTATAGTTTTTAATGGTTTTACCTCAATATATTATTTTTTATAATCTTTGGAAGCCGAAATCTAAAATAAAATCAGACTAATATCACAGACCTTAAGTGTAACCAGGCTACGTTTGAATGTTTAATTCTGTCCTCCGTCATCACTCATTAAGCGTGAGAGAAGAGTGTGAGTTCCCATGAGTGTGTGAGTTCCGTCAAAGGAGAACAAACACTTAGTTCGTGGAGAGGCAGCGGATGCGAGGACGTTAGGTGCACCGGTGCGACCTAGGAAAAATTGTAGTCGCACCCTTACAAAATTTGGTCGCATGTGCGACCAAATTAGTCGCACTCTAGAGCCCTGTAGGGTCTAACATACATGTCGGTTTAGATGATTTAATGAGTTTAGCGAATTCTTCCTCTCCTATAGCAATAAATGAATCAAATTTTTCCTTAGGGAGACTAAAATGCACTCCCTGATGCGATACTGTAGTCGACGGTTGCATAATTATAATTTTGTCCCTGATATTATCAATCTTATAAGTGAAGAAGTACATGAAGTCATTACTGCTGTGTTACTTGGACATTTCTGGGCTTGAAGCTTTCTTTTTCGTTAGTTTAACCACTGTATAAAAAAAAATACCTATGGTTTTGTTTATTTTCTTCTAATAGGATTGAAAAATAAGCAGATCTAGCAGCTTTTAAGGCCTCTCTGTATGCAATCGTGCTCTCTTTCCATGAAATGCTGAAATTTTCTTCCAGTTGCACTCCATTTTTCTGGCTGCTCTCTTAAGGGCTGTAGTGGTAAAATCTTTGCGCGGCAGGGGGAGCTGCCACTCGACCAGTCACGAATATATGCGCCGGCCACTCGACCAGTCACGGATATATGCGCCGGCCACTCGAACTTACACAATATGTAAGGTTTAAAAAAACAAACAAATGCAGCGCGCGTCTCGTGGCTCTATTAGCATCGCGCCGGCCACTACCAGCCACACGATCTCTCACTGTTTACATCTATCAGACACTCCTATTGATACACAAAAGCACACATACAGTGCAATACAGATCTTATTTACCTATTTCTCATCTTATCTGTTTTTTTATTCGCTCTTTTTACCCGTATATGGGAGTGCGCGCTCGTGGTTCTATTAGCATCGCGCCGGCCACTACCAGTCACACAATCTCTCACTGTTTACATCTTTCAGACACTCCTAATGATACACGAGAGCACACGGACACGTAGTTGGAACTACGGTGGTAGTCTGTAAGGTGCTATATAAATAAATAAACGAACGAACGAACGAACGATTATGTTTTCAGCTGTGACCCAGAGGTGCCGGTGGAAGGCTGGTGCCAATCCGGTGAAAATTAACAAGGCAAAAAATGTTGTTAACAGTGTTATCGCTACATTTGTTCGTAGCTTAAATGGTGCCATGATTGAGCACCCTCACATTAGACATGACAGTCCTGGGCTATTTTTGAAAGATGGAGTTCATTTCACACCTAGGGGAAATGATATGTTTTTAAATACAATAGCTAACTGCCTTAAAGGCCACATCCAAATGCAGTGAACTGCTTACAGTGGGCAGTGTTACTGCTTTTGAATTTTGCCTTTAGGGACATTTTGTTAGGCCTAAATATAGCCCTGACCATCATGGCTAATGTTGAGTTTTTTATGTTAATTTAGAAACACCTGTAGCCATAACACTGTTACCTCTGCTCTTCCTCATCAAATCAGGGGACGTCACACACCCTACATGAGAGAAAGATGACAAGGTTAAAAAATACTGGTACAATACATTCAGTATGGCCTGTCTTGGTTAAAAGCCCACTCACCACGCCAAGGTGCAGGCCATGAGTGAGAACATATAACACGGGACAAACATACGAGACACTACAAAACGACAGGTACAAGACATGGAAAAAATAGAAAACATACAACACTGGAAAAGCAATATACAATGGTGAAAACTAAGGGATAGGAACAACCTTAAATATTAACATTTTGCCCAGCTGTAATGAAAACAGCAATCAGGCCAAAAAAAAATCACATGACAATCAATATAAATAAAAATGAGATTTAAAGCTATTTTTTTATAACATAACTTAAAATACTGTATTAATGTATTACTGTAACACTTCAATAACGCAATATATATGATATAAAACCAAACTAACCATGGATGTTAACTTTTTGAAGCTGGCAACTTAACATGAGAGAATACTTTTTTTTAAATATATACATTTTTTGTAAATATGTCATGAACTGATCCTTGAATTCCAGAAACTATCTACATAAATATTGACCAGGGAGGTTGCATATGTATTTCACATAATAAATGGCAAACAGATCAATATTCATGCGAACTCTAAGAGATATTGAACAGTCCTTAATGTGACATGGGAAAGCCCACACAAACTATAAGTTTAATCAGCGGTATATGTGTTGGTTAAGGAAGGCACTATGTATAAAGGCTCTATGTATAACTTACAACTGTGTCAATATTGCATGTTACTGTAGCATCGCAGCATGTGATTTGTAAGAGTTGGGCCCCGTTCATGCAGACTCCAACTGAAAATCATCCTGGTATTGGTGGGGTTCGCAGTAAGGTACATCTGACATTGAGGTTAATTTGAGACAACACATGTATGTACGTACTTCTTTTAAAGCAGACATTGAATGTTACTTAGTTCATGCAGGCTCCAAGTAACATTTACATTGTTTTGGAGACTCTGAAATATAGTAGCAGTGATCACTCAAAGAACCAAAGTGTGATTGTTTTCCACTCCGATTTGTGTGTTGAACGCTGCTACCCAAACCATAATCCTCACACACATTCACTGTCAGAGCAATGTCATCATGCACAACATCTTGAGCAACAAAGGCCTGTTCAGATGTGTCTTCCATCATCATGACATTGCTCTGATTGACAGCATAGCTGTTGGCACTACTCATATTGTCTACATATGCAACCTCCTCATTACTATTTACAGATGAAATAGGGATGCCACTTACCACCTCATCAATACTTACCAAGCGTGTTATTTTTGGCTGTTGTTCTTTGCCCTTGGAGAAAGAGAAAATGGTTGGCACAGCAGTGTCCTTCAGACATGTCCTTCCCTAATAAAAATTACAGGAAGCATACAAAATATAACATTATTGGTCATATTGGCTGTAAATGGCTGTTATTCATAACAGAGATGTATGCGTTTATGTTTCATTATTCGGTCTAACACTAGTATGAATGTACAGATTACATTTAAAAATTATTATTGCTATTAAACAAATATGTAACTGTTCGCAATAACTGTCACAACGGAATCATTCTGTGTTCCGCTGTCTCGCTTGGAGAATCATTTTTCAAACACGAATTTCACAGAGATAATTTTTTTTTTTATCGTATTTGCATAAAAGGTAAGGCTGCACAATATATCGAAATTATCGAAATATCGCAAATGTATATTTTGCGATATGCATACCACCACAGCTTGCAATAACTGGGGTCATGAAAAAAAGACAAAGAGAAAATAACTCGCAAAAAAAAATTTTGTAGCTTTAACAAGAATCAGTGTATATCTAATTCATACAGTGAAAACTAAGCAGTGTTTTATTTTTACATTTGATTATTCCATTTCTGTTGATAAATAAACCTAATGTAGGATAACCTAAAACTCTAAACCCAGTGGTTTACACTGATGTTAAAATAACACTTCTTAAGGCCTCATTATACTTCTGCGTCGGACCTACGCCGGAGCCTATACGCCGTAGGGAACGTGTTGGTTTTAATTTATACTTCTGCGTTGTTGTCCGCGTTGACGCGCACCTAGGGAGCATGTGAAACCCCGAGGGAGGGGTTCTGGCAGACCAATCACAGCGCTTGCGTCCGCGTAGAATTGACGCGTTGTTACATTTTTGGAGAGGTGCACGTCAGGGTACGCCGAAGGGTACGCGCGCTACACACAGCCTACGACGTAGCTACGGCGGCAGTTCGACGCAGAAGTATAAATAGGCCTTTATGCTACAGTAAAACACTGATGTTCACTTTCAGAAGTTGTAGGGATGTTTTCTTGTCAAAAAAAAGAATGTGAAACGCATGTAGGTTATATAATTTTAAAGATATTTTAAAGATCATTTAAATGTATTTTACACACTTTAAGCATTATCGTATCGCATATAGAATATCACATTATGTAATGAGTTATCGCATTTTTCTTCAATATCGTGCAGCCCTAAAAGCACTGAAATGTCAACATGACATCATGACTTTGCGTAAACATACACGCCACTTTCAAGTCAAGTGGCGTGTTATTTATACGCATTTTGAGCTATCCGCGTGTATGTCCACGCCGAAACGAACCGTCATCTTCCGCGTGTATGTCTACGCCGTTAAACGTCAGAGTGATTCCGCGTGTATGTGTACGCCGTTAAACGTCAGAGTGATTCCGCGTGTATGTGTACGCCGTTAAATGTCCGAGCGAAACTGAGCAAAATGTATATCTACATCTGGGGAGCAATATTTTTTTTCCTAGGATGGTAGGGGAACACTCATAAATGGTATTAACCCCAGTGACGGGTAGGTTTAGGGACGCGGTTGGGGTAGGTCATATATATTTATATATACAGTAATGTAACGTTAAGTCACCGGCGTTGATAAACACGCTGAAAATCAATTATGCGTGTTGATAACACGGCAAAAATGGAAATACGAATTGGCGTGTCATACATACGCCATTTCATGAGATCAGTCTGGAAATGTAAAGGTTGGCAAAAAGTGGTCATGTTGCTTGATTTTTGCATCAAAAATCCTAAATTTAACTGGTGTGTCACTAATTTCACCTTAACAGTGACCTAATCAAATATTTAGTAATGTAAATGAATGTATGATGGTCAATTTTTCGCCAATTTCAACCAATATGTTGCTTGACTCTTTGTAAGGTATGAAACGAGGTGTCTGTACCCTGGAGTCAGTAGTGAAGTGATGACTCTCGAAATGTTCACTGCACAGACGAGAATACTTGTTAGGAGTCCAATTCTGTCGTTTCACGTTGAGCATCCACTGGTCCAGATGTTCTGGATCACCTAGAGGAAAACTTTACACAAACAAATAGATAGTTACCTCCTTCACAGACTACTGTCAAGTAATAGAACTTAAATTACTACAGTGTCCAAAAGGTTGTAACGTTAATAAATGTATTTTAGCTTAAGAATTTGTGGCGGACATCACCGCTAGTGCTAGTCCTCATTCTGTTTCGTTGTACTGTCTATTGAGTAATTACAGGCTAATTTCCTACACATATCTTTGAGGACATGTCAAAAAATACTTCCAATATAGTCAGTGTTAGTAATGTTACGCTAAATTATGAAATGCAGGCGTAACATTATATGACAACGTCTAATCACAGTCTGTTGGATCTTGGAGTGTAATAAAGTTTTAAATGCAATTATAAATAATAAATAAATTATTCGAAATAAAATTAATAAATGAAATTATATTAGAATTTCACTCACCGGAAAAAATGTAGTCCAGGCTTCTTCTGGGACGATCTGTTAATACAATTAACCCCACAGCAAGTCATTATGACAGTGAAATAATCTCGACACGGCAAACACGGCAGAAATGCTAAGATTAGTAGCTGGAATTTATTTATTTTTACGATAAATTACCTGAGGTAACGTGACGGCTAACAGACAGCAGACAAATGGCTAATGACCACAGCAGCGGGAATCCACCTGTCACTCAAATGTGGACACACCCTTAATTATGCAGAACTTTAAGGATTAATCAACTAAACGGATGAGTTATAAAAAAATTCACCCCCCTCACAGTTGTCATGAAGGGCAAACTTAGCTGTATAGACCAAAACCACATACTGACACCAGGCTGTAAAAACGTTTTTTTCTGCTGTAAAATTTGGCATTTTAACATGGGGGAGATACAGATTTGACTCACTTTTGGCACCAGCCTCAAGCGGCCAGTCAACGAATTGCAGTTTAACTCACTTCCGTGTTGGTTTCAAGAGAGAGACGGGGAGGTTGCCGCTTGGTCTCAACGTCAACCAATAGTGCATGTAAGCTGTGCTTTGACCTGTAATTGCATCTATGGATATATAGACATACTTCCTTTCCTTACCTTTTTTCTTTTAGGCATATAAGGTTTTTCTTTGCCTACTCTCTGGGTTTCTTCTGTTTCTTGTTCTGGTTCTCATGACGGTATCTTATTTCCAAACATTTTTAGGTGAGGATCGATACCTGGAACCAGTCGTGAAGGAGGATCTTAATAGACTTAGAAGTTAGAGATGCACCGATTGATCGGCTGGTGACCGGAATTGGCCGATTTTCACGTGATCGGCCGTGTCTGACAAATGTCGATTTTATGCCGGTCAAATGCACTCGGGCGCCGCATGATTAACATCGCGCAACATCAGCATCACACGTGCACACGCAACACACATATAAGGAAACCTCGTGAATTACGTCCGTACAGACCGCAAGCGCGTATTTTTTTTCGGTGTGCATTCACAACGGGGCTGCGTTCCAGTCCAAAATTGTCATGCCCTTCACTTGCTAACTTCCCTCCGTCTCGTTCACTCGGATGTACGTCATTGCGAGTGCCCACTACTGGCGGAAACTGCAATGGGCTGAACTGGAACGTCCTAAGCCCTTGATCACTTGTGCTGCGTTCCAGTCCAAAATTGTCATGCCCTTCACTTGCTAACTTCCCTCCGTCTCGTTCACTCGGATGTACGTCATAGCCCTTGATCACTTGTGCTGCGTTCCAGTCCACTTTTAGACATGCACTTGCGAACTTCCCTAAGCACTTCCCCTCGGGGGAATCCCTGCCGCCATTTTGAAGTGCGTTCCACTTCGTGAAGTGGACGAGGGAAGTTTAGATGGACAGACCCTCGTTCCCTCAATTTTGACCGAGGGAGCGAGTCTACTTCATATGTACACTTCAGGCACCTATATGTCCCACAATGCAGTACAATTGTGACGTCACCACAGATCTCGTTTTATCACCACCACAACAGACAACTCTATGATATATTATATATATATATATTTATTTAAAACAACCCAAACACACATATAAACATTTGGATGCTGCATTAAACAAATTCTTAAAGGGAAAAAAATGTAAATAATAAATCAACTACAGCTGATTCCAAGTGATCAAGGGCTTAGGACGTTCCAGTTCAGCCCATTGCAGTTTCCGCCAGTAGTGGGCACTCGCAATGACGTACATCCGAGTGAACGAGACGGAGGGAAGTTAGCAAGTGAAGGGCATGACAACTTTGGACTGGAACGCAGCCTTGGAATCAGCTGTGTAGTTGATTTATTATTTACATTTGTTTTCCCTTTAAGAATTTGTTTAATGCAGCATCCAAATGTATATATGGTGTTTGGGTTGTTTTCAATAAAAACAAATTTAAATAATATATCATAGAGTTGTTTGTTGTGGTGGTGATTAGACAAGGTCTGTGGTGATGTCACAATCGTACTGCATTGTGGGACATATAGGTGCCTGAAGTGTACATATGAAGTAGACTCGCTCCCTCTGTCAAAATCGAGGGAACGAGGGTCTGTCCATATAAACTTCCCTCGTCCACTTCACGAAGTGGAACGCACTTCAAAATGGCGGCGGGGATTCCCTCAAGGGGAAGTGCTTAGGGAAGTTCGCAAGTGCGTGTCTAAAAGTGGACTGGAACGCAGCACGGGAGCAGGAGCAGCGCGTGAGCGTCAAGCAGGAGCGTCGCGAGCAGTGGAGCGCGTGTTTCGGCAGAAAAGATATAAAATAAATATTTGTGTGTGCTGTAAAGTGGTTAGAAAAAATTAAATCGGAATCGGCTAAAATCGGTATCGGCAGGTCAAACTTAATGAAAAATCGGAATCGGCCCAGAAAATTGTAATCGGTGCATCTCTATTAGAAGTCTATTAATTTGACCTGCAAGGTGTTTTGGTTGATGAGCAGGTTTTCCAGCTTGATGTCGCTGTGGTGGACGCCCCTCTCACTGCATATTCTTGCAGCTGTATATATATATATATATATAATTTGTTACATTTATATAGCGCTTTTTCTGAGACCTCAAAGCGCTTACATATACTTCCTTTCCTTACCTTTTTTCTTTTGGGCACATAAGGTTTTTTCTTTACCTACTCTCTGGGTTTCTTTTGTTTCTCGTTCTTCCTCTCATGACGGTATCTTATTTCCAAACATTTTTAGGTGAGGATCGATACCTGGAACCAGTCGTGGAGGAGGATCTTTTCCATATCAATCCGCTTGGCTGGATCACTTTCCATGCATGAATAGATCAGATCTCTGCATTCTGTGAAGAGGGGAGAGATGTCCGGTTATTATTGTAAGTGTTATACTTTGTGTAACTGATCACATTATTTTAAGCAGTAATAAAAGTTCCTGTATGACCCGTCCACATGCTCTCACCTTTGGAAATGTCTTCTGTGTAGGAGGGCTCACCAAACATCTGAGGGATGTACTCGCCAGGATACTTCCCAGACAGCATCTTATACATCAGTACGCCTAAAGAATACACTGTTGCAGGCTTGCCATGATACTTTCCATGCCTGACCCACTCAGGGGGAGCATAAACTCTTGTGCCTGGAAGAAAGAACAAGATTTGGTCCATTGCAATGAATTTGTATTTCCATAGCTTTTTGTCGATTTATTCACCATAGATTTGTGGAATAATACGTACCACTGAATCTGGAATAAGAAGACTTCTTCAAGCGTTTGCTACAACCGAAGTCTATTAATTTGACCTGCAAGGTGTTTGGGTTGATGAGCAGGTTTTCCAGCTTGATGTCGCTGTGGTGGACGCCCCTCTCACTGCATATTCTTGCAGCAGTGACAACCTGACGCATCACAGCTCGTGCCGTCGATTCCTTGAGGATGTCACCATTTTGCAGTAAAAACAGCCTCATATCTACACATGGCGTGGGCCGCTCTAAGACCAGTAGATATTCCTCTGGTGTCTCGTACCAGTCCAGCAGCTTTATTATTTGAGGAACACTGGGATTTTTGTTCACAAGAGCCATCATAGCGACCTCACTTGGAAGGGATTTGCCGAATAGACCCTACAGGAGAGATAATAGTTATACAAAAGTGAGATAATTAGGGGACATGGTTTAATTGAAATGAATTACTACAGAATTATGTCCTGCATTTGGGTAAGTATAGGTTTGAAGAGTTAAGTAATTGAAATACTGGAAATAGTTACTAAAGTTTCGGTCACTTTTACTGTCGACCGGCAAAAAATTTCAGGGCAAAATTGTGTCATTTTAATGGGAATTTTTGCGTGAGGGTAAAGTCACGCGAATGAACTGTGCTGACTAACAGAAAGCTGCTTGGTACGAAAGTTCATACGCTATTGACAATGGTCCTTTTGTGACTGCAAAATTTTGTTCAAATGTCCTATTATTAATGTGACTGTGTACTCTGAGAGTAATAAAACCAAGAGAGGAATTGCCTACTTACAATACGGACATTTTCCATGGCTTCTGTCTTCAGCACATGTTTGAGTGCCACCTGTTCTCCAAGGGAAAGAAAAAAGAAGATTTTTTTTTGTAAGAATGTTTTACAATGAATTAACTATATGTGCAGAGGTCACATGATTCCAGTAATTAACCTTGATGTAACTTTTAATGAATTTAAATTCCAACTTCCAAGAGTGCAAAAAAAACTACCTTTCGTGAATCAGACAAACGGATCCCGTCGTAGACGCATCCATATGATCCTCTACCCAGCATTTTCATAGTTTCATAGTCCTGCGAGACTTCCCCTGTTAAAAAAAAAGAGGGACATACAAAATTTACAGTATAAACATTCAGATTAAAAATAGCTGTAGAATGGACACATTATTGTGGTGCCTCACACAACCAAAATCCATCCTCAGTTCACATTTTCATTTGGATAATAAAGACAATGTCCAGAAAAACATGTTAAAATGTAGGTACTTTTTGCACATTTTATGAGTCATGTTGGGGATTGTTATATAAACTGACCTGTCTTTCCCTTTGAACTTATATGGATCATTTCATCCTCATTCTTCCAAGAAATGTCATCCGATGTCGAAGCGGAGTTGTTGCTCTCCTCAGTCATAGATGGCACAGGCAGAGAAGGATTGCTGTTGTGTGAGCTGATGTCCCTTTGCTCTTGCCTGGTAATGTCTTTATCATCATCCGGCACACTGGTGGGAGAAGACACACTGGTGGGAGAAGACACACTGGTGGGAGAAGACACACTGGTGGGAGAAGACACACTGGTGGGAGAAGACACACAGCTGTGCTTGCTGTACACTGAGTTGTGTTCAGCTTCCCCATCAGAGCATCTCTCAGGCTGTTGGCTGCTCTGACTCTGTTGGGCTTTGGTGGAAGTTTTCTTGAATTTCCGAGACAAAACCCATCTAAGGAACTTCCCTTTCTGCTTCTTCTCTACTTTCTCTGGGACAGGCCTTGGTGACACAGATGCAGCAGCATCTTCCTTTACAATGTAACTGTGAGATTTGCACTGACCCATTGCTCCAGATGTCTCTCTGATGTTCTGTCACTAACTTATCACAAGTTCACTGAACGTAAATTGCACAGATCGAAATAGAAATACTAAAAATCATGAGATATAACACAGATCGATAGATATAAAACAATTAGAGCAATTTTTCACCACAGATGTAACAGAAATACTAGTCAGATCGCTTGTACTACCAGACCAGAAATCAACTGAACTGCTTGAAAACCAGAGAAGAGTTCTATGGGCGACTCTGCCTGTGACGTCACGAGTAGTGACGCGTCGGCCGGTTGCCAAGGGATTTTTTCGAATGTTTTTTTTCGAATGAAACTTGCAAAAATAACTGCTATTGTTTTGACAGAAAATGTATATCTTTATAAACTTGTATGTAAGGGATAATCCACGGCTTGCTGTGCATTAATTTCCCCCCCCAAAATTAATCAAATGTGCCCATCTCAAACAAATATCAGTGATAATATTGTGGTCAATAAAACAAAATCAATTTGATTATAATTAACATGATAACGTACGTTCAAAACTAAAGTAGCCTAAATTCACCTTTATTTTTATGTATCTGTCAGTCTGAGACTTCGTTGCCATAACGCAATATGTCACTTGCGTGTGTCTTGCTTCGGACTTGACTGACGGGTCTAAATAGTCTAACGGCAGGCTTAACCGTAGCTAAATGTATGCGTTTTAAAACGAAAATGCACTACTAGTGTAAACGTAGATGTTCCACAGTCTGCTCGGGAACCGATGCTCTCGATACAAATATGGTTCTTTCATTGAGTAGTCGACGGCAGGAAGAAATCAAACCAAACAATTTCTAAACTTTTTTTTTCAATGATCAAAGGTAGTGTGTCGATTCAATTAAAAATACACATATCACATATTTTAAAATATATCATACCGTAATTCATTGTTCATCATGTTTGTTCGACTTTCAGGAGATCTCTCCTGCCAGGCTGTTGTCGAAAATAAGATATTGTTCTTAAGTGACTTGCCTGGATACATAAAGGTTAATTAATTAATTGCAATTTATATGCTACAGTTTTTTGAGTCCAGGAACACATAAAGACTAAAAACTGAGCTAAAAACAGCGCGCGCTGTCAAAGCACGTTAAGACGCTGCTCCGCCAATCTCCAGCAGGGGGCGCTCAGTATTAGCGGCGATAGAAAACACCAGTCCGCATGGAGTGAGTGAGTGAGTGTAGCAAACAGACTCATGCATGCTTTCCTCACGTTTGATGTGTGCGTATAGTACCAACTTGATTTATGTACTTCAGCTCATGTTAACTGTTTGATGAAGTCAATTTATTATGTTGGTTGATATTCCTTGTTTAAGGAAGCTTTACATAGAAGTAGTGATTGATTTGTGTTCATGTATTCAAACGATGTTGCTTATTGTTCATGAAAGTGTTTCTGCTACATCTCATTGTATGCATCTGTTTAGTTAACCTATTGAATTGTGTTTCTGTTATGTTATATATTGATTTATATTATTATATGCGTTGCTTTAGACCACACACCCATGAAAACACATGTAGGCCTACTCATTTGTGCTTATGTGCTGAACCTTTATTGAAGCTGTGTGGAATTAATGAGGAGAAAATAAAGAATCAAATAACTTTCATGCTGCACTGTAAACAATTATGCACTGTTAACTTAGTTAAAATAAGTTCATATACTTAGGCTAATTGTTTGTGCTCTGTTGACATTACTAATTTAGCCAACTCCAAATGTTTTATTTGAATCCAATTTGTGTGTGAATAAAATCTGTTAAATAAACGTATTTCAAACTAACCGCTGTACCTGAAAATATAAAACGATCTGTAATCATTACTTCTGTAATCCAAAAGGATGGGAAAATTGATAACACAATAGATGCACTACTTATTTGGGACACAAGCTGCAAGATTGTCACACTATCTCACAAACATAAAAACAAACATTTAACTTTAATATAAAGAACATTTTTCCTTGCCCTCCATCTATCCTTTCAATCCCATCTCTCCATGTATCCTAACTATCCACCCTTCTATACTGTCCTGTCTCGTCTTCTCACACGAAAGAACAAAACACTTGCTTCCTGTACTTATTCACCAGGATAAACTCCTGGCAAATGTTTTCCTTTCTGACTTTATCCAGTATTTCTTTGTGAATGTGACAGACTGATACACTGTTAACATTGTGCTTCTCAGCCAGGTCTTCATCCTCCTCGGAGCACCGAAGCTCCTCTCCTCTTCAGCAGAGGCAGGAACAACCACAAGAAGTCGTACAAGTGCTTCTACTTGGTTGAAAAGGCCACGAAGTTCAGGCAACTGATTCCTCAGAATAGTTGCGGCCTCTGAACTGGTTGGGTATGTGTTTTGGAGCTTAAACATGTTCAGCTGCACCTTCAGTGACCTTTGGTTTAAATTCAGGATACTGGTCCACCACAGCAGTGTTTTCAGACCAACCTGATCAAACCTCTCCTTCAGTATCCAGCACCTTGAAGCTGATGACGGTCCAGTGCTAATGTAAGTGCTTTTAAGTAGTGTTACACAGTTATAACGTTAGTCTATCTGTGTGGTAAAAAAAAATAAATGTTGTCAGTTCTGTGATCGTGCTTTTGAATCGTTGTCAGAATTTTGCTAGCACAAGAAAATCCATGTTCCTAATGTTGTTTTTAAATGTAGGCTAGTATTCCTGATTGCCATGCCATGGTCCTACAACTACTCCCACCATTCAAAGAGAAGTTAGACGGTGTTATCCTTAAATCAGATAAGTAGAGATTATTCAACAAATCTCATTAATCTGTAATGTTTTATGTTTTGGTTCTGTTGATCATGGTTGTGCTGTCCTTTTTAAAAATTGTTTCAGGAATTTGCAACGCTGATGTCCTGCAATCTACATTTACCAGTGGAGTCCACACTTTATATTGCTTGGTATGTAAACATTGCAGGGCTCGCAAAATCGCCTGCCCGACGTCCCGGGGCTATATTGTTTTCCATTCGGGCTACCAAAATGCATAACCGGCCTGCCCGACGGGCTATCTGAAATACTGTTCGTTTCAGTCTTGTTATAATCAGATTCAGCGCGTTCTTCATCTTCAATCCGCAGTGGCTCCGAGCAGAGCGCACGTCAGAAACAGAGGACAGGGGGCCTGTACCATGAAGGTAGCTGAACAAACTCGGGGTTACAGGATTAGTTTTGAGTTGACAAAACCAAACCGATGCAATCAGGCTTTATTGGTACCATGATGCAGCTCATCAACTTTCTCTGTCAACTCAGGCTTTGATCCTTAAGCTATGATTACTCCACGCGCGCGTGCACATAAAAGAGTGACGTCGACACTGAACAACCAATCGCGGGTAGAGCGTGAGCGATATATTTTCCCGCAGAGGAGCAAGAGATAATCATTCAGAATTACGATGAATTTAAATATGTATTTCAAGCTCGAAACAATACGGTCTCTGCTGCCAAAGCAAGAGAAGACTGTTGGAGAAAGATTGCTGATTGTTAATGTGTAAGTTAAACAATTATACGTTCTATATTTATGTAAAATTATGTATGTATGTGTAGCCTATATGTGTAATATAGCCTATAGCCTATTTTTATAATATATAAAAAATTATACATGCACATTTTTTATATATTATAAAAATAGGCTATAGGCTATATTACACATAGGCTACACATACATATAGCCTACATCATTTTACATAAATATAGAACGTATTTGTACTACTAAGAAAGCTAGGGAATCCTATCATAAGATTAACAGAATAATAATAAAGATTTAAAATAATTCTTAACATGTATTAGGCTATATTGTATAGTACATTTGTGCAATTTGCTTTTTGAAAAAAATGCAATAAAATGTGTTCATGTGATGTCACCCTATCAATATATCTTACCGGCAATTTTATAAAAGCCCTCTTTTATGGACATGGCCGATAAATGTCCGGGGAACACTATTAATGAAACTATCCATGTACTCCTGCAGAGCGAGGACCACCTTACGAATGGTTCGACAAACCGTGTTTTCCCCTATAGCTTCTGTGCGTCACCCACCGTGCAGGAATGTACCACTTGCAACAACAAAAAAACGCAACGCAATATTTGCGGTACAGTAAGTGCATGAATTCGACGTGTTAAATTCTTTATGTGCGGCTCAAGAAGTTCGCAAAGATAAGACATTCCTTCCGCGGAAAATCTGTATCTTTCATAAGTAACTATCAGGAAAGGCCATGGGATTTTGTCTGGCTAAAAACTCTTTCTCTACGAAGTGCTCGTCAAACAATTTGCGCTGAGATGTCACAGGATTTGGAAGAAAAGGTGAAGTCATTGCAACAGACACTGGGAATAAGTTACGTCACCTATATGTTTCTTTGCTCTCAGCTGATTGGTCAAACTTCAGTCTGAGATCTTGAATCCAGAACATAACCTGCCCCGGAGCAGGTTAGCTGTGCAGCGTAAGATACCATGGCGACGAACACCGAATAAAGCCAAGCTACTTTCATAGTACCTAAAACCCAGGGTTGGCGGAAACTAAACTGAAACATAGCTGGCTAGCCACCTAAACCGGCTTCATGGTACAGGCCCAGGTGTGTGTGTGTGTGTGTGTGTGTGTGTGTGTGTGTGTGTGTGTGTGTGTGTGTGTGTGTGTGTGTGTGTTCATCTGAGTCTCATTGGTCTGTCAATGTCAGAATATTTGAGATGACCAATCAAATCAAAGTAGGCGGGCTTTATATACACAGAAGCTTCTGAGCGTGAATTTGAGCAGAGCGACTCGCTTCAGTTTACGGTCAAGTGCGAGATAAGATGTAAGTAGCTAAACTAAACATTTCATATTTGACAGTTTTTTAGGTCATAAATGTGAAACGAATGACAAAAATGATCAGACAAACGAATATACTTTTGTCGAATTTCGCCATTTTGAACTGAAAATAGGCCTATGTAACGTGACTAATAATTAGTTTGCTGTCATTGTGAGGGGACATTAACAGAGCATTAACAAAGCCGTTTTCATGTTGGGCACAAGATTAATAATGAATGTGTACATGTTGAGAATTAATATACAATTTGTAGCCTTCAGTAAATTAAAAAAGTTCAGCTTTAGGAGGGGAAGAGACAGGGCAAGATGAGACTGAGAGAAAAAGAAAGAGTGATGGATAAGAAGTGAGAGCAGGTATTGACAAATAATCTACTGCCCACTGACGTTGTTTTAAAGCTATTTCTTATCCTTTTTTGGCCTTAAAATGTCTTGAAATGGACATATCAGAGAAATAAAAAAAATGAACCCCCTAATAACCTTAAATGCAGGACCTCTTTGATTATAAAGCCCTGTCTACGGCCCTGTATTAGGAATAAGATCAATAATGAATGTGTACCTAGCTTTCCTAGTAGCTTTCAGTAAATTAATGCGTCTGAGAAAATGATTCATAAATCAACCTATCAGATGACCCTATGCTTCACTGACAGACAAAAATGAAAAGCCTATATCAGTCAAAGCTCAGCTTTAGGAGGGGAAGACAAAGAGAATAGGAGTGTGACGCTGATGAGGAGAGAAAAATAATCAGCTGGCCACTTACATCCATTTTTTTTGGCCTTCAAAACATCTTAAAATGCACATATGTAGATCAGAGAAATCTAAATTTTCTCGGGGGTGCCCCCGAACCCCCCTGACTGAGTATGAGTGAGTATTAGACCCAGATTAGACCCTAAACTAAAGTGTTACTTTTTTTTAGTTTTTTTATCATACCCTCATTGGGGGCTGAGCCACAGACATGACTGATTCATGTTCCATACTTGTCACACACATTTCAGTTCAGTTAGAACCAGATGCATATTTGTTGATATTTTGTGTTTTGAAAAAGTTTTTGATTCATTGTTTTGACTCCTAACCAATTTTCTACATTGAAAATTGTTTTTTTATCTGGGCTAGTAAAATTCATTTCGGGCTACCAAAATCTGAAGAGTGCCTGCCCGAAGGGCTACCAGCGATTTTGAAATTTTGCGAGCCCTGCATTGGGTAGTTTTAACCTAAAATGAAAAGCCATCATTTACTCACCCCACTGCAAAATATGTTTTTCTTAATTAGTGTTTTTTTCTTGTTTCCAGTCCAGAAATCTAAAATTCTTACATGAAGAAGCATTTAATAGACAAGTAAAAATTGGCTTGTTTTCTGAAAGAATAAGTCAAAATTAAGTGAGTTTATGCTTAAAACAAGCAAAATAATATGCCAGTGCGTTTTAACGTTCTAACCCTAATCAATTTTAATGTTTAGGTGAAAAATGTTATTCATACAACTATGAATAGACAACTACATCGAACCACAGTGAAACCCACAATAGTTATTTTAATTATTAATATTATTATTTTTTATTACAGGTCAATCTCTAAGCGACCAGTGCTGGACATTACGTTTGGAAGGTCAAGGTGTGTGTGAAAGGATCACAGCCTAACTTCATCACTGGCCTGGCAGCGCTGTTTGCCTCCTCCTATGAGTTCAGCTTGCAGTACCAGGAAGAGGCAGTACCAGGAAGAGGCAGTACCAGGAAGAGGCAGCACCAGGAAGAGGCAGCACCAGGAAGAGGCAGTACCAGGAAGAGGCAGTACCAGGAAGAGGCAGCACCAGGAAGAGGCAGCACCAGGAAGAGGCAGTACCAGGAAGAGGCAGCACCAGGAAGAGGCAGCACCAGGAAGAGGCAGTACCAGGAAGAGGCAGCACCAGGAAGAGGCAGCACCAGGAAGAGGCAGTACCAGGAAGAGGCAGTACCAGGAAGAGGCAGCACCAGGAAGAGGCAGTACCAGGAAGAGGCAGCACCAGGAAGAGGCAGCACCAGGAAGAGGCAGCACCAGGAAGAGGGAGCACCAGGAAGAGGCAGCACCAGGAAGAGGCAGTACCAGGAAGAGGCAGTACCAGGAAGAGGCAGCACCAGGAAGAGGCAGCACCCGGAAGAGGCAGCACCAGGAAGAGGCAGCACCAGGAAGAGGCAATACCAGGAAGAGGCAGCACCAGGAAGAGGCAATACCAGGAAGAGGCAGCACCAGGAAGAGGCAGCATCAGGAAGAGGCAGCACCAGGAAGAGGCAGCACCAGGAAGAGGCAGCACCAGGAAGAGGCAGCACCAGGAAGAGGCAGCACCAGGAAGAGGCACCAGGAAGAGGCAGCACCAGGAAGAGGCAGTACCAGGAAGAGGCAGCACCAGGAAGAGGCAATACCAGGAAGAGGCAGTACCAGGAAGAGGCAGTACCAGGAAGAGGCAGCACCAGGAAGAGGCAGCACCAGGAAGAGGCAGCACCAGGAAGAGGCAGCAGCACCAGGAAGAGGCAGCACCAGGAAGAGGCAGCACCAGGAAGAGGCAGCACCTTGAGTTTGTTCAGAGGTTAGTCATTGGCATATTTGCCATTCATATAAATATTAGACTGAATTGTGACTTGTCTTGACAGTATTTATTAAGCTGACTACTGGTATAAACAATATGGCCATGGTTTCCATACTGGGCTTACCTTAAGCCGGGTCTAGGCCTTAATAAAATTAGGGTATTTAAGCTGCTTTTATAAAAATGTCTAATAAAAAAATAAAAAAAACATTATTGGTGTGCATCTCGAGACAAAACAGTGGCAGTCACATATTTTAAGATATGTCAGTGCAAGTTGTTTTCAGTTAAATGATTAGTGAAAATTCTGTCATTAATTACTCTCCCTCATGTCGTTCCAAACCTGTAAGACCTTTGTTCATCTTCAGAACACAAATTAAGATATTTTTTATGAAATCTGAGAGGTTTCTGAACCACCCATAGACAGCAACGTCTTTGCAACTTTCAAGGTAGTCAAAACATCGTTTATATAATCCATGTAACTACAGTGGTGCAAATCTTAATATTATGAAGCGATGAGAATTCCTTTTGTGCACAAAAACAAAATAACGACATTATTCAACAATCTCTACTCTTTCACGTCATTCTCCTACGCTGTTGACGTAGTGTAAACAGTGTCAAGTCACCTTCATTTATATAGCGCTTTTAACAATATAGATTGTTTCAAAGCAGCTTTACAGTGATAATAGGAAAGTACAGTAACATAGATTGTTTAGGCTTTACAGCAGCTCTAGAATCAATTTATTAGATCCACTATTTTTGACCGTCAAAATGCCGGCGGACACAGCTTCAGTGAGTTGTTCAAAATCTTTCTTTTTAGTAAACTCTGTGTACACAAACAATGTTCTCCATGCTGGAGTTCATGTGTAGAGCCCCTGGTGATACTGAGAGCACAGTTTCATGTTGTGTCGAGCCTTCTTAGTGTTTTAAATATAGCGATTTTTGATGCTATCATAGTCGTGCCCCAAACACTCCCATTCAAAAGGCAATTTGACCGAAAACGAAAATACGGTCAAACTTAAAAGTGACGTTTCCATCCTAATGATGCTTTTAAACGAAAGTTTGCCTCGGGTAGATTAACAAAAAGAGGTTGCATTTTGGCAAGAGTTATCCTTTAACGCTCTCTGGCCCACTCATCTGCACAAAACAGTGCCTGGTGGCTCGAGAACGCAAACCCTGTTATAGATTTCAAGGTGCAAGCCTTGAAAAAAAGCCAGTGCAGCGCTTCTGGGTTCTACGTCAGAACGTAGGCTTATTATTGGCCGACTCTGGTCATGTGTGATGACCCAGGAGCTAGCCAATAGTGAGCCTGTGTTCTGATGTAGAACCCATAAGCGCTGCACTGTTTACACTACGTCAACAGTGTAGGAGAATGACATGGAAAAGAAGAGATTATTCAACAATGTCGTTATTTTGGGGTTATTTTGCGCACAAAAAGTAATCTCGTCACTTCATAATATTAAGGTTGAACCAACGTAGTTATATGTACTATTTACTGATGTTTTTACCACCTTTCTGGGCTTTGACAGTTGCAATGACATTGATGTCAATGGAGGGACAGAAACCTCTCAGATTTCATTAAAAATAGCTTCATTTGTGTCCCGAAGATGAACGAAAGTCTTGAGGGTGAGTAATAATGACAGAATTTTCATTTATTGGTGCAAACATGCATTTTAGTCTGGTGGTAAATGTCATGTTTAACATTATCATGTAGTCATGTATGCAATTCACATTGCAAGGCTTGCAATTAAGTTAAATTATTTCTGTCACAAAGGTTTGGGCTGGATTCTGGCAATGTGTGCTCTATATAAACTGAGTCTATGACTGCCTTTCCACTGATACTCTGATGGGACCTGGGGCCTGTTTCAGAAAGGAGGTTAAGTGAAAACTCTGAGTATGTTAACCCTGAAATGAGGGAAACTCTGAGTTTTCTGTTTCAGAATGGGAGGTATGTTAAACCTGAGAAAGCAGAGTAAGTCAAGCCTGTTTCTGAAAGAGAGGTAACTTATACTCAGAGTCAGTTACCATGGTGTAACTAAGTCCACTGAAGCAAGCGTATGTAGAACCCAAATGCAGTTTAATGATAATCAGACATAGAAACAAAAACCATGGCAAGGCATGGCGAAACCAATCTCAGGAACATGAACTTACTATGTGGTTACATCAGCAATACAAGACCCAGACACATGGCAAACATGAGGGCTTAAATACACACAAGACTAATGACTAGACAAGGGACACCTGTGAACAATGATCAAACAATCAGACAATAAACTCATGACAAGACACATGGCAGGATCACATGACTACAAGGAAGCAAACATGACAAGAACAAAACCATACCAAAACCGTGACACATGGTAACTTACTCTGTGAACCTAACCTGGTCGGGAGCAGGTTTTCTTCTGTAAACCCAGCGTTTCTATCGGTCTCCTCCCCTTTTTTAAAGGGGAAGCGGTGTTTAAACACCTCATTCATTCTTTCAGTAAATTTTTATTAATAAAATTAATATTTTATTAATAAATAAAATATTGCTATTTTTACTGCAGTTTTTTTCTATTTTTTTTTAATAAGATGAAGTCTATATAACTCCTTTACAACTGAAAATACAGTAGTAGATTAGAGTTACATAATGTAGTTCTGAACAAATTCTACAGAATTAAACTGTGGCATTTACTGGAAATCACTGAACTGTGGTAATCTTTGCACCAGAAGTGGATGGACCGTCCTCCTGCTGTTCTTCCACACTCTGGGGGCGGAGGGAGAGATAAGAATACCCGTTTATACTTAGATTTAAACTTAGATTATCCACATAAAAATTTGAAACAATCTGAATGGGTAGATTGTTTGATGTGTAGACACATAATATTAACATTACCTCTGTAGGCCTCTCTGTGGCAGCAGAAACTATTTATCCCCATCGTCCTGTGAAGATGAGCATTTGTTTGAGGACACTTTATAACACTATTTAATTTCTGGTGTATTGAGTAGCGACTTACAACTGCCTGGGGTTCTGTTGGGACAGGAGGCTCCAAAAGACAGATATAACCATCAGAATCTGTTGGGACCAACAAAAAACCCAACCTCAAAGTAAAATAAATGGAAATATCAAAAAATAGCCTAAAAAATAACACATATGTAAACCTCTTACATTTTATGAAGGCCCTTGGATCTTTGGGAGTGACTGGCTCTGAAGTCCCTCCTGGAATTCCCTCAGCCAAAAATGCTGCTGCACTGCTAGACACTGGATGCTATTAGTCATTTAATTTGTCAAATGTATAGTCAGGTAGCCTACACCCATGATATGCTCAAGCCTTACCTGATTGAATTATGTTTTTATATTTAATTTTCAGCTGCTGCCATGGTCTTTTAATGCCTGCAGGATTGCTCCACATGAAAATTAAAATTAGGTTGAATAACTTAGGCCTACTGTTCTTCCAGTTTCACCTCTGATATTATAACAGTTGGGTAAGTTACTCTAAAATAGTTATCAATGTTATCTTGAACAGTGTAATTAGATTCATGTAATAATTACTATCTTTAGAAAGTTTTGGTCTACTTATTACTAATTACTAAATCCCATGTCAACCTCAACCACTTGAACAATACAAGGAGAGACAAGAAACTGCACTTTTAATGCTTTCAAATAAACAATATACAATTGCATGAACTATTCTTGATTTGACCAAAGTGTGTAGAGGGAGAAGGTTACATAAAAAATATACCTTTTAAAAATGTATGTTAAATCCACTATTGTTTTATACAGAATTGTTCTCTATAGTCTATGCAGTAGCCTATTTAATGTAATTACATCAGATTTTATTTTAAATTACAGAAGAATTAAGAGTTATCCCTTTAATTAAATCACAATATTTAGATTACTTGGTAATTAATTACACCCATCACTGTATAACAGTAATTCCTCTTTTTGTTTGGCGCTGTTGCCATGGTGACTCGTAATATCTGCGCTCCATTGATAATGGCTTTTTATAGTTGTGGTGCACGCGCTAAACTCAGAGTTGATTGAACTAACTTATTTCTGCTGTTCTGTAACCGAAAACTCAGAGTTTCCCATCTCAGGGTAAGTCAACTCAGAGTTCAAGTTTTGAACAGAGTTCATACCTTTCCTTTATAAGCAGAGTTCAACTCAGAGTTGGTTGAACCTCCTTATTGAAACAGGCCCCTGATGAGGGGATGATATTGTTAATGAGCTGGGTGATGACAAAAGTTGTAGAATAAAACTTTAAATCTGGCAACCCCACTTCCAAAAGTTTAGTTAGTTGACAGTGCGCTTGTAAACAGACACATTGAGTTGATGTATTTTAACCAGGGCAGAAGAAATATCAGTTATTGATCACAACATCAGTAGTGTTTTATCCATTAGTGTTTATAGTGGATAATTAGTTTTATCCAAACAAATTAGTCGTTAAAACCGATATCTGGTTTTTATTTACACATCTTTTGTGCTGTCTCTCTCTGTCAAAATATATAAACTCAGTCCATAATATTTCATTGTTTTTTTTCTCTTTTAGACGCTTTCTTGACATCAATCCTGAACGTGGATCAAAAACAAAGAAAGGACAAGTAACTTCAAAGAAACTGGCCAAGTTGTGCAAAACAAGAACACCACTGTAAGCCTAGAGGTTTCCTCACTTCTGCGAAAACTTGCAGACTTTGAATGGGATTTCGTTTGCACTTTTATGGACTTCAGAACAGAAACAGCACTTCACTGCCATTATAAAGCTTGGAAGAGCCAGGACATTTATTAAAATAACTCCGATTGTATTCGTCTGAAAGAAGAATGTCATATAGACCTAGGATGACTTGAGGGAGAGTAAATCATGTGCTAATTAAAATTTTTTGGGTGAACTATCACTTTAATTAAGCGCTTAGTGTTACCTGTTTGTTGTTAAAGTGTTAAAATTGCATTTTATGTTTTAAAAAATTCAGCCAACATGTTCACAGAAGGCAATTTTCTGATCTTTGCTTTTAACCAAATGTTGTTTTCTTTTTCCTAGTGTGACTACTCTTATGAAACCTTAACATATAATATTTTAATTATGTAATTATAAAAGCAGCATTCCCTGTAAAATACAATTTATTGCTGTAGACAAGTTTAATATTGTAAAAGTATGTGGTATATACTGTATTTGGTAATTACAGTGGAGTACTGTAAATGCTTTTTACTGTACTAGTGCTGTAAAAATACAGTATGTGAGGAAACTACACACTAGAAGCCTATTAGGCCATGGCATTGTTTCTTTTGTTGCTAAAAAAAAAAGACATGTTCAATAAAAATATAATTGGATCAGTGTAATGTTGCAGTTGTATGTGTGTATTTTACATGGCTCTATTGATTGAAAGATTTTTTGAGTTTCAGGAACTAAAAGTTAAGTTGGGCCCATTAGAATATAATTTAGTTGAATTGGTAATGGAGTAATGCTTACTTAACAAGCTGAGTTAAATAAATGGGTGGGGAATGATTGTTTAAACTAAGTATCTTCAGTTACTGTAACTCGGTTATAAGTACATTCAACTTAAATGTTCTATTCCATTCCATTATGGGCTTAAGTACATTGAACGTAGTCCACTTGTCTTATTCAACTAATGCTTCATTACTTAAAAAATTTAAGGCAACGAGTTACCTTGGTTTTTTTAAGTAGATTCTACTTATCCGGGTTTACAGTGTATAGTACCTTGTGTGTAAGCAAGTAAGGTGAGAAATAATGTGGTATAGTTAAAATCTATATGACTTGAGCTTTATTGTCCCTTGCATAATTTGAATAGTTTATTTCTTCTATTTTTGAGTTCCAAAGAGTTGCTGCTAAAAATGTACAGCAGGAGATTTTTGTCTCTGGACATCCATAATTCGTGTTTCATGGAAATCTTCAAATCCATAAAGGGATAGCCTGGCCAAAGACAAAGTTTTCTTGCAACAGGTTAATAAATACATGGAAATGCATTTAAAATACAAATACAAAATACTGTGTGAACATTTTTATTTAAATACAAATACAGTATTTTATATTTTGAAAATACACAGAATACATGTGAAATTGGCCATCCAGTGCAGGTATAGGTCACAGTAGTCTCAGCCTCAGACGTCACGCCCACGGAACGTTGGCTAAACGTCTGATGCATATGGTACACTAAACTGGAAACACTTCAGGAATGTCGAAGTCGTCATCTGATTGGTTGAATTTTATCGGATTTCCGGGGGGCGCGAGTGTCGCGTTTATTTTCGGTCCGCCGGGAAACAAATGTCATGATGCCAAAACCCCTCGTGGAAGAAGAAAGCCGTTGTTTTTACAACTGAGACAATGAGCGCTTACCACGATCAACTAAACGCTGTATTTTCAAAAGTATGTGAAGTTCGCGGTTCCATTGATGCTGTAAACTTGCACAAGGTTCTTGAATGAATAATTTATTAGATGCACACCGGTCTGTTATTGTAGGGACATCAGCATTATATTGTCACGCCCCTAAATATGACGCGGTACAAAACAAACTGTGATTGGTTGTGTTACATGTCAGTCAAACGTCCTCTTGGGCGGTCCTTGGCCAAGAAATGCTGCGATAGAGTCCAGACCTTCTGCCGTCAGTCTGAAGGTCTGGCTACGCGAGACTAAGGTCACAGTGAATGAAGAAACTACATAGGCCTACTGACTTTTCATTCCTAACTCTGCCCTTTCTTTCTTTCCATTTTTTTCATTGATCACATCCATCCATCATCCCAGAAAATTGTCAATACTGATGGCCATTCGGGTGAAATACTTGATAGCTGTTAACATAAACTGCCAACATTAAGGCCCGTACACACCGGGACGAATATCGGCGCGCGTTATTCGCCAGCGTTTTTTGTGTTCACACCCAAGCGATTTTCGCTGACAATGAGCCGAGTGAACATGCAAATTCATTCCCTGACATTAGATGGCGCTTAATGTAAAACAGAAATACAATACCACTCCATAACAGTCTATACTCTGCAATACCACTCCATAACAGTCTATACTCTGCAATACCACTCCATAACAGTTCTCTTTTATCAAGATTTTTGTAGTCGCTGTCGCGTTTGTCATATAGTTCTTTATGTTCCGACACCAACGAGACCAGCAGCTCTACATTCATCTTGCCTTGCCTCTTCCTCGTCTTATTTCTTCCCGGCAGTGTCTGTCTATGGGCAGTGTAGACGCTACTTGGCGTATATCTTCTTCGCTGTTACGTATGTGTGCTCGGCAAGACCGTTTTGTGTTTGAGCGCCCCCAAGTTGTGTTTTACTGTAACTTCAGAAGCTCCAGACACGTGAGCAAAAGCGCCAATCTCATTGGTCGGATAGTTTTTGACGCGGCGCGTCAAACCAAAAAAACGAACCCGAGGCGTTTAAAAAAAAATTACGCTTTTACGCGTGGCGTTTTTCGCGTCGGTGTGCACACTCACATTGGCGCCCTTTGTTTAGTCACGAGGCGTTAAACGTCGGCGAATATCGCGCGCGAAATTCGTCCCGGTGTGTACGGGCCTTAAAGTACGGGCCAAAAACCCGTCAAGAACACCAGGGGCCCGTTCTTCGGACGTTGCTTAAAACATCCAAGACCAAATGAGACATCCAAGATGATATCATCGTGCTAATCATGATCCGGATAAGTGGGTTCTTCGAACACACCTGTTGTTTATGATTAGTATCGCTGGATTGAGTTATCTCAGAGCCCGTCTACGGAGAGCCTTGGCACTTCCTATTAGCCCCATTGTATCGATCTTGGTTGCAGTTCCATTACAATTCCACTGGAGGTGATCGCGGGCGAGTGCAGACTGAATGGGGTCTATGGGGCTAGACGGCTAAATTTGTCTCTTTCACCCGATTGCCGTTGAGAAATCTCAGATTCGATTGTAGGTTTTGCAAGTTCAACATGGGTTATAGGTCGAAAATTGAATGAACGAGTACTTATGTCCTTTCGATTTCTTACAGGTTGAGTTGTTGTTGCCCATAACACGCTAGCATTCTGCTAATGAACGATGCCGCTTGATGGCATCGTGGCATCCGAAGCGGGACCAGAAACAAACAAAACAAAAACTCTTCTAGCACGTGTATTTACCTGTGTCAGCTGTGTTGTGTGTTTACCTGTGTCGGCTGTGTTGTGTTTACCTGTGTCAGCTGTGTTGTGTGTTTACCTGTGTCAGCTGTGTTGTGTGTTTTCCTGTGTCAGCTGTGTTGTGTGTTTACCTGTGTCAGCTGTGTTGTGTGTTTACCTGTGTCAGCTGTGTTGTGTGTTTTCCTGTGTCAGCTGTGTTGTGTGTTTACCTGTGTCAGCTGTGTTGTCGATGCCTCGAGAGAAAAGAAAGTGCAGAGCGCGAAAGCACCAAAGTGACTGAAGGATTGCCGTAAAGCACTATCACTGTGTATGACGTCATTGACATTTTAAAATACTTTTTTAAAGCAAATAAGTGACTCTAAAAAATCTAACACCCAGCAATGTGTAATTTCTTTGCATATCCTTTTGAATACAACATTCAAATTACTAGACAAAAAATTATATCCTGAGAAAAGTGGAATTTGATTGGTATAGCGCCATAGACCTCCATTCATTCTGCACTCGCCTGTGAGCGCCCCCGCATGGACAGAGACGTGTTACTGCAGCCAGTCCAGAAACCGGAAGTAACCAGAGAGTGCCAATTCTCTTCCTATTAGACATTCTCTGGTTATCTGAGATAATTGCGCGTTCTTGTGTTGGTTTAAAAGGGGATATGTATCAATAGTAGAAACAATGATCAGCAACGCTGCTATTGGCTGTTCAGCATGGCCAAAGAATGTGCCCAGTTTTTCTCCCAAGCAGAACAAGAGCTTTTAATGGAAGGTGGGACGGCCCGAGTGGTGGCCGCACAAGAGCGGTAATGTAGTTGTAACCACACACACAAACACACGAATAATCTTTATTTAAACTTATTTTGTTATTCACATTCATTTCAGTATAATAATGGATCATAACCACACCAAACAAACAATATTAATCGCTTCTTTATTGGGTTTTCATGTTTACATTTACAGCACATTTTTATATACATAGTTACTGATTTGAAGTGCACACAAATTAGTTACGTTGTATATGTTACTTATATTTGTTTCTACTTTGAGTTTAAGTTTACTGTCCGTGATGAACTTCAGGCATGGTCCGCTGCAGCCGCATCCTGGCGTGACAAGGATTAGAGTCCGGGCAGGAACAGAATTTAAGTATTATTGGTTACGCCCGGACCTACCATTTGCTGGGAATTGCCCGGGGGAGGAAGAAACGCTACTGTCTTCATAAGTTGATTTATTTAGTTGTATATTTACGATATTTGATTACATTTTTGCTTTATTTAAGGTTATATGTTGAATGTAAAGTTAAATTGTTTCCCCTCTTAATTTGTAATGGGCCCATCCTTTCCTTTATAAGCTGTTGCATTGTTCATTTGAGCAGGTCAGTTTTAGTTTGTTTCGTTGGTTTTTGTCTAACTGTTTTTGAGCTCATTTTCTGTCTGTTTGTTTTATTTTATTGTAAGAAATTTATGAGTTTGTAAAATATTTTTTTTTTCTTGGGTTCAAATAAAGACCCTTTTTTTTTTTTTTTTTGCAAAGCTTGTGTTCCTTGTTCTTGTCTTCTCGGTCCCTCACAGAAGGTTATGCCGAATTTGAGTCTTTAATTAAAATGACAGGGAACACCTCAAAGTCTGCAAAAGCCAGGAGAGAGGGCTGGCAAAAAGTAGCAGACAAATGAAATGCGTAAGTGCTGTCCATGGTCCATGTTTCTATCACTTTCTACAGTATGTAGTTTTGCATTTTAATAATTACTTTGTTCTTTTATGTCAGAGCCACCACGGGACCCACTAGAACATGGGGACAAGTAAAAGTGAAGTACAAGAATATTCTACTAAATCTTAGCCTTTAATTCTTATACTGTCTTTATTTTAAAAAGCCACTTTTTCCCCCTCTTTTTAAAAGCCACTGTTAAATAATGTGTTTGTCTGTTTATAACAACCACCAAGAAAAAGGCTGAAAAAATCAATAAAACAGGTGGTGGTCCTGCACCACCACAATATACCCCAGCAGAGGAGCTGGCCCTTGGGTTGAATGAAAACCGAACCATTGTGGAGATGGGCATCCCCGGGGGCAGCTCTTCCTCAGACCCAAAGCCAGGGACCAGTAGCAGCAACACCTTCATTACTGGTAGGCTAAATGAGCTTTCAATTCTCTTAGTACACTGTCAAATGATTTGTTGCTGCATTAAATTAAGTATAATCCAAATGGCTGGTACAGTCATTTCAACCGTTTGTGAAAGTGAAAACTTCTAAACTTTTAGTTAATATAAAATATGTTGCCATGAGTTCTTGATCACATAATATTTTTTACAGTGTAGTTAATTGTAATGACATTTTTTTTCCCCTCTTTTGTGCAGTTTTACATAATACACCAACACTTTTACCTGTTCCCAAGCAAGTGGTGGCTGAAGCATATGCAGTAAGTTGTGTACTTTTTCTAACTTGCATAAAGGGAAGAAAGTGCAACACTTTGTAATGCCCATTTATTTCCATTGCACAGGACAGTGAAGAAACCCTCTCAGATGACTGTCCTTTGGAGGAAGAACCTGTAAGTGCATAAATAACTTTACACTAATTTGTATATACTTGTGTACCTATTCTTTCTGTCTGCAATATGAGTCCACACCTAGAGAAAGGCTTGCAGAAGAGTCTGCACAAAAGAACTGATACAGAGGTGGACAGTGTTGTACTTTTACTTTTTACTTTTGTTGCATGAGGCATGTTTTGGCCCCTTTTTTTTCTTTTTTTTTACAAAATGACACAGGGTGACATCCATTCCCTATATAAACGGCATCTTCAACAAAAAATCAAGCATTTTGACCTGAAAAAACACAAATTAAGAGGAGAAATTGAACTCGACAACTTGAAAAAGAGAAAAATTGCACTAGAGATTGAGTTGCTTCAAAAGGACCTTCAGAGTAAGTGCTAATACACCATTTGACACATAGTAGTATCGCTGACTTTACATAACTATCTCTTATTGCAGGCAAAAGATGACTTGCTGGCTTTTCTTTATAAAGAATTGTTTAAATAAAACTCCAGGAACTAAGCATATTTGTCTTGTCTTTTATTACACATTCAAAAATGGTGCTCCACAATTCTGTCCCGTGCAGCTCTGCCACTAGGTTGGTCCAAGTGCACTGGCTGGAGGTCGTCGTCATCAGGCTGCACCCCCACCACAGGGCTCCTCTCCTTTCTGATAGTGGCAATGTTATGCAATATGGCACATGGAACAATTATGCAGTGCCGCTGCTAGCCATTTTGGTGCCCTAAGCATAATTCCTTTATGATGCCCCCCACCCCGAAAAAAAAAAAAAAACGTTTGTTTTTGCCAGTTTAACTTTTTATTACCAAACATATAACTCAATACCAATAACACAGCAGCATCACACTATAAAACTTAAGAACACTAAAAAGATAGTAAGTAAAATCTTCACAGCTTTGCTGACTTTGTAAACATATGTAGAATAGCCAACACACACACATTTGAAAGTGCAAACTTTTCTTCAGTAAACAGAATAGCAAAATAAAAAAAATATCAAAATAATCCAGACATGTTTTTCCCAAATTCAATGTCACTTTGAATAAATTACATTTATTAGACAAAATATTCAAACAAAGAATCTCATACCGGAAAAAATTATAAACATTTAAAACTGAAAGCATGGCAGCCAAGGAGTTCTCCCCCTTTATTCCTTATTTATCAACTATTTGATAAATCTAATATAATATAATATAAAAGCATAATAGAATGAGGTGCAATAATGCACACAATTAAACAGTATTGTTTGCTTTATATCATTCATAATGACATTTTATATTTTTTATATATTTAACAGGAATTGTTTGCCTACCATGTGCACAGCACTGACTGCTAACGTTAACTGTTACTGAGAAAGTATTAACCACCTTCACGTCAAAATAAACCATAAACTACTGCTCAATATCTAAAGAAAGATAGTAAAGAAAGTAACAGCTAGCTGGCGTCAGTTATTTGTAAAATAGGTAATGTTTAACAGTAAAATCTCAATTTAGCTTGCACCGAAGTTATAATAACATAGTTTGCTAACATTAACGTCAGCAAGTTCGAGGCGCGTTACGATTAGCAGCAGCACATGCAGCACATTTCCCTTATAAGAATGATTAAACATGGACTTACCTGCAAGTGATGCACGGGCATCATCTCGCAGTTTCTTCTTCTTTCTTTTCTCAGATCCTAACTCCTGCTGTCTTTTAGGGGCCATTTCCAAAAAAGTTGCCTATACTGTCTAAGGCGCCCGCGCGAACAACCGGCACGGACCATCCAACGCGGGGGGCGGTACTTTCTAGACTAGAGCAATTAAATGATCTTGTTCCCCTTTTTTGTTACATATACATGGCTAAAATGTGCCTAATAATATTTCTATAGGCTAATGAAATAATATCGGCATTATACATTTTTTTTTTCGTTAGGCTATTTTTGGTGCCCCCCAGCACTTGGTGCCCTACGCACAGCGCGTGATGCGCGTGGTGGGAGCGGCGGCGCTGCAATTATGTCACAGTCAGGTGATACCCTCAGACTTTTCAGACACTGTGAAATCTTTCCTTTAGTTGCCCAAAGGTTATTTCAATGCGTGCCCTTGTCCTGGCTAGAGCTGCATTGTAACGGGTTTGTAGTCCAGGGTTTGGGTCAGGGAAGGCCGTCATAAAATACTGCCTGCAGGCATAGCCCCTGTCTCCAAGCAGGATCCCGTCAAAATCCCCTGTATAATGGAAAAATGCAGTTTTGTTAGGCTCAGCATAAGTGTGTGTAATACTGTGAGCTTGACATTTATATGTTCCCTTACCACGTTCAAATAATGTGCATAAATGTGACTCTCTGAAAATTCTTGAGTCATGCACTGATCCTGGCCATTTTGCTTCCACATTTGTGATATGGAACATAGTCACACACCATCTAAGAGATTTTAGTCAGTGTTGAAAAGGCCAGCTATGCATATATTGAGACATTAGCGCCCCCTTGTGACTTTAAGACGCATTAATCTGATGACTCAGTAATTTTCCTTTTAACGGGAAGCAGTTCGGAGAGCTCGTATAGAGACTTTGCTAGTGTCCCGCTGTTACTGTTGTTGTTGCAGAGTGCGTTCATATACAAAACCACTCATTCTACGTTACTCCAAACTACTCTGTCATACCCTCTACTACTTGTACTGCAATTGTTCACTCAACTCAATTCTACGACTGTAAATGTCTCTACAAGCCTCAATCCATTAAAGTGTACTTCGTCTCTGACCGGACGACTTATGTCTGCTCAATATCCACCAGAACCACACTAGTCTACCCAATAAATGGTCCTTCGAGCCGGAGTTGAGGAGCTGTCATAAGAATGATGCATCAGAGTGATCCCGATCCTAGACCTGACCTTCCTGAGCCCACCGTCAGACCCAGACGATCGGTGTGGCTCCCTAGTTACCTGTCAGACTTCGAGCTCACTGATCATCAACAGAGGATACAGTCGAGACAGAGAGTAGATTCTTCCTCTGAGATGAGTGATGATTCAGAATTGCGAGGAGCGGCTGCACCCAAACTCACCGCCACCTCCCGTGAGTATAGAGCAAGTATGCAGCCATGGCAGCCTTTGAAAGAGTGGAGTCCCAGTAGAGAGTACGAACAACAGCGAGCACATACTTCCCCCCTCCCTGAGCTGTCTTCAGAAGTCTTAGTAGAGTTCCAGCAGTTGCGGAAGGAGACAGAGGAGTTGCGACGTCATTCCCATGAGCAGATAAAGAAACTTGAGGAGAGGAATGAGGCCCTGGAAGCACAGTTGAGTCTACTTACAGTGAGTGATCGTTCCAGTCGCCATACACAGAGTACATCTTCCCCTGTTCCTCAACCCCGTGTCCATACCCCGCAGATCAATACTATTGTCAGGCCCATCCCTCTGCCTAGATCTAAGCTACCTCAGAGACCAATTGACAACCCAGCGGAGTCATTCAGACAAGATCGCCTGCATGACTTAGAACAGCGGCTTCAGCAGCTGGAGAGGACGTCACAGCCTAATTACACCCGACCCACACAGCGTCAGTCTTTTCCACAGACATCTTACGACAGAGTTGATTATAGCCGAAGTGGTTACAGCTCAAACAGATTACGTATTCCTCCCAGTCAAGAGATTACCTATAGGGGACCAGCTCCCACCATCCCGAACTTCGTTAAGCCAGATCCTAGAGAGTTTTCTCGGCTGCGCATTGCTCTGGAGAACATTCTGCCAGCGGACGCTACAGAGAGGTTTAAGTACCAGATTCTTGTCGATCACCTGAAGTTTGAGGAATCACTACTGATTGCAGACTCATATTGCAACTCATTATTCCCTTTCTCAGAGACTATGGAGGCGCTTAATCAACAGTATGGACAGCCCCACCAGTTAGCACTTCAGCGAATAGCCGAGCTTATGGACGGTCCGAATGTCAGTCACGGAGATGTGAGAGCCTTCCGGATGTTCGCATTGAAAGTTCACTAGTGAGTATCCTTCAGCAATTGGGGAATAAAGGCTATGTGGAGCTAGAGTGTGGTTCCCATGTATCAAGACTGTTGTGTAAGCTTCCACATGATCTGCAGACAAGTTTTCGACGGTCTGTCCATCCCCAGCAAGTTCCTATACCCACTTTGCTGGATTTATCAACATGGTTAGAGTTTGAGCTGCAAGTTCAAGAAGACAGCACGAGGTTCTATCCTCTAGCAAGTAAATCTGTAACCATTCACAAAAGGACACACCAGCGAGACACGAGACAGCCATTCAAGGCCACGAGTATCTTCCTTGGCACGGAGAAAGACAACAGGGACATTCCAGTTAAAGTTATTGACCCTATGCCCAGAGACAGGAAGACATTCTGCCCGTATTGCGACGCTCAAGACCACTACCTGAATGGGTGTGTTAGTTTCCAGAAACTAAACAGAGATCAGAAAGTACAGTGGATACAATCACACAAGAGATGTTGGCGTTGTGGACGAGCACATCAAGCTGCACAATGTAACCTCAAGACACTCTGTAAGATTTGTAATCGCAGACACTTATACGTCCTTCACGAGGTTAATGATAGATCCTTTGCTGAGAAACCTAAGATCGGACCTTCAGAGAGCTGTTTGGTGAACACGACTGCAGAGACACTGTACCTAGATCGGCCCACTGACAGCCGGCGTGTCTTGTTGAAGATTTGTAAAGTACTATTAAGAAATGGCAACCACTGCTTAAAGACTTATGCCCTCTTGGATGACGGGTCTGAGCGCACAATCCTCCTTCATTCAGCAGCACAGCAGCTCGGATTGACTGGTCGACCAGAAGAGCTTGTACTGCGTACAGTCCGACAAGACCTCCACATGCTACGAGGTGCTTCAGTGACATTCACAGTGTCACCAGTGTCCCAACCTAAGGCCACATTCAGGATTCATCAAGCCTTTACAGCAGAGACACTGGGATTAGCTGAGCATACTTATCCAGTAGATGAGTTACAGCGTAAATACGGCCATTTACAAGGTCTACAGTTGCCACATGTTGAATCCGTCCAACCTCTCCTCCTTATAGGGTCGGATTACCCTCACCTCATCACCCCAGTAGAGCCAGTCCGTCTAGGCCCACCTAATGGTCCTGCTGCCATCAAGACCCGACTAGGTTGGACCTTGCAAGGTCCCACTCAAGAGATCAAGCATCGCCTTCACAGCCAGCAGTGCCTCTTCACAGCTACTTCAGGCTCATATACTGATCTGTTCAGACAAGTTGAGAAATTGTGGCAACTAGACGTGCTCCCTTACCGCAGTGAGAAACTCATTACCCGTTCGAAGCAAGATCAAGATGCTATTTCACTGCTCGAGTCCAAGACTACCAGAGTGTCAAGTCAAGTCAAGTCAAGTCAAGTTTATTTGTATAGCGCTTTTCACAATACAGATTGCATCAAAGCAGCTTCACAGTATTAAATTAAAATAATACAACAAAGTTTGTTTCAAGAGGAATTTATTGATTGATAAATGAGAGTGTCAGTAGATGGAGTAGCCAGATACGCCACACCCTTATTAAGAGTGAAAAATATGCCTCTCCTGCGAGCCTCCCCAGAAAACACTCTACCTTGCCTCCGAGGAATAGAGAGGCGATTAGCCAGGGATCCAGCACAAGCAGCAACCTACCAGGTGGAGATGAACAAGTTGAAGGAGGCTGGATATGCCCAAGTGATACCTCCTGACCAAGTGGACCAAGCAGAAGAATCTTGGTATATTCCCCACCATATGACTCAACATAATGGCAAGAACAGAGTCGTCTTCAATTGTTCATTCGCGCATGGAGGGAAGAATCTCAACCAATTGCTCCTCCCTGGTCCCACACTAGGCCCTTCCCTGATGTCTGTACTCCTGAGGTTCCGTCAACATACTGTCGCCTTGAGTAGTGACATTAGGGGCATGTTTCATCAGGTGCGACTACTACCTGAAGACCGCCCACTGTTAAGATTCCTCTGGAGGGACCTCAACCGAGACAAGTCCCCGCAAGTATATGAGTGGCAAGTTCTTCCCTTTGGGACGACGTGCAGCCCGTGCTGTGCGACCTTCGCGCTCCAGAAGCATGTCATCGACCATAGTCAGCCAGGTGAAGATATCCTAGAATGTATAGAGAAGTCTTTCTATGTAGACAACTTCCTTCAGAGTTTTAGTTCCCATGAAGAAGCCAAGGCACTGGCGTCCAAGTTGCGAGATCTCCTTGCCACAGGAGGATTTGATCTGAGACAATGGGCCAGCAACGTCCCTCAAGTACTTGAACATATCCCATCAGACTCCAAGTCAAGTAGCCTGGTGTTGTGGCTGACTCAAGTGCAACCAGATGCGCAAGAGTCTGCACTCGGACTACACTGGCACTGTACCTCCGACACGCTGTCATACAAGCATCGTCCCATTGAATGCTCTGCCCCTACTATGCGTCATATATACAAGGTATTAGCCAGTCAATATGACCCCCTAGGGTACATTGTCCCTTACACCACAAGAGCTAAAGTTCTGGTCCAGCGTCTGTGGGACAAGAAAAGGGAATGGGATGACCCTCAACTTCCAGACGAGCTGCTCCAAGCCTGGCGGTTATGGGAGCAAGAGTTACCAGACATTCAGCGCATCTCACTTCCCAGATGTTACTCCACGGTAGGGTTGGATAACCCACAGAGTATTCGAGACATACACATCTTTTGTGACGCTTCCGAGCGAGCCTATGGCTCAGTAGCCTACCTCCGAACATTCAGTCCTCAAGGGTATGTAGAGATAGCTTTTTTGACTGCTCGATCCAGAGTTTCACCAAAGAAACAACAGTCCATACCTCGTCTCGAGCTGTGTGCCGCTCTGACAGGAGCCCAACTAGCCAGATTATTGAAGTCTGAACTCAGTGTCCCTATATGTCAAGTCACACTCTGGTCGGATTCCACTACGGTGCTGGCATGGATCCAGGCTGACTCATGTCGGTTTAAAGTCTTCATCGGCACGAGGGTAGCAGAGATCCAGGAGTTGACTGACCCCAAGGACTGGCGTTACGTCGATTCTAAGTCGAATCCTGCCGATGATATCCAGAGGGGTAAAATGTTAGCCGAGTTAGCTAAGCCGAGCCGATTGAGTCAAGGCCCATCATTCCTCCTCCTGGCCTCAGATCAGTGGCCTCAAAGTCCTCTGCTACAGCTCCCTACTGAAGATGCAGAGCTGAAATCAGGCACATTTTGTGGACTTACAGTTCCTGTCACCAACCCAGCCTTACCTGATTGCAACCAGTTCACATCCTATAAACAACTGCTCACAGCTGGTGCCAGAGTCTTACACGGGCAGGCTAACCCTTCAGAAGCACTAACAGCTGAAGATTATCGAGAAGCCGAACTAGCCCTCCTTCAACAGGCACAAAGTCAAAGTTTTCCAGTCGAGATGACTCATCTTAAGTCAGGTAAACCTCTACCAATGAGTAGTCGTCTCCTGTGCCTTGCGCCAGAATATGATAGCACAACACACCTCATCAGAGTTGGTGGTCGTCTCAGGCGAACAGAGCAACTAGATGAATCCGCTATCCACCCCATAGTTTTGGACCCTAAGCATCCCCTGAGCAGACTGATTATCCAGGACTTCGATGAAACTCTACACCATCCAGGAGCAGAGAGGGTGTTTGCAGAAGTGCGTCGTAAGTATTGGATATTGAAAGGTAGAGAAGCTATTCGGCAGCACCAGAGAACATGCTTGGATTGTAGACAGTTGAGAGGCCAGCCCAGCATTCCCCGGATGGCTGATCTACCTCCTGCGAGATTACGTTTGCTGCAACCGGCCTTTTACTCCACTGGAGTGGATTGTTTTGGCCCTTACCTCATCAAGATTGGGCGCAGACATGAGAAAAGGTGGGGGGTCATATTTAAATGTCTGACAACGCGAGCTGTATACCTTGACCTGCTCTACCAGATGGACACAGATTCATTCTTAATGGCCCTCCGAAGATTCATCTCCCGCTGAGGCAAGCCATTTGAGATCATATCAGACCATGGTACAAATTTCAGAGGTGGTGAGAGAGCATTACAAGAGGATTTCGCTGAGCTCCATCCTTCCTTGCAGGAGCAATTAGCCAGCCACCAGATCAGTTTCAAGTTTAACCCCCCTGGTGCTCCCCATTTCAGAGGTTGTTGGGAAAGAGAGATAAGATCCCTGAAGTCTGCCCTCTGTTCTACTATAGGGGGACAAATTGTGACGGAAGAAGTCTTACGTACCGTGCTCGTTGAGATTGAAGGCATTCTCAATTCAAAGCCACTCGGATATACATCCTCAGACGTAGCAGACCCTGACCCAGTTACTCCCAACATGCTGCTCATGGGGCGGCCTGACGCATCTTTACCCCAAGTAATATATCCCGAATCAGAGTTGCTGAGCAAACGGAGGTGGAGACACAGTCAGCTTCTAGCAGACCACTTCTGGAGACGCTTCCTCCGTAACTATCTTCCAGAATTCCAAGTCCGCCAGAAGTGGTGCAAAGAGGCAGAGAACCTGCAGCCTGGCACTGTTGTAATGATTGTTGATCATCAATTACCCCGAGCTCTATGGCCAGTTGGACAAGTGACAAAAGTCTTTCCAGGAGAAGATGGGAGAACCCGAGCTGCCGAAGTGGAAGTCAAAGGGAAAACCTATCTACGTCCCATCACCCGTCTCATCAGCCTCCCAGCTCTACTGGACTGAGTACCCCTTGGTACTATCCCTTACCTGGTATACCTTTTCTGATTTACACATTTACACCGCAAATGTGGGGGCGGCTGTTGAAAAGGCCAGCTATGCATATATTGAGACATTAGCGCCCCCTTGTGACTTTAAGACGCATTAATCTGATGACTCAGTAATTTTCCTTTTAACGGGAAGCAGTTCGGAGAGCTCGTATAGAGACTTTGCTAGTGTCCCGCTGTTACTGTTGTTGTTGCAGAGTGCGTTCATATACAAAACCACTCATACTACGTTACTCCAAACTACTCTGTCATACCCTCTACTACTTGTACTGCAATTGTTCACTCAACTCAATTCTACGACTGTAAATGTCTCTACAAGCCTCAATCCATTAAAGTGTACTTCGTCTCTGACCGGACGACTTATGTCTGCTCAATATCCACCAGCACCACACTAGTCTACCCAACAGTCAGTCAACTGCATTCTTTTTTCTTTAATGTCATATATATTACTAATCTGGAATATTATAAATTGTAATAGTAACTTACCTGCACATTTACACTGTGAACCCCCTTTCGGTTCACAAAATCCCCTTCATTGGGGCCTGGTGGGGCCTTGATGGGGATGTGTGTGCAGTCTATGGCACCAATCACGTTAGGGAAGCCTGAAGGACACATACTGTTAGTCATACTTTTTGGCATGGTCATGATTGCATGTCATTAACAATTATAAATGTACCTGCAATAGCAAAAAAAATTCTGCTTTACAACCTGGGGTCTTAAGTGGCTTGGAAATACCACAAAAAACCCTAAAAACTGCTTGAGTGCCAGGTAAACTTTGCGAACGGCACGACAGACAGCACTTTTCACCAAGTTCTCTGCATCTCCAATAGTGTAAAGGAAAGTGCCACTCGCAAAGAATCTCAGGGCAATGCACACAGTCTGTGCAGTTGTCAAAGCCCGACTCCTCCGTGTTGAACACTTAATGTGTGGTTCCAACAAATTAATGATGTAAATAACACCCTCACGAGAAAAACGATATCTCTCAATAATTACACTGTCGCGCTGCGCTAAAGGATCCTGTCTATCCCGCAATACGCGATTAATTCGAAAAGCTCTGCAAATTATTCTTGCACCTTCGGTATCGAAATCTGGAACCGACCCACGTCATTTTTCGATACTCGATAGTATCGAGGCAATTCGGTCGGTACCCTAAAAAGTATCGAACTCGGTAACCAGCCCTACCAATCAGAGCAGCTTTTCTTACCCGCTCCGTGTTGTCGTCACTCACAGCTGTTTTGTGAGGAAAGGAAAAAACGCACATTAATCTTTTCTGGTTTCTTTTAGTATGTTGTTTGTATTTGTGGTTTGTGTCTGTGTGTTATATTAATGTATAATAATTCTTTATAATAAACTTCAAGATACCAAAAACTTAATTCATACTTAACAACAATAGAGTTCGGGATCGTCACGTCGCATTGTGGGAATACGGTACGGAAGTAGATGTACTGTATAGTAGCGTATAGTAGGCAGTAGGTAACGTTGGTCATTTGGTCATTCATTTAGGTTATTTTTTGGAAAATGGTTCAGTATTGCTTTATTGTGAACTGCTGTAATCGGTCTCGTTATCGACAGGGCAAACGCCTCATAAATCATATTAGTTTTCCCCATTTTCCTACTTGGAAAAAACACAAGGAGACTTGGTGTCTGAAATCCCAAAGAGGCGTCGGATGGCTTGGGTCGCCGCTGGTCGTCAATATTATAGCCTACTACCGGACGAAAACAGTGGATTATTGCACGTATGATAAATTACTCCTGAAGTGTAACAAACCCGCATAGACAAGCTTCATAGCTCACAGAATCTGACAAGTGTGTGTGTGTGTGTGTGTGTGTGTGTCACCACTGATGCTTGTTAACGGTACCTTAGTGCGAACGATTGTTTTCTCCGCGTTTACTTTGTAGATCTGCAGATCTTGCACTCATCCATTTGTGAACTGCAGGTGAGTATGGCAAGCCGTTTTAGCTTAAATTGTACCCAGCGTTACTCGTCGTAATTGCATTTTTACTAGTAAGAATTCAATTAGAGAGCTCTACAATTCAATTCTTACTAGTAGCAATTACAATTAGAGAGCTCTACAATTCAATTATTACTAGTAGCAATTACAATTAGAGAGCTCTACAATTCAATTATTACTAGTAAGAATTACAATTACAGAGCTCTCTAATTCAGTTCTTACCAGTAACAATTCCAATTAGAGAGCTCAACAAATTAATTTTTACAAGTCATATGTCTCCATTGACTTCCATTCATTTTTAATTACGGAGCTCTACAATTGAATTGTTACTTGTAAGAATGTAATTGCAGAGCTCTTTAATTCAATTACAGAGCTCTGCAATTATACATATCTTTAGTTCATATTTTTACTAGTAAAAATTCAATTAGAGAGCTCTCTAATTGTAATTCTTACTAGTAACAATTCAATTGTAGAGCTCCGTAATTAAAAATGAATGGAAGTCAATGGAGACATACGACTAGTAAAAATTCATTTGTAGAGCTCTCTAATTGTAATTGTTACTAGTAAGAATTGAATTAGAGAGCTCTGTAATTGTAATTCTTACTAGTAATAATTGAATTAGAGAGCTCTATAATTGTAATTCTTACTAGTAATAATTGAATTGGAGAGCTCTCTAATTGTAATTGCTACTAGTAAGAATTGAATTGTAGAGCTCTCTAATTGAATTCTTACTAGTAAAAATGCAATTACGACGAGTAACGCTGGGTACAATTTAAGCTAAAACGGCTTGCCATAGTGAGCCTCCAGTGACAAGTTTTTAAATGTTGTTGCCCAGGGCACATAAAATTGTTAATCTGGCCCTGGATCGGAGGTGTAAGCGCTCACTCCACAGACCAAGTAGGAGAAAATATCAGGGAAACTGAGGCTTGGTAAGCTTTCATAATTATTACTCCATGCTTTGTTCATAGGGATTGATTCCGCCTATAATCACAAAAAATGTAAGTAGCGTTGTTTGGCTTCCTTAAGTTTGTCAGTATACGGTAGGGCTGGGACGGTTACCGCAATACCGCGGTCACGTGACGCCTACCGCGGGTCTGAGCTCATCACCGCAAAAAAATAAATAAAAATAAACACTGGCCTTCACATGTGTTCACGTTGTGTCTAATGACATGGATTCATTGATTATAATGACATGGATTGTGTCTAATAACATTGTGTCTTACGTCTCTCCGCGCCGCTTCGCTAAATATAGGTGCCTATAGTCTAGGGGGTTGAGGTTTAAAGCGGTTTACTGCTATACCGCGGTAATTTCTTGCTTTTCAACCGCGGTAAGAAAAAATCCATACCATCCCAGCCCTAGTATACTTTTTTTTGTCACGGTCCATAACTCTTTCTTTCTCGGTGCCGGTGGAGACCGGCCGGCTATGCTATTACCTTATTCCAAACCGGCTTTTGCGTTGCCTCTAAAATGGCCGCTGTTACCCACAATGCACCTTTCCATAACATCTACGCCCGAACTCTATCTGACGAACTGACGACAAACTACAAACAAACTTAAAGGAACACTCCACTGTTTTTTCATATTAAACTGTTATTCCCTTAACTAAGACGAGTTGATACATACCTCTCTCGTCTCAGTGTGAGCACTCAATCGCTCTGGCGCACGGCGACACTTTGATAGCACTTAGCTTAGCCCAGTTCATTCATTAGGGACCAAACAGAGATGAAGTTAGAAGCGACCAAAACACCTCCACGGTTTCCCTATTTAAATACAGTTACACGAGTAGTTACACGACCAAGTATGGTGACACAAAATAAAACGAGTCCCAAGTGCTATTCCGCCATACATTATAGTTATCCTTTTTACCCGCTTAGAAAGGCGCCACGTTTTATTTTGTGTAGCGGCTTGTCAATAGAGGGCGCTGGGGCGCCGCCCCCATCAAAAGTCCAGAAATATACATGTATACAAAAATGATATAAAAATGAAATAAAAATAAAAAATAAAATAGTTTACTCATACAATGTAAGTAGTAAGAGCCTCAGCATTTAATAAAAACTGGCTTTAATCGGTCAAATATTTTCTTTATGTTTTTCAATAAGTTTCATGCGGTTTCATGTGAGAGGGACGCCGGACAAATGGATGTCTATGGAGTCTTTAAATTTTCGGGCAGCATGTGACCTGAAGCTGGTCTCTGATTGGTTTCTTAAAGATTCTCCTCCGGACGCAGGTCGCTGCGTCCCTGGCGAATCAGAATTGGATACATGTTATTTTATCCAATCTGATTGGTTCTCGTCACCTGCCATTCAACTCAACGCTCTTTGCCACTACTGCGAGTGCAAGTGCGCGGGCGACACCGTCTCTCCGACTACGTCAAAACATCGCTAGGCTGATCATTTTCGTAGAGAGAATGGCAGAAGTTAAACCAAATTCTGTCATTGATTTACAAATAAAAACCTTTCACAAGTCCTTTAAGAAATAAAGGATGTCCGACCGGACCAACCCGATTTACAGGCCAGTGACAGGACGAAGCTAACGCTACACCCGGAGCTTCACCCGCGCTTGTTATGAGAAACGGAGGTGGCTTTATTTGCTTATTTGTTAACTTATGCTGTTCAATTCATTGCATTTTAATGTTCATGTCATGTATTTGTACTCAATATATAATCTAACTGTACATATCTGTTCTGTTACAGTTAGTAACTGAAGTGTAGATCACATTTGTACTAATTATATGAAAAAAAGATGATTGAAATAAATGATAAACTCTAAAATTTCAACTTTTATCCTTTTCAGGTTTGATTCTAATCATAATGTAACATTATTTGAAAAAAACTAAATTTCAGTACAAAAAAACAAACATTTTTATTGTTAGAATTGTGATTTCATAATATTTAGATATGAATCCAACTGGAAAATCTTGTGAAAAGATATATTTCAGTTAGTCAAATAGCATATTGTGGAGCTCTATAGCCATCTAGTAGCTAAAATGATAATTTTTTACTTTTAAAACTACATTTTACAAAATATGGGCAAAAAGTTTACACTAAACCATGTAAAATTATCCATGTTATCCCCATGATTGAAAGTTAGAAATATGGGTCTTTTATAAAGTGAATTTTACATAAAATGCTGTTTTTTGTAAAAAGCCTATTTAAATAAATATTTATTTATTTAAAGAAATTTAAAATATATCATAAATCTTCCAAAAACTGCACAAATGTTGAGTAAAAACATTAATAAACAGTGTAAAATTACATTTTAAAAAAAAATAAAAAAAATAAAACTACTATTCTGTTACAAAATTAAATGTTATTGTCTGGGGACCCCAAAGATAACTAGTGTCGTCCCAAATGAAGATAATCAGAGGGTTAAATATGAAATGTGTCGTTATCTTTTAGTGTTGAGTGGCGTAATATCCCTTTCAAGTGGACGCGTGGAAGCGACGTGAGATTGAATGCATTGAAAAGCCTTTTCAACCTCATAGTACCATTATTTCTGTGACACAATAGTTCAAATGATCATAGTACTGGGATAAAAGTGCAAAGTTCAAATATAAACACTGATGTCTACGATAGCGATCAAAATAGAGTAAATCAGCATATAGAGTAACGCATTTATCGATTACATTGTTTCGCCACTAAGTGTAACGACAAACTGATAGGAAACAAGTGCGAGTGCACAATGTATTTATTGGGTAACAAATACTCAAGGTTAATGACAGACAACGTATTCTTCTTGATGCGATCGCCAGGAACACAGCAAACAGGAGAGCGTGACACAGGGGCTGAGACAGGCGATCCACAGTGAGAATGCAGGTGAAGAATCCGTGGTGAGATCGGCGGTGAATAATCCAGTCCAGTCCAGTGCAGTGCAGTGCAGTGCAGGCGAAACACGAGGGAATAAACAGGAGCAGGCACGCAGACAGGGATTCATCAAACAACGATCTGACAAACATAAGACGAAAGACAGGGCATTAAATAGACTGTGATAATTACAATCAGCTGCCGCTGATCAGGATGATCAGTGACAACGCCCACATGAAACAATGAATGAACTGAGACACACCCACACACTCACACACACACATGAACACACAGACTAGAATGAGACAGCGGATCTACCAACCGTGACAGTACCCTCCCCCCTAGGAACGCCTCCTGGCGTTCCCAGACGACCCTACCTGTCGATTGAAATCATCGATGAGGGAGTGATCCAGGATGTCTCGAGCAGGTACCCAACTCCTCTCCTCCGGACCGTAACCCTCCCAGTCCACCAAGTACTGGAACCCGCGTCCCCTCCGTCTCGAGTCCAGGATACGATGTACCGAATACGTAGGTTCCCCATCTACGAGTCGCGGCGGGGGAGGAACCGGGGCAGGCGGATTAAGATGAGAATGAAACACGGGTTTTATTTTGGACACATGAAAGGCGGGATGAATTCTCCTGTACGCTGGAGGAAGGTTGAGGCGGACTGTCACCGGACTAATAATCTTGGTGATAGTGAACGGGCCGATGAATTTAGGGGCAAGCTTATTAGACACGGAGCGGAGAGGAATGTTCTTAGTAGAAAGCCACACTTTTTGACCAGCGACGTATACGGGTGGCCTAGACCGGTGGCGATCGGCTTTAGCCTTGGTGCGCGCCCCCACTTGGAGCAGAGTCTCACGGGCTCTAGTCCATGTGCGGTGACACCTCTGGACGAAGGCGTGAGCGGAGGGGACCGCGACTTCGGGTTCCAGACTCGGAAAGATAGGTGGCTGGTATCCTAAGCTACACTTAAACGGAGAGAGGCCCGTGGATGACACTGGCAACGAGTTATGTGCGTACTCAACCATAGAGAGTTGATGACTCCAGGACGAAGGATTCTTATAGACCAAACATCGCAACATTCTCTCCAGGTCTTGGTTGGCTCGCTCAGATTGACCATTGCTCTGGGGATGATAACCCGAAGACAGACTGACTGTGGCCCCTAATAATCTACAAAACTCTTTCCAGAATTTGGACACAAACTGGGAACCTCTGTCAGAAACCACGTCCATCGGGAGGCCATGTAACCGAAAGACGTGATCAATGACCGTGACCGCTGTCTCCTTGGCTGAGGGTAGTTTGGGCAAGGGGATGAAATGTGCCGCCTTCGAGAACCGGTCCACTACGGTTAAAACAACCGTCATGCCATTAGAGGGCGGGAGGGCGGTGACAAAATCTAGCGCTATATGGGACCAGGGTCTAGAAGGGACAGACAGCGGTCGAAGTAACCCATCAGGAGGTCGGTTAGACGTCTTAGCGGTGGCACAAACTGAGCAAGCCAAAACAAAATCGTGAATGTCGCGAGCCATTAATGGCCACCAGAATCGTTGCTTAATTAAGTAGCTAGTGCGACTTACTCCTGGATGACAAGCCACGTTGGAGCAATGACCCCATCGAATAACGTCGGACCGTGACCCCTCCGGCACAAACAAACGATTCGGTGGGCAACCGGGCGGAGGCGTTACCCCTTCTAAGGCCGTCTTGACCTTCGACTCGACCTCCCATACGAGTGTGGAGATAACTACTTTCTCGGGTAAAATACACTCGGGAGTAACCGGGCGTTCGGATGGATCAAAAATACGAGATAATGAATCGGGTTTGATGTTCTTGGAACCCGGGCGGTACGAGAGAGTAAAGTCAAAACGTCCGAAAAAAAGTGCCCACCGAGCCTGTCTGGAGTTGAGTCTTTTGGCAGATCTAATATATTCAAGGTTCTTGTGATCGGTCCAAACGATAAAAGGTACCCCCGACCCTTCTAACCAATGACGCCACTCCTCCAACGCTAACTTGACGGCCAACAACTCTCTGTTACCAATGTCATAGTTTCGTTCGGCAGGTGATAAACGATGGGAGAAAAACGCGCAAGGATGCATCTTGTCATCTGAGGACGCGCGCTGAGATAGAACTGCTCCTACCCCCACCTCTGACGCGTCGACCTCCACCACGAACTGACGTGTGGAATCAGGGGCGACAAGGATGGGAGCCAAAACGAAGCGACTCTTGAGGTTGGAGAACACAGCCTCAGCTGTGTCCGACCACCTGAACGTCGTTCTGGGGGAGGTCAAGGCAGTCAGAGGTGCGGCTAGCTGGCTGAAATTGCGAATGAACCGCCGATAGAAATTGGCGAACCCCAGAAACCGCTGTAGGGCCTTACGGGAATCTGGACTTGGCCAATCCATCACAGCCTTAACCTTGTCAGGATCCATGCGCATTCCCTCAGAAGAGACGATGTATCCTAAAAAAGAGACAGACTGTGCGTGAAATTCGCATTTCTCCGCCTTGACAAAAAGCCCATTCTCTAGCAGCCTCTGAAGCACTCGTCTGACGTGCTGAACGTGTTCCTGGAGAGACGAAGAAAAAAATCAATATGTCATCCAGGTAGACATATATGAACTGATCAACCATGTCTCTCAACACGTCATTGACGAGTGCCTGAAAAACCGCTGGGGAGTTGGAAAGCCCAAAAGGCATAACCAAATATTCAAAGTGCCCCCTGGGGGTATTGAAAGCGGTTTTCCATTCATCCCCCTTCCTGATGCGAACCAAATGATAGGCATTACGTAAATCCAGTTTTGTGAAAATGGATGCTCCCTGCAACCTCTCGAAAGCTGAAGACATCAACGGCAAAGGGTAGGTGTTCTTTACCGTGATGTTGTTCAGCTCCCGGTAATCAATACAAGGTCGCAGAGAACCATCCTTCTTACCCACAAAAAAGAATCCCGCCCCCGCGGGAGAAGAGGAAGGTCGGATGAATCCGGCTGCTAAAGAATCAGAAATATATTTCTCCATGGCCTCCCTCTCTGGTACAGAAAGAGAGTAAAGTTTGCCTTTAGACGGAGACTTACCTGGCACTAGATCTATTGCACAGTCATAGGGACGATGCGGAGGGAGAGAAGCAGCCCGAGACTTACTGAACACTTCCTTCAGGTCCAGATACTCCGCAGGCACGTTTGATACATCCGCCGCCTTCTCCTGTAACACAGAAACAGACACAGACGGACAGGCAGAAACAAGACAGGACTCGTGACAGGACACGCTCCACATGGAAATAGTGTTGGAGCCCCAGTCCACACGAGGATTGTGTTTGACGAGCCAAGGGTGACCCAACACCACTGGGGCGACAGGGGAGTCCATAAGGAGGAAGGGGATAGTCTCAACGTGGTTGCCAGAGGTGATGAGGGTTATGGGACCAGTGGAGAGGGAGATGTTGGGGAGCTGTTGACCATTGAGAGCACTGACCGAGATCTGATGAGGAAGAGACGAGATGGGAAGGTGAAGTTTGTGTGCTAAGTGAATGTCCATGAAGTTTCCCTCGGCCCCGGAGTCCACAAGTGCCTGGCAGGTGTGCGTGCTGTTGGCCCATCTCAGCCTTACCGGAAGGAGAGTGGATGATGAGGACTTCCCGGCGGAGATCCCACCCGATAGTAGCCTCAACCTTACTATCGGGCTTGCTCTTTTACCGGGCACGAGTGTAGGAAGTGTCCACGGCCGCCGCAGTAAAGGCAGAGTCCTTGGGACCTCCGCCTCTCTCTCTCCTCCCGGGAAAGCCGGGCTCTCCCTACCTGCATGGGCTCGGGATCGTTGGTGGGTCCAACCGTGCTCTGCTCCAGGCTGTCCCTCGGCCCAACGCCGCCGTGGATGCGGATGGGATGAAGGTGTTGGTCCCGCTGGTTGATGCGAGCATCCACCCGCAGAGCCAGGTCGATGAGCCCGTTGAGCTGAGGAGGCAGGTCCAGCAGGTAGATCTCGCGTTGCACACGGTCGGACAGCCCATGCAGGAACATATCCCACTGTGCCTCCTCGTTCCACTTGCACTCCGCCGCCAGGGTCCGAAACTCAATCGAGTAATCCGCCACCGAGGAGCTTCCCTGCTTCAGGTCGGCTAGTTTTCTGGCCGCCTCCCGGCCGGCCACCGCACGGTCAAAGACCCTCTTCATCTCCGCGGAGAGTGCGTGGAACGAGGCGCAGCATTGGTCTTGGTTCTCCCACACCGCTGTTCCCCACAACGCCGCTCTCCCCTTCAGCAATGTGAGGACGAAGGCCACCTTGGACTTCTCGGTCTCGAACGTCTTTGGCTGTAGAGCAAAATGCATAGAACACTTTGTGAGAAATGCTCTGCAAAAGTTCGGCTCACCAGCATAGCTCTCAGGAACAGGTAGGCGTGGTTCTGGACGATCTCTGACGTCTGGCACGACGGGGGGAACAGGCGGTGTGGGCGGCACAGTGGGAGGGCTCAGCAGTTGGATTTGCTGAGTGAGCCCGGACACCTGTGTCACGAGCGCTTGAACCGCGCGTCCGGTGTTAGAGATACTCTCCTGCTGCTGATCCATCCTGGCGATACTGTGGTCCACAAAATCCTTGAAGGACTCCGCGCTCGCTGCTTCCATGTTGGGTCAGATCGTTCTGTAACGACAAACTGATAGGAAACAAGTGCGAGTGCACAATGTATTTATTGGGTAACAAATACTCAAGGTTAATGACAGACAACGTATTCTTCTTGATGCGATCGCCAGGAACACAGCAAACAGGAGAGCGTGACACAGGGGCTGAGACAGGCGATCCACAGTGAGAATGCAGGTGAAGAATCCGTGGTGAGATCGGCGGTGAATAATCCAGTCCAGTCCAGTGCAGTGCAGTGCAGTGCAGTGCAGGCGAAACACGAGGGAATAAACAGGAGCAGGCACACAGACAGGGATTCATCAAACAACGATCTGACAAACATAAGACGAAAGACAGGGCATTAAATAGACTGTGATAATTACAATCAGCTGCCGCTGATCAGGATGATCAGTGACAACGCCCACATGAAACAATGAATGAACTGAGACACACCCACACACTCACACACACACATGAACACACAGACTAGAATGAGACAGCGGATCTACCAACCGTGACACTAAGGGGCTGTTTACACCTTACCCGAAAGTGTTTGTAGTTAGTTACTTTCCACCTCTGTTAAATTATTATGAATATTAAAAATGAAGTTCCTAAATGTAATTTATGGAAGCATTAAGCCATGGAAGGTCATGTGTACTAGTGACTTAACCCTTTGTTTTAATACTGTTTATTTACAGTGTATTTTATTCTGCTTACCTGACTCGTGCAGAACTCCTGTCCATTTTGGCTGTGGTGCCTCCATCAGCGACTGGTCTTTGTATGGAGCCACCGTGAGAGGCCATCATTTTGCTATAGATCTTGTCTCTCATCTCACAAACTTCACTATCAGGTACTTTATTATTTTTTTAATCGACAGATTAAAGAATCTTGCAGTTCAAAAACGCTTCTGCTACGTCATACATGGATGTGCTTTTGTTGGTTTCAACCATGTAAGCATTAAGGTGATAATTTAATTATGATCCAACACTAGCCTTGAGTACCTTACTGCTTTTATAAAACAGTTACTACACAATACATTTATTAAAGCCGAAAAATATGTATCTGTGCAACTTTCATGAAGTAAAATCACTAAAAGCCTTCCTTCCGCTGGAAATAATAGTCCCTGACCACAAACAGCAACAGAAGTTACATACATTATTTCAGCAAAAAACTATCTTTTATGAGTGAGTCAGTCAGTAAAGAAAACTTAAACATTGAAATAGGGCTGGGCGATATGGCTGAAAACTGTATCACAATATAAGGGTTTCATATCGGTCGATATCGATAATTATTGATATTTTTTTATGATCTATTTAAAATAAGGACCAGGAGACAAATATATTACATTGAAACATTTTTTTATTTTAAACTTAACCTTCCTCTGATTATAATCCCCTCAGTTATAAAGGCAGAAATGTCAACACAACCATGGAAAACACTCAAATAATTAATGTAAACATAAGTTTAAAATCACAATGAACACTTAACAATTATCTCTTAACATTAAGGTGCAAAATTAAAGAATGCGTAAGAAATGCTTAAAGTGTAATAAAATAGTGCAAAGTGTTAAATATAAACATAGAGAAACCGACAACGGTCTTGCATAATTTGCAGACGACATTGGTCTGACTACTATGGAAGCTTGTTTCCGCCACAGAATAAAACATTTTAAAAGATAATTGCGACTTTTTATCTCACAATTGCGAGTTTACATCTCGCAATTCTGACTTTATTTCTCAGAATTGCGAGATATAAAGTCAGAATTGCGTGAAATAAAGTCGCAATTGCGTGTTATAAAGTCAGAATTGCGAGTTATAGTCAGAATTGTGTGAAATAAAGTCGCAGTTGCGTGTTATAAAGTCAGAATTGCGAGATATAAAGTCGCAATTGCGTCTTAAGTCAAAATTCTGACTTTTTTTCTCGCAATTGCGACTTTATATCACGCAATTGCGACTTTATATCACGCAATTCTGACTTTATAATACGCAATTGGGAGATATAAAGTCAGAATTGCATGATATAAAGTCGCAATTGAGTGTTATAAAGTCAGACTTGTGAGACATAAACTATACTATTCTGAGGTAAAAAAAAAAAAAAAAATCTTTTTCCCCCTTAGAATTGGACTTTATATCTCACAATTGTGAGTTTATATCTCACAATTCTGAGAAAATATGTCAGAATTGCGAGATATAAACTCGCAATTATATGTTATAAAGTCAGAATTGCGTGATATAAAGTCGCAATTGCGAGAAAAAAAGTCAGAATTCTGACTTTATAACACGCAATTGCGACTTTATTACACGCAATTCTGACTTTATATCTCGCAATTCTGACTTTATAACACGCAATTGCGACTTTATTTCACGCAATTCTGACTTTATATCTCGCAATTCTGACTTTATAACACGCAATTGCGACTTTATTTCACGCAATTCTGACTTTATATCTCGCAATTCTGAGAAATAGTCAGAATTGCGAGATATAAACTCGTAATTATGTGTTATAAAGTCAGAATTGCGTGATATAAAGTCGCAATTGCGAGAAAAAAAGTCAGAATTCTGACTTTATAACGCGCAATTGTGACTTTATATCACGCAATTCTGACTTTATATCTCGCAATTCTGACTTTATAACACGCAATTGCGACTTTATTTCACGCAATTCTGACTTTATATCTTGCAATTCTGAGAAATAGTCAGAATTGCGAGATGTAAACTCGCAATTGTGAGATAAAAAGTCGCAATTATCTTTTAAAATGTTTTATTATGTGGCGGAAACAAGCTTCCATACACGGGTTTCTTGTATACAAACAATACCGGATGCGCGCGCATCCAGGAGGCAAAAAAACGCTATCTGTTATGCCGAGTTCTGTAATAAAAGAATAAAAGAACATTGTAATTAACGTAGATTTCGCATTGTTTGTAATTTTTTGTTGACTCAATAATAAACTGCAATTTCAGAGTTGGATCTGTTTGTTTGTGTTTCATATTAATATAACATTATGTAAAAAGTCCAACTGTTTACGAATCAAAATCCGGACATACTGTGATGCATGTATGAATTATCATGTTAGACTAAGTTAGTAATGTAATAATCAATGTTAGCAGTGCAGCATCTATAGAGCCCGAATTTGCTTTTATATAAGTTAACCTTGTTTACGTTACTTTACGACCTGCAACATTTCATGACTGCACACATATAACGTATTACTGTAAATCAAAGATTTGACGATGGATTATGTGCTGTCATGAGCACATACTAGAGTTTAACTGCTCAACCAGTTATGAACAGTGAAAAAAATACATGTTTATTTTTTCAAACAGCTATTTAGATCGCAAATTTGACATTTAGTATACCAAGTGTGTAGTATACTACAAGAAAACATTCAAATAAATGCTGTTCTTTTGAATTTTCTATTCATCAAAGAATCCTAAATAAAATATGTCACAAAAATAAGAAGCAGCATAACTGTTTTCAACATTGATAATTATCAGAAATGTTTCTTGAGCATCAAATCATCATATTAGAATGATTTGTGAAGGATCATGTGACACTGAAGACTGGAGTAATGATGCTGAAAATTCAGCTTTAATAAATTACACGTTTTCTTTTTGAATGCATTTTAAAATGTATGTTCCAATAATATTTCATAATATTCCTGTTTTACAGAATTTTTGAGCACAAGAGACTGCTTTCAAAAACATAAAAATCTTACCAACCCCAAACTTTTGAACAGTAGTGTATACATGGATTTCGAATAAAATACTTATATATATCAGGCCATACAATTGCTGGCCACTTGTCATCCACAATCCAAAGATAGTCATGTATTGCGTAGGGATCCGGCAAGATCTCACCATTGCTGAGAGTAAGTTTTTTTATATTATCGCCACGTACATGTGTGAAGTCATGAAATGTTGCAGGTCGTAAAGTAACGTAAACAAGGTTAACTTATATAAAAGCAAATTCGGGCTCTATAGATGCTGCACTGCTAACATTGGCTGTTACATTACTAACATGATAATTAGCATTTTGACTTAGCGACAACACCACCATGCTACTAGCCTACCCTAAACCCTTTAACGTTACTCTGGTACGAGGGCCGCTGGTCTTTTCTGCCTCCTGGTTGCGTGCGCATGCAGTGATGACGTCGCCGAGAAATCCATGTATAGACTACGGTCAGACTTCTGAAATCCAAAAAACTGCCATACTGACTTCCTGTTTTATGAACAATCGCTGCGGCACTCACTTTCCACTTATCACTACACGGCGGTTGTTAAGGTCCTTTCACACTGGACCTGATTTTGACGCACGTATAATTCGCCCGATGGTTTTATTTTTTGATCAGCTGTTTGTGTAATGAGTGCTTCCACACCGAACGCAAATGTGCTGCGGCGAATAAACGACTTTTATTTTTTTCGCTTCAATGTCTTTTTATTATTATTATTATAAATTTTTTTTACTTTTGCGGCGAGAGAAAAGGCTTCAGCCAATCACATACTACAAGGACAACGATTGTGTGGCGTAGCATTGCCAATAGGGTTGGGCATCGTTTTGATTTGAACGATTCTGATTCCGATTCTTCTTTTCGATTTCGGTTCTTTTCGATTCTCGATTCCGATTCTTTGAAGGGTGGAGTCAAAACCTGTCACGGCCTCATTTCACAGAGGAAATTATTTTGATTCAATAATGAGTTTTAGTTTCGGGAGCTGCAGCCCATGTGGGAGAAACTTAGGAATGCCTCTGCACCAGACCAAAAAACAGATTTATATATGCAGACTTTGCACCCTGGTCTGGACTCTCTGTACATGTATAAACTAACTCAATGCATTAAAGCTCACTTTAAACATTCTCTATTCATATGAAAATACCCCTAATCGCATTGGTCCACGTGAGATGATTGACAGCTGTACAGTGAATGAGAGAGCGCTGATATCATAAACTGATGTAAATCAGGAAGAGCAGAGACAGAGCTTGATGTGTTCGCTGTTTGAGCTCTTCAGATCGCATAATGCAGTGGAAAATGAATAGAAATGTTTTCTGTATGACGAAATATTTTACAAACATGTGGTGATAAATCATTATTTCTCCAAATATGTGCACCATTGGACTATATTGCATGTATGTGAACACAAATAAACCGGAGAAGACGTGAATGACTGCTTTATGATAAATTATGAGAGATGATTTCTATTCAAAATAACAAACGTTACAGATTAATTATTTTGCACTCCTGGCAACGTTACTAATGTTGGTCGCGCAGGGTTGCCCGAGGAGGACGAGACTGTGGACCGCGCTGCATGTCAAACACGCTACACTCCTTGTTAATTTTGTACACCATGCAGGCGTAGGTGTTTAGTCATATTTGTAGTGCATCCGCCCATGCAAGAAATAAGTTTGTCACATGTGTTGCACTCAAGCGGCAACCTCCCCGTCTCTCTCTTGAAACCAACACGGAAGTGAGTTAAACTGCAATTCATTGACTGGCCGCTTGGGCTGGCTGCAGAAGTGAGTCAAATCTGTATCTCCCCCATGTTAAAATTACCAACTTTACAGCAGAAAAAAACATGTTTACAGCCTGGATCTCTATGTGGCTTTGGTCTATACAGCTAATTTTGCCATTTTCCTATTTATGTGTTGTGATCTGTATAGTGAGAATATAGTTCCCAGTATTTATACGATTAAAAATGGTCTCCGTCTCATATAGCCTTGTTATTTGTACACGCTGTGACTATACAGATCACAACACATAAATAGGAAAATGTTTGCATTATTTTGTCACTTAATGGGATTAGTATGCTACCTTATCCATTTACATCCAGTCTTTGTGCTAAGCTAGGCTAGCGGTGGGTGCGTCAAATAACACTTACAGAACGCACAGAAATGAAAAAGGTATGTATGGACTTATCTAACTCTGGGGGATACTGTGAATAAGCTAAAGTCCCAAAAAGTCGGAGTGTTCCTTTAAGGTTGATTAGCTTATGTTAGCTACTTACATGTTCCAAACAAATTTCAGATTAAATTGCTACATTGTCAAACACACAGCCCCCATCATATATCAATATCACCTACGCCTACATCTTCAGGTGTCGCCGCCATTCCGTCCACTGTGCAGTGTTAACTGAATGACTGAACTCCGTCAGATACTTTGACTCCGTGCTTCCTGTAATGAGAGCTGTCAATCAAGGTACAGGGATGTCCCTGTGGGTGTGATTACGATGAAAGTGACCAATCATAAGAGGGTCAGTGCCCTCCTTGGTTTCCGCCCCCAAATTGTCAAAAGTCATGTAGACTCGAGGGAGCAGAAATCAGCTGAGCGAGCAGAAATCCACTGCGCGAGCAAAACAGCACTCCGCGAGCAGAAGCCCGCTGTACAAGCAGAGTTAACCTATGAGAGTATGCCAGGCGCTCGCTTGCAGCTACCTGTACACCTCTCGGTTGTTGAATTTGTGCGCGAGTACTTTTATCATGCCAGCTGAAGGTTCATTTTTGCGCGTGTGAAATAACATATTGGGCCCTATCTTGCACCCAGCGCAAGTGACTTTGTACACCAACGCATGTATCATTCCTATTTTGCACCCGCGCAAAGCGGACTTTTCCCTCCACAGAAGCACGTCGGTTAACTAAGAAATACACTTGCGCTCCCGGGGGCGGTTCAGCGCAAAGAGGAGGCGTGTTCCGGCGCAAACGTTCCTTCTTGCTATTTTGCAGGTTTAGAAAACAATTGCGCCACTAACCAGGAAAAAATAGTTTAAAGTCAGTGGCGCGTTGCGCATGTTATTCATAGGCTATTTTAAGGGCGCATGCTTGGCCATAATCAATGTAGCGTGTGCACAACGCGCACTTTGATTCTCTCATCTACACAGAAGCAGCAGTTTTCATTTTTGCAAATCATACATTATTACGATAGATAGATAGATAGATAGATAGATAGATAGATAGATAGATAGATAGATAGATAAACAATTTATTATAAAAGCATACATCTAGCTTACACATTTACCCAAATTAACCGAAGTTAATTTGGGTGGGTTTCTCCATTTCAATGTAACTTCTCTCTTTTACGGCCGTGACGAGAGCGTTGCTCTCCTCGGCTGTGAACCGCTCCTGGCGCGCGCCTGGCAAATCCGCCGTTACAATAGCAATCCGCTATGGAAAAAGCGCATCTGCTCTTAAAGGGAATGTGAGATGACGCTCTGATTGGTTTATTTCACGTTACGCCCAAACCACACCTATGAATAATGAAGCTACTTCAGACCAACCCATTTTAGATTTGCGCCTGGCGCAAGAGTCATTTATCCCGCCGGGAAAATAGCAACAGCGCCGAGACCCGCCCACAAAGTTACTTGCGCTTTGCGCTTTGACACTTGCGTTTCAGATCGTTAAAATAGGGCCCAATGTGCTCGTGAGCATGTCTTACACGCTCATAACTTTTGACATAAAAATAACGCCATAGATCCGCCATGTTTTTTTATTTTGAAAATGTCTTATTTTACCCAGAATGCATTGCAGTGTAGTCCTACTTAAGATAGTCAGAGTCTTAAGTGCTTTGTGCAACGGTCTGATTTAGATGTCTATCTGAAGTCTGACTATCTACTATATCTAAGCCATAGTCAAAGTCTATCTTTGTGAAACCGGCCCCAGATTGTCATGTTTTATCTTTAAGACTATGAGCCAAATTACTGGAGAGAAGAGCAGCACCATCCTAGGAGGGATGAATACCATCTCTTTTCAACAGGTCAGGTCTGCCCCAAAAACTTTTCCAATTGTCTATGAATTCTATATTATTTTGCGGACACCACTTCGACAGCGAGCCATTGAGTGAACACAATCTACTAACTATCTCATCACTCCTGCGAACAGGAAGGGGGCCAGAGCAAATTACAGTGCCTGACATCGTACTGGAAAGTTCACACACCTCTTTAATATTAATTTTGGTGATCTCCGACTGGCGGAGTCAAACATAATTTGTGCCGACGTGAATAATAATCTTAGAGAATTTACGATTAGCATTAGCGAGCAGCACTTTTAAAATGTTGTTAACAGTGTTATGGCTACATTTGTTCGTAGCTTAAATGGTGCCATGATTGAGCACCCTCACATTAGACATGACAGTCCTGGGCTATTTTTGAAAGATGGAGTTCATTTCACACCTAGGGGAAATGGTATGTTTTTTAAATACAATAGCTAACTGCCTTAAAGGCCACATCCAAATGCAGTGAACTGCTTACAGTGGGCAGTGTTACTGCTTTTGAATTTTGCCTTTAGGGCCATTTTGTTAGGCCTAAATATAGCCCTGACCATCATGGCTAATGTTGAGTTTTTTATGTTAATTTAGAAACACCTGTAGCCATAACACTGTTACCTCTGCTCTTCCTCATCCCTACATTACCGCAATACCGCAATACTGCAATCAGCTCCTCTGGCACATCAACAGACAACATGAGTATGGTTACTGACACACAAAAATCAGGGGACGTCACACACCCTACATGAGAGAAAGATGACAAGGTTAAAAAATACTGGTACAATACATTCAGTATGGCCTGTCTTGGTTAAAAGCCCACTCACCACGCCAAGGTGCAGGCCATGAGTGAGAACATATAACACGGGACAAACATACGAGACACTCCAAACGACAGGTACAAGACATGGAAAAAATAGAAAACATACAACACTGGAAAAGCAATATACAATGGTGAAAACTAAGGGATAGGAACAACCTTAAATATTAACATTTTGCCCAGCTGTAATGAAAACAGCAATCAGGCCAAAAAAAAATCACATGACAATCAATATAAATAAAAATGAGATTTAAAGCTATTTTTTTATAACATAACTTAAAATACTGTATTAATGTATTACTGTAACACTTCAATAACGCAATATATATGATATAAAACCAAACTAACCATGGATGTTAACTTTTTGAAGTTGGCAACTTAACATGAGAGAATACTTTTTTTAAAATATATACATTTTTTGTAAATATGTCATGAACTGATCCTTGAATTCCAGAAACTATCTACATAAATATTGACCAGGGAGGTTGCATATGTATTTCACATAATAAATGGCAAACAGATCAATATTCATGCGAACTCTTAAGAGATATTGAACAGTCCTTAATGTGACATGGGAAAGCCCACACAAACTATAAGTTTAATCAGCGGTATATGTGTTGGTTAAGGAAGGCACTATGTATAAAGGCTCTATGTATAACTTACAACTGTGTCAATATTGCATGTTACTGTAGCATCGCAGCATGTGATTTGTAAGAGTTGGGCCCCGTTCATGCAGACTCCAACTGAAAATCATCCTGGTATTGGTGGGGTTCGCAGTAAGGTACATCTGACATTGAGGTTAATTTGAGACAACACATGTATGTACGTACTTCTTTTAAAGCAGACATTGAATGTTACTTAGTTCATGCAGGCTCCAAGTAACATTTACAATGTTTTGGAGACTCTGAAATATAGTAGCAGTGATCACTCAAAGAACCAAAGTGTGATTGTTTTCCACTCTGATTTGTGTGTTGAACGCTGCTACCCAAACCATAATCCTCACACACATTCACTGTCAGAGCAATGTCATCATGCACAACATCTTGAGCAACAAAGGCCTGTTCAGATGTGTCTTCCATCATCATGACATTGCTCTGATTGACAGCATAGCTGTTGGCACTACTCATATTGTCTACATATGCAACCTCCTCATTACTATTTACAGATGAAATAGGGATGCCACTTACCACCTCATCAATACTTACCAAGCGTGTTATTTTTGGCTGTTGTTCTTTGCCCTTGGAGAAAGAGAAAATGGTTGGCACAGCAGTGTCCTTCAGACATGTCCTTCCCTAATAAAAATTACAGGAAGCATACAAAATATAACATTATTGGTCATATTGGCTGTAAATGGCTGTTATTCATAACAGAGATGTATGCGTTTATGTTTCATTATTCGGTCTAACACTAGTATGAATGTACAGATTACATTTAAAAATTATTATTGCTATTAAACAAATATGTAACTGTTCGCAATAACTGTCACAACGGAATCATTCTGTGTTCCGCTGTCTCGCTTGGAGAATCATTTTTCAAACACGAATTTCACAGAGATAATTTTTTTATTTTATCGTATTTGCATAAAAGGTAAGGCTGCACAATATATCGAAATATCGCAAATGTATATTTCGCGATATGCATACCACCACAGCTTGCAATAACTGGGGTCATGAAAAAAAGACAAAGAGAAAATAACTCGCAAAAAAAACATTTAGTAGCTTTAACAAGAATCAGTGTATATCTAATTCATACAGTGAAAACTAAGCAGTGTTTTATTTTTACATTTGATTATTCCATTTCTGTTGATAAATAAACCTAATGTAGGATAACCTAAAACTCTAAACCCAGTGGTTTACACTGATGTTAAAATAACACTTCTTAAGGCCTCATTATACTTCTGCGTCGGACCTACGCCGGAGCCTATACGCCGTAGGGAACGTGTTGGTTTTAATTTATACTTCTGCGTTGTTGTCCGCGTTGACGCGCACCTAGGGAGCATGTGAAACCCCGAGGGAGGGGTTCTGGCAGACCAATCACAGCGCTTGCGTCCGCGTAGAATTGACGCGTTGTTACATTTTTGGAGAGGTGCACGTCAGGGTACGCCGAAGGGTACGCGCGCTACACACAGCCTACGACGTAGCTACGGCGGCAGTTCGACGCAGAAGTATAAATAGGCCTTTATGCTACAGTAAAACACTGATGTTCACTTTCAGAAGTTGTAGGGATGTTTTCTTGTCAAAAAAAAGAATGTGAAACGCATGTAGGTTATATCATTTTAAATATATTTTAAAGATAATTTAAATGTATTTTACACACTTTAAGCATTATCGTATCGCATATAGAATATCACATTATGTAATGAGTTATCGCATTTTTCTTCAATATCGTGCAGCCCTAAAAGCACTGAAATGTAAAGGTTGGCAAAAAGTGGTCATGTTGCTTGATTTTTGCATCGAAAATCCTAAATTGAACTGGTGTGTCACTAATTTCACCTTAACAGTGACCTAATCAAATATTTAGTAATGTAATGTAAATTAATGTATGATGGTCAATTTTTCGCCAATTTCAACCAATATGTTGCTTGACTCTTTGTAAGGTATGAAACGAGGTGTCTGTACCCTGGAGTCAGTAGTGAAGTGATGACTCTCGAAATGTTCACTGCACAGACGAGAATACTTGTTAGGAGTCCAATTCTGTCGTTTCACGTTGAGCATCCACTGGTCCAGATGTTCTGGATCACCTAGAGGAAAACTTTACACAAACAAATAGATAGTTACCTCCTTCACAGACTACTGTCAAGTAATAGAACTTAAATTACTACAGTGTCCAAAAGGTTGTAACGTTAATAAATGTATTTTAGCTTAAGAATTTGTGGCGGACATCACCGCTAGTGCTAGTCCTCATTCTGTTTCGTTGTACTGTCTATTGAGTAATTACAGGCTAATTTCCTACACATATCTTTGAGGACATGTCAAAAAATACTTCCAATATAGTCAGTGTTAGTAATGTTACGCTAAATTATGAAATGCAGGCGTAACATTATATGACAACGTCTAATCACAGTCTGTTGGATCTTGGAGTGTAATAAAGTTTTAAATGCAATTATAAATAATAAATAAATTATTCGAAATAAAATTAATAAATGAAATTATATTAGAATTTCACTCACCGGAAAAAATGTAGTCCAGGCTTCTTCTGGGACGATCTGTTAATACAATTAACCCCACAGCAAGTCATTATGACAGTGAAATAATCTCGACACGGCAAACACGGCAGAAATGCTAAGATTAGTAGCTGGAATTTATTTATTTTTACGATAAATTACCTGAGGTAACGTGACGGCTAACAGACAGCAGACAAATGGCTAATGACCACAGCAGCGGGAATCCACCTGTCACTCAAATGTGGACACACCCTTAATTATGCAGAACTTTAAGGATTAATCAACTAAACGGATGAGTTATAAAAAAATTCACCCCCCTCACAGTTGTCATGAAGGGCAAACTTAGCTGTATAGACCAAAACCACATACTGACACCAGGCTGTAAAAACGTTTTTTTCTGCTGTAAAATTTGGCATTTTAACATGGGGGAGATACAGATTTGACTCACTTTTGGCACCAGCCTCAAGCGGCCAGTCAACGAATTGCAGTTTAACTCACTTCCGTGTTGGTTTCAAGAGAGAGACGGGGAGGTTGCCGCTTGGTCTCAACGTCAACCAATAGTGCATGTAAGCTGTGCTTTGACCTGTAATTGCATCTATGGATATATAGACATACTTCCTTTCCTTACCTTTTTTCTTTTAGGCATATAAGGTTTTTCTTTGCCTACTCTCTGGGTTTCTTCTGTTTCTTGTTCTGGTTCTCATGACGGTATCTTATTTCCAAACATTTTTAGGTGAGGATCGATACCTGGAACCAGTCGTGAAGGAGGATCTTAATAGACTTAGAAGTTAGAGATGCACCGATTGATCGGCTGGTGACCGGAATTGGCCGATTTTCACGTGATCGGCCGTGTCTGACAAATGTCGATTTTATGCCGGTCAAATGCACTCGGGCGCCGCATGATTAACATCGCGCAACATCAGCATCACACGTGCACACGCAACACACATATAAGGAAACCTCGTGAATTACGTCCGTACAGACCGCAAGCGCGTATTTTTTTTCGGTGTGCATTCACAACGGGGCTGCGTTCCAGTCCAAAATTGTCATGCCCTTCACTTGCTAACTTCCCTCCGTCTCGTTCACTCGGATGTACGTCATTGCGAGTGCCCACTACTGGCGGAAACTGCAATGGGCTGAACTGGAACGTCCTAAGCCCTTGATCACTTGTGCTGCGTTCCAGTCCACTTTTAGACATGTACTTGCGAACTTCCCTAAGCACTTCCCCTCGGGGGAATCCCTGCCGCCATTTTGAAGTGCGTTCCACTTCGTGAAGTGGACGAGGGAAGTTTAGATGGACAGACCCTCGTTCCCTCAATTTTGACCGAGGGAGCGAGTCTACTTCATATGTACACTTCAGGCACCTATATGTCCCACAATGCAGTACGATTGTGACGTCACCACAGATCTCGTTTTATCACCACCACAACAGACAACTCTATGATATATTATATATATATATATTTATTTAAAACAACCCAAACACACATATAAACATTTGGATGCTGCATTAAACAAATTCTTAAAGGGAAAAAAATGTAAATAATAAATCAACTACAGCTGATTCCAAGTGATCAAGGGCTTAGGACGTTCCAATTCAGCCCATTGCAGTTTCCGCCAGTAGTGGGCACTCGCAATGACGTACATCCGAGTGAACGAGACGGAGGGAAGTTAGCAAGTGAAGGGCATGACAACTTTGGACTGGAACGCAGCCTTGGAATCAGCTGTGTAGTTGATTTATTATTTACATTTGTTTTCCCTTTAAGAATTTGTTTAATGCAGCATCCAAATGTATATATGGTGTTTGGGTTGTTTTCAATAAAAACAAATTTAAATAATATATCATAGAGTTGTTTGTTGTGGTGGTGATTAGACAAGGTCTGTGGTGATGTCACAATCGTACTGCATTGTGGGACATATAGGTGCCTGAAGTGTACATTTGAAGTAGACTCGCTCCCTCTGTCAAAATTGAGGGAACGAGGGTCTGTCCATATAAACTTCCCTCGTCCACTTCACGAAGTGGAACACACTTCAAAATGGCGGCGGGGATTCCCTCAAGGGGAAGTGCTTAGGGAAGTTCGCAAGTGCGTGTCTAAAAGTGGACTGGAACGCAGCACAAGTGATCAAGGGCTTAGGACGTTCCAGTTCAGCCCATTGCAGTTTCCGCCAGTAGTGGGCACTCGCAATGACGTACATCCGAGTGAACGAGACGGAGGGAAGTTAGCAAGTGAAGGGCATGACAACTTTGGACTGGAACGCAGCCTTGGAATCAGCTGTGTAGTTGATTTATTATTTAAATTTGTTTTCCCTTTAAGAATTTGTTTAATGCAGCATCCAAATGTATATATGGTGTTTGGGTTGTTTTCAATAAAAAAAAATAGTTCTATTTTATAGCGTTTATCTGTTCAAAAAAAATATGTACTATGCAAATTGTAAAATGTTCTATTACAGAAAAGATATAAAATAAATATTTGTGTGTGCTGTAAAGTGGTTAGAAAAAATTAAATCGGAATCGGCTAAAATCGGTATCGGCAGGTCAAACTTAATGAAAAATCGGAAATCGGAATCGGCCCAGAAAATTGTAATCGGTGCATCTCTATTAGAAGTCTATTAATTTGACCTGCAAGGTGTTTTGGTTGATGAGCAGGTTTTCCAGCTTGATGTCGCTGTGGTGGACGCCCCTCTCACTGCATATTCTTGCAGCTGTATATATATATATATATATATATATATATATAATTCGTTACATTTATATAGCGCTTTTTCTGAGACCTCAAAGCGCTTACATATACTTCCTTTCCTTACCTTTTTTCTTTTGGGCACATAAGGTTTTTTCTTTACCTACTCTCTGGGTTTCTTTTGTTTCTCGTTCTTCCTCTCATGACGGTATCTTATTTCCAAACATTTTTAGGTGAGGATCGATACCTGGAACCAGTCGTGGAGGAGGATCTTTTCCATATCAATCCGCTTGGCTGGATCACTTTCCATGCATGAATAGATCAGATCCCTGCATTCTGTGAAGAGGGGAGAGATGTCCGGTTATTATTGTAAGTGTTATACTTTGTGTAACTGATCACATTATTTTAAGCAGTAATAAAAGTTCCTGTATGACCCGTCCACATGCTCTCACCTTTGGAAATGTCTTCTGTGTAGGAGGGCTCACCAAACATCTGAGGGATGTACTCGCCAGGATACTTCCCAGACAGCATCTTATACATCAGTACGCCTAAAGAATACACTGTTGCAGGCTTGCCATGATACTTTCCATGCCTGACCCACTCAGGGGGAGCATAAACTCTTGTGCCTGGAAGAAAGAACAAGATTTGGTCCATTGCAATGAATTTGTATTTCCATAGCTTTTTGTCGATTTATTCACCATAGATTTGTGGAATAATACGTACCACTGAATCTGGAATAAGAAGACTTCTTCAAGCGTTTGCTACAACCGAAGTCTATTAATTTGACCTGCAAGGTGTTTGGGTTGATGAGCAGGTTTTCCAGCTTGATGTCGCTGTGGTGGACGCCCCTCTCACTGCATATTCTTGCAGCAGTGACAACCTGACGCATCACAGCTCGTGCCGTCGATTCCCTGAGTATGTCACCATTTTGCAGTAAAAACAGCCTCATATCTACACATGGCGTGGGCCGCTCTAAGACCAGTAGATATTCCTCTGGTGTCTCGTACCAGTCCAGCAGCTTTATTATTTGAGGAACACTGGGATTTTTGTTCACAAGAGCCATCATAGCGACCTCACTTGGAAGGGATTTGCCGAATAGACCCTACAGGAGAGATAATAGTTATACAAAAGTGAGATAATTAGGGGACATGGTTTAATTTAAATGAATTACTACAGAATTATGTCCTGCATTTGGGTAAGTATAGGTTTGAAGAGTTAAGTAATTGAAATACTGGAAATAGTTACTAAAGTTTCGGTCACTTTTACTGTCGACCGGCAAAAATTTTCAGGGCAAAATTGTGTCATTTTTATGGGAATTTTTGCGTGAGGGTAAAGTCACGCGAATGAACTGTGCTGACTAACAGAAAGCTGCTTGGTACGGAAGTTCATACGCCATTGACAATGGTCCTTTTGTGACTGCAAAATTTGGTTAAAATGTCCTATTATTAATGTGACTGTGTACTCTGAGAGTAATAAAACCAAGAGAGGAATTGCCTACTTACAATACGGACATTTTCCATGGCTTCTGTCTTCAGCACATGTTTGAGTGCCACCTGTTCTCCAAGGGAAAGAAAAAAGAAGATTTTTTTTGTAAGAATGTTTTACAATGAATTAACTATATGTGCAGAGGTCACATGATTCCAGTAATTAACCTTGATGTAACTTTTAATGAATTTAAATTCCAACTTCCAAGAGTGCAAAAAAACTACCTTTCGTGAATCAGACAAACGGATCCCGTCGTAGACGCATCCATATGATCCTCTACCCAGCATTTTCATAGTTTCATAGTCCTGCGAGACTTCCCCTGTTAAAAAAAAGAGGGACATACAAAATTTACAGTATAAACATTCAGATTAAAAATAGCTGTAGAATGGACACATTATTGTGGTGCCTCACACAACCAAAATCCATCCTCAGTTCACATTTTCATTTGGATAATAAAGACAATGTCCAGAAAAACATGTTAAAATGTAGGTACTTTTTGCACATTTTATGAGTCATGTTGGGGCTTGTTATATAAACTGACCTGTCTTTCCCTTTGAACTTATATGGATCATTTCATCCTCATTCTTCCAAGAAATGTCATCCGATGTCGAAGCGGAGTTGTTGCTCTCCTCAGTCATAGATGGCACAGGCAGAGAAGGATTGCTGTTGTGTGAGCTGATGTCCCTTTGCTCTTGCCTGGTAATGTCTTTATCATCATCCGGCACACTGGTGGGAGAAGACACACTGGTGGGAGAAGACACACTGGTGGGAGAAGACACACTGGTGGGAGAAGACACACTGGTGGGAGAAGACACACAGCTGTGCTTGCTGTACACTGAGTTGTGTTCAGCTTCCCCATCAGAGCATCTCTCAGGCTGTTGGCTGCTCTGACTCTGTTGGGCTTTGGTGGAAGTTTTCTTGAATTTCCGAGACAAAACCCATCTAAGGAACTTCCCTTTCTGCTTCTTCTCTACTTTCTCTGGGACAGGCCTTGGTGACACAGATGCAGCAGCATCTTCCTTTACAATGTAACTGTGAGATTTGCACTGACCCATTGCTCCAGATGTCTCTCTGATGTTCTGTCACTAACTTATCACAAGTTCACTGAACGTAAATTGCACAGATCGAAATAGAAATACTAAAAATCATGAGATATAACACAGATCGATAGATATAAAACAATTAGAGCAATTTTTCACCACAGATGTAACAGAAATACTAGTCAGATCGCTTGTAGAAATCAACTGAACTGCTTGAAAACCAGAGAAGAGTTCTATGGGCGACTCTCCTGTGACGTCACGAGTAGTGACGCGCGTCGGCCGGTTGCCAAGGGATTTTTTCGAATGTTTTTTTTCGAATGAAACTTGCAAAAATAACTGCTATTGTTTTGACAGAAAATGTATATCTTTATAAACTTAAATGTAAGGGATAATCCACGGCTTGCTGTGCAATAATTTCCCCGCCAAAATTAATCAAATGTGCCCATCTCAAACAAATATCAGTGATAATATTGTGGTCAATAAAACAAAATCAATTTGATTATAATTAACATGATAACGTACGTTCAAAACTAAAGTAGCCTAAATTCACCTTTATTTTTATGTATCTGTCAGTCTGAGACTTCGTTGCCATAACGCCATATGTCACTTGCGTGTGTCTTGCTTCGGACTTGACTGACGGGTCTAAATAGTCTAACGGCAGGCTTAACCGTAGCTAAATGTATGCGTTTTAAAACGAAAATGCACTACTAGTGTAAACGTAGATGTTCTACAGTCTGCTCGGGAACCGATGCTCTCGATACAAATATGGTTCTTTCATTGAGTAGTCGACGGCAGGAAGAAATCAAACCAAACAATTTCTAAACTTTTTTTTTCAATGATCAAAGGTAGTGTGTCGATTCAATTAAAAATACACATATCACATATTTTAAAATATATCATACCGTAATTCATTGTTCATCATGTTTGTTCGACTTTCAGGAGATCTCTCCTGCCAGGCTGTTGTCGAAAATAAGATATTGTTCTTAAGTGACTTGCCTGGATACATAAAGGTTAATTAATTAATTGCAATTTATATGCTACAGTTTTTTGAGTCCAGGAACACATAAAGACTAAAAACTGAGCTAAAAACAGAGCGCTCTGTCAAAGCACGTTAAGACGCTGCTCCGCCAATCTCCAGCAGGGGGCGCTCAGTATTAGCGGCGATAGAAAACACCAGTCCGCATGGAGTGAGTGAGTGAGTGTAGCAAACAGACTCATGCATGCTTTCCTCACGTTTGATGTGTGCGTATAGTACCAACTTGATTTATGTACTTCAGCTCATGTTAACTGTTTGATGAAGTCAATTTATTATGTTGGTTGATATTCCTTGTTTAAGGAAGCTTTACATAGAAGTAGTGATTGATTTGTGTTCATGTATTCAAACGATGTTGCTTATTGTTCATGAAAGTGTTTCTGCTACATCTCATTGTGTGCATCTGTTTAGTTAGCCTATTGAATTGTGTTTCTGTTATGTTATATATTGATTTATATTATTATATGCGTTGCTTTAGACCACACACCCATGAAAACACATGTAGGCCTACTCATTTGTGCTTATGTGCTGAACCTTTATTGAAGCTGTGTGGAATTAATGAGGAGAAAATAAAGAATCAAAGAACTTTCATGCTGCACTGTAAACAATTATGCACTGTTAACTTAGTTAAAATAAGTTCATATACTTAGGCTAATTGTTTGTGCTCTGTTTACATTACTAATTTAGCCAACTCCAAATGTTTTATTTGAATCCAATTTGTGTGTGAATAAAATCTGTTAAATAAACTTATTTCAAACTAACCGCTGTACCTGAAAATATAAAACGATCTGTAATCATTACTTCTGTAATCCAAAAGGATGGGAAAATTGATAACACAATAGATGCACTACTTATTTGGGACACAAGCTGCAAGATTGTCACACTATCTCACAAACATAAAAACAAACATTTAACTTTAATATAAAGAACATTTTTCCTTGCCCCCTCCATCTATCCTTTCAATCCCATCTCTCCATGTATCCTAACTATCCACCCTTCTATACTGTCCTGTCTCGTCTTCTCACACGAAAGAACAAAACACTTGCTTCCTGTACTTATTCACCAGGATAAACTCCTGGCAAATGTTTTCCTTTCTGACTTTATCCAGTATTTCTTTGTGAATGTGACAGACTGATACACTGTTAACATTGTGCTTCTCAGCCAGGTCTTCAACCTCCTCGGAGCACCGAAGCTCCTCTCCTCTTCAGCAGAGGCAGGAACAACCACAAGAAGTCGTACAAGTGCTTCTACTTGGTTGAAAAGGCCACGAAGTTCAGGCAACTGATTCCTCAGAATAGTTGCGGCCTCTGAACTGGTTGGGTATGTGTTTTGGAGCTTAAACATGTTCAGCTGCACCTTCAGTGACCTTTGGTTTAAATTCAGGATACTGGTCCACCACAGCAGTGTTTTCAGACCAACCTGATCAAACCTCTCCTTCAGTATCCAGCACCTTGAAGCTGATGACGGTCCAGTGCTAATGTAAGTGCTTTTAAGTAGTGTTACACAGTTATAACGTTAGTCTATCTGTGTGGTAAAAAAAAAAAAATGTTGTCAGTTCTGTGATCGTGCTTTTGAATCGTTGTCAGAATTTTGCTAGCACAAGAAAATCCATGTTCCTAATGTTGTTTTTAAATGTAGGCTATGTAAGAAAAAATGATGTGGACGTCGAAGATCTCAAAAATGAAGTTTATTACAGCAAAGTAGTAACAAAGTACAGGCAGCACTTCGGATTCAGCGGAGTCATACAGAATGAATCTCATCCTCTCAGCTCAAACATTTATCCTCTATTCCGTTTGTCTTCCCCCTCTACATGTAAATGAAGCTCTGTTTTTAAGTGTAATTTAAGAATAACAGATTCGTCTTCCCTCTCAACATGAGGCTGAAACTCTGTCTTAAATGTAAATTGAGGATCTTTCCTCTGTGCCCACATCTTTGATGTTCTGTGAAATCAGAACAGCAAAAGGTTAAGGTGATAAGATCTAGCTGTAGTGGTCACATCTTTGATCTTCTGTTAAAATAGAACAGGTTAAATGTTAAGGTGACAAGCTATTTGAAGTCCCTGTAATCAAGATGGTTATTGGTTGCCCTCTGTGATACTATTTACATATTACTGAGATTGGATGTAATTGTCTCTATATGATAATTAAGCTCTTTTAAGTGAAGGAACATTTTGATATATATATATATATTGGAGTGGAAGTTGTTGGGAACAGACCATAATTTCTTATAGACCCCCCTTTGATGCTCTTGGCCCAAAGTAGCATCACAACCACTCTCTTTCCGTAGATAACACCTCCCGAACCTGGTGGGCAGGTGCCCCAGTGGCGGCGTAGCCCTGTCTTAGGTTGTTCCCATCTATGGCCATCAGAGAATCTTACCCGTCTTCGGGATCTACGCCTCCTGCACACTGAGTTATGGCTCTACTTCACTTGAGCAAAGTTATCATAGTTTGTGATAATGAAATGTATTTTTTTTTTATTAATTTTTTTTTATACGAGGTAACCAAGAACCATCATATCCACTTGGAACATTCAATATTGATCATGGAATTATCTATAATCTTACGTTTCAGCATGGAACACATACAGCATAACATAATGCACTGACCGATAATAAGAAAGATACATACACATACAGCCGTTTTAAAGGTTACATTCCAAATTAAACTAGAATAGGCCATATCTCCATCATGCATTTGTTTTGCAAAAATCTTGTCTTTCTTCAAGGCCTTGTTGGGCTCTCACAGTGGTGTTCACATCAGTGATGTTAGCATATTGATTAGTTTTGATAACTCAAATAATCAACAATCAATAGACAATATAGTGTGTGTGTGTGTGTGTGTGTGTGTGTGTGTGTGTGTGTGTGTGTGTGTGTGTGTGTGTGTGTGTCATTTTGTGTCCATTTTCTCAGTGTGGACATCCTTTATCCACTTGTTTTCCCTCTATGTTGAAAAACTGCTGTCCATAGTCTCTGAAATGGTTTGTTTCTGAAATCTCCTCTTGTTTCACTTCTCATTGTCCATTTTTTTTTTTTCACTTGGAGCGCAAGTCCTTCTAGAAGAAGCAGTCACTGGTGTTGTTCAAGTCTGTGCCTCTTCATCAGTTCCTTCCATCCCATGGTGGGTCTCAGGGTTTCTAGGTCTTTTAGGCCTGGAGTTCTGGATCTTGCAGGTCTGGAAATCTCTATTCTTTTCTTTTTCTTGAGAAAATCCCCCTGGCTCCACTTCCTTCTCGTCCTTCAAACGACCAGATCACCTTTCTCCAGGAGGTTACAAATTTCAGGCAAACATCTCGATGCTTATATCTGAAACTATAATCAAAAGAAGAGGTTGCCCCCCCTTTCCCCCACAAGCATCTTTTCACATTCAAACATCAAAGTCACAGAAGTTTCATCTCAAAACATGTTAAAAATTATTTCTAAACATAATGTATTTAAAACATTTATTATACATTACAACTACATATCAATGCTAATAAAACATGTTTCATAAATCATAAAGAATCACCCCCCTTTTGATAGTAAACCTTTTTCTACAATGTGTTACTATCATAAAACTAATTCTAATTTGCATCAGCATTTGCTTGTGACTGAGCTACAGTCATGTTGCTGGTGCAGTGATATGTTTGACAAGGTGTGAATGACTTCTTTATTTCCTTCCAACAGTGCCAACTGGGTTTCTAAATTGCCTATTTTCTTAAGCAAACCACTATAGCCCATCTTTCTTTTGTGTGAAAAGTGACACTGTCTTGCCTTGTGTCCCATCTTTCCACAAGCAAAACAAACAACTTCCTGATCTTCCTTTCTTTTCTCCAAACAGTGCCTTGCAATGTGACCATCCTTTCCACATGCATGACAGACAAAGCTTTGAAGAGGTCTCTCACTGTCTTGACAATGTCTAGCAATGTGACCAGCTTTTCCACATGCATAGCAAAGAATAACACCTTCTGAATTTATTCTTGCAAATCTCCTTGGTCTATGATGGAAACCATTAGACAATGTAGAACATTCTCTCTCGCCAAAGGCAGCAACTGGATGTCTAGATTTGGCAGCTTTCATTTGACTATTTGCATTAGCATTATTGTTGTAAAACTGTGTCATTTTAGCAATAATGTCATTATATTCAGAGAGTGGTGTAACTAGCATTGTCACAGCAGACCGGGTGAGTGGGTCACATTTGTTAATCAAGGCAGACTTGAAAGTGACATCATTCTTAGTAATATCAGGATTGCCACTGAAAGTCTTAAATGTCTCCAATAATCGTTCTGAAAATGCTGCTGGGTGTTCCCCTTTTCTCATTTGCATCTCAGATATCCTATCCCAATTAACTGACATCACACCTAGGACATCCAGCAGTGCCTGTTTCCTCTCTGACTTAGTAGCAGTTCTGTTCTTCACTTTCTGAGTTAATGCTCCAGACAAAGTGTCAGGCAAACACATTCTTAGCAAAACGCACGCATCACCATCTGTTAAATTGTAAACTTCAGCATATTCCTCCAAGTTTTTTAGAAAATCTAATGGATCTTGTTTGGCAGGAACAAATTTCCCAATATTCTTGATCACAGCATCTAGTTCAGTTGGATTAAATCCTCGGACTATGGTAGAAGTCATTGGTTCTTCCCTTCCTTCTCTAGCAGGCGTAGTCGTAGTAGCATGGACTGGTGCCATCGGAAATCTAACTCTACAGTCAGAGTATTGGCTACTGAATGACTGATAATCTTTTTCCCAACCCTCAGCACTGTCTTCCTGCAAATCTGGCATTTCTGGAACTGGGTTACACAACGTGACACCTAACAATGTCTTACCAGGGTTTTTCTCAGTTGTGCCATTCTTTATCATAAACTGACAAGTCGCCTTCGCTTCCTCCAAATTTTTAGACAATGTTTCCACAGATGATTTAAGCATACTATTGTTAGTTCTAAGAAGTGAAATCTCATTCTGCATCTTGATCTTTTCTTCTTTCCATATCGTTTCACTTGCCAGGTAATTTTTTGTAGAAATTACCCCAACACTGAGTCGCTCATTTTCAGCCTCTAACTCATCTACTCTCCTCCTAGTTACTTTGTATGAAGCAAAAAGTGCTTGAAGCGCATTAGCAATTTTCCCATTTTTGTTCTTAGGCATTTTGAGATCATTTTCAAACTTAGAGATAGCCCACTTGTACGGTTTATCAACAATATTCTCTATTCCGTCAAACATTCCCTGAGAACCGTGTTTAGCGATGTATTTAACAATAATTTCTTCCATTTTCAAAAGTCTTATCAAGCTTTAAAATATCTCGTGATCTAATAGTTATTCACAAAGTCTGATTTAAATGACTACACGTTATCTAGTTCCTTTAAGATATCTGTTAGTCTAATTATTCACAGCTCCAGTACTTCGGACACAAATGATCAAAATAGCCACACTACCTGAGGCTTCTAAACTTAACCACAGCCACAATCCATTGGTCCTTAAATTTCGTTACGCAAAACAGTTAAGAAATGCAACACTGTCACAGTACGTCGGACAAATCCACACTATGTCTGGTTTTATGTTATATTCTTAAAACAACTTGGCCACAGTACGTCAGGCTTAAACAATATAAAAAAAATTAACACTGTCACAGTACGTCGGACACAACCACACTACGTCGGGTTTTTATGTTATTTTCTTAAAACAGTTTGCTTATCAGTACTTCGGGTTCAAACTATATGCCACAGTACGTCGGGCAAAGCCACACTGCTTCGGGTTCTTTGTTTTAAACTTCACAAAGTTACGGCACATCAGACTCACTAGTCTAGCCTATGCTATAACACACAATAGTTGTGAAATAATTCTGTGACCACACTGCGTCGGGTCTATTCAATTACTTTAGAATTTCCTCAGAATTATTAAAACTTCACAATCGGTTTCAAGTACATTAGAAACATACACATTTGTTTCAGTTACTTTAGAAACAACCAATCTGAAATAACTCTGTCACCACACTACTTCGGGTTTATTCAATTACTTTAGAATCTTAACAGAATTATAAGAGACCAACACCAAATTTCAGTTACTTTAGAAACTTTACACTTAAGCACTTTGTTTCAATTACTTTAGAAACAACAATTCCAATACAAGTCTGTCACCACACTGCTTCGGGCTTATTCAGTTACGTTAGAATCTTTAACAAAAATTTACGGAATAGGCTTAAAACTCCTCCTGCTAATACTGAATAAACCAAATTCGATCTCTTCTGTCCTTAATTTTTCTTTTCTAGATTTTTTTTTAAACCGAGGAATTCCTTGACAAAAACAGCATAAATGAAAGAAAACAGCTTTTTCTTACCTTTTCCCTTTTTTGTTGGAAATCCGTCGATTCCTGGGTCTGGCTCGCCAATGTAAGAAAAAATGATGTGGACGTCGAAGATCTCAAAAATTAAGTTTATTACAGCAAAGTAGTAACAAAGTACAGGCAGCACTTCGGATTCAGCGGAGTCATACAGAATGAATCTCATCCTCTCAGCTCAAACATTTATCCTCTATTCCGTTTGTCTTCCCCCTCTACATGTAAATGAAGCTCTGTTTTTAAGTGTAATTTAAGAATAACAGATTCGTCTTCCCTCTCAACATGAGGCTGAAACTCTGTCTTAAATGTAAATTGAGGATCTTTCCTCTGTGCCCACATCTTTGATGTTCTGTGAAATCAGAACAGCAAAAGGTTAAGGTGATAAGATCTATCTGTAGTGGTCACATCTTTGATCTTCTGTTAAAATAGAACAGGTTAAATGTTAAGGTGACAAGCTATTTGAAGTCCCTGTAATCAAGATGGTTATTGGTTGCCCTCTGTGATACTATTTACATATTACTGAGATTGGATGTAATTGTCTCTATATGATAATTAAGCTCTTTTAAGTGAAGGAACATTTTGATATATATATATATATTGGAGTGGAAGTTGTTGGGAACAGACCATAATTTCTTATAGCTAGTATTCCTGATTGCCATGCCATGGTCCTACAACTACTCCCACCATTCAAAGAGAAGTTAGACGGTGTTATCCTTAAATCAGATAAGTAGAGATTATTCAACAAATCTCATTAATCTGTAATGTTTTATGTTTTGGTTCTGTTGATCATGGTTGTGCTGTCCTTTTTAAAAATTGTTTCAGGAATTTGCAACGCTGATGTCCTGCAATCTACATTTACCAGTGGAGTCCACACTTTATATTGCTTGGTATGTAAACATTGGGTAGTTTTAACCTAAAATGAAAAGCCATCATTTACTCACCCCACTGCAAAATATGTTTTTCTTAATTAGTGTTTTTTTCTTGTTTCCAGTCCAGAAATCTAAAATTCTTACATGAAGAAGCATTTAATAGACAAGTAAAAATTGGCTTGTTTTCTGAAAGAATAAGTCAAAATTAAGTGAGTTTATGCTTAAAACAAGCAAAATAATATGCCAGTGCGTTTTAACGTTCTAACCCTAATCAATTTTAATGTTTAGGTGAAAAATGTTATTCATACAACTATGAATAGACAACTACATCGAACCACAGTGAAACCCACAATAGTTATTTTAATTATTAATATTATTATTTTTTATTACAGGTCAATCTCTAAGCGACCAGTGCTGGACATTACGTTTGGAAGGTCAAGGTGTGTGTGAAAGGATCACAGCCTAACTTCATCACTGGCCTGGCAGCGCTGTTTGCCTCCTCCTATGAGTTCAGCTTGCAGTACCAGGAAGAGGCAGTACCAGGAAGAGGCAGCACCAGGAAGAGGCAGCACCAGGAAGAGGCAGTACCAGGAAGAGGCAGTACCAGGAAGAGGCAGCACCAGGAAGAGGCAGCACCAGGAAGAGGCAGCACCAGGAAGAGGCAGTACCAGGAAGAGGCAGCACCAGGAAGAGGCAGCACCAGGAAGAGGCAGTACCAGGAAGAGGCAGCACCAGGAAGAGGCAGCACCAGGAAGAGGCAGCACCAGGAAGAGGCAGCACCAGGAAGAGGCAGTACCAGGAAGAGGCAGCACCAGGAAGAGGCAGCACCAGGAAGAGGCAGCACCAGGAAGAGGCAGTACCAGGAAGAGGCAGCACCAGGAAGAGGCAGCACCAGGAAGAGGCAGGAAGAGGCAGCACCAGGAAGAGGCAGTACCAGGAAGAGGCAGCACCAGGAAGAGGCAGCACCAGGAAGAGGCAGTACCAGGAAGAGGCAGCACCAGGAAGAGGCAGCACCAGGAAGAGGCAGTACCAGGAAGAGGCAGCACCAGGAAGAGGCAGTACCAGGAAGAGGCAGGTCATGTGTGATGACCCAGGAGCTAGCCAATAGTGAGCCTACGCTCTGATGTAGAGCCCATAAGCGCTGCACTGTTTTACACTACGTCAACAGTGTAGGAGAATGACATGGAAAAGAAGAGATTATTCAACAATGTTGTTATTTTGGGGTTATTTTGCGCACAAAAAGTAATCTCGTCACTTCATAATATTAAGGTTGAACCAACGTAGTTATATGTACTATTTACTGATGTTTTTACCACCTTTCTGGGCTTTGACAGTTGCAATGACATTGATGTCAATGGAGGGACAGAAACCTCTCAGATTTCATTAAAAATATCTTAATTTGTGTCCCGAAGATGAACGAAAGTCTTGAGGGTGAGTAATAATGACAGAATTTTCATTTTTGTGTGCAAACATGCATTTTAGTCTGGTGGTAAATGTCATGTTTAACATTATTGTGTAGTCATGTATGCAATTCACATTGCGAGGCTTGCAATTAAGGTTAAATTATTTCTGTCACAAAGGTTTGGGCTGGATTCTGGCAATGTGTGCTCTATATAAACTGAGTCTATGACTGCCTTTCCACTGATACTCTGATGGACCTGATGAGGGGATGATATTGTTAATGAGCTGGGTGATGAGTAGACAAAAGTTGTAGAATAAAACTTTAAATCTGGCAACCCCACTTCCAAAAGTTTAGTTAGTTGACAGTGCGCTTGTAAACGGACACATTGAGTTGATGTATTTTAACCAGGGCAGAAGAAATATCAGTTATTGATCACAACATCAGTAGTGTTTTATCCATTAGTGTTTATAGTGGATAATTAGTTTTATCCAAACAAATTAGTCGTTAAAACCGATATCTGGTTTTTATTTACACATCTTTTGTGCTGTTTCTCTCTGTCAAAATATATAAACTCAGTCCATAATATTTCATTGTTTTTTTTCTCTTTCTTTTCTGCCTTTTAGACGCTTTCTTGACATCAATCCTGAACGTGGATCAAAAACAAAGAAAGGACAATTAACTTCAAAGAAAACTGGCCAAGTTGTGCAAAAACAAGAACACCACTGTAAGCCTACAGGTTTCCTCACTTCTGCGAAAACTTGCAGACTTTGAATGGGATTTCGTTTGCACTTTTATGGACTTCAAAACAGAAACAGCACTTCACTGCCATTATAAAGCTTGGAAGAGCCAGGACATTTATTAAAATAACTCAGATTGTATTCGTCTGAAAGAAGAATGTCATATAGACCTAGGATGACTTGAGGGTGAGTAAATCATGTGCTAATTAAAATTTTTTGGGTGAACTATCCCTTTAATTAAGCGCTTAGTGTTACCTGTTTGTTGTTAAAGTGTTAAAATTGCATTTTATGTTTTAAAAAATTCAGCCAACATGTTCACAGAAGGCAATTTTCTGATCTTTGCTTTTAACCAAAATAAATGTTTTAAAACCCAGAAAATGTTGTTTTCTTTTTCCTAGTGTGACTACTCTTATGAAACCTTAACGTATAATATTTTAATTATGTAATTATAAAAGCAGCATTCCCTGTAAAATACAATTTATTGCTGTAGACAAGTTTAATATTGTAAAAGTATGTGGTATATACTGTATTTGGTAATTACAGTGGAGTACTGTAAATGCTTTTTACTGTACTAGTGCTGTAAAAATACAGTATGTGAGGAAACTACACACTAGAAGCCTATTAGGCCATGGCATTGTTTCTTTTGTTGCTAAAAAAAAAAAGACATGTTCAATAAAAATATAATTGGATCAGTGTAATGTTGCAGTTGTATGTGTGTATTTTACATGGCTCTATTGATTGAAAGATATTTTGAGTTTCAGGAACTAAAAGTTAAGTTGGGCCCATTAGAATATATAATTTAGTTGAATTGGTAATGGAGTAATGCTTACTTAACAAGCTGAGTTAAATAAATGGGTGGGGAATGATTGTTTAAACTAAGTATCTTCAGTTATTGTAACTCGGTTATAAGTACATTCAACTTAAATGTTCTATTCCATTCCATTATGGGCTTAAGTACATTGAACGTAGTCCACTTGTCTTATTCAACTAATGCTTCATTACTTAAAAAATTGAAGGCAACGAGTTACCTTGGTTTTTTTAAGTAGATTCTACTTATCCGGGTTAACAGTGTATAGAACCTTGTGTGTAAGCAAGTAAGGTGAGAAATAATGTGGTATAGTTAAAATCTATATGGCTTGAGCTTTATTGTCCCTTGCATAATTTGAATGGTTTATTTCTTCTATTTTTGAGTTCCAAAGAGTTGCTGCTAAAAATGTACAGCAGGAGATTTTTGTCTCTGGACATCCATAATTCGTGTTTCATGGAAATCTTCAAATCCATAAAGGGATAGCCTGGCCAAAGACAAAGTTTTCTTGCAACAGGTTAATAAATACATGGAAATGCATTTAAAATACAAATACAAAATACTGTGTGAACATTTTTATTTAAATACAAATACAGTATTTTATATTTTGAAAATACACAGAATACATGTGAAATTGGCCATCCAGTGCAGGTATAGGTCACAGTGAATGAAGAAACTACATAGGCCTACTGACTTTTCATTCCTAACCACATCTCTGCCCTTTCTTTCTTTCCATTTTTTTCATTGATCACATCCATCCATCATCCCAGAAAATTGTCAATACTGATGGCCATTCGGGTGAAATACTTGATAGCTGTTAACATAAACTGCCAACATAAAGTTGGCTAAATCTCAAAAACCCGTCAAGAACACCAGGGGCCCGTTCTTCGTACGTTGCTTAAAACATCCGAGATCATCGTGCTAATCATGATCCGGATAAGTGGGTTCTTCGAACACACCTGTTGTTTATGATTAGTATCGCTGGATTGAGTTATCTCAGAGCCCGTCTACGGAGAGCCTTGGCACTTCCTATTAGCCCCATTGTATCGATCTTGGTTGCAGTTCCATTACAATTTCACTGGAGGTGATCGCGGGTGAGTGCAGACTGAATGGGAGTCTATGGGGCTAGACGGCTAAATGTGTCTCTTTCACCCGATTGCCGTTGAGAAATCTCAGATTTTATTGTAGGTTTTGCAAGTTCAACATGGGTTATAGGTCGAAAATTGAATGAACGAGTACTTATGTCCTTTCGATTTCTTACAGGTTGAGTTGTTGTTGCCCATAACACGCTAGCATTCTGCTAATGAACGATGCCGCTTGATGGCATCGTGGCATCCGAAGCGGGACCAGAAACAAACAAAACAAAAACTCTTCTAGCACGTGTGTTTACCTGTGTCAGCTGTGTTGTGTGTTTACCTGTGTCAGCTGTATTGTGTAGTTACCTGTGTCAGCTGTGTTGTGTGTTTACCTGTGTCAGCTGTGTTGTGTGTTTACCCGTGTCAGCTGTGTTGTGTGTTTACCTGTGTCAGCTGTGTTGTGTTTCCCTGTGTCAGCTGTGTTGTGTGGTTACCTGTGTCAGCTGTGTTGTGTGGTTACCCGTGTCAGCTGTGTTGTGTGGTTACCCGTGTCAGCTGTGTTGTGTGGTTACCCGTGTCAGCTGTGTTGTGTGTTTACCTGTGTCAGCTGTGTTGTGTGTTTACCTGTGTCAGCTGTGTTGTGTAGTTACCTATGTCAGCTGTGTTGTGTATTTACCTGTGTCAGCTGTGTTGTGTGTTTACCTGTGTCAGCTGTGTTGTGTGTTTACCTGTGTCAGCTGTGTTGTGTAGTTACCTATGTCAGCTGTGTTGTGTGTTTACCTGTGTCAGCTGTGTTGTGTGTTTACCTGTGTCAGCTGTGTTGTGTATTTACCTGTGTCAGCTGTGTTGTGTAGTTACCCGTGTCAGCTGTGTTGTGTGTTTACCTGTGTCAGCTGTGTTGTCGATGCCTCGAGAGAAAAGAAAGTGCAGAGCGCGAAAGCACCAAAGTGACTGAAGGATTGCTGTAAAGCACTATCACTGTGTATGACGTCATTGACATTTTAAAAGACTTTTTAAAGCAAATAAGTGACTGTAAAAAATCTAACACCCAGCAATGTGTAATTTCTTTGCATCTCCTTTCAGATACAACATTCAAATTACTAGACAAAAAATTATATCCTGAGAAAAGTGGAATTTGATTGGTATAGCGCCATAGACCTCCATTCATTCTGCACTCGTCCTGTGAGCGCCCCCGCATGGACAGAGACGTGTTACTGCAGCCAGTCCAGAAACCGGAAGTAACCAGAGAGTGCCAATTCTCTTCCTATTAGACATTCTCTGGTTATCTGAGATAATTGCGCGTTCTTGTGTTGGTTTAAAAGGGGATATGTATCAATAGTAGAAACAATGATCAGCAACGCTGCTATTGGCTGTTCAGCATGGCCAAAGAATGTGCCCAGTTTTTCTCCCAAGCAGAACAAGAGCTTTTAATGGAAGGTGGGACGGCCCGAGTGGTGGCCGCACAAGAGCGGTAATGTGGTTGTAACCACACACACACACACACACACACACACACACACACACACACACACACACACACACACACACACACGAATAATCTTTATTTAAACTTATTTTGTTATTCACATTCATTTCAGTATAATAATGGATCATAACCACACCAAACAAACAATATTAATCGCTTCTTTATTGGGTTTTCATGTTTACATTTACAGCACATTTTTATATACATAGTTACTGTGAGCACTTAACCTTATATAAAAAAAAAAAAAAATTCCTTTCCCTTTGAAACATCACTTATCAGGCTTATGCTACTCTGAATAATACCTGAACTTCGTATTTTGAGCACTTCCTGCGTTGTTGTTGCTTTTGCCTCTTTATGATGACTCGCTGAATTTAGTCCTAATTTGTAAGTCGCTTTGGATAAAGGCGTCTGCTAAATGACTAAATGTAAATGTACTGATTTGAAGTGCACACAAATTAGTTACGTTGTATATGTTACTTATATTTGTTTCTACTTTGAGTTTAAGTTTACTGTCCGTGATGAACTTCAGGCATGGTCCGCTGCAGCCGCATCCTGGCGTGACAAGGATTAGAGTCCGGGCAGGAACAGAATTGAAGTATTATTGGTTACGCCCGGACCTACCATTTGCTGGGAATTGCCCGGGGGAGGAAGAAACGTTACTGTCTTCATAAGTTGATTTATTTAGTTGTATATTTACGATATTTGATTACATTTTGCCTTCCTTATCTTTATTTACTATATGATTTGTTTTATTTGTTTTTGATTTATTTAAGGTTATATGTTGAATGTAAAGTTAAATTGTTTCCCCTCTTAATTTGTAATGGGCCCATCCTTTCCTTTATAAGCTGTTGCTTTGTTCATTTGAGCAGGTCAGTTTTAGTTTGTTTTGTTGGTTTTTGTCTAACTGTTTTTGAGCTCATTTTCTGTCTGTTTGTTTTATTTTATTGTAAGAAATTTATGAGTTTGTAAAATAAAAAAAAATTCTTCCCCGGGGGCAGCTCTTCCTCAGACCCAAAGCCAGGGACCAGTAGCAGCAACACCTTCATTACTGGTAGGCTAAATGAGCTTTCAATTCTCTTAGTACACTGTCAAATGATTTGTTGCTGCATTAAATGAAGTATAATCCAAATGGCTGGTACAGTCATTTCAACCGTTTGTGAAAGTGAAAACTTCTAAACTTTTAGTTAATATAAAATATGTTGCCATGAGTTCTTGATCACATTATATTTTTTACAGTGTAGTTAATTGTAATGACAATTTTTTTTTTCCCTCTTTTGTGCAGTTTTACATAATACACCAACACTTTTACCTGTTCCCAAGCAAGTGGTGGCTGAAGCATATGCAGTAAGTTGTGTACTTTTTCTAACTTGCATAAAGGGAAGAAAGTGCAACACTTTGTAATGCCCATTTATTTCCATTGCACAGGACAGTGAAGAAACCCTCTCAGATGACTGTCCTTTGGAGGAAGAACCTGTAAGTGCATAAATAACTTTACACTCATTTGTATATACTTGTGTACCTATTCTTTCTGTCTGCAATATGAGTTGCAGGAGTCCACACCTAGAGAAAGGCTTGCAGAAGAGTCTGCACAAAAGAACTGATACAGAGGTGGACAGTGTTGTACTTTTACTTTTTACTTTTGTAGCATGAGGCATGTTTTGGCCCCTTTTTTTTTTTTTTTTACAAAATGACACAGGGTGACATCCATTCCCTATATAAACGGCATCTTCAACAAAAAATCAAGCATTTTGACCTGAAAAAACACAAATTAAGAGGAGAAATTGAACTCGACAACTTGAAAAAGAGAAAAATTGCACTAGAGATTGAGTTGCTTCAAAAGGACCTTCAGAGTAAGTGCTAATACACCATTTGACACATAGTAGTATCGCTGACTTTACATAACTATCTCTTATTGCAGGCAAAAGATGACTTGCTGGCTTTTCTTTATAAAGAATTGTTTAAATAAAACTCCAGGAACGAAGCATATTTGTCTTGTCTTTTATTACACATTCAAAAATGGTGCTCCACAATTCTGTCCCGTGCAGCTCTGCCACTAGGTTGGTCCAAGTGCACTGGCTGGAGGTCGTCATCATCATCAGGCTGCACCCCCACCACAGGGCTCCTCTCCTTTCTCATAGTGGCAATGTTATGCAATATGGCACATGGAACAATTATGTCACAGTCAGGTGATACCCTCAGACTTTTCAGACACTGTGAAATCTTTCCTTTAGTTGCCCAAAGGTCATTTCAATGCGTGCCCTTGTCCTGGCTAGAGCTGCATTGTAACGGGTTTGTAGTCCAGGGTTTGGGTCAGGGAAGGCCGTCATAAAATACTGCCTGCAGGCATAGCCCCTGTCTCCAAGCAGGATCCCGTCAAAATCCCCTGTATAATGGAAAAATGCAGTTTTGTTAGGCTCAGCATAAGTGTGTGTAATACTGTGAGCTTGACATTTATATGTTCCCTTACCACGTTCAAATAATGTGCATAAATGTGACTCTCTGAAAATTCTTGAGTCATGCACTGATCCTGGCCATTTTGCTTCCACATTTGTGATATGGAACATAGTCACACACCATCTAAGAGATTTTAGTCAGTCAACTGCATACTTTTTGATTCCATTCCTTTTTTTTTTTAATGTCATATATATATTACTAATCTGGAATATTATAAATTGTAATAGTAACTTACCTGCACATTTACACTGTGAACCCCCTTTCGGTTCACAAAATCCCCTTCATTGGGGCCTGGTGGGGCCTTGATGGGGATGTGTGTGCAGTCTATGGCACCAATCACGTTAGGGAAGCCTGAAGGACACATACTGTTAGTCATACTTTTTGGCATGGTCATGATTGCATGTCATTAACAATTATAAATGTACCTGCAATAGCAAAAAAATTATCTGCTTTACAACCTGGGGTCTTAAGTGGCTTGGAAATACCACAAAAAACCCTAAAAACTGCTTGAGTGCCAGGTAAACTTTGCGAACGGCACGACAGACAGCACTTTTCACTAAGTTCTCTGCATCTCCAATAGAGTAAAGGAAAGTGCCACTCGCAAAGAATCTCAGGGCAATGCACACAGTCTGTGCAGTTGTCAAAGCCCGACTCCTCCGTGTTTTACATTTACGCATTAGGCAGACGCTTTTATCCAAAGCGACTTACGGTGCACTTATTACAGGGACAATCCCCTGGAGCAACGTGGAGTAAAGTGTCTTGCTCACGAACCTGTGTCGCCTGTCGCGGTGTGAGAAGGCAGAATCACGACACATCCCTTCCAACTCCCAGAGTTATCCTTCCCGTCCAGATCCAATGCTACCACATCTTTACATTACTATTGGGCAGTTCCAGCGTAATGGACGTGACATTTGCAGTCAAAACTTGAAATATAAATTATCAGAAAATGTGTTTAATACTAATATATTGAAACATCTTAATTAAGGGAGTATGGATGTATAAACAGGAGTTCAGACGTTAGAAAAATATCAGTATACACATGCGTTTTATATTTAAAATGATGTGCAGTTGGCTGCAACAACAGCCGAAAGAGGAACCCCGAACTGGTATTTTATTCTATACCAAAAGAAAAGGATAGAAGAGAGAATCATTTATTTAAAAGACTTTAAAAGATATTGTCTTCGTCACATGCGCTTTAGATGTTATTTTGTGTAAGTAACGTTAGCTCTACAGACGATGCATAATCTCAGCCTTAAAAAGCATATTAAAGGACTAGTTCTTCCAAAAATGATTCATTCTGCCATCATTTACTCACCTTCATGTGCAAATCCTCAAGTTGACTTTCCATGGAAGACAAAGGGACATTTTTGAATATGTAGCCTAATGGAGACTCTTCTTGTCGATGTAATGAAAGTGAATGAGTAACGTTAGCCTACTGGGGGCTGTCACGCAAAAAATATTAATAATAAAAGACAAAAAAACATCACAAAAGTATCATAAAAGTGATCTAATACGACTCGTCCGTTATATAAATATCGTTATTTATTCATATGATAGCTTTATGTGACGAACAAACTGCAATTTAAGTCGTTATATTATAATCACTGATGAGCTTTACCTCTTGATAGCTTTTAATCGCAGCCGAATCGTGAGTGGATCATTGAAAAAGATTTGACTCGAAAGATTAATTCATTTCGATATAATCAGATGGTACCGTATTTGCTTTCGATTGAATTTTTTTCGTTGGTGGACAGACTTTATATAGATAGTTATATTTCTCATGTCTGTGAGGCTTGTCTATACACTGTTTTTCAGTTAATTTGAGACGCGCTCCAATTCACAGAGATCATGAACACGATTCCCTGTTCAATTTTCTTTTCTTTTACAAAAGCACAACGTTTTCTTGTTGTTGTGAGTTTACACAAATAAAAGTAGTTGCCTGGCCTGTCCTGCTCTCTTGGCTGCATAGCAGGCTCATAATTAACTTATATGGCTGAGGTCCGTCATACGAGTAAACATTTACAATTTCCTCAGCGTCCGAACTGTCATTTTGATCCATTGCTTTCCTATCGTTTACTTTGACCGCACTCCCTCCTGTTACGTCACTTCCGGCGGTTTTCAGATGCGGAAGTAAAATTTTCTCACAAAAACGACTCTAGAAGCCTTAATAGCGTTTAAGTATATATTTATATTTAAATCTAGTTCCTACATTATTTTTCTATACCTTGACTCACTGGGTAGTCTAACCTGCAAGATGCCCTTTAAGAGCAAATCATTTGTGACTCTAATGAGAGCTGTCTCAGTACTATGGTACGGTCTAAATCCTGACTGAAAATCCTCGCAGATATCATTTCTTTCTAAAAAGGAACATAGTTGTGAAGATACTGCCTTTTCTAGTATCTTTGACAGAAAAGGTAGATTCGAGATCAGCCTGTAATTGACTAATTTTGTAGGATCAAGTTGTGTTTTTTTTAACAAGCGGTTTAATCATAGCCAGCTTAAAGGTTTTTGGTACGTATCCTAGAGACAAAGATTAATTAATGATAGTAAGAAGAGAATCTATGACCTCTGGAAGCATCTCTTTCATTAGCTTAGTCGGTATATAGGGTCTAACATACATGTTGTCGGTTTAGATTTAATGAGTTTAGCGAATTCTTCCTCTCCTATAGCAATAAATGAATCAAATTTTTCCTTAGGGAGACTAAAATGCACTCCCTGATGCGATACTGTAGTCGACGGTTGCATAATTATAATTTTGTCCCTGATATTATCAATCTTATAAGTGAAGAAGTACATGAAGTCATTACTGCTGTGTTACTTGGACATTTCTGGGCTTGAAGCTTTCTTTTTCGTTAGTTTAGCCACTGTTTAAAAAAAATACCTATGGTTTTGTTTATTTTCTTCTAATAGGATTGAAAAATAAGCAGATCTAGCAGCTTTTAAGGCCTCTCTGTATGCAATCGTGCTCTCTTTCCATGAAATGCGGAAAAAAACACGTTCTGTTTTCTTCCAGTTGCACTCCATTTTTCTGGCTGCTCTCTTAAGGGCTGTAGGGGTAAAATCTTTGCGCGGCAGGGGGAGCTGCCACTCGACCAGTCACGGATATATGCGCCGGCCACTCGACCAGTCACGGATATATGCGCCGGCCACTCGAACTTACACAATACGTAAGGTTTAAAAAAACAAACAAATGCAGCGCCCGTCTCGTGGCTCTATTAGCATCGCGCCGGCACTACCAGCCACACAATCTCTCACTGTTTACATCTTTCAGACACTCCTAATGATACACGAGAGCACACAGACAGTGCAATACAGAGCTTATTTACCCATTTCTCATCTTATCTTGTTTTTTATTTGCTCTTTATATCCGTATATGGGAGTGCGCGCTCGTGGTTCTATTAGCATCGCGCCGGCCACTACCAGTCACACAATCTCTCACTGTTTACATCTATCAGACACTCCTAATGATACACAAGAGCACACAGACAGTGCAATACAGATCTTATTTACCTATTTCTCATCTAAATCTTATTTTTATTCGCTCTTTTTACCCGTATGAGAGCGCGCGTTTAGTTTAATAGGCTAGGCTACTTCTATATCAGCCTCTGCTGAACCACGGATTGATTGCAAAGTTAAAAACAGTTTTACTGCTGCTGTTCAAGTAATAACGTTAACTTTACATCGCGATGCTGAGCTACAGTGAAATGATAGAAAAGACAGATGCATTATCTGTGTTAGTCAATTCGCCTCATTCGCGTGAACTGGACGCGCCCGCGCCGCGCTAAACTCCTCGCGCCGCAGGACCTCTAGACGCTTCTTTACATTGAAATTTAAATCACTCGCGCCAGACACTCAAGAGTGAGTGGGTAATCAAAAAACCTTTGCTTTAGCCTCAATTGAGTGAAACACCGTGTGTAACTTCGGCCATTCTCAGTGGTGTGACTCATGACTGGGACACTAACTCTGCTTGTCATCATAGAAACATATAATCAGATTGTGATGTTTATTCCCGCTTCAGTAATATGCTGAATAAGATGCCTTCCTTTCGAAACACGAAACACTGCCCAGGGCTGCGTTTCCCAAAAGCATCGTAAGCCTAAGTTGATCGTAAAAACGATCGTACGACTGATCTTAATATTACGGTCTGTTTCCCAAAAGCATCGTAGCTTAAGTAGCACTTGAAAATCTTCGTAGATCTACGAGTGCTCTGGAGTAATCGTACATCCCCAAGTTCATCGTAAGAAGACAAATTTATGAGGACACCTGCAGGACAACCGGCAGATTACACCTTTAACTTTATTCAAATGCAATGTGATTATAATATAAGGTTTTGATTGTAGGCTACTTTATTGTACACTTTATTACTCTTTTTTTGTTGTTGGTTAAATTAATGTATAAATTAAATAATTAAAAAGGTCAGAAAACAAAACAAAAAAATTGAAGTAATTTGATCTAATAATTTTAATCAAAATTAAATGAATGATCCCCAAGTGCATCGTAAGAAGACAGATTTATGAGGTCACCTGCAGGACAACCGGCAGATTACACTTTTATCTAGATTTAACAGATTACGCTGCAAAGTGAGTACAAATATAAGGTTTTGATTGTACTTTTTTATTGTACACTTTATTGTACTTGTTTTTTGTTTAAATGAATGTATAAATTGAATAAGAAAAAAGGGAAGAAAAAAATACACATCTAAATTAAATGAATGAACAAAAAAAAAATCATAAAAGAACGAAGTAATGTGGGAAATATGCTTCAAAGACTGGGCAAAATATGGATGAATAAAAAATAAATAATCTGTCAATGACTTGCTGACGTGCACGAAAACCAGCCATGTATTGGGCATTTCTTGCAGACCACCTTCCCTGATCTTTGAACACACGCAGTTAGTTTGCAATGTCCACCCAGATGTTTTGTTTTTCCTTATGGTGTCCTTTAAATCTGTTAAAAATAACATCTTTGTTTCGCTCTATCTCCTCTAAAATAGGCCTACATTAATTTCATCTTTTTTGAAAGGTATCTTTTCTTGTTTGTTTTTTTGTTCATACATTTTGTCAGTAGGCTATCTCCGCCTGAATGTAGACTTTAGGCTTGTCTTGATTGCTAATCCACAGATGACGATTATTAGGTTAAACCTAATAAGGCTAAACGTTCAGAATACGATTCCATATAAGGTTATATTTCAGCACTTCGCGAATGGACAGCGACTCTTAAGTAGGACGTAAAACGCGTTCTCGCGCGTTCACGTTAAGTGCATTTTTGGGAAACGCTCGTGGAATTGCTGCGAGCGTTCGTAACCTTGCACGTAGAGAGCGCTCTTAAGAGCTAAGATACATCGTTATCGGGAAACCCGGCCCAGAGTGGTACAGAGAGGCTGCGGCAGCTATATCTAAGTAGCGCATTTTTAAATAAAATTGACTTTAATCAAACCACGGATCCGTGATAAGTTTTGTGATCCGTCTCGCCACTAGTGTAGTAGCACTGATCACTTTGAGGGGGGGATAAATTTATCCCCACCGCCCGGGGATAAACATAATTAAGCAGAGGCAGGGATACATTGACCAGAAAGGGGGAAATCCCACGCATCCCCCCCCAATCGCACCCTGTTTATATATATTTATTGTGCATGTGAGGAACGTAGCCTACCAATGCAAGTGATCGCACAGAAACCATGCCACGATTTTATTGCTATAGGCTATATGTCTTCTATATGCTTCTTATTTATTAAATCAAGGGAATTGTTTGGTCAAACATTGACTAAAATTAATATACAATTACACAAAATTAATCAGACTTTAAAAAAAGACTTTATACAAAACTTAATGGAGTGGTCAAAATCATTCTTCAGAATGTCAATCTGAGTATCAGGCAGCTGCAACAGTCAGAGATCGTGTGGCTGGCACGGCACAGGTCAAAAGAGTGAATAAAAAACAAGATAAGGTGAGAAATAAGATCTGTATTGCACTGTCTGTGTGCTCTCGTGTATCAATAGGAGTGTCTGATAGATGTAAACAGTGAGAGATCGTGTGGCTGGTAGTGGCCGGTAGTGGCCGGCGCGTTTCTAATAGAGCCACGAGCGCGCGCTCCCATACGGGCAAAAAGAGCAAATAATAAAAAAGTTAAGATGAGAAATAAGTAAATAAGATCTGTATTGTACTGTCCGTGTGCTCTCGTGTATCAATAGGAGTGTCTGATAGATGTAAACAGTGAGAGATCGTGTGGCTGGTAGTGGCCGGCGCGATGCTAATAGAGCCACGAGACGCGCGCTGCATTTGTTTGTTTTTTTAAACCTTACATATTGTGTAAGTTCGAGTGGCCGGCGCATATATCCGTGACTGGTCGAGTGGCCGGCGCATATATCCGTGACTGGTCGAGTGGCCGGCGCATATATCCGTGACTGGTGCCAATCCGGTGAAAATTAACAAGGCAAAAAATGTTGTTAACAGTGTTATGGCTACATTTGTTCGTAGCTTAAATGGTGCCATGATTGAGCACCCTCACATTAGACATGACAGTCCTGGGCTATTTTTGAAAGATGGAGTTCATTTCACACCTAGGGGAAATGATATGTTTTTAAATACAATAGCTAACTGCCTTAAAGGCCACATCCAAATGCAGTGAACTGCTTACAGTGGGCAGTGTTACTGCTTTTGAATTTTGCCTTTAGGGCCATTTTGTTAGGCCTAAATATAGCCCTGACCATCATGGCTAATGTTGAGTTTTTTATGTTAATTTAGAAACACCTGTAGCCATAACACTGTTACCTCTGCTCTTCCTCATCCCTACATTACCCCCCCCCCCCCCCCTTCCCCACCACCACCATCCCATGGTCTCTGCAGCGACTCTGCTTAATCCTGACTGAAGAATTAAATAAATTCAATTCAATTCAATCTTTCACAGTTGTATGAGCAGTTTTTATGGAATGCATTGACTTTTCATTTCATTGCTTTATGAAGTAAATTTAGAATAATGTTTTGATTATTGTTTTAATGTTTATCAAAAGTGAGTTGCCACAAACACTAACAGCTGAACTGCAACTTCAGATATGGGGTATTTTAATCAGTAGTAGACTACAAGTTAAACAAAAAGTTAAGCAAAGCAAAATGGTGCAGGCAATGACAAAGAAGGTATAGAGCCATGATGGAAGCTGGAATCAGAACGCTCCACATCTGGAGGACGGATACTGCAATCAGCTCCTCTGGCACATAAACAGACAACATGAGTATGGTTACTGACACACAAAAATCAGGGGACGTCACACACCCTACATGAGAGAAAGATGACAAGGTTAAAAAATACTGGTACAATACATTCAGTATGGCCTGTCTTGGTTAAAAGCCCACTCACCACGCCAAGGTGCAGGCCATGAGTGAGAACATATAACACGGGACAAACATACGAGACACTACAAAACGACAGGTACAAGACATGGAAAAAATAGAAAACATACAACACTGGAAAAGCAATATACAATGGTGAAAACTAAGGGATAGGAACAACCTTAAATATTAACATTTTGCCCAGCTGTAATGAAAACAGCAATCAGGCCAAAAAAAAATCACATGACAATCAATATAAATAAAAATGAGATTTAAAGCTATTTTTTTATAACATAACTTAAAATACTGTATTAATGTATTACTGTAACACTTCAATAACGCAATATATATGATATAAAACCAAACTAACCATGGATGTTAACTTTTTGAAGCTGGCAACTTAACATGAGAGAATACTTTTTTTTAAATATATACATTTTTTGTAAATATGTCATGAACTGATCCTTGAATTCCAGAAACTATCTACATAAATATTGACCAGGGAGGTTGCATATGTATTTCACATAATAAATGGCAAACAGATCAATATTCATGCGAACTCTAAGAGATATTGAACAGTCCTTAATGTGACATGGGAAAGCCCACACAAACTATAAGTTTAATCAGCGGTATATGTGTTGGTTAAGGAAGGCACTATGTATAAAGGCTCTATGTATAACTTACAACTGTGTCAATATTGCATGTTACTGTAGCATCGCAGCATGTGATTTGTAAGAGTTGGGCCCCGTTCATGCAGACTCCAACTGAAAATCATCCTGGTATTGGTGGGGTTCGCAGTAAGGTACATCTGACATTGAGGTTAATTTGAGACAACACATGTATGTACGTACTTCTTTTAAAGCAGACATTGAATGTTACTTAGTTCATGCAGGCTCCAAGTAACATTTACAATGTTTTGGAGACTCTGAAATATAGTAGCAGTGATCACTCAAAGAACCAAAGTGTGATTGTTTTCCACTCCGATTTGTGTGTTGAACGCTGCTACCCAAACCATAATCCTCACACACATTCACTGTCAGAGCAATGTCATCATGCACAACATCTTGAGCAACAAAGGCCTGTTCAGATGTGTCTTCCATCATCATGACATTGCTCTGATTGACAGCATAGCTGTTGGCACTACTCATATTGTCTACATATGCAACCTCCTCATTACTATTTACAGATGAAATAGGGATGCCACTTACCACCTCATCAATACTTACCAAGCGTGTTATTTTTGGCTGTTGTTCTTTGCCCTTGGAGAAAGAGAAAATGGTTGGCACAGCAGTGTCCTTCAGACATGTCCTTCCCTAATAAAAATTACAGGAAGCATACAAAATATAACATTATTGGCTGTAAATGGCTGTTATTCATAACACAGATGTATGCGTTTATGTTTCATTATTCGGTCTAACACTAGTATGAATGTACAGATTACATTTAAAAATTATTATTGCTATTAAACAAATATGTAACTGTTCGCAATAACTGTCACAACGGAATCATTCTGTGTTCCGCTGTCTCGCTTGGAGAATCATTTTTCAAACACGAATTTCACAGAGATAATTTTTTTATTTTATCGTATTTGCATAAAAGGTAAGGCTGCACAATATATCGAAATATCGCAAATGTATATTTTGCGATATGCATACCACCACAGCTTGCAATAACTGGGGTCATGAAAAAAAGACAAAGAGAAAATAACTCGCAAAAATTTTTTTTGTAGCTTTAACAAGAATCAGTGTATATCTAATTCATACAGTGAAAACTAAGCAGTGTTTTATTTTTACATTTGATTATTCCATTTCTGTTGATAAATAAACCTAATGTAGGATAACCTAAAACTCTAAACCCAGTGGTTTACACTGATGTTAAAATAACACTTCTTAAGGCCTCATTATACTTCTGCGTCGGACCTACGCCGGAGCCTATACGCCGTAGGGAACGTGTTGGTTTTAATTTATACTTCTGCGTTGACGCGCACCTAGGGAGCATGTGAAACCCCGAGGGAGGGGTTCTGGCAGACCAATCACAGCGCTTGCGTCCGCGTAGAATTGACGCGTTGTTACATTTTTGGAGAGGTGCACGTCAGGGTACGCCGAAGGGTACGCGCGCTACACACAGCCTACGACGTAGCTACGGCGGCAGTTCGACGCAGAAGTATAAATAGGCCTTTATGCTACAGTAAAACACTGATGTTCACTTTCAGAAGTTGTAGGGATGTTTTCTTGTCAAAAAAAAGAATGTGAAACGCATGTAGGTTATATAATTTTAAAGATATTTTAAAGATAATTTAAATGTATTTTACACACTTTAAGCATTATCGTATCGCATATAGAATATCACATTATGTAATGAGTTATCGCATTTTTCTTCAATATCGTGCAGCCCTAAAAGCACTGAAATGTAAAGGTTGGCAAAAAGTGGTCATGTTGCTTGATTTTTGCATCGAAAATCCTAAATTGAACTGGTGTGTCACTAATTTCACCTTAACAGTGACCTAATCAAATATTTAGTAATGTAATGTAAATGAATGTATGATGGTCAATTTTTCGCCAATTTCAACCAATATGTTGCTTGACTCTTTGTAAGGTATGAAACGAGGTGTCTGTACCCTGGAGTCAGTAGTGAAGTGATGACTCTCGAAATGTTCACTGCACAGACGAGAATACTTGTTAGGAGTCCAATTCTGTCGTTTCACGTTGAGCATCCACTGGTCCAGATGTTCTGGATCACCTAGAGGAAAACTTTACACAAACAAATAGATAGTTACCTCCTTCACAGACTACTGTCAAGTAATAGAACTTAAATTACTACAGTGTCCAAAAGGTTGTAACGTTAATAAATGTATTTTAGCTTAAGAATTTGTGGCGGACATCACCGCTAGTGCTAGTCCTCATTCTGTTTCGTTGTACTGTCTATTGAGTAATTACAGGCTAATTTCCTACACATATCTTTGAGGACATGTCAAAAAATACTTCCAATATAGTCAGTGTTAGTAATGTTACGCTAAATTATGAAATGCAGGCGTAACATTATATGACAACGTCTAATCACAGTCTGTTGGATCTTGGAGTGTAATAAAGTTTTAAATGCAATTATAAATAATAAATAAATTATTCGAAATAAAATTAATAAATGAAATTATATTAGAATTTCACTCACCGGAAAAAATGTAGTCCAGGCTTCTTCTGGGACGATCTGTTAATACAATTAACCCCACAGCAAGTCATTATGACAGTGAAATAATCTCGACACGGCAAACACGGCAGAAATGCTAAGATTAGTAGCTGGAATTTATTTATTTTTACGATAAATTACCTGAGGTAACGTGACGGCTAACAGACAGCAGACAAATGGCTAATGACCACAGCAGCGGGAATCCACCTGTCACTCAAATGTGGACACACCCTTAATTATGCAGAACTTTAAGGATTAATCAACTAAACGGATGAGTTATAAAAAAATTCACCCCCCTCACAGTTGTCATGAAGGGCAAACTTAGCTGTATAGACCAAAACCACATACTGACACCAGGCTGTAAAAAGGTTTTTTTCTGCTGTAAAATTTGGCATTTTAACATGGGGGAGATACAGATTTGACTCACTTTTGGCACCAGCCTCAAGCGGCCAGTCAACGAATTGCAGTTTAACTCACTTCCGTGTTGGTTTCAAGAGAGAGACGGGGAGGTTGCCGCTTGGTCTCAACGTCAACCAATAGTGCATGTAAGCTGTGCTTTGACCTGTAATTGCATCTATGGATATATAGACATACTTCCTTTCCTTACCTTTTTTCTTTTAGGCATATAAGGTTTTTCTTTGCCTACTCTCTGGGTTTCTTCTGTTTCTTGTTCTGGTTCTCATGATGGTATCTTATTTCCAAACATTTTTAGGTGAGGATCGATACCTGGAACCAGTCGTGAAGGAGGATCTTAATAGACTTAGAAGTTAGAGATGCACCGATTGATCGGCTGGTGACCGGAATTGGCCGATTTTCACGTGATCGGCCGTGTCTGACAAATGTCGATTTTATGCCGGTCAAATGCACTCGGGCGCCGCATGATTAACATCGCGCAACATCAGCATCACACGTGCACACGCAACACACATATAAGGAAACCTCGTGAATTACGTCCGTACAGACCGCAAGCGCGTATTTTTTTTCGTTGTGCATTCACAACGGGGCTGCGTTCCAGTCCAAAATTGTCATGCCCTTCACTTGCTAACTTCCCTCCGTCTCGTTCACTCGGATGTACGTCATAGCCCTTGATCACTTGTGCTGCGTTCCAGTCCACTTTTAGACATGCACTTGCGAACTTCCCTAAGCACTTCCCCTCGGGGGAATCCCTGCCGCCATTTTGAAGTGCGTTCCACTTCGTGAAGTGGACGAGGGAAGTTTAGATGGACAGACCCTCGTTCCCTCAATTTTGACCGAGGGAGCGAGTCTACTTCATATGTACACTTCAGGCACCTATATGTCCCACAATGCAGTACGATTGTGACGTCACCACAGATCTCGTTTTATCACCACCACAACAGACAACTCTATGATATATTATATATATATATATTTATTTAAAACAACCCAAACACACATATAAACATTTGGATGCTGCATTAAACAAATTCTTAAAGGGAAAAAAATGTAAATAATAAATCAACTACAGCTGATTCCAAGTGATCAAGGGCTTAGGACGTTCCAATTCAGCCCATTGCAGTTTCCGCCAGTAGTGGGCACTCGCAATGACGTACATCCGAGTGAACGAGACGGAGGGAAGTTAGCAAGTGAAGGGCATGACAACTTTGGACTGGAACGCAGCCTTGGAATCAGCTGTGTAGTTGATTTATTATTTACATTTGTTTTCCCTTTAAGAATTTGTTTAATGCAGCATCCAAATGCATATATGGTGTTTGGGTTGTTTTAAATAAAATTTTTTTTAAATAATATATCATAGAGTTGTTTGTTGTGGTGGTGATTAGACAAGGTCTGTGGTGACGTCACAATCGTACTGCATTGTGGGACATATAGGTGCCTGAAGTGTACATTTGAAGTAGACTCGCTCCCTCTGTCAAAATCGAGGGAACGAGGGTCTGTCCATATAAACTTCCCTCGTCCACTTCACGAAGTGGAACGCACTTCAAAATGGCGGCGGGGATTCCCTCAAGGGGAAGTGCTTAGGGAAGTTCACAAGTGCGTGTCTAAAAGTGGACTGGAACGCAGCACGGGAGCAGGAGCAGCGCGTGAGCGTCAAGCAGGAGCGTCGCGAGCAGTGGAGCGCGTGTTTCGGCAGAAAAGATATAAAATAAATATTTGTGTGTGCTGTAAAGTGGTTAGAAAAAATTAAATCGGAATCGGCTAAAATCGGTATCGGCAGGTCAAACTTAATGAAAAATCGGAAATCGGAATCGGCCCAGAAAATTGTAATCGGTGCATCTCTATTAGAAGTCTATTAATTTGACCTGCAAGGTGTTTTGGTTGATGAGCAGGTTTTCCAGCTTGATGTCGCTGTGGTGGACGCCCCTCTCACTGCATATTCTTGCAGCTGTATATATATATATATATATATATAATTCGTTACATTTATATAGCGCTTTTTCTGAGACCTCAAAGCGCTTACATATACTTCCTTTCCTTACCTTTTTTCTTTTGGGCACATAAGGTTTTTTCTTTACCTACTCTCTGGGTTTCTTTTGTTTCTCGTTCTTCCTCTCATGACGGTATCTTATTTCCAAACATTTTTAGGTGAGGATCGATACCTGGAACCAGTCGTGGAGGAGGATCTTTTCCATATCAATCCGCTTGGCTGGATCACTTTCCATGCATGAATAGATCAGATCCCTGCATTCTGTGAAGAGGGGAGTGATGTCCGGTTATTATTGTAAGTGTTATACTTTGTGTAACTGATCACATTATTTTAAGCAGTAATAAAAGTTCCTGTATGACCCGTCCACATGCTCTCACCTTTGGAAATGTCTTCTGTGTAGGAGGGCTCACCAAACATCTGAGGGATGTACTCGCCAGGATACTTCCCAGACAGCATCTTATACATCAGTACGCCTAAAGAATACACTGTTGCAGGCTTGCCATGATACTTTCCATGCCTGACCCACTCAGGGGGAGCATAAACTCTTGTGCCTGGAAGAAAGAACAAGATTTGGTCCATTGCAATGAATTTGTATTTCCATAGCTTTTTGTCGATTTATTCACCATAGATTTGTGGAATAATACGTACCACTGAATCTGGAATAAGAAGACTTCTTCAAGCGTTTGCTACAACCGAAGTCTATTAATTTGACCTGCAAGGTGTTTGGGTTGATGAGCAGGTTTTCCAGCTTGATGTCGCTGTGGTGGACGCCCCTCTCACTGCATATTCTTGCAGCAGTGACAACCTGACGCATCACAGCTCGTGCCGTCGATTCCCTGAGTATTTCACCATTTTGCAGTAAAAACAGCCTCATATCTACACATGGCGTGGGCCGCTCTAAGACCAGTAGATATTCCTCTGGTGTCTCGTACCAGTCCAGCAGCTTTATTATTTGAGGAACACTGGGATTTTTGTTCACAAGAGCCATCATAGCGACCTCACTTGGAAGGGATTTGCCGAATAGACCCTACAGGAGAGATAATAGTTATACAAAAGTGAGATAATTAGGGGACATGGTTTAATTTAAATGAATTACTACAGAATTATGTCCTGCATTTGGGTAAGTATAGGTTTGAAGAGTTAAGTAATTGAAATACTGGAAATAGTTACTAAAGTTTCGGTCACTTTTACTGTCGACCGGCAAAAATTTTCAGGGCAAAATTTTGTCATTTTAATGGGAATTTTTGCGTGAGGGTAAAGTCACGCGAATGAACTGTGCTGACTAACAGAAAGCTGCTTGGTACGAAAGTTCATACGCTATTGACAATGGTCCTTTTGTGACTGCAAAATTTGGTTAAAATGTCCTATTATTAATGTGACTGTGTACTCTGAGAGTAATAAAACCAAGAGAGGAATTGCCTACTTACAATACGGACATTTTCCATGGCTTCTGTCTTCAGCACATGTTTGAGTGCCACCTGTTCTCCAAGGGAAAGAAAAAATGAGATTTTTTTTGTAAGAATGTTTTACAATGAATTAACTATATGTGCAGAGGTCACATGATTCCAGTAATTAACCTTGATGTAACTTTTAATGAATTTAAATTCCAACTTCCAAGAGTGCAAAAAAACTACCTTTCGTGAATCAGACAAACGGATCCCGTCGTAGACGCATCCATATGATCCTCTACCCAGCATTTTCATAGTTTCATAGTCCTGCGAGACTTCCCCTGTTAAAAAAAAGAGAGACATACAAAATTTACAGTATAAACATTCAGATTAAAAATAGCTGTAGAATGGACACATTATTGTGGTGCCTCACACAACCAAAATCCATCCTCAGTTCACATTTTCATTTGGATAATAAAGACAATGTCCAGAAAAACATGTTAAAATGTAGGTACTTTTTGCACATTTTATGAGTCATGTTGGGGCTTGTTATATAAACTGACCTGTCTTTCCCTTTGAACTTATATGGATAATTTCATCCTCATTCTTCCAAGAAATGTCATCCGATGTCGAAGCGGAGTTGATGTTCTCCTCAGTCATAGATGGCACAGGCAGAGAAGGATTGCTGTTGTGTGAGCTGATGTCCCTTTGCTCTTGCCTGGTAATGTCTTTATCATCATCCGGCACACTGGTGGGAGAAGACACACTGGTGGGAGAAGACACACTGGTGGGAGAAGACACACTGGTGGGAGAAGACACACTGGTGGGAGAAGACACACTGGTGGGAGAAGACACACAGCTGTGCTTGCTGTACACTGAGTTGTGTTCAGCTTCCCCATCAGAGCATCTCTCAGGCTGTTGGCTGCTCTGACTCTGTTGGGCTTTGGTGGAAGTTTTCTTGAATTTCCGAGACAAAACCCATCTAAGGAACTTCCCTTTCTGCTTCTTCTCTACTTTCTCTGGGACAGGCCTTGGTGACATAGATGCAGCAGCATCTTCCTTTACAATGTAACTGTGAGATTTGCACTGACCCATTGCTCCAGATGTCTCTCTGATGTTCTGTCACTAACTTATCACAAGTTCACTGAACGTAAATTGCACAGATCGAAATGAAATACTAAAAATCATGAGATATAACACAGATCGAGAGATATAAAACAATTAGAGCAATTTTTCACCACAGATGTAACAGAAATACTAGTCAGATCGCTTGTACTACCAGACCAGAAATCAACTGAACTGCTTGAAAACCAGAGAAGAGTTCTATGGGCGACTCTGCCTGTGACGTCACGAGTAGTGACGCGCGTCGGCCGGTTGCCAAGGGATTTTTTCGAATGTTTTTTTTCGAATGAAACTTGCAAAAATAACTGCTATTGTTTTGACAGAAAATGTATATCTTTATAAACTTATATGTAAGGGATAATCCACGGCTTGCTGTGCATTAATTACCCCCCCAAAATTAATCAAATGTGCCCATCTCAAACAAATATCAGTGATAATATTGTGGTCAATAAAACAAAATCAATTTGATTATAATTAACATGATAACGTACGTTCAAAACTAAAGTAGCCTAAATTCACCTTTATTTTTATGTATCTGTCAGTCTGAGACTTCGTTGCCATAACGCAATATGTCACTTGCGTGTGTCTTGCTTCGGACTTGACTGACGGATCTAAATAGTCTAACGGCAGGCTTAACCGTAGCTAAATGTATGCGTTTTAAAACGAAAATGCACTACTAGTGTAAACGTAGATGTTCCACAGTCTCTCGATACAAATATGGTTCTTTCATTGAGTAGTCGACGGCAGGAAGAAATCAAACCAAACAATTTCTAAACTTTTTTTTTCAATGATCAAAGGTAGTGTGTCGATTCAATTAAAAATACACATATCACATATTTTAAAATATATCATACCGTAATTCATTGTTCATCATGTTTGTTCGACTTTCAGGAGATCTCTCCTGCCAGGCTGTTGTCGAAAATAAGATATTGTTCTTAAGTGACTTGCCTGGATACATAAAGGTTTAATTAATTAATTGCAATTTATATGCTACAGTTTTTTGAGTCCAGGAACACATAAAGACTAAAAACTGAGCTAAAAACAGAGCGCGCTGTCAAAGCACGTTAAGACGCTGCTCCGCCAATCTCCAGCAGGGGGCGCTCAGTATTAGCGGCGATAGAAAACACCAGTCCGCATGGAGTGAGTGAGTGAGTGTAGCAAACAGACTCATGCATGCTTTCCTCACGTGTGATGTGTGCGTATAGTACCAACTTGATTTATGTACTTCAGCTCATGTTAACTGTTTGATGAAGTCAATTTATTATGTTGGTTGATATTCCTTGTTTAAGGAAGCTTTACATAGAAGTAGTGATTGATTTGTGTTCATGTATTCAAACGATGTTGCTTATTGTTCATGAAAGTGTTTCTGCTACATCTCATTGTGTGCATCTGTTTAGTTAGCCTATTGAATTGTGTTTCTGTTATGTTATATATTGATTTATATTATTATATGCGTTGCTTTAGACCACACACCCATGAAAACACATGTAGGCCTACTCATTTGTGCTTATGTGCTGAACCTTTATTGAAGCTGTGTGGAATTAATGAGGAGAAAATAAAGAATCAAAGAACTTTCATGCTGCACTGTAAACAATTATGCACTGTTAACTTAGTTAAAATAAGTTCATATACTTAGGCTAATTGTTTGTGCTCTGTTGACATTACTAATTTAGCCAACTCCAAATGTTTTATTTGAATCCAATTTGTGTGTGAATAAAATCTGTTAAATAAACTTATTTCAAACTAACCGCTGTACCTGAAAATATAAAACGATCTGTAATCATTACTTCTGTAATCCAAAAGGATGGGAAAATTGATAACACAATAGATGCACTACTTATTTGGGACACAAGCTGCAAGATTGTCACACTATCTCACAAACATAAAAACAAACATTTAACTTTAATATAAAGAACATTTTTCCTTGCCCTCCATCTATCCTTGCAATCCCATCTCTCCATGTATCCTAACTATCCACCCTTCTATACTGTCCTGTCTCGTCTTCTCACACGAAAGAACAAAACACTTGCTTCCTGTACTTATTCACCAGGATAAACTCCTGGCAAATGTTTTCCTTTCTGACTTTATCCAGTATTTCTTTGTGAATGTGACAGACTGATACACTGTTAACATTGTGCTTCTCAGCCAGGTCTTCAACCTCCTCGGAGCACCGAAGCTCCTCTCCTCTTCAGCAGAGGCAGGAACAACCACAAGAAGTCGTACAAGTGCTTCTACTTGGTTGAAAAGGCCGCGAAGTTCAGGCAACTGATTCCTCAGAATAGTTGCGGCCTCTGAACTGGTTGGGTATGTGTTTTGGAGCTTAAACATGTTCAGCTGCACCTTCAGTGACCTTTGGTTTAAATTCAGGATACTGGTCCACCACAGCAGTGTTTTCAGACCAACCTGATCAAACCTCTCCTTCAGTATCCAGCACCTTGAAACTGATGACGGTCCAGTGCTAATGTAAGTGCTTTTAAGTAGTGTTACACAGTTATAATGTTAGTCCATCTGTGTGGTAAAAAAAAGAAAATGTTGTCAGTTCTGTGATCGTGCTTTTGAATCGTTGTCAGAATTTTGCTAGCACAAGAAAATCCATGTTCCTAATGTTGTTTTTAAATGTAGGCTAGTATTCCTGATTGCCATGCCATGGTCCTACAACTACTCCCACCATTCAAAGAGAAGTTAGACGGTGTTATCCTTAAATCAGATAAGTAGAGATTATTCAACAAATCTCATTAACCTGTAATGTTTTATGTTTTGGTTCTGTTGATCATGGTTGTGCTGTCCTTTTTAAAAATTGTTTCAGGAATTTGCAACGCTGATGTCCTGCAATCTACATTTGCCAGTGGAGTCCACACTTTATATTGCTTTATGTAAACATTGGGTAGTTTTAACCTATGACCTATGTTTTTCTTAATTAGTGTTTTTTTCTTGTTTCCAGTCCAGATATCTAAAATTCTTACATGAAGAAGCATTTAGTAGACAAGTAAAAATGGGTCTTTACAGAGATTACAGGTCAATCTCTAAGCGACCAGTGCTGGACATTACGTTTGGAAGGTCAAGGTGTGTGTGAAAGGATCACAGCCTAACTTCATCACTGGCCTGGCAGCGCTGATTGCCTCCTCCTATGAGTTCAGCTTGCAGTTCCAGGAAGAGGCAGTACCAGTAAGAGGCAGTACCAGGAAGAGGCAGCACCAGGAAGAGGCAGCACCAGGAAGAGGCAGTACCAGGAAGAGGCAGCACCAGGAAGAGGCAGCACCAGGAAGAGGCAGTACCAGGAAGAGGCAGTACAGTACCAGGAAGAGGCAGTACCAGGAAGAGGCAGCACCAGGAAGAGGCAGTACCAGGAAGAGGCAGCACCAGGAAGAGGCAGTACCAGGAAGAGGCAGCACCAGGAAGAGGCAGTACCAGGAAGAGGCAGTACCAGGAAGAGGCAGCACCAGGAAGAGGCAGCACCAGGAAGAGGCAGCACCAGGAAGAGGCAGCACCAGGAAGAGGCAGTACCAGGAAGAGGCAGCACCAGTAAGAGGCAGCACCAGGAAGAGGCAGCACCAGGAAGAGGCAGTACCAGGAAGAGGCTGTACCAGGAAGAGGCAGTACCAGGAAGAGGCAGTACCAGGAAGAGGCAGCACCAGGAAGAGGCAGTACCAGGAAGAGGCAGTACCAGGAAGAGGGAGTACCAGGAAGAGGCAGCACCTTGAGTTTGTTCAGAGGTTAGTCATCAGCATATTTGCCATTCATATAAATATTAGACTGAATTGTGACTTGTCTTGACAGTATTTATTAAGCTGACTACTGGTATAAACAATATGGCCATGGTTTCCATACTGGGCTTAGCTTAAGCCAGGTCTAGGCCTTAATAAAATTAGGGTATTTAAGCAGCTTTTATAAAAATGTCTAATAATAAAAAAAAACATTACTGGTGTGCATCTCGAGACAAAACAGTGGCAGTCACATATTTTAAGATATGTCAGTGCAAGTTGTTTTCAGTTAAAGGATTAGTGAAAATTCTGTCATTAATTACTCTCCCTCATGTCGTTCCAAACCTGTAAGACCTTTGTTCATCTTCAGAACACAAATGAAGATATTTTTGATGAAATCTGAGAGGTTTCTGAACCACCCATAGACAGCAACGTCTTTGCAACTTTCAAGGTAGTCAAAACATCGTTTATATAATCCATGTAACTACAGTGGTGCAATCTTAATATTATGAAGCGATGAGAATTCCTTTTGTGCACAAAAACAAAATAATGACATTATTCAACAATCTCAACTCTTTCACGTCATTCTCCTACGCTGTTGACGTAGTGTAAACAGTGTCAAGTCACCTTCATTTATATAGCGCTTTTAACAATATAGATTGTTTCAAAGCAGCTTTACAGTGATAATAGGAAAGTACAGTAACATAGATTGTTTAGGCTTTACAGCAGCTCTAGAATCAATTTATTAGATCCACTATTTTTGACCGTCAAAATGCCGGCGGACACAGCTTTAGTGAGTTGTTCAAAATCTTTCTTTTTAGTAAACTCTGTGTACACAAACAATGTTCAATGTGAGAGCAAAGTTTCATGTTGTTTCGAGCCTTCTTAGTGTTTTAAAAATTGCGATTTTTGATGCTATCATAGTCGTGCCCCAAGCACTCCCATTCACAAGGCAATTTGACCGAAAACGAAAATACGGTCAAACTTAAAAGTGACGTTTCCATCCTAATGATGCTTTTAAACGAAAGTTTGCCTCGGGTAGATTAACCCTAACCCTAACAAAAAGAGGTTGCATTTTGGCAAGAGTTATCCTTTAACGCTCTCCGGCCCACTCATCTGCACAAAACAGTGCCTGGTGGCTCGAGAACGCAAACCCTGTTATAGATTTCAAGGTGCAAGCCTTGGAAAAAAAGCCAGTGCAGCGCTTCTGGGTTCTACGTCAGAACGTAGGCTTATTATTGGCCGACTCTGGTCATGTGTGATGACCCAGGAGCTAGCCAATAGTGAGCCTGCGTTCTGATGTAGAACCCATAAGCGCTGCACTGTTTACACTACGTCAACCGTGTAGGAGAAAGACATGGAAAAGAAGAGATTATTCAACAATGTCGTTATTTTGGGGTTATTTTGCGCACAAAAAGTAATCTCGTCACTTCATTATATTAAGGTTGAACCACTGTCGTTATATGTACTATTTACTGATGTTTTTACTACCTTTCTGGGCTTTGACAGTTGCAATGACATTGATGTCAATGGAGGGACAGAAACCTCTCAGATTTCATTAAAAATATCTTCATTTGTGTCCCGAAGATGAACGAAAGTCTTGAGGGTGAGTAATAATGACAGAATTTTCATTTTTGGGTGCAAACATGCATTTTAGTCTGGTGGTAAATGTCATGTTTAACATTATCATGTAGTCATGTATGCAATTCACATTGCAAGGCTTGCAATTAAGTTAAATTATTTCTGTCACAAAGGTTTGGGCTGGATTCTGGCAATGTGTGCTCTATATAAACTGAGAGTCTATGACTGCCTTTCCACTGATACTCTGATGGGACCTGATGAGGGGATGATATTGTTAATGAGCTGGGTGATGAGTAGACAAAAGTTGTAGAATAAAACTTTAAATCTGGCAACCCCACTTCCAAAAGTTTAGTTAGTTGACAGTGCGCTTGTAAACGGACACATTGAGTTGATGTATTTTAACCAGGGCAGAAGAAATATCAGTTATTGATCACAACATCAGTAGTGTTTTATCCATTAGTGTTTATAGTGGATAATTAGTTTTATCCAAACAAATTAGTCGTTAAAACCGATATCTGGTTTTTATTTACACATCTTTTGTGCTGTCTCTCTCTGTCAAAATATATAAACTCAGTCCATAATATTTCATTGTTTTTTTTCTCTTTTAGACGCTTTCTTGACATCAATCCTGAACGTGGATCAAAAACAAAGAAAGGACAAGTAACTTCAAAGAAACTGGCCAAGTTGTGCAAAACAAGAACACCACTGTAAGCCTACAGGTTTCCTCGCTTCTGCGAAAACTTGCAGACTTTGAATGGGATTTCGTTTGCACTTTTATGGACTTCAGAACAGAAACAGCACTTCACTGCCATTATAAAGCTTGGAAGAGCCAGGACATTTATTAAAATAACTCCGATTGTATTCGTCTGAAAGAAGAATGTCATATAGACCTAGGATGACTTGAGGGTGAGTAAATCATGTGCTAATTAAAATTTTTTGGGTGAACTATCCCTTTAATTAAGCGCTTAGTGTTACCTGTATGTTGTTAAAGTGTTAAAATTGCATTTTATGTTTTAAAAAAAATCAGCCAACATGTTCACAGAAGGCAATTTTCTGATCTTTGCTTTTAACCAAAATAAATGTTTTAAAACCCAGAAAATGTTGTTTTCTTTTTCCTAGTGTGACTACTCTTATGAAACCTTAACGTATAATATTTTAATTATGTAATTATAAAAGCAGCATTCCCTGTAAAATACAATTTATTGCTGTAGACAAGTTTAATATTGTAAAAGTATGTGGTATATACTGTATTTGGTAATTACAGTGGAGTACTGTAAATGCTTTTTACTGTACTAGTGCTGTAAAAATACAGTATGTGAGGAAACTACACACTAGAAGCCTATTAGGCCATGGCATTGTTTCTTTTGTTGCTAAAAAAAAAAGACATGTTCAATAAAAATATAATTGGATCAGTGTAATGTTGCAGTTGTATGTGTGTATTTTACATGGCTCTATTGATTGAAAGATATTTTGAGTTTCAGGAACTAAAAGTTAAGTTGGGCCCGTTAGAATATATAATTTAGTTGAATTGGTAATGGAGTAATGCTTACTTAACAAGCTGAGTTAAATAAATGGGTGGGGAATGATTGTTTAAACTAAGTATCTTCAGTTACTGTAACTCGGTTATAAGTACATTCAACTTAAATGTTCTATTCCATTCCATTATGGGCTTAAGTACATTGAACGTAGTCCACTTGTCTTATTCAACTAATGCTTCATTACTTAAAAAATTTAAGACAACGAGTTACCTTGGTTTTTTTAAGTAGATTCTACTTATCCGGGTTTACAGTGTATAGTACCTTGTGTGTAAGCAAGTAAGGTGAGAAATAATGTGGTATAGTTAAAATCTATATGACTTGAGCTTTATTGTCCCTTGCATAATTTGAATAGTTTATTTCTTCTATTTTTGAGTTCCAAAGAGTTGCTGCTAAAAATGTACAGCAGGAGATTTTTGTCTCTGGACATCCATAATTCGTGTTTCATGGAAATCTTCAAATCCATAAAGGGATAGCCTGGCCAAAGACAAAGTTTTCTTGCAACAGGTTAATAAATACATGGAAATGCATTTAAAATACAAATACAAAATACTGTGTGAACATTTTTATTTAAATACAAATACAGTATTTTATATTTTGAAAATACACAGAATACATGTGAAATTGGCCATCCAGTGCAGGTATAGGTCACAGTAGTCTCAGCCTCAGACGTCACGCCCACGGAACGTTGGCTAAACGTCTGATGCATATGGTACACTAAACTGGAAACACTTCAGGAATGTCGAAGTCGTCATCTGATTGGTTGAATTTTATCGGATTTCCGGGGGGCGCGAGTGTCGCGTTTATTTTCGGTCCGCCGGGAAACAAATGTCATGATGCCAAAACCCCTCGTGGAAGAAGAAAGCCGTTGTTTTTACAACTGAGACAATGAGTGCTTACCACGATCAACTAAACGCTGTATTTTCAAAAGTATGTGAAGTTCGCGGCTCCATTGATACAGTAAACTTGCACAAGGTTCTTGAATGAATAATTTATTAGATGCACGCCGGTCTGTTATTGTAGGGACATCAACATTATATTGTCACGCCCCTAAATATGACGCGGTACAAAACAAACTGTGATTGGTTGTGTTACTTGTCAGTCAAACGTCCTCTTGGGCGGTCCTTGGCCAAGAAATGCTGCGATAGAGTCCAGACCTTCTGCCGTCAGTCTGAAGGTCTGGCTACGCGAGACTAAGGTCACAGTGAATGAAGAAACTACATAGGCCTACTGACTTTTCATTCCTAACTCTGCCCTTTCTTTCTTTCCATTTTTTTCATTGATCACATCCATCCATCATCCCAGAAAATTGTCAATACTGATGGCCATTCGGGTGAAATACTTGATAGCTGTTAACATAAACTGCCAACATTAAGGCCCGTACACACCGGGACGAATATCGGCGCGCGTTATTCGCCAGCGTTTTTCAACGCGTTTTTTGTGTTGGATGAGCCGAGTGAACATGCAAATTCATTCCCTGACATTAGATGGCGCTTAATGTAAAACAGAAATACAATACCACTCCATAACAGTCTATACTCTGCAATACCACTCCATAACAGTCTATACTCTGCAATACCACTCCATAACAGTTCTCTTTTATCAAGATTTTTGTAGTCGCTGTCGCGTTTGTCATATAGTTCTTTATGTTCCGACACCAACGAGACCAGCAGCTCTACATTCATCTTGCCTTGCCTCTTCCTCGTCTTATTTCTTCCCGGCAGTGTCTGTCTATGGGCAGTGTAGACGCTACTTGGCGTATATCTTCTTCGCTGTTACGTATGTGTGCTTGGCAAGACCGTTTTGTGTTTGAGCGCCCCCAAGTTGTGTTTTACTGTAACTTCAGAAGCTCCAGACACGTGAGCAAAAGCGCCAATCTCATTGGTCGGATAGTTTTTGACGCGGCGCGTCAAACCAAAAAAACGAACCCGAGGCGTTTAAAAAAAAATTACGCTTTTACGCGTGCCGTTTTTCGCGTCGGTGTGCACACTCACATTGGCGCCCTTTGTTTAGTCACGAGGCGTTAAACGTCGGCGAATATCGCGCGCGAAATTCGTCCCGGTGTGTACGGGCCTTAAAGTTGGCTAAATCTCAAAAACCCGTCAAGAACACCAGGGGCCCGTTCTTCGGACGTTGCTTAAAACATCCAAGACCAAATGAGACATCCAAGATGATATCATCGTGCTAATCATGATCCGGATAAGTGGGTTCTTCGAACACACCTGTTGTTTATGATTAGTATCGCTGGATTGAGTTATCTCAGAGCCCGTCTACGGAGAGCCTTGGCACTTCCTATTAGCCCCATTGTATCGATCTTGGTTGCAGTTCCATTACAATTCCACTGGAGGTGATCGCGGGCGAGTGCAGACTGAATGGGGTCTATGGGGCTAGACGGCTAAATTTGTCTCTTTCACCCGATTGCCGTTGAGAAATCTCAGATTTGATTGTAGGTTTTGCAAGTTCAACATGGGTTATAGGTCGAAAATTGAATGAACGAGTACTTATGTCCTTTCGATTTCTTACAGGTTGAGTTGTTGTTGCCCATAACACGCTAGCATTCTGCTAATGAACGATGCCGCTTGATGGCATCGTGGCATCCGAAGCGGGACCAGAAACAAACAAAACAAAAACTCTTCCAGCACGTGTGTTTACCTGTGTCAGCTGTGTTGTGTGTTTACCTGTGTCAGCTGTGTTGTGTGTTTACCTGTGTCAGCTGTGTTGTGTGTTTACCTGTGTCAGCTGTGTTGTGTGTTTACCTGTGTCAGCTGTGTTGTCGATGCCTCGAGAGAAAAGAAAGTGCAGAGCGCGAAAGCACCAAAGTGACTGAAGGATTGCCGTAAAGCACTATCACTGTGTATGACGTCATTGACATTTTAAAATACTTTTTTAAAGCAAATAAGTGACTCTAAAAAATCTAACACCCAGCAATGTGTAATTTCTTTGCATCTGCTTTTGAATACAACATTCAAATTACTAGACAAAAAATTATATCCTGAGAAAAGTGGAATTTGATGGGTATAGCGCAATAGACCTCCGCATGGACAGAGACGTGTTACTGCAGCCAGTCCAGAAACCGGAAGTAACCAGAGAGTGCCAATTCTCTTCCTATTAGACATTCTCTGGTTATCTGAGATAATTGCGCGTTCTTGTGTTGGTTTAAAAGGGGATATGTATCAATAGTAGAAACAATGATCAGCAACGCTGCTATTGGCTGTTCAGCATGGCCAAAGAATGTGCCCAGTTTTTCTCCCAAGCAGAACAAGAGCTTTTAATGGAAGGTGGGTGGGCCGGCCCGACTGGTGGCCGCACAAGAGCGGTAATGTGGTTGTAACCACACACACACACACACGAATAATCTTTATTTAAACTTATTTTGTTATTCACATTCATTTCAGTATAATAATGGATCATAACCACACCAAACAAACAATATTAATCGCTTCTTTATTGGGTTTTCATGTTTACATTTACAGCACATTTTTATATACATAGTTACTGATTTGAAGTGCACACAAATTAGTTACGTTGTATATGTTACTTATATTTGTTTCTACTTTGAGTTTAAGTTTACTGTCCGTGATGAACTTCAGGCATGGTCTGCTGCAGCCGCATCCTGGCGTGACAAGGATTAGAGTCCGGGCAGGAACATTATTTAAGTATTATTGGTTACGCCCGGACCTACCATTTGCTGGGAATTGCCCGGGGGAGGAAGAAACGCTACTGTCTTCATAAGTTGATTTATTTAGTTGTATATTTACGATATTTGATTACATTTTTGCTTTATTTAAGGTTATATGTTGAATGTAAAGTTAAATTGTTTCCCCTCTTAATTTGTAATGGGCCCATCCTTTCCTGTATAAGCTGTTGCTTTGTTCATTTGAGCAGGTCAGTTTTAGTTTATTTTGTTGGTTTTTGTCTAACTGTTTTTGAGCTCATTTTCTGTCTGTTTGTTTTATTTTATTGTCAGAAATGTATGAGTTTGTAAAATAATTTTTTTTTCTTGGGTTCAAATAAAGACCCTTTTTTTTTTTTTTGTGCAAAGCTTGTGTTCCTTGTTCTTGTCTTCTCGGTCCCTCACAGAAGGTTATGCCGAATTTGAGTCTTTAATTAAAATGACAGGGAACACCTCAAAGTCTGCAAAAGCCAGGAGAGAGGGCTGGCAAAAAGTAGCAGACAAATTAAATGCGTAAGTGCTGTCCATGGTCCATGTTTCTATCACTTTCTACAGTATGTAGTTTTGCATTTTAATAATTTCATATTTACTTTGTTCTTTTATGTCAGAGCCACCACGGGACCCACTAGAACATGGGGACAAGTAAAAGTGAAGTACAAGAATATTCTACAAAATGTTAGCCTTTAATTCTTATACTGTCTTTATTTTAAAAAGCCACTTTTTTCCCCTCTTTTTAAAAGCCACTGTTAAATAATGTGTTTGTCTGTTTATAACAACCACCAAGAAAAAGGCTGAAAAAATCAATAAAACAGGTGGTGGTCCTGCACCACCACAATATACCCCAGCAGAGGAGCTGGCCCTTGGGTTGAATGAAAACCGAACCATTGTGGAGATGGGCATCCCCGGGGGCAGCTCTTCCTCAGACCCAAAGCCAGGGACCAGTAGCAGCAACACCTTCATTACTGGTAGGCTAAATGAGCTTTCAATTCTCTTAGTACACTGTCAAATTATTTGTTGCTGCATTAAATGAAGTATAATCCAAATGGCTGGTACAGTCATTTCAACCGTTTGTGAAAGTGAAAACTTCTAAACTTTTAGTTAATATAAAATATGTTGCCATGAGTTCTTGATCACATTATATTTTTTACAGTGTAGTTAATTGTAATGACATTTTTTTTTCTCCTCTTTTGTGCAGTTTTACATAATACACCAACACTTTTACCTGTTCCTAAGCAAGTGGTGGCTGAAGCATATGCAGTAAGTTGTGTACTTTTTCTAACTTGCATAAAGGGAAGAAAGTGCAACACTTTGTAATGCCCATTTATTTCCATTGCACAGGACAGTGAAGAAATCCTCTCAGATGACTGTCCTTTGGAGGAAGAACCTGTAAGTGCATAAATAACTTTACACTAATTTGTATATACTTGTGTACCTATTCTTTCTGTCTGCAATATGAGTTGCAGGAGTCCACACCTAGAGAAAGGCTTGCAGAAGAGTCTGCACAAAAGAACTGATACAGAGGTGGACAGTGTTGTACTTTTACTTTTTACTTTTGTTGCATGAGGCATGTTTTGGCCCCTTTTTTTTTTTTTTTTTTTTTAATGACACAGGGTGACATCCATTCCCTATATAAACGGCATCTTCAACAAAAAATCAAGCATTTTGACCTGAAAAAACACAAATTAAGAGGAGAAATTGAACTCGACAACTTGAAAAAGAGAAAAATTGCACTAGAGATTGAGTTGCTTCAAAAGGACCTTCAGAGTAAGTGCTAATACACCATTTGACACATAGTAGTATCGCTGACTTTACATAACTATCTCTTATTGCAGGCAAAAGATGACTTGCTGGCTTTTCTTTATAAAGAATTGTTTAAATAAAACTCCAGGAACTAAGCATATTTGTCTTGTCTTTTATTACACATTCAAAAATGGTGCTCCACAATTCTGTCCCGTGCAGCTCTGCCACTAGGCTGGTCCAAGTGCACTGGCTGGAGGTCGTCGTCATCAGGCTGCACCCCCACCACAGGGCTCCTCTCCTTTCTGATAGTGGCAATGTTATGCAATATGGCACATGGAACAATTATGTCACAGTCAGGTGATACCCTCAGACTTTTCAGACACTGTGAAATCTTTCCTTTAGTTGCCCAAAGGTTATTTCCAAAGCTTGTCCTGGCTAGAGCTGCATTGTAACGGGTTTGTAGTCCAGGGTTTGGGTCAGGGAAGGCCGTCATAAAATACTGCCTGCAGGCATAGCCCCTGTCTCCAAGCAGGATCCCGTCAAAATCCCCTGTATAATGGAAAAATGCAGTTTTGTTAGGCTCAGCATAAGTGTGTGTAATACTGTGAGCTTGACATTTATATGTTCCCTTACCACGTTCAAATAATGTGCATAAATGTGACTCTCTGAAAATTCTTGAGTCATGCACTGATCCTGGCCATTTTGCTTCCACATTTGTGATATGGAACATAGTCACACACCATCTAAGAGATTTTAGTCAGTGTTGAAAAGGCCAGCTATGCATATATTGAGACATTAGTGCCCCCTTGTGACTTTAAGACGCATTACTCTGATGACTCAGTAATTTTCTTTTAACGGGAAGCAGTTCGGAGAGCTCGTATAGAGACTTTGCTAGTGTCCCGCTGTTACTGTTGTTGTTGCAGAGTGCGTTCATATACAAAACCACTCATACTACGTTACTCCAAACTACTCTGTCATACCCTCTACTACTTGTACTGCAATTGTTCACTCAACTCAATTCTACGACTGTAAATGTCTCTACAAGCCTCAATCCATTAAAGTGTACTTCGTCTCTGACCGGACGACTTATGTCTGCTCAATATCCACCAGCACCACACTAGTCTACCCAACAAATGGTCCTTCGAGCCGGAGTTGAGGAGCTGTCATAAGAATGATGCATCAGAGTGATCCCGATCCTAGACCTGACCTTCCTGAGCCCACCGTCAGACCCAGACGATCGGTGCGGCTCCCTAGTTACCTGTCAGACTTCGAGCTCACTGATCATCAACAGAGGATACAGTCGAGACAGAGAGTAGATTCTTCCTCTGAGATGAGTGATGATTCAGAATTGCGAGGAGCGGCTGCACCCAAACTCACCGCCACCTCCCGTGAGTATAGAGCAAGTATGCAGCCATGGCAGCCTTTGAAAGAGTGGAGTCCCAGTAGAGAGTACGAACAACAGCGAGCACATACTTCCCCCCTCCCTGAGCTGTCTTCAGAAGTCTTAGTAGAGTTCCAGCAGTTGCGGAAGGAGACAGAGGAGTTGCGACGTCATTCCCATGAGCAGATAAAGAAACTTGAGGAGAGGAATGAGGCCATGGAAGCACAGTTGAGTCTACTTACAGTGAGTGATCGTTCCAGTCGCCATACACAGAGTACATCTTCCCCTGTTCCTCAACCCCGTGTCCATACCCCGCAGATCAATACTATTGTCAGGCCCATCCCTCTGCCTAGATCTAAGCTACCTCAGAGACCAATTGACAACCCAGCGGAGTCATTCAGACAAGATCACCTGCATGACTTAGAACAGCGGCTTCAGCAGCTGGAGAGGACGTCACAGCCTAATTACGCCCGACCCACACAGCGTCAGTCTTTTCCACAGACATCTTACGACAGAGTTGATTATAGCCGAAGTGGTTACAGCTCAAACAGATTACGTATTCCTCCCAGTCAAGAGATTACCTATAGGGGACCAGCTCCCACCATCCCGAACTTCGTTAAGCCAGATCCTAGAGAGTTTTCTCGGCTGCGCATTGCTCTGGAGAACATTCTGCCAGCGGACGCTACAGAGAGGTTTAAGTACCAGATTCTTGTCGATCACCTGAAGTTTGAGGAATCACTACTGATTGCAGACTCATATTGCAACTCATTATTCCCTTTCTCAGAGACTATGGAGGCGCTTAATCAACAGTATGGACAGCCCCACCAGTTAGCACTTCAGCGAATAGCCGAGCTTATGGACGGTCCGAATGTCAGTCACGGAGATGTGAGAGCCTTCCGGATGTTCGCATTGAAAGTTCACTAGTGAGTATCCTTCAGCAATTGGGGAATAAAGGCTATGTGGAGCTAGAGTGTGGTTCCCATGTATCAAGACTGTTGTGTAAGCTTCCACATGATCTGCAGACAAGTTTTCGACGGTCTGTCCATCCCAGCAAGTTCCTATACCCACTTTGCTGGATTTATCAACATGGTTAGAGTTTGAGCTGCAAGTTCAAGAAGACAGCACGAGGTTCTATCCTCTAGCAAGTAAATCTGTAACCATTCACAAAAGGACACACCAGCGAGACACGAGACAGCCATTCAAGGCCACGAGTATCTTCCTTGGCACGGAGAAAGACAACAGGGACATTCCAGTTAAAGTTCTTGACCCTATGCCCAGAGACAGGAAGACATTCTGCCCGTATTGCGACGCTCAAGACCACTACCTGAATGGGTGTGTTAGTTTCCAGAAACTAAACAGAGATCAGAAAGTACAGTGGATACAATCACACAAGAGATGTTGGCGTTGTGGACGAGCACATCAAGCTGCACAATGTAACCTCAAAACACTCTGTAAGATTTGTAATCGCAGACACTTATACGTCCTTCACGAGGTTAATGATAGATCCTTTGCTGAGAAACCTAAGATCGGACCTTCAGAGAGCTGTTTGGTGAACACGACTGCAGAGACACTGTACCTAGATCGGCCCACTGACAGCCGGCGTGTCTTGTTGAAGATTTGTAAAGTACTATTAAGAAATGGCAACCACTGCTTAAAGACTTATGCCCTCTTGGATGACGGGTCTGAGCGCACAATCCTCCTTCATTCAGCAGCACAGCAGCTCGGATTGACTGGTCGACCAGAAGAGCTTGTACTGCGTACAGTCCGACAAGACCTCCACATGCTACGAGGTGCTTCAGTGACATTCACAGTGTCACCAGCGTCCCAACCTAAGGCCACATTCAGGATTCATCAAGCCTTTACAGCAGAGACGCTGGGATTAGCTGAGCATACTTATCCAGTAGGTGAGTTACAGCGTAAATACGGCCATTTACAAGGTCTACAGTTGCCACATGTTGAATCCGTCCAACCTCTCCTCCTTATAGGGTCGGATTACCCTCACCTCATCACCCCAGTAGAGCCAGTCCGTCTAGGCCCACCTAATGGTCCTGCTGCCATCAAGACCCGACTAGGTTGGACCTTGCAAGGTCCCACTCAAGAGATCAAGCATCGCCTTCACAGCCAGCAGTGCCTCTTCACAGCTACTTCAGGCTCATATACTGATCTGTTCAGACAAGTTGAGAAATTGTGGCAACTAGACGTGCTCCCTTACCGCAGTGAGAAACTCATTACCCGTTCGAAGCAAGATCAAGATGCTATTTCACTGCTCGAGTCCAAGACTACCAGAGTGTCAAGTCAAGTCAAGTCAAGTTTATTTGTATAGCGCTTTTCACAATACAGATTGCATCAAAGCAGCTTCACAGTATTAAATTAAAATAATACAACAAAGTTTGTTTCAAGAGGAATTTATTGATTGATAAATGAGAGTGTCAGTAGATGGAGTAGCCAGATACGCCACACCCTTATTAAGAGTGAAAAATATGCCTCTCCTGCGAGCCTCCCCAGAAAACACTCTACCTTGCCTCCGAGGAATAGAGAGGCGATTAGCCAGGGATCCAGCACAAGCAGCAACCTACCAGGTGGAGATGAACAAGTTGAAGGAGGCTGGATATGCCCAAGTGATACCTCCTGACCAAGTGGACCAAGCAGAAGAATCTTGGTATATTCCCCACCATATGACTCAACATAATGGCAAGAACAGAGTCGTCTTCAATTGTTCATTCGCGCATGGAGGGAAGAATCTCAACCAATTGCTCCTCCCTGCTAAACTTTGCGAACGGCACGACAGACAGCACTTTTCACCAAGTTCTCTGCATCTCCAATAGTGTAAAGGAAAGTGCCACTCGCAAAGAATCTCAGGGCAATGCACACAGTCTGTGCAGTTGTCAAAGCCCGACTCCTCCGTGTTGAACACTTAATGTGTGGTTCCAACAAATTAATGATGTAAATAACACCCTCACGAGAAAAACGATATCTCTCAATAATTACACTGTCGCGCTGCGCTAAAGGATCCTGTCTATCCCGCAATACGCGATTAATTCGAAAAGCTCTGCGAATTATTCTTGCACCTTCGGTATCGAAATCTGGAACCGACCAACGTCATTTTTCGATACTCGATAGTATCGAGGCAATTCGGTCGGTACCCTAAAAAGTATCGAACTCGGTAACCAGCCCTACCAATCAGAGCAGCTTTTCTTACCCGCTCCGTGTTGTCGTCACTCACAGCTGTTTTGTGAGGAAAGGTCTTTAATCTTTTCTGGTTTCTTTTAGTATGTTGTTTGTATTTGTGGTTTGTGTCTGTGTGTTATATTAATGTATAATAATTCTTTATAATAAACTTCAAGATACCAAAAACTTAATTCATACTTAACAACAATAGAGTTCGGGATCGTCACGTCGCATTGTGGGAATCACGGTACGGAAGTAGATGTACTGTATAGTAGCGTATAGTAGGCAGTAGGTAACGTTGGTCATTTGGTCATTAATTTAGGTTATTTTTTGGAAAATGGTTCAGTATTGCTTTATTGTGAACTGCTGTAATCGGTCTCGTTATCGACAGGGCAAACGCCTCATAAATCATATTAGTTTTCCCCATTTTCCTACTTGGAAAAAACACAAGGAGACTTGGTGTCTGAAATCCCAAAGAGGCGTCGGATGGCTTGGGTCGCCGCTGGTCGTCAATATTATAGCCTACTACCGGACGAAAACAGTGGATTATTGCACGTATGATAAATTACTCCTGAAGTGTAACAAACCCGCATAGACAAGCTTCATAGCTCACAGAATCTGACAAATGTGTGTGTGTGTGTGTGTCACCACTGATGCTTGTTAACGGTACCTTAGTGCGAACGATTGTTTTCTCCGCGTTTACTTTGTAGATCTGCAGATCTTGCACTCATCCATTTGTGAACTGCAGGTGAGTATGGCAAGCCGTTTTAGCTTAAATTGTACCCAGCGTTACTCGTCGTAATTGCATTTTTACTAGTAAGAATTCAATTAGAGAGCTCTACAATTCAATTCTTACTAGTAGCAATTACAATTAGAGAGCTCTACAATTCAATTATTTCTAGTAGCAATTACAATTAGAGAGCTCTACAATTCAATTATTACTAGTAAGAATTACAATTACAGAGCTCTCTAATTCAGTTCTTACTAGTAACAATTCCAATTAGAGAGCTCAACAAATGAATTTTTACAAGTCATATGTCTCCATTGACTTCCATTCATTTTTAATTACGGAGCTCTACATTTGAATTGTTACTTGTAAGAATGTAATTGCAGAGCTCTTTAATTCAATTACAGAGCTCTGCAATTATACATATCTTTAATTCATATTTTTACTAGTAAAAATTCAATTAGAGAGCTCTGTAATTGCATTCTTACAAGTAAGAATTTAATTAGAGAGCTCTCTAATTGTAATTGTTAATAGTAATAATTGAATTAGAGAGCTCTCTAATTGTAATTCTTACTAGTAACAATTCAATTGTAGAGCTCTCTAATTGTAATTCTTACTAGTAACAATTCAATTGTAGAGCTCCGTAATTAAAAATGAATGGAAGTCAATGGAGACATACGACTAGTAAAAATTCATTTGTAGAGCTCTCTAATTGTAATTGTTACTAGTAAGAATTGAATTAGAGAGCTCTGTAATTGTAATTCTTACTAGTAATAATTGAATTAGAGAGCTCTATAATTGTAATTCTTACTAGTAATAATTGAATTGGAGAGCTCTCTAATTGTAATTGCTACTAGTAAGAATTGAATTGTAGAGCTCTCTAATTGAATTCTTACTAGTAAAAATGCAATTACGACGAGTAACGCTGGGTACAATTTAAGCTAAAACGGCTTGCCATAGTGAGCCTCCAGTGACAAGTTTTTAAATGTTGTTGCCCAGGGCACATGAAATTGTTAATCTGGCATTGGATCGGAGGTGTAAGCGCTCACTCCACAGAAGTAGGAGAAAATATCAGGGAAACTGAGGCTTGGTAAGCTTTCATAATTATTACTCCATACTTTGTTCATAGGGATTGATTCCGCCTATAATCACAAAAAATGTAAGTAGCGTTGTTTGGCTTCCTTAAGTTTGTCAGTATACAGTAGGGCGGGACGGTTACCGCAATACCGCGGTCACGTGACGCCTACCGCGGGTCTGAGCTCATCACCGCAAAAAAATAAATAAAAATAAACACTGGCCTTCACATGTGTTCACGTTGTGTCTAATGACATGGATTCATTGATTATAATGACATGGATTGTGTCTAATAACATTGTGTCTTACGTCTCTCCGCGCCGCTTCGCTAAATATAGGTGCCTATAGTCTAGGGGGTTGAGGTTTAAAGCGGTTTACTGCTATACCGCGGTAATTTCTTGCTTTTCAACCGCGGTAAGAAAAAATCCATCCCAGCCCTAGTATACTTTTTTTTGTCACGGTCCATAACTCTTTCTTTCTCGGTGCCGGTGGAGACCGGCCGGCTATGCTATTACCTTATTCCAAACCGGCTTTTGCGTTGCCTCTAAAATGGCCGCTGTTACCCACAATGCACCTTTCCATAACATCTACGCCCGAACTCTATCTGACGAACTGACGACAAACTACAAACAAACTTAAAGGAACACTCCACTGTTTTTTCATATTAAACTGTTATTCCCTTAACTAAGACGAGTTGATACATACCTCTCTCGTCTCAGTGTGAGCACTCAATCGCTCTGGCGCACGGCGACACTTTGATAGCACTTAGCTTAGCCCAGTTCATTCATTAGGGACCAAACAGAGATGAAGTTAGAAGCGACCAAAACACCTCCACGTTTTCCCTATTTAAATACAGTTACACGAGTAGTTACACGACCAAGTATGGTGACACAAAATAAAACGAGTCCCAAGTGCTATTCCGCCATACATTATAGTTATCCTTTTTACCCGCTTAGAAAAGCGCCACGTTTTATTTTGTGTAGCGGCTTGTCAATAGAGGGCGCTGGGGCGCCGCCCCCATCAAAAGTCCAGAAATATACATGTATACAAAAATGATATAAAAATGAAATAAAAAAAATAAATAAAATAGTTTTCTCATACAATGTAAGTAGTAAGAGCCTCAGCATTTAATAAAAACTGGCTTTAATCGGTCAAATATTTTCTTTATGTTTTTCAATAAGTTTCATGCGGTTTCATGTGAGAGGGACGCCGGACAAATGGATGTCTATGGAGTCTTTAAATTTTCGGGCAGCATGTGACCTGAAGCTGGTCTCTAATTGGTTTCTTAAAGATTCTCCTCCGGACGCAGGTCGCTGCGTCCCTGGCGAATCAGAATTGGATACATGTTATTATATCCAATCTGATTGGTTCTCGTCACCTGCCATTCAACTCAACGCTCTTTGCCACTACTGCGAGTGCGAGTGCGCGGGCGACACCGTCACTCCGACTACGTCAAAACATCGCTAGGCTGATCATTTTCGTAGAGAGAATGGCAGAAGTTAAACCAAATTCTGTCATTGATTTACAAATAAAAACCTTTCACAAGTCCTTTAAGAAATAAAGGATGTCCGACCGGACCAACCCGATTTACAGGCCAGTGACAGGACGAAGCTAACGCTACAACCGGAGCTTCACCCGCGCTTGTTATGAGAAACGGAGGAGGCTTTATTTGCTTATTTGTTAACTTATGCTGTTCAATTCATTGCATTTTAATGTTCATGTCATGTATTTGTACTCAATATATAATCTAACTGTACATATCTGTTCTGTTACAGTTAGTAACTGAAGTGTAGATCACATTTGTACTAATTATATGAAAAAAAGATGATTGAAATAAATGATAAACTCTAAAATTTCAACTTTTATCCTTTTCAGGTTTGATTCTAATCATAATGTAACATTAGTTGAAAAAAACTAAATTTCAGTACAAAAAAACAAACATTTTTATTGTTAGAACTGTGATTTCTTAATATTTAGGTATGAATCCAACTGGAAAATCTTGTGAAAAGATATCTTTCAGTTAGTCAAATAGCATATAGTGGAGCTCTATAGCCATCTAGTAGCTAAAATGATAATTTTTTACTTTTAAAACTACATTTTACAAAATATGGGCAAAAAGTTTACACTAAACCATGTAAAATTATCCATGTTATCCCCATGAATGAAAGTTAGAAATATGGGTCTTTTATAAAGTGAATTTTACATAAAATGCTGTTTTTTGTAAAAAGCCTATTTAAATAAATATTTATTTATTTAAAGAAATTAAAAATATATCATAAATCTTCCAAAAACTGCACAAATGTTGAGTAAAAACATTAATAAACAGTGTAAAATAAATAAAAAATAAAAAAATAAAAAAAACTACTATTCTGTTACAAAATTAAATGTTATTGTCTGGGGACCCCAAAGATAACTAGTGCCGTCCCACATGAAGATAATCAGAGGGTTAAATATGAAATGTGTCGTTATCTTTTAGTGTTGAGTGACGTAATATCCCTTTCAAGTGGACGCGTGGAAGCGACGTGAGATTGAATGCATTGAAAAGCCTTTTCAACCTCATAGTACCATTATTTCTGTGACACAATAGTTCAAATGATCATAGTACTGGGATAAAAGTGCAAAGTTCAAATATAAACACTGATGTCTACGATAGCGATCAAAATAGAGTAAATCAGCATATCAGCATATAGAGTAACGCATTTATCGATTACATTGTTTCGCCACTAAGGGGCTGTTTACACCTTACCCGAAAGTGTTTGTAGTTAGTTACTTTCCACCTCTGTTAAATTATTATGAATATTAAAAATGAAGTTCCTAAATGTAATTTATGGAAGCATTAAGCCATGGAAGGTCATGTGTACTAGTGACTTAACCCTTTGTTTTAATACTGTTTATTTACAGTGTATTTTATTCTGCTTACCTGACTCGTACAGAACTCCTGTCCATTTTGGCTGTGGTGCCTCCATCAGCGACTGGTCTTTGTATGGAGCCACCGTGAGAGGCCATCATTTTGCTATAGATCTTGTCTCTCATCCCACAAACTTCACTATCAGGTACTTTATTATTTTTTTAATCTACAGATTAAAGAATCTTGCAGTTCAAAAACGCTTCTGCTACGTCATACATGGATGTGCTTTTGTTGGTTTCAACCATGTAAGCATTAAGGTGATAATTTAATTATGATCCAACACTAGCCTTGAGTACCTTACTGCTTTTATAAAACAGTTACTACACAATACATTTATTAAAGCCGAAAAATATGTATCTGTGCAACTTTCATGAAGTAAAATCACTAAAAGCCTTCCTTCCGCTGGAAATAATAGTCCCTGACCACAAACAGCAACAGAAGTTACATACATTATTTCAGCAAAAAACTATCTTTTATGAGTGAGTCAGTCAGTAAAGAAAACTTAAACATTGAAATAGGGCTGGGCGATATGGCTGAAAACTGTATCACAATATAAGGGTTTCATATCGGTCCATATCGATAATTATTGATATTTTTTTATGACCTATTTAAAATAAGGACCAGGAGACAAATATATTACATTGAAACATTTTTTTATTTTAAACTTAACCTTCCTCTGATTATAATCCCCTCAGTTATAAAGGCAGAAATGTCAACACAACCATGGAAAACACTCAAATAATTAATGTAAACATAAGTTTAAAATCACAATGAACACTTCAATTATCTCTTAACATTAAGGTGCAAAATTAAAGAATACGTAAGAAATGCTTAAAGTGTAATAAAATAGTGCAAAGTGTTAAATATAAACATAGAGAAACCGACAACGGTCTTGCATAATTTGCAGACGACATTGGTCTGACTACTATGGAAGCTTGTTTCCGCCACAGAAAAAAACATTTTAAAAGATAATTGCGACTTTTTATCTCACAATTGCGAGTTTACATCTCGCAATTCTGACTTTATTTCTCAGAATTGCGAGATATAAAGTCAGAATTGCATGATATAAAGTCGCAATTGCGTGTTATAAAGTCAGACTTGTGAGATATAAACTATTCTGAGGTAAAAAAAAAAAAAAAAATCCGTCTTTTTTTCCCCCTTAGAATTGGACTTTATATTTTCACAATTAGAAAAAAAGTCAGAATTCTGACTTAAGACGCAATTGCGACTTTATATCTCGCAATTCTGACTTTATAACACGCAATTGCGACTTTATTTCACACAATTCTGACTTTATATCTCGCAATTCTGACTTTATATCTCGCAATTCTGAGAAATAAAGTCAGAATTGCGAGATGTAAACTCGCAATTGTGAGATAAAAAGTCGCAATTATCTTTTAAAATGTTTTATTCTGTGGCGGAAACAAGCTTCCATAGTAGTCAGACCAATGTCGTCTGCAAATTATGCAAGACCGTTGTCGGTTTCTCTATGTTTATATTTAACACTTTGCACTATTTTATTACACTTTAAGCATTTCTTACGTATTCTTTAATTTTGCACCTTAAAGGGGTGGTTTACTGCTTTTTTTCTTTGCATGATTGTGTTTATGGGGTGCAATATAACATGTCTTCTGGGTTTTTTTTTTTTTTAAAGTCTTATTTTTCATAAATTTCACCTTTATTGTAAGCCGCTTTCTCCTCTGTCATTTGAACGACCGGTTGACTTCCTGATTCTATGAAACCACTCCCTCAGAAACAGGCAATGGGCTCAGATTGGTTAGTTGGGCCGGTGTGTTGTAATTGGCTAAACTGCGTAGTGCATGTTGTCCGGAAACTTCACGCCCATTACCTTTATGGGCGAAAGTTGCATGTGCTCCGGTCAAATGTAAATAATGGTGTCAATACTGCCGTATCAGTTTGAGCCAGAATCAGACCCAGAAAGCGGCAATGAAGAGAGTCAAGCAACCTCCCCAAACACGGCTCTTACAAAACATTTCTGAATGGTACATTTTTTATTATTATTATTCTATTCTAATCTACTATTATTATATAAGAATTTCGATACGCTGTTACTTGAAAATGCTACTGCTGCTTGTTAGCTTTTGAGATACGGTTTTCTCCTGATTAAACATTTAATATAACTGAATAAATGACTGAGTAATACCGTTTTTTAAAGTTATTGTTTTAACTTCAGCAGCTGAAGTTGGCTGTTGCGATTACATATCATTTTTTGAACTTTATACACGTTTGTCTTATACACACAAAATAGCATCGAACTAACTGGCTATAAACAAACAGCGTTGGCATTGGTTTACGTTCCTGATCAAATCGATCGTCATAAAATATACATGGAAAATACATTTACAAAATTAGTACATAATTACAAATTCAGGTTCAAAATGTTTGTACGCATTTGTACGTGTAAGTGGCTACTAAAGCCAGCGCTGGCATTTGTTTACGTCCTTGATAAAACTAAAACATTACCTCTGAAATTATACATGCAAACATTATTAAGTCTTACTTACAGGTTGTGGCCCAACAACTGCTGCCTCTGGTTTTAAAGTTGGAACTGCTTCATGTTTTAGTAACAGTTTCTTGTTGAATCCGGCATTGAATTCGTGGAGATTCTGGAAGCTGTCTTCCGTAAAATGCGCAGCACAGAGAGCTATTACGATTGAAATTTTCAGGAACATAATCAAACATAAATTTTAGCCATTGTTGACGAACTACAGCGTCCGTATGAAGCCCGAACACAGAAGACCTGGCAGCTGGGTGAAAATAACACACTTTCGACGGCATGGCTACAGCTCTCCACTATAACTCTTCCCCTTCGACAAAGCCGCAGAAATATGGCCATGCCCCCTTTTTTGCATGGGTTAGTTACGTATAAAACCCGGGAAGTATCTCGTTGTAGTCCCATTCGAGTCGTTTTTGTAGGCATTAAACTTCCTGATTTTTAAAAGACGATATCTCTGCTTACGTTGAACTTTCAGCGCAGCAACTTTGCAGATAATGTTCATGCACCAACAGCAACATTACACACCATTTAAAATGAAAAAAGTGAAATCACAATCAACCACCCCTTAATGTTAAGAGATAATTGTTAAGTGTTCATTGTGATTTTAAACTTATGTTTACATTAATTATTTGAGTGTTTTCCATGGTTGTGTTGACATTTCTGCCTTTATAACTGAGGGGATTATAATCAGAGGAAGGTTAAGTTTAAAATAAAAAAATGTTTCAATGTAAAATTTTCTCACAAAAACGACTCTAGAAGCCTTAATAGCGTATAAGTATATATTTATATTTAAATCTAGTTCCTACATTATTTTTCTATACCTTGACTCACTGGGTAGTCTAACCTGCAAGATGCCCTTTAAGAGGAAATCATTTGTGACTCGATTGGTCGTGGCGGAGGTGTTGCAACCATTTATAGAGATATTCTAAATGTTACTCAGAAAACGGGTTATAAGTTTATTTCATTTGAAGTACTTGTACTAAATGTTATGCTCTTAGATGTTAGAAAAACATCCCTATTATCTCTAGCTTTGGCTACCGTATATAGACCGCCAGGGCCTTACGCTGATTTCCTAAAAGAGTTTGCAGATTTTCTCTCAGACCTATTAGTCAATGTCGATAAAGCATTAATTGTTGGAGATTTTAAGATACACGTAGATAATCCAAATGATGCGTTAGGAGCTGCGTTTACAGATTTATTAAATTCATTTGGGGTCAAGCAAAACGTCACCGGACCAACACATCGTCTTAATCATACACTCGATTTAATTATATCACATGGAACCGATCCAACCGATATAGATATCATTCCACAAAGTGATGAAGTCACTGATCACTACATGGTAACTTGCATATTACGTACTGCTGTAATATGTCATGCGGCGTCGCGTTATCAACCAGGCAGAACAATCCTCCCATCCACCATAGATAATTTCTCAAATTGCTTATCTAATCTGTCTCAGCTGCTGCCTGAACCCAAACAAACAGATGAACTAGAAGAACTAACTAGCACTATGAGCACCATTCTCTCTAGAACATTGGATGTGGTTGCACCTATTAAATTAAAAAAGGTCAGAGAGAAAAATAAAGCACCATGGTACAACAATACTACGCATGTTCTAAAGAGAGAAACCCATATTTTAGAGCGTAAATGGAAACAAACTAATTTAGAGGTCTTTAGAATCGCGTGGAAAGACAGTATGTCACGTTATAAAAAGGCCCTAAAAGCGGCCAGGGCTGAGCACCTCACCAACAATCCAAGGTTTTTATTTAACACCGTGGCTAGACTAACAAATAAACAGACGTCACCCGAACAAAATATCCCGTTACAGTTCAGTAGTAATGATTTCATGAACTTCTTCACTGAGAAAATAGAAAGCATCAGAACCACAATTGTAAACGTTCAATCTTCAATCGCGCCTTATAATTCAGCTTCAACTATCACCCCGCAAGAACAATTACAGTGTTTTACAACTATAGAACAAAAAGAGTTAAATAAACGTATCACTTCATCTAAAACAACAACATGTTTATTAGATCCTATACCAACTAAACTACTGAAAGAAGTGTTACCTGTAGTGGAAGAGCCTCTCCTCAATATTATTAACTCGTCTTTATCTTTAGGTCATGTTCCAAGAACATTTAAACTGGCAGTTATAAAACCTCTCATTAAGAAACCACAATTAGATCATAATAATCTAGCAAATTATAGACCCATTTCAAATCTTCCATTTATGTCTAAAATATTAGAAAAAGTGGTGTCCGCTCAACTGGGCTCTTTCTTGCAACAAAATGATATCTATGAAAAGTTTCAGTCTGGATTCAGACCGCATCATAGCACTGAAACTGCGCTCGATAAAATCACAAATGATTTACTTTTAGCTTCTGACCAAGGCTGTATCTCAATACTAGTTTTACTTGATCTTAGTGCTGCGTTTGATACTATAGATCACACAATACTCTTAGATCGACTACAAAATTATACTGGTGTTCAAGGACAAGCACTAGGCTGGTTCAAATCATACCTATCTGACCGCTACCATTTTGTCTATTTAAATGGAGAAAAATCGATCATAACTCCAGTAAACTATGGAGTGCCGCAGGGATCTGTATTAGGCCCTCTGTTATTTTCAGTATATATGATGCCACTTGGAAATATTATAAGGAAACATGGAATTAGTTTCCATTGTTATGCTGATGACACTCAAATATATATTTCATCACGGCCGGATGAAAACGCTAAATTTTCCAAATTGACAGAGTGTGTTAAAGATATAAAAGATTGGATGACGCGTAATTTTCTTTTATTAAATCCAGACAAGACAGAGGTAATACTTATCGGTTCAAAAAAACCGCCCACAAAACCTCGCACAATACAACTTTAACATCATAGGATGTCCTGTTACTTTATCCTCTACAGTAAAAGACCTGGGTGTTATACTCGATTGCAACCTGTCTTTTGAAAATCATATTTCATATGTTACAAAAACAGCCTTTTTCCACCTTAGAAACATTGCTAAGCTACGTAATATGCTATCAGTTTCTGATGCAGAAAAGTTAGTTCATGCATTCATGACCTCGAGACTGGATTACTGTAATACTTTATTAGCTGGTTGTCCTGCATCCTCAATAAACAAGCTACAGTTAGTCCAAAATGCCGCCGCTAGAGTTCTTACGAGATCAAGAAAATATGATCATATAACACCGATTTTATCATCACTGCATTGGTTACCTATAAAGTTCCGTATTAATTACAAGGTATTGCTACTGACTTATAAAGCCCTAAACGGCTTAGCTCCAGTCTATTTAACGGATCTTCTATCGCCCTATAATCCATCGCGCTCTTTAAGATCACTAAATTCAAGGCTTTTGGTCATACCTAGGATATCCAGAACCACCAAAGGAGGGAGAGCATTTTCACATTTGGCTCCAAAACTCTGGAATAGTCTTCCTGATACTGTTCGTTGCTCAGACTCGCTCTCCCAGTTTAAAACTAGATTAAAGTCGCATCTCTTCAGCCAGGCATTCATATAATCCTACAGTTCAAACTACAATCCGGCCTCTAGCTCATAAATGCCAGAGGAGAACTGGCCCCCGACTGAGCCTGGGTTCTCCCAAGGTTTTTTTTTCTCCATTAGGTCACCTGATGGAGTTTTAGGACACCATTAGGTCACTTGATGAAGTTTTTCGGTTCCTTGCCACTGTTGCCTTTGGCTTGCTCAGTTGGGGATATTTTGGGGATATTTAATTTAATTTTATCAATCAATAAATTCCTCTTGAAACAAACTTTGTTGTATTATTTTAATTTAATACTGTGAAGCTGCTTTGATACAATCTGTATTGTGAAAAGCGCTATACAAATAAACTTGACTTGACTTGACTTGAAGTATATATTTATATTTAAATCTAGTTCCTACATTATTTTTCTATACCTTGACTCACTGGGTAGTCTAACCTGCAAGATGCCCTTTAAGAGCAAATCATTTGTGACTCTAATGAGAGCTGTCTCAGTACTATGGTACGGTCTAAATCCTGACTGAAAATCCTCGCAGATATCATTTCTTTCTAAAAAGGAACATAGTTGTGAAGATACTGCCTTTTCTAGTATCTTTGACAGAAAAGGTAGATTCGAGATCAGCCTGTAATTTACTAATTTTGTAGGATCAAGTTGTGTTTTTTTTAACAAGCGGTTTAATCATAGCCAGCTTAAAGGTTTTTGGTACGTATCCTAGAGACAAAGATTAATTAATGATAGTAAGAAGAGAATCTATGACCTCTGGAAGCATCTCTTTCATTAGCTTAGTCGGTATAGGGTCTAACATACATGTCGGTTTAGATGATTTAATGAGTTTAGCGAATTCTTCCTCTCCTATAGCAATAAATGAATCAAATTTTTCCTTAGGGAGACTAAAATGCACTCCCTGATGCGATACTGTAGTCGACGGTTGCATAATTATAATTTTGTCCCTGATATTATCAATCTTATAAGTGAAGAAGTACATGAAGTCATTACTGCTGTGTTACTTGGACATTTCTGGGCTTGAAGCTTTCTTTTTCGTTAGTTTAACCACTGTTTAAAAAAAAATACCTATGGTTTTGTTTATTTTCTTCTAATAGGATTGAAAAATAAGCAGATCTAGCAGCTTTTAAGGCCTCTCTGTATGCAATCGTGCTCTCTTTCCATGAAATGCTGAAATTTTCTTCCAGTTGCACTCCATTTTTCTGGCTGCTCTCTTAAGGGCTGTAGGGGTCAAATCTTTGCGCGGCAGGGGGAGCTGCCACTCGACCAGTCACGAATATATGCGCCGGCCACTCGACCAGTCACGGATATATGCGCCGGCCACTCGACCAGTCACGGATATATGCGCCGGCCACTCGACCAGTCACGGATATATGCGCCGGCCACTCGACCAGTCACGGATATATGCGCCGGCCACTCGACCAGTCACGGATATATGCGCCGGCCACTCGAACTTACACAATATGTAAGGTTTAAAAAAACAAACAAATGCAGCGCGCGTCTCGTGGCTCTATTAGCATCGCGCCGGCCACTACCAGCCACACGATCTCTCACTGTTTACATCTATCAGACACTCCTATTGATACACGAGAGCACACAGACAGTGCAATACAGATCTTATTTACCTATTTCTCATCTTATCTGTTTTTTTATTCGCTCTTTTTACCCGTATATGGGAGTGCGCGCTCGTGGTTCTATTAGCATCGCGCCGGCCACTACCAGTCACACAATCTCTCACTGTTTACATCTTTCAGACACTCCTAATGATACACGAGAGCACACGGACACGTAGTTGGAACTACGGTGGTAGTCTGTAAGGTGCTATATAAATAAATAAACGAACGAACGAACGAACGATTATGTTTTCAGCTGTGACCCAGAGGTGCCGGTGGAAGGCTGGTGCCAATCCGGTGAAAATTAACAAGGCAAAAAATGTTGTTAACAGTGTTATGGCTACATTTGTTCGTAGCTTAAATGGTGCCATGATTGAGCACCCTCACATTAGACATGACAGTCCTGGGCTATTTTTGAAAGATGGAGTTCATTTCACACCTAGGGGAAATGTTATGTTTTTAAATACAATAGCTAACTGCCTTAAAGGCCACATCCAAATGCAGTGAACTGCTTACAGTGGGCAGTGTTACTGCTTTTGAATTTTGCCTTTAGGGCCATTTTGTTAGGCCTAAATATAGCCCTGACCATCATGGCTAATGTTGAGTTTTTTATGTTAATTTAGAAACACCTGTAGCCATAACACTGTTACCTCTGCTCTTCCTCATCCCTACATTACCCCCCCCACCCCCTTCCCCACCACCACCATCCCATGGTCTCTGCAGCGACTCTGCTTAATCCTGACTGAAGAATTAAATAAATTCAATTCAATTCAATCTTTCACAGTTGTATGAGCAGTTTTTATGGAATGCATTGACTTTTCATTTCATTGCTTTATGAAGTAAATTTAGAATAATGTTTTGATTATTGTTTTAGTGTTTATCAAAAGTGAGTTGCCACAAACACTAACAGCTGAACTGCAACTTCAGATATGGGGTATTTTAATCAGTAGTAGACTACAAGTTAAACAAAAAGTTAAGCAAAGCAAAATGGTGCAGGCAATGACAGAGAAGGTATAGAGCCATGATGGAAGCTGGAATCAGAACGCTCCACATCTGGAGGACGGATACTGCAATCAGCTCCTCTGGCACATCAACAGACAACATGAGTATGGTTACTGACACACAAAAATCAGGGGACGTCACACACCCTACATGAGAGAAAGATGACAAGGTTAAAAAATACTGGTACAATACATTCAGTATGGCCTGTCTTGGTTAAAAGCCCACTCACCACAACAAGGTGCAGGCCATGAGTGAGAACATATAACACGGGACAAACATACGAGACACTACAAAACGACAGGTACAAGACATGGAAAAAATAGAAAACATACAACACTGGAAAAGCAATATACAATGGTGAAAACTAAGGGATAGGAACAACCTTAAATATTAACATTTTGCCCAGCTATAATGAAAACAGCAATCAGGCCCAAAAAAAATCACATGACAATCAATATAAATAAAAATGAGATTTAAAGCTATTTTTTTATAACATAACTTAAAATACTGTATTAATGTATTACTGTAACACTTCAATAACGCAATATATATGATATAAAACCAAACTAACCATGGATGTTAACTTTTTGAAGCTGGCAACTTAACATGAGAGAATACTTTTTTTAAAATATATACATTTTTTGTAAATATGTCATGAACTGATCCTTGAATTCCAGAAACTATCTACATAAATATTGACCAGGGAGGTTGCATATGTATTTCACATAATAAATGGCAAACAGATCAATATCACCTTAGGCCCCGTTCATATGAACTCTAAGAGATATTGAACAGTCCTTAATGTGACATGGGAAAGCCCACACAAACTATAAGTTTAATCAGCGGTATGTGTTGGTTAAGGAAGGCACTATGTATAAAGGCTCTATGTATAACTTACAACTGTGTCAATATTGCATGTTACTGTAGCATCGCAGCATGTGATTTGTAAGAGTTGGGCCCCGTTCATGCAGACTCCAACTGAAAATCATCCTGGTATTAGTAGCAGTGATCACTCAAAGAACCAAAGTGTGATTGTTTTCCACTCCGATTTGTGTGTTGAACGCTGCTACCCAAACCATAATCCTCACACACATTCACTGTCAGAGCAATGTCATCATGCACAACATCTTGAGCAACAAAGGCCTGTTCAGATGTGTCTTCCATCATCATGACATTGCTCTGATTGACAGCATAGCTGTTGGCACTACTCATATTGTCTACATATGCAACCTCCTCATTACTATTTACAGATGAAATAGGGATGCCACTTACCACCTCATCAATACTTACCAAGCGTGTTATTTTTGGCTGTTGTTCTTTGCCCTTGGAGAAAGAGAAAATGGTTGGCACAGCAGTGTCCTTCAGACATGTCCTTCCCTAATAAAAATTACAGGAAGCATACAAAATATAACATTATTGGTCATATTGGCTGTAAATGGCTGTTATTCATCACACAGATGTATGCGTTTATGTTTCATTATTCGGTCTAACACTAGTATGAATGTACAGATTACATTTAAAAATTATTATTGCTATTAAACAAATATGTAACTGTTCGCAATAACTGTCACAACGGAATCATTCTGTGTTCCGCTGTCTCGCTTGGAGAATCATTTTTCAAACACGAATTTCACAGAGATAATTTTTTTCTTTTATCGTATTTGCATAAAAGGTAAGGCTGCACAATATATCGAAATATCGCAAATGTATATTTCGCGATATGCATACCACCACAGCTTGCAATAACTGGGGTCATGAAAAAAAGACAAAGAGAAAATAACTCGCAAAAATTTTTTTTGTAGCTTTAACAAGAATCAGTGTATATCTAATTCATACAGTGAAAACTAAGCAGTGTTTTATTTTTACATTTGATTATTCCATTTCTGTTGATAAATAAACCTAATGTAGGATAACCTAAAACTCTAAACCCAGTGGTTTACACTGATGTTAAAATAACACTTCTTAAGGCCTCATTATACTTCTGCGTCGGACCTACGCCGGAGCCTATACGCCGTAGGGAACGTGTTGGTTTTAATTTATACTTCTGCGTTGTTGTCCGCGTTGACGCGCACCTAGGGAGCATGTGAAACCCCGAGGGAGGGGTTCTGGCAGACCAATCACAGCGCTTGCGTCCGCGTAGAATTGACGCGTTGTTACATTTTTGGAGAGGTGCACGTCAGGGTACGCCGAAGGGTACGCGCGCTACACACAGCCTACGACGTAGCTACGGCGGCAGTTCGACGCAGAAGTATAAATAGGCCTTTATGCTACAGTAAAACACTGATGTTCACTTTCAGAAGTTGTAGGGATGTTTTCTTGTCAAAAAAAAGAATGTGAAACGCATGTAGGTTATATAATTTTAAATATATTTTAAAGATAATTTAAATGTATTTTACACACTTTAAGCATTATCGTATCGCATATAGAATATCACATTATGTAATGAGTTATCGCATTTTTCTTCAATATCGTGCAGCCCTAAAAGCACTGAAATGTAAAGGTTGGCAAAAAGTGGTCATGTTGCTTGATTTTTGCATGGAAAATCCTAAATTGAACTGGTGTGTCACTAATTTCACCTTAACAGTGACCTAATCAAATATTTAGTAATGTAATGTAAATGAATGTATGATGGTCAATTTTTCGCCAATTTCAACCAATATGTTGCTTGACTCTTTGTAAGGTATGAAACGAGGTGTCTGTACCCTGGAGTCAGTAGTGAAGTGATGACTCTCGAAATGTTCACTGCACAGACGAGAATACTTGTTAGGAGTCCAATTCTGTCGTTTCACGTTGAGCATCCACTGGTCCAGATGTTCTGGATCACCTAGAGGAAAACTTTACACAAACAAATAGATAGTTACCTCCTTCACAGACTACTGTCAAGTAATAGAACTTAAATTACTACAGTGTCCAAAAGGTTGTAACGTTAATAAATGTATTTTAGCTTAAGAATTTGTGGCGGACATCACCGCTAGTGCTAGTCCTCATTCTGTTTCGTTGTACTGTCTATTGAGTAATTACAGGCTAATTTCCTACACATATCTTTGAGGACATGTCAAAAAATACTTCCAATATAGTCAGTGTTAGTAATGTTACGCTAAATTATGAAATGCAGGCGTAACATTATATGACAACGTCTAATCACAGTCTGTTGGATCTTGGAGTGTAATAAAGTTTTAAATGCAATTATAAATAATAAATAAATTATTCGAAATAAAATTAATAAATGAAATTATATTAGAATTTCACTCACCGGAAAAAATGTAGTCCAGGCTTCTTCTGGGACGATCTGTTAATACAATTAACCCCACAGCAAGTCATTATGACAGTGAAATAATCTCGGCAGAAATGCTAAGATTAGTAGCTGGAATTTATTTATTTTTACGATAAATTACCTGAGGTAACGTGACGGCTAACAGACAGCCGACAAATGGCTAATGACCACAGCAGCGGGAATCCACCTGTCACTCAAATGTGGACACACCCTTAATTATGCAGAACTTTAAGGATTAATCAACTAAACGGATGAGTTATAAAAAAATTCACCCCCCTCACAGTTGTCATGAAGGGCAAACTTAGCTGTATAGACCAAAACCACATACTGACACCAGGCTGTAAAAACGTTTTTTTCTGGTGTAAAATTTGGCATTTTAACATGGGGGAGATACAGATTTGACTCACTTTTGGCACCAGCCTCAAGCGGCCAGTCAACGAATTGCAGTTTAACTCACTTCCGTGTTGGTTTCAAGAGAGAGACGGGGAGGTTGCCGCTTGGTCTCAACGTCAACCAATAGTGCATGTAAGCTGTGCTTTGACCTGTAATTGCATCTATGGATATATAGACATACTTCCTTTCCTTACCTTTTTTCTTTTAGGCATATAAGGTTTTTCTTTGCCTACTCTCTGGGTTTCTTCTGTTTCTTGTTCTGGTTCTCATGACGGTATCTTATTTCCAAACATTTTTAGGTGAGGATCGATACCTGGAACCAGTCGTGAAGGAGGATCTTAATAGACTTAGAAGTTAGAGATGCACCGATTGATCGGCTGGTGACCGGAATTGGCCGATTTTCACGTGATCGGCCGTGTCTGACAAATGTCGATTTTATGCCGGTCAAATGCACTCGGGCGCCGCATGATTAACATCGCGCAACATCAGCATCACACGTGCACACGCAACACACATATAAGGAAACCTCGTGAATTACGTCCGTACAGACCGCAAGCGCGTATTTTTTTTCGTTGTGCATTCACAACGGGGCTGCGTTCCAGTCCAAAATTGTCATGCCCTTCACTTGCTAACTTCCCTCCGTCTCGTTCACTCGGATGTACGTCATAGCCCTTGATCACTTGTGCTGCGTTCCAGTCCACTTTTAGACATGCACTTGCGAACTTCCCTAAGCACTTCCCCTCGGGGGAATCCCTGCCGCCATTTTGAAGTGCGTTCCACTTCGTGAAGTGGACGAGGGAAGTTTAGATGGACAGACCCTCGTTCCCTCAATTTTGACCGAGGGAGCGAGTCTACTTCATATGTACACTTCAGGCACCTATATGTCCCACAATGCAGTACGATTGTGACGTCACCACAGATCTCGTTTTATCACCACCACAACAGACAACTCTATGATATATTATATATATATATATTTATTTAAAACAACCCAAACACACATATAAACATTTGGATGCTGCATTAAACAAATTCTTAAAGGGAAAAAAATGTAAATAATAAATCAACTACAGCTGATTCCAAGTGATCAAGGGCTTAGGACGTTCCAATTCAGCCCATTGCAGTTTCCGCCAGTAGTGGGCACTCGCAATGACGTACATCCGAGTGAACGAGACGGAGGGAAGTTAGCAAGTGAAGGGCATGACAACTTTGGACTGGAACGCAGCCTTGGAATCAGCTGTGTAGTTGATTTATTATTTACATTTGTTTTCCCTTTAAGAATTTGTTTAATGCAGCATCCAAATGTATATATGGTGTTTGGGTTGTTTTCAATAAAAACAAATTTAAATAATATATCATAGAGTTGTTTGTTGTGGTGGTGATTAGACAAGGTCTGTGGTGATGTCACAATCGTACTGCATTGTGGGACATATAGGTGCCTGAAGTGTACATATGAAGTAGACTCGCTCCCTCGGTCAAAATCGAGGGAACGAGGGTCTGTCCATATAAACTTCCCTCGTCCACTTCACGAAGTGGAACGCACTTCAAAATGGCGGCGGGGATTCCCTCAAGGGGAAGTGCTTAGGGAAGTTCGCAAGTGCGTGTCTAAAAGTGGACTGGAACGCAGCACGGGAGCAGGAGCAGCGCGTGAGCGTCAAGCAGGAGCGTCGCGAGCAGTGGAGCGCGTGTTTCGGCAGAAAAGATATAAAATAAATATTTGTGTGTGCTGTAAAGTGGTTAGAAAAAATTAAATCGGAATCAGCTAAAATCGGTATCGGCAGGTCAAACTTAATGAAAAATCGGAATCGGCCCAGAAAATTGTAATCGGTGCATCTCTATTAGAAGTCTATTAATTTGACCTGCAAGGTGTTTTGGTTGATGAGCAGGTTTTCCAGCTTGATGTCGCTGTGGTGGACGCCCCTCTCACTGCATATTCTTGCAGCTGTATATATATATATATATATATATATATATAATTTGTTACATTTATATAGCGCTTTTTCTGAGACCTCAAAGCGCTTACATATACTTCCTTTCCTTACCTTTTTTCTTTTGGGCACATAAGGTTTTTTCTTTACCTACTCTCTGGGTTTCTTTTGTTTCTCGTTCTTCCTCTCATGACGGTATCTTATTTCCAAACATTTTTAGGTGAGGATCGATACCTGGAACCAGTCGTGGAGGAGGATCTTTTCCATATCAATCCGCTTGGCTGGATCACTTTCCATGCATGAATAGATCAGATCCCTGCATTCTGTGAAGAGGGGAGAGATGTCCGGTTATTATTGTAAGTGTTATACTTTGTGTAACTGATCACATTATTTTAAGCAGTAATAAAAGTTCCTGTATGACCCGTCCACATGCTCTCACCTTTGGAAATGTCTTCTGTGTAGGAGGGCTCACCAAACATCTGAGGGATGTACTCGCCAGGATACTTCCCAGACAGCATCTTATACATCAGTACGCCTAAAGAATACACTGTTGCAGGCTTGCCATGATACTTTCCATGCCTGACCCACTCAGGGGGAGCATAAACTCTTGTGCCTGGAAGAAAGAACAAGATTTGGTCCATTGCAATGAATTTGTATTTCCATAGCTTTTTGTCGATTTATTCACCATAGATTTGTGGAATAATACGTACCACTGAATCTGGAATAAGAAGACTTCTTCAAGCGTTTGCTACAACCGAAGTCTATTAATTTGACCTGCAAGGTGTTTGGGTTGATGAGCAGGTTTTCCAGCTTGATGTCGCTGTGGTGGACGCCCCTCTCACTGCATATTCTTGCAGCAGTGACAACCTGACGCATCACAGCTCGTGCCGTCGGTTCCTTGAGTATGTCACCATTTTGCAGTAAAAACAGCCTCATATCTACACATGGCGTGGGCCGCTCTAAGACCAGTAGATATTCCTCTGGTGTCTCGTACCAGTCCAGCAGCTTTATTATTTGAGGAACACTGGGATTTTTGTTCACAAGAGCCATCATAGCGACCTCACTTGGAAGGGATTTGCCGAATAGACCCTACAGGAGAGATAATAGTTATACAAAAGTGAGATAATTAGGGGACATGGTTTAATTTAAATGAATTACTACAGAATTATGTCCTGCATTTGGGTAAGTATAGGTTTGAAGAGTTAAGTAATTGAAATACTGGAAATAGTTACTAAAGTTTCGGTCACTTTTACTGTCGACCGGCAAAAATTTTCAGGGCAAAATTTTGTCATTTTAATGGGAATTTTTGCGTGAGGGTAAAGTCACGCGAATGAACTGTGCTGACTAACAGAAGCTGCTTGGTACGAAAGTTCATACGCCATTGACAATGGTCCTTTTGTGACTGCAAAATTTGGTTAAAATGTCCTATTATTAATGTGACTGTGTACTCTGAGAGTAATAAAACCAAGAGAGGAATTGCCTACTTACAATACGGACATTTTCCATGGCTTCTGTCTTCAGCACATGTTTGAGTGCCACCTGTTCTCCAAGGGAAAGAAAAAAGAAGATTTTTTTTTGTAAGAATGTTTTACAATGAATTAACTATATGTGCAGAGGTCACATGATTCCAGTAATTAACCTTGATGTAACTTTTAATGAATTTAAATTCCAACTTCCAAGAGTGCAAAAAAACTACCTTTCGTGAATCAGACAAACGGATCCCGTCGTAGACGCATCCATATGATCCTCTACCCAGCATTTTCATAGTTTCATAGTCCTGCGAGACTTCCCCTGTTAAAAAAAAGAGGGACATACAAAATTTACAGTATAAACATTCAGATTAAAAATAGCTGTAGAATGGACACATTATTGTGGTGCCTCACACAACCAAAATCCATCCTCAGTTCACATTTTCATTTGGATAATAAAGACAATGTCCAGAAAAACATGTTAAAATGTAGGTACTTTTTGCACATTTTATGAGTCATGTTGGGGCTTGTTATATAAACTGACCTGTCTTTCCCTTTGAACTTATATGGATAATTTCATCCTCATTCTTCCAAGAAATGTCATCCGATGTCGAAGCGGAGTTGTTGCTCTCCTCAGTCATAGATGGCACAGGCAGAGAAGGATTGCTGTTGTGTGAGCTGATGTCCCTTTGCTCTTGCCTGGTAATGTCTTTATCACCATCCGGCACACTGGTGGGAGAAGACACACTGGTGGGAGAAGACACACTGGTGGGAGAAGACACACAGCTGTGCTTGCTGTACACTGAGTTGTGTTCAGCTTCCCCATCAGAGCATCTCTCAGGCTGTTGGCTGCTCTGACTCTGTTGGGCTTTGGTGGAAGTTTTCTTGAATTTCCGAGACAAAACCCATCTAAGGAACTTCCCTTTCTGCTTCTTCTCTACTTTCTCTGGGACAGGCCTTGGTGACATAGATGCAGCAGCATCTTCCTTTACAATGTAACTGTGAGATTTGCACTGACCCATTGCTCCAGATGTCTCTCTGATGTTCTGTCACTAACTTATCACAAGTTCACTGAACGTAAATTGCACAGATCGAAATAGAAATACTAAAAATCATGAGATATAACACAGATCGAGAGATATAAAACAATTAGAGCAATTTTTCACCACAGATGTAACAGAAATACTAGTCAGATCGCTTGTAGAAATCAACTGAACTGCTTGAAAACCAGAGAAGAGTTCTATGGGCGACTCTGCCTGTGACGTCACGAGTAGTGACGCGCGTCGGCCGGTTGCCAAGGGATTTTTTCGAATGTTTTTTTTCGAATGAAACTTGCAAAAATAACTGCTATTGTTTTGACAGAAAATGTATATCTTTATAAACTTATATGTAAGGGATAATCCACGGCTTGCTGTGCATTAATTACCCCCCCAAAATTAATCAAATGTGCCCATCTCAAACAAATATCAGTGATAATATTGTGGTCAATAAAAGAAAATCAATTTGATTATAATTAACATGATAACGTACGTTCAAAACTAAAGTAGCCTAAATTCACCTTTATTTTTATGTATCTGTCAGTCTGAGACTTCGTTGCCATAACGCAATATGTCACTTGCGTGTGTCTTGCTTCGGACTTGACTGACGGGTCTAAATAGTCTAACGGCAGGCTTAACCGTAGCTAAATGTATGCGTTTTAAAACGAAAATGCACTACTAGTGTAAACGTAGATGTTCCACAGTCTGCTCGGGAACCGATGCTCTCGATACAAATATGGTTCTTTCATTGAGTAGTCGACGGCAGGAAGAAATCAAACCAAACAATTTCTAAACTTTTTTTTTCAATGATCAAAGGTAGTGTGTCGATTCAATTAAAAATACACATATCACATATTTTAAAATATATCATACCGTAATTCATTGTTCATCATGTTTGTTCGACTTTCAGGAGATCTCTCCTGCCAGGCTGTTGTCGAAAATAAGATATTGTTCTTAAGTGACTTGCCTGGATACATAAAGGTTAATTAATTAATTGCAATTTATATGCTACAGTTTTTTGAGTCCAGGAACACATAAAGACTAAAAACTGAGCTAAAAACAGAGCGCGCTGTCAAAGCACGTTAAGACGCTGCTCCGCCAATCTCCAGCAGGGGGCGCTCAGTATTAGCGGCGATAGAAAACACCAGTCCGCATGGAGTGAGTGAGTGTAGCAAACAGACTCATGCATGCTTTCCTCACGTGTGATGTTTGCGTATAGTACCAACTTGATTTATGTACTTCAGCTCATGTTAACTGTTTGATGAAGTCAATTTATTATGTTGGTTGATATTCCTTGTTTAAGGAAGCTTTACATAGAAGTAGTGATTGATTTGTGTTCATGTATTCAAACGATGTTGCTTATTGTTCATGAAAGTGTTTCTGCTACATCTCATTGTATGCATCTGTTTAGTTAGCTTATTGAATTGTGTTTCTGTTATGTTATATATTGATTTATATTATTATATGCGTTGCTTTAGACCACACACCCATGAAAACACATGTAGGCCTACTCATTTGTGCTTATGTGCTGAACCTTTATTGAAGCTGTGTGGAATTAATGAGGAGAAAATAAAGAATCAAAGAACTTTCATGCTGCACTGTAAACAATTATGCACTGTTAACTTAGTTAAAATAAGTTCATATACTTAGGCTAATTGTTTGTGCTCTGTTGACATTACTAATTTAGCCAACTCCAAATGTTTTATTTGAATCCAATTTGTGTGTGAATAAAATCTGTTAAATAAACTTATTTCAAACTAACCGCTGTACCTGAAAATATAAAACGATCTGTAATCATTACTTCTGTAATCCAAAAGGATGGGAAAATTGATAACACAATAGATGCACTACTTATTTGGGACACAAGCTGCAAGATTGTCACACTATCTCACAAACATAAAAACAAACATTTAACTTTAATATAAAGAACATTTTTCCTTGCCCTCCATCTATCCTTTCAATCCCATCTCTCCATGTATCCTAACTATCCACCCTTCTATACTAGTGTCCTGTCTCGTCTTCTCACACGAAAGAACAAAACACTTGCTTCCTGTACTTATTCACCAGGATAAACTCCTGGCAAATGTTTTCCTTTCTGACTTTATCCAGTATTTCTTTGTGAATGTGACAGACTGATCCACTGTTAACATTGTGCTTCTCAGCCAGGTCTTCATCCTCCTCGGAGCACCGAAGCTCCTCTCCTCTTCAGCAGAGGCAGGAACAACCACAAGAAGTCGTACAAGTGCTTCTACTTGGTTGAAAAGGCCACGAAGTTCAGGCAACTGATTCCTCAGAATAGTTGCGGCCTCTGAACTGGTTGGGTATGTGTTTTGGAGCTTAAACATGTTCAGCTGCACCTTCAGTGACCTTTGGTTTAAATTCAGGATACTGGTCCACCACAGCAGTGTTTTCAGACCAACCTGATCAAACCTCTCCTTCAGTATCCAGCACCTTGAAGCTGATGACGGTCCAGTGCTAATGTAAGTGCTTTTAAGTAGTGTTACACAGTTATAACGTTAGTCTATCTGTGTGGTAAAAAAAAAAAAATGTTGTCAGTTCTGTGATCGTGCTTTTGAATCGTTGTCAGAATTTTGCTAGCACAAGAAAATCCATGTTCCTAATGTTGTTTTTAAATGTAGGCTAGTATTCCTGATTGCCATGCCATGGTCCTACAACTACTCCCACCACTTTTATGGACTTCAGAACAGAAACAGCACTTCACTGCCATTATAAAGCTTGGAAGAGCCAGGACATTTATTAAAATAACTCCGATTGTATTCGTCTCTGAAAGAAGAATGTCATATAGACCTAGGATGACTTGAGGGTGAGTAAATCATGTGCTAATTAAAAAATTTTGGGTGAACTATCCCTTTAATTAAGCGCTTAGTGTTACCTGTTTGTTGTTAAAGTGTTAAAATTGCATTTTATGTTTTAAAAAATTCAGCCAACATGTTCACAGAAGGCAATTTTCTGATCTTTGCTTTTAACCAAAATAAATGTTTTAAAACCCAGAAAATGTTGTTTTCTTTTTCCTAGTGTGACTACTCTTATGAAACCTTAACGTATAATATTTTAATTATGTAATTATAAAAGCAGCATTCCCTGTAAAATACAATTTATTGATGTAGACAAGTTTAATATTGTAAAAGTATGTGGTATATACTTATTTGGTAATTACAGTGGAGTACTGTAAATGCTTTTTACTGTACTAGTGCTGTAAAAATACAGTATGTGAGGAAACTACACACTAGAAGCCTATTAGGCCATGGCATTGTTTCTTTTGTTGCTAAAAAAAAAAAGACATGTTCAATAAAAATATAATTGGATCAGTGTAATGTTGCAGTTGTATGTGTGTATTTTACATGGCTCTATTGATTGAAAGATATTTTGAGTTTCAGGAGCTAAAAGTTAAGTTGGGCCCGTTAGAATATATAATTTAGTTTAATTGGTAATGGAGTAATGCTTACTTAACAAGCTGAGTTAAATAAATGGGTGGGGAATGATTGTTTAAACTAAGTATCTTCAGTTACTGTAACTCGGTTATAAGTACATTCAACTTAAATGTTCTATTCCATTCCATTATGGGCTTAAGTACATTGAACGTAGTCCACTTGTCTTATTCAACTAATGCTTCATTACTTAAAAAATTGAAGGCAACGAGTTACCTTGTTTTTTTAAGTAGATTCTACTTATCCGGGTTTACAGTGTAAAGAGTGGTTTAAATAAAATAATTGGAGAATCTCAAACTGGTTTTATGGCAAAGCGTCATATTAGTTCAAATATTAGGCTTATATTGGACCTATTAGATTATAACCAATTTGTTAATTCAGATGCACTCATTTTATTCCTTGACTTTTACAAGGCATTTGACACAATTGATCACCAATTTTTATTACAAAGTTTACATGCATTTGGTTTTGGAAATAAATTCATTCAGACTGTTAAAATGTTTTACAAAGGCATTAAAAGTTCCGTTATATTACAGAACAATACTTCTAGAAGATTCTCCATCAACAGAGGAGTGAGGCAGGGTTGCCCAATTTCTACATTTTTGTTTTTAATTGTTGTGGAACTATTAGCGATTAGTATAATTAAAAATCCAAATTTACATGGTATAACATTATTTAATAGAGAAATAAAAATATCACAATTGGCTGATGATACAACTTTATTTCTAAAAGATAAGACTCAAATTAAGAATGCAATCGAATTAGTTCAAACTTTTTCTGATGCTTCGGGTCTCCAGTTAAATATTACAAAGTGTGAAATTCTCCCAGTGCATGATTCTTCTGAACATTCAATGTGTAACATTCCAGTGAAAGAATATGTTAAATATTTAGGAATTTATATATCTAAAAATTTGACAGTTAGACAGCATCTCAATTTCAATAACAAGATTAAAAAACCAAAAATGATTTTTGACAATTGGTTAAGAAGGGATTTATCTATTTTAGGCAGAATCTTATTAACGAAAGTAGAAGGTTTATCCAGATTCACTTTTCCTGGGCTGTCTTTATTTGTTCAAGATTCTACTAGTAAAGAAATTAATAGATTATTAGGTGATTTTTGCTGCAATAAGCACCACCATCTTAAAAAAACTTTATTGGTTGGAAAGAAATCTGAAGGAGGTTTTGAAATGCTGGATTATGTAGACATGAACAATACTTTTAAGATTAATTGCACTCAAAAAAATAATCTGTTGAACGAACTTAATTAAATTAAGGAAAGGTTTTCCACGAAATTGAATTACATTTTTCCAACAAAATCGAACTAGTTTGAAATAATTTGTTGTAATCTTGTTTGATGAATTTAAATTAATTTAGTCAATCCTGCTAGATAAAGTTTTGTCAGGTTAACTACATTTAGTTTTTGTCCTGCCTTAAATCACCAACATTATAATTTTAGTTAATTTGACTCTATGGTCACTTCTAATGATGGACACTACTAGTGTTCAATTGAATTAAAACCATTTTTTACATAGTAATATAATATTACTTGAGCAGGTCTGCGAGTGAGGTTTACACAGTGTATACTGAGTGCCCACAGCCCGAACACAAAGTTTAAAGCACATATGGCGCAATATTGAGCCCACAGACTAAACACAGTCGCCACTCTTCTGCATAATGGTAACCACAAAATTAAAAAACATTACAGAAAGTACTCTAAGTTTCTAACATAACTGAACATTAAACACTAACATTAACTAACAACATCTTTCCATTTACTGAAAAACACATAAAATAACACTTTTTCCCTAAATTGACCCTCTTAATGCAGTCCCTTGCAAAGCATGCTGGGAACTACAGATCCACTGCCCAGTTAGATGTCAACAACAATGATTCATGTAGTTTTCACACAAATGAATTAAGTTGTGACAATATTAAACAATCGTGTTACTTTTGCTTATTTTAATTAATTATTTTAACAAGAGGCCAAAATTCATTTTTTGAGTGACATTAAGACGAACGAAAAATATTCATGTTGACTCAATAAAAAAAAATTTGTTTTTTTAAATTACATTGATTACATTTAATGAAATTAAGCTGGAATCATTTCTACGAAGGATTGTGTCGTATATGCTCATTTTAATTAATGAAATTGAACAAAGAGCTAAAATCATTTTTTTGAGTGTGGATCAAAAGGTGTGTTATTGATACTGATTCAATTTGGTCTTTTATTCCACATAATATTTTTAAGAGGGTCGGTGGTCTTAAATTTCTTTTAACTTGCAATTTTGTACCATCTAAATTACCTATGAAACTGTCTAAATTCCATGAGCAAGCACTCTTGGCCTGGAAATTGTGCTTTGTGCATAATTTTTCTCCTCACAGAATGAAAATAAGGAACAATGAATTGATTACAGTTAAAGGCAAGAGTTTATTTTTTGAGAAATGGTTGGATCACGGGTTAATGTATTTAAGTGATTTATTTGATTCATCTTTGAAAATTCACTCTTATGATTCTTTTTTGTCCAAATTCAATTTTCCTATATAATTTAAAGAATTTTCTGTAGTAATTAAAGCTATTCCCTCTGGGCTTATTAATTTAATGTGCAGCCACCTGACTTATTATAAAGTTGAAAATAAAGATTACAATCTCCTTATAAATGGTAAATATATTTTTGATAAAAAATGTACTAACAAAGATATTGTTACGGTAGCCAGCCCTTCTGGATTATCCTTGCTCAAGTTTCAGCGCCCCCTTTTGTATGTTTATGGACTCGCGTACTTGCTTCCTAGTATGCATTGTTGACTGCTGATTGACTATCACCTGTTCTGATTTAACTCTGATCAGTTAACCTATATCTGGCTTGTTAACCTGGTGTCCCTTTGCAAAGTATTGATTCACTGTTGCACGCATGTCTGAGCGTTCCTGGTTTTCCTTGCCTACCTGTGTCTTGACTCTTGCCTTGCTGAATCTCACTGATTGTCTGCAGCCTGCCTAGTGACCCTCTGCCTGTTTCTGGAGTCCGTTTGCCTGCAGCCCGCCCTTGATCTCCAGCCTGGTTCTCGACATGCCTTTGTTTTACCCTGAATTAGTGATGGCCAAATGAAGCGTTTCGAAGCATTATTGCTTTCTGATACAATTGTGTCGAAAATGGTTCATTACTCGAAGCTTCATTCATATAGAAATTGCAGCACCATCTCCTGGTGAAGTAAATGTAATGCAACAAAGCTGACAACCATAAAATGCAAATAGGCTTATATGTTAACGCCCCGTTTATTACGTGTTTACCGAGGCGATCAAAGCTGAAACAGTGTTAGTGCTGTGAAACTCATTTATGTAACTTAGGTGAATTTTACAGATACTGATGAATTTCATGTGTTCACCTTGATAATAAAACATTAAGCATGATGTGTGTGTAATTATTTCTTTAGACAAGGACAGAAGATCAGACCAGCTTAAAAAAAAGTTGGAAACCATCACAGAAATACTAATGGTTTCTATTAAAAAAACAATAGGAACCATTGGCTTTTACCATTTAAACCACTACAGAATTCTTTTTTGTAGTGTGTTTGGGACATATTCCATTAGGATTTAATGCCCCCACCAATAGAACCAAACACATATCAGTAGAGACCCACAGAGACCACTATAATTCCCATTACAACCAATAAAATTCTCACGAAAACCATTAAATCCAATAGAATTTCGGTAATGGTTTCTATATATATATATATATATTTTTTTTTTTTTTTTTTTTTTTAGCAGGGCAGTATCAAGTGTGAAAGCTTTATCTTGTTTAGCTGTGGGAAGCAGAACTCTTAACTTGTTAACTGGTGGGACTGATATTTTTGTATGTTGAAAAGGATGTGTGTAACTGGTTGTACTTGTATAACGTAGCAGAGGGTTTTTGAAGTTTCTGTCTTTGATGCATATTTTTATGCAACAATGTTCATATGTTCTCTAATTAATAATAAAAAAATGTGGCAGAGGGTGTGCTTTGGGTACATGCAGAAGGCTTAGACAAAGTGTTCATTAAATGGTATGGTTTTTATTCAGAAATATAATTTTCTTTGTCTTTGGTGAAAGGTGAAATCTTTTTTTTTTTTAAACAATTTCACCAGCTTTAGAGACACCGACTACTGCAACCCACAGTGTTGCCATGGTTTGGCTTCACTTTTATAAGAAATACAGCCGCCAGGTTTCAAACCTGTCAACACTGGATTGGGCTGTCAAAGGTGGTTCACTACAGGAGTGAACCAGTGTGTTTGCTTCAGAAGTCATTTTCACGTGACTAGTGACGTAATGATACAAGCTCCGAAGCAGTGGTTCATTGCAAGGACCGTTCGAGTTTGAAGCAAGCTTCGGAGCGTCGGTGTCAGACGTAACATCACTACCCTGAATCTGTTGATGCTGAGTCCTTTATTTAATAAATTGTTGCATTTGGATCTGCCTCTGTCATCTCAATCATAACAGATATAAGACAAGTATTTAACGAACAAAAGAGAGTTACTCCAAGAGGGAAATTTTACTGGAATTCCATTTTAAGAGATGTTAATTGGAGAAAAGCATGGCTGCTCCCTTACAAATTTTGTATTTCTAACAAAGTAAGAAAAATTCACCTGAAGATCTTATACAAAATATATCCAACTAATATGTGGCTTTCTAATTTTATGGATATTGGGAAAGAATGTTCCTTTTGTAACAACTGTGAGGAGTCTTTAAATCATCTGTTTGTTGATTGCCAGAGTGTAAAGTCTTTTTGGAAAGATTGTTTTTTTTCTTTTTCAGTTAAAATTAATCTAACGATAACACTGAATGTGAAAGAAATTATTTGCTACTTTGAGAATGATAATAAAAATATTCACAATTTTGTAAATTTTATCATCCTGAATGGCAAATTTTTCATTCATAAATGTAGATTGTCAAAATCTCCTCCTTTATACAAGGTTTCCTCTAACGAACTCACTCTGTTAATGAAGTCTCTTAAAATTGTAAAAAATTCAAAAGCTATGTCTATTGTAAGATATTATGAATCTGTATTTGGCGTCTTGTGAATGTCTCTTTTATTTTATTTTATTTTATTTTATTATTTTATTTTTATTTAATCATCTTTGGAGTTTGTTATCCATGCCTGTTTTTTTTTTTTTTGTAATGTTATTTACATGTTCTAAAAAAAAAAAGAAAAAAAAGAAAAGAAAAAGAAAAGCTAAATTCGAATTTCTTTCTTAAATATTAGCAAAATTCGAATTATATTCGAATTCTAAAGGCAATACTTAACGTTAGTGGAAAAAAGTACTGCATTGTCTCCTATGTCCACAAGAGCGCGCAACTGAGCGCAACAGGCAAATATAAACCAAATAATACCCTATATAACAATACCCTAAATAACGTCAGTATTCCACCACGTGTCAGTCATATAAGCAAATGCATAGCAGACCTATCCACCTAGGGGGAAAACTAAACAGTGAGCAATTTATTGATGCTAACATGTCAGCAACTAAAACTTACCAGTAACTTCTGAGGGCAGCATCTTCAACTCTTCGACTCCGCTTCCACTTCGACTTGAAAAGCTTGGCTCTGATTGGTCAAATTGAATGTAGCTGAACTGAAAAAGACGTGCTGACCCACTTTGTGTCAAAAATAGACTGGCACAGACAAGTAACATTAATGTAATACAAATCTTACCTAGAATCACAATATAACGAGGTTCCAAAAAATGTCACACGCCATGCAAACTTGAAGCTGAGTAAAAATAAAAACAACATTACGTTTTCTATTTTCTATTAAAGGTACAATATGTAAGAATTTTGCATTAAAATATCCCAAAATCTCAAGGCCAGTGTTATATATTTTGTTAAAGCCACACCGCGGAACTTTTGCGGGCGCTAGGGGCGCTAGACTGTAACTTTCACGTCTAGCGCCCCTAGAGGCCACAAGCGCCGCAGCACTGTCGCAAAAGTCTGCTCCATGAGTATATCAGAGCCTATGGTCACGTGATGGCCGTAAAGCGATACGTTCTCCAGGTCACATGACCTGGCCAACGACGGTCCGTCTTCTCCAAACTTACATAGGCGGTATTTCAAGAGGGCAGCCCCGCTCGGAGCATTAATAGTGTCAAACGCTGTATATTGGCCTGAGGAATCATTTAAAATAACTTGTATGCGTCAACTCTTTAGGTCACAAAGTCCACGGTGTGGCTTTAAGTTGATTACTTACAATATCCCAAATGTTTCCAACTATTTTTAAATCGTGAGAAAATTGTGATTTTAACCAAGGAAGCGGGGCGTTAGAACAGAGGGGAGCTGGGAGTCGCCAGTCAATTGCGTCATATCCGCGTTACCCTCGGTTTCCGCTCGTACTGCGTGGAGTCCTGGACAAATGCGGAAGTTGTAGTTGTAGCGTCTATCAAGCAACAAACGTTAGCTTGTTTCTTGCAGTCGTTATGGAACACAATTATTCTTTACCGATTGCAGCTGGTTCTGTCGACAAAGCATGCTTAATTTTATATTTTCCACATGTAGCATTCGGTAATAGTTATGTTTATTTAAGGAAAGTATTATTGCTTTAAGATTGTGTTTAACGTTAGCTTATTGACATTGTTTATCTGGTGTTTATGGCAATGTAAATAAATGTGTTATACAAAGATTAATCAGTATTTTGGCAAATGATGTGGGTATGTTCGAATGTACTTTTACAACAATTCGCTTTCTCTGCGTCCAATTTTCTCTCCAGTCTTTCTCTCGTTACAGCGCGGCTCATAAGCGGTCTCTCCACGCCAATAATACTGCAATAAGACACAGGTGTTCGTCATGTGCACTTGACCTTGCGTCCCGCTCGTCTCCCGTTACAGACCGCGCTGAACCACGCCCCCCTCGCCACAAAAAGCATGTCATTAAACGCAACATTTATAAAAATAGAACTTTACCTCATCCATGAACATGATTTTTCGATTCCCGTCTGACTGATTTACATCCAATGTGGAGTTTAAAACAACAGTTCCCATCATTCCACGCTCCTTCACATCGTCATCAAGCTACGCCGTTGTTGTTGTTTGGAATGTAGCGCCCTCTAGCGGCAAAAAATCTTTCATATTGTACCTTTAAATAAACCAATCACAGCTGTTCAACGGCTCTGAAACCAATCAGGACTAGTCACGTGTGTTATGCGTATTGTTTGAATTTAAACAAGTAGGCTACAAACTTTGGAAAATGTATCTATGATACATTTCAAATAATATGATGTACAATTAGTAAATTATTAGCATCATGATGCCTGATGAAGGTCGTGAGACCGAAACGTTGCTAATAAAAATTCGATACTCATTTGCAAGTACTGATAGTGTGCGGGAGTTCCTTGTTTTTTGTAAATAATATCAGAGAATGTCTAATAAGGGGAGAACTTCCACTCTCAGCAAACTTCCGGCTTCTGAACTGGTTGCAGTTCCACTCTGGCTCCACATGAGGGCGCTCACAGGACGAGTGCAGAATGAATGGAGGTCTATGGAGCTATACCCCTCAAAATCCACTTTTCTCAGGATATAATTTTTTGTCTAGTAATTTGAATGTTGTATTCGAAAGGAGATGCAAAGAAATTACACATTGCTGGGTGTTAGATTTTTTAGAGTCACTTATTTGCTTTAAAAAGTCTTTTAAAATGTCAATGACGTCATACACATCGTACGACCCAAGCGTGCCGCACAAGCCCTGAAAAGTGAAGCCAAAACGTCTCGATCGCCCCCCGGTGACTGGTCCTAGTATAGGTCATAAGCCCCGCCTCCCCGTGTTATTCAACGGGACGTGAGACAAACTAAACAATTAAATTACACTTCAAATATCTTTTTTCCAAAGGTGGTTTCTTTCATTTGCTGTCGTATTTATCACGCTGATGTAAGTTCAAGTGTCTGTTTCAAAAATAAGTTGGTTTTTAGTTAGTTACGTGATGCGGTGGTGTAACGTCATGATTGACAGCTGTGATTGACAGGTTCTCTGAGCGAAGTAGTCACTGAAGCACCAACGGACATTTTTTCGGGATCTTCGGAGGACTGAGGAGATTGTGTTTACTTTATTTTAACAAGCCTCTTGTCGTACTGCAATCAATTTTTAAAAAAGTGTGCAGAATCCACTCTCCCTGAGTGCATTCTGCGAGAGTGAGGGCGGAGCGTTGATTTTGCGGCTTTACTTCCTGCTCACTACTGCGCAGGTCTGGTCCCAAAATCGCTACTGCGCAGACTCAAGTTCCAATATGTCAGCGCCATATCGGGACTCTGGTGGCTTCAGTTCTCATCAATGGAAGAGAGCGAAGGGGCGTCGTCCATCTTTTTTTACAGTCTATGGTACGACCAGAGATACTGCTTCACGGCAATCCTTCAGTCACTTTGGTGCTTTCGCGCTCTGCACTTTCTTTTCTCTCGAGGCATCGACAACACAGCTGACACAGGTAAACACACAACACAGCTGACACAGGTAAACACACAACACAGCTGACACAGGTAAACACACAACACAGCTGACACAGGTAAACACACAACACAGCTGACACAGGTAAATACACAACACAGCTGACACAGGTAAACACACAACACAGCTGACACAGGTAAACACACAACACAGCTGACACAGGTAAACACACAACACAGCTGACACAGGTAAATACACAACACAGCTGACACAGGTAAACACACAACACAGCTGACACAGGTAAACACACAACACAGCTGACACAGGTAAACACACAACACAGCTGACACAGGTAAACACACAACACAGCTGACACAGGTATGGAAGTAAAATAATGTCAAATGTTTTTGAAATAAAAAGCCTGTTGAATTGCACTACTTGAAAAAAAATAGGCATTGCATTAAGCATGCTTGCATTTTAATGCATTGTATTTTTAGGGCTTGCATTTTTATGGGCTGAAATTCAACATGGTTGAATATTTAAGCTGTGAATATTTCAATTAAAAACATTTCAAACACCTTTTCATTATTAAAAATTAAATAATCCATATTCACCTTTCATATTTCACTTCCAAAATATTCAAACTGTTTAAAAATACAACCAATAATATTCAACAGGCAATTTTCGGTCCATTTTATTTCGCTTTGCAAATTCGCTTCCACAAATTCAGTGGTTCAAATTCGACAGTAAATTCAACATTGACGTCCAGGAACTGCAGGAAAAGCAGATGGAGCATATCCTCGGCAATCTACTGCTTTTCCTGCAGTTCCTGGACATCAATGTTGAATTTACTGTCGAATTTGAACCACTGAATTTGTGGAAGCGAATTTGCAAAGCGAAATAAAATGGACCGAAAATTGCCTGTTGAATATTATTGGTTGTATTTTTAAACAGTTTGAATATTTTGGAAGTGAAATATGAAAGGTGAATATGGATTATTGAATTTTTAATAATGAAAAGGTGTTTGAAATGTTTTTAATATAAATATTCAGATTAAATATTCAACCATGTTGAATTTCAGCCCATAAAAATGCAAGCCGTAAAAATCCAATGCATTAAAATGCAAGCATGGTTAATGCAATGCCTATTTTTTTTTCAAGTAGTGCAATTCAACAGGCTTTTTATTTCAAAAACATTTGACATTATTTTACTTTTATACACAGGTAACTACACAACACAGCTGACACAGGTAAACACACAACACAGCTGACACAGGTAAACACACAACACAGCTGACACAGGTAAACACACAACACAGCTGACACAGGTAAATACACAACACAGCTGACACAGGTAAATACACAAAACAGCTGACACAGGTAAACACACAACACAGCTGACACAGGTAAACACACAACACAGCTGACACAGGTAAACACACAACACAGCTGACACAGGTAAAACAGGTAAATACACAACACAGCTGACACAGGTAAACACACAAAACAGCTGACACAGGTAAACACACAACACAGCTGACACAGGTAAACACACAACACAGCTGACACAACACAGCTGACACAGGTAACTACACAACACAGCTGACACAGGTAACTACACAACACAGCTGACACAGGTAAACACACAACACAGCTGACACAGGTAAACACACTACACAGCTGACACAGGTAAACACACAACACAGCTGACACAGGTAAATACACAACACAGCCGACACAGGTAAACACACAACACAGGTAAACACACAACACAGCCGACACAGGTAAACACACAACACAGCTGACACAGGTAACTACACAACACAGCTGACACAGGTAACTACACAACACAGCTGACACAGGTAAACACACAACACAGCTGACACAGGTAAACACACTACACAGCTGACACAGGTAAACACACAACACAGCTGACACAGGTAAATACACAACACAGCCGACACAGGTAAACACACAACACAGGTAAACACACAACACAGCTGACACAGGTAAACACACAACACAACCGACACAGGTAAACACACAACACAGCCGACACAGGTAAATACACAACACAGGTAAATACACAACACAGCTGACACAGGTAAACACACAACACAGCTGACACAGGTAAATACACAACACAGCCGACACAGGTAAACACACAACACAGGTAAACACACAACACAGCTGACACAGGTAAATACACAACACAGCCGACACAGGTAAACACACAACACAACCGACACAGGTAAACACAAAACACAGCCGACACAGGTAAACACACAACACAGCCGACACAGGTAAATACACAACACAGCCGTCACAGGTAAATACACAACACAGCTGACACAGGTAAACACACAACACAGCTGACACAGGTAAATACACAACACAGCTGACACAGGTAAATACACAACACAGCTGACACAGGTAAACACACGTGCTAGAAGAGTTTTTGTTTTGTTTGTTTCTGGTCCCGCTTCGGATGCCACGATGCCATCAAGCGGTATCTCTGGTCGTAATCAGTCCTTCACTGACCAATCAGCGTTCATTAGCAGAATGCTAGCGTGTTATGGGCAACAACAACTCAACCTGTAAGAAATCGAAAGGACATAAGTACTCGTTCATTAAACTTTCGACCTATAACCCATGTTGAACTTGCAAAACCTACAATCAAATCTGAGATTTCTCAACGGCAATCGGGTGAAAGAGACAAATTTAGCCGTCTAGCCCCATAGACTCCCATTCATTTTGCACTCATGGGCGATCGCCCCCAGTGGAACTCTGGTGGAACTACAACCAAAATTCGGTACAATAGGACTTAATAGGGAGTAGGCAGGCTCTCCGTAATCGGGCTCTGATAATATGATGTTGAAATTCTTGTGTGGGAATTTCAGTAGTACCTCTTATCATGTAATGAACAACAGCCTTTTAGCCTTTTATAAGTAGCCTAGAAACAAGTAAAAGTGAACAACAATCATTTGAAGTATGCTTATTGCAATGCTTAATAATAGTGTATGTTGATGAACAAATGTTTATAATACATTATAAGTTGGTACATTGTAAATGTAAAATAATTTTTTTTTTTCAAAATAGTAAAATGATAAATACATAAATATTTAAAATATATTGCAATATAGGCCACAATAAGTGTTTATAAAACTGCATATATTTAAAAACACTAAAAGCTTAATAATTTTACTATGTTCTTACACAAAGTACACATAAAATATATTTTAAGTAAGTGTAACATTAGTATGTTTTCTTTAAATACACTAAAACTTCACTAAAAATATGCTTGTGTTTAGCAGATTTCTTAAAAGTATAATTAAAATCAGATCAAAAGCACATCCAAAGCAATATGTTGCTCAAATTGGGTGCTCGACAAGAAAGTTAATAAAAAAGGAAATAAAGTCGGCACACCATGGCTCCAAAAATGTGAAAAATGTAATAATAGACTCACACACAGGTGGCAGCGTTTCGAGCACGTAGGCTCTTCGTCAGATGCGTAAATTATATTATATGAATTATAAGTATATTAAAAGTATAATTAAGCATATATTTATTACCAATGTACTTCTAGAAATGTATTAAATTGCATATAATGTATTTTTTATGCACTTCTAATAAGCATGTTGGGAGTACAAAAGTAGGCTATTATAAACATACTACTTGAATTTCAAGTATATTTTTAATACATTTAATACCAAGTCTTTTTCAACTACACAGCCGGCTTTTACAGTTCTATACTGTATTTTGATATTGTGCATGCCACCTGGGCATTAGACAATAGATACATCATGCTTATTTAAAGGAACCGTATGTAAGATTGTGGCCAAAACTGGTACTGCAATCACTTTCAAATGACAGTAGAGCGGTGTATCCCCTCCCCCTCCCCCCTGACTCGAGGTTGCCAGTTAGGCTGCAGGATCCAGCAGGAACGTCGGCTGCTATAAGGAGCTTCCAATGGCAAGTGACGAGTCCTACACAGTACGGTTTTTTTCGGACTTTGTCACGACGTATTTTGGATTCATAACGAGGTCTTTTAGGTTTCGTAACGTTAGACATTTTTTATCCGACACGTTTGTAGCTGCAGCTGTGGTAACTAGAGCAGAGCTGGCAACCCGGATGCAGAAACACTTCTGACTTCGTGATTGGTAGATAGGTGGAGGGTGGAGCATCAGGCCAAAACACAACATGACAACATCAACATCAGTTGAGGGCTGCAACTTCACTTTTTAAATGACAATATCCTGGCCGGATTACTGTTGTCAGTGATATAAGTATTTGAAATGAACATGATTTCTTAATGTCTAGTGACATATCAGGGCCATTTTATGATTAATTGAAATACATTTCTTACATACGGTTCCTTTAAATGATGTATACAGTTGTACATAATAATGTTCCATTTGAACTAAGATTACAATTTTAACACATAATGAAAATGTGCATGAGTTTCAGATGAATTTACAGGTTTCAATATTCATACTACGTTTACATATGACTCAGTAAAGCCCTGACGTTAGGTTCTATTCATTTAATGAATCATAATGCGATCGTATTATCCAACGCACAATTATTATGTTTGAGACATCAACCACTGGTCGATGACCATAATGTTTGTATAAACTGTAGGTAACAACTGGTAAAATGTACATCTAGGTCATAAAAACCGTAATATTTTCTTCTCAGCCATGTCAACAATTATCCGTGAGCGAAATCTCCTCCCATCCGGTGTCTGATTGGCCTTTCGCAAGGATTCCTGGGTAGTTAAAGTGCGTGGAGCCTGCATCTATGCGGAAGACCGCTTCAAGGATACAAAGGGGGCGCTGCTGAGCACACTTCAGAGCGTTAAAATGCTGAATGGGACCAGGGGGGCAGGGTTTCATATTATTTTGAAGTTTCCCCGGGCGCCGCCATTGGCTAGCGGACCATCACCTGCTGTTAGCATCCCATTGACTCCCATTCATTTTGGCGTCACTTTGACAGCGAATAACTTTACATCTGAGGCGTTTAACGACTCCATTTGTCCATTATTTATTTCTAACGAAACACGAAAATGTATAAAAGGCTCCATTACCTTGTATCTTACGTTATGGCCCCGTAGAAGCAGTTTTTGTAAAAATAGGCTAACGATTGCGTCATAACACGCGACTCTCTGTCGCACAGTAGAGAGATTACCGTATGGACAGGAGGAGAAGCTCGCGCCCAATCGGGGAGACGTGGAGGCAAAATGACAAAGTAATTAATCAGAATACTTAGCAAAAGTTTCTCCTGCTTCTAGCTCATGGACACCTCCTACTCACACTCTCCGTCTCTGCAAGTTTCGGAAGGGAATGATTCAGATTTCTCTTGGTACAGCTACTAGTAGATAGACGGGTTGCTCACGTCACATCTACGTCGTCAAGCTCAGTTTGAGTCTGCGCAGTACGCTCGACCATCAGGAAGTTAGTGCTTCTAATTGACTTCACTTGTCTCCGTTGAATCCAATGGGGTCGCTGTGTCCAGTTTATATACTGTCTATGAATGGGACGGCCCACGGACTCGTAGACTCTGCGAGCACGCGCAATTTAAGTCCACGAGACCGAAAGTCCGAATGAAGTGCGCCGTTTGGGACAGGGCTAATGATGGGAAATCAGTAACTATAACCATATATATAGATATACTGTACCTGAAGAGGGCGCTGTTACAGGCAGTGTAAGAAACAAAAGATCTGAGTGTGTGTGTGTGTTTGTGTGTGTGTGTGTGTGTGTGTGTGTGTGTGTGTGTGTGTGTGTGTGTGTGTGTGTGTGTGTGTGTGTGTGTGTGTGTGTGTGTGTGTGTGTGTGTGTGTGTGTGTGTGTGTGTGTGTGTGTGTGCACATATGATATGGCATATTGGGAAAAAAAATCGAATACCTTAAAGAAGCAGGAATTTGAGCTTGTCTCTCAGACGACAAGAACGACAATCATATTCCTAAATATATTCAGCATTGCAAAATAATGGACATTTGTGGACAGTCCATAATAGGGAAACATTATTGGTAAGAAAAGCTCTCTCTCTCTCTCTCTCTCTCTCTCTCTCTCTCTCTCTCTCTCTCTCTCTCTCTCTCTCTCTCTCTCTCTCTCTCTCTCTCTCTCTCTCTCTCTCTCTCTCTCTCACACACACAGTGCTGAAGTGAAGGGTTGTTTGTGTGGATGAAGGAACAGACCAGCTCCTGCCAGCTGCTGCCCAGTGTGACAGAGACAGGTGCACATTCATCACATAACACACACACACACACACACACACACACACACACACACACACACACGCATTCACACACACACACACACACACACACACACACACACACACACACACACACACACACACACACACACACAATGGAACGGAAGTGAATCAGTCAAAAACTAACTTTAGCTGGACAAAATAATTCTAGAGCTGCTGTAAAGCCAAGACAATATGTTACTTTAATTTCCTATCATCACTGTAAAGCTGCTTTGAAACAATTCACATAATTCCTTTATTGGACTTCCGAACTTTCCCCAAATCCTACAGACTTTCATTGAGGGGGTCAACACTATTGTACAATAACTCTTACAGAGTATTTAAGCTGTCTATCACTAGCAAAGCTTAGCAACTAGCCTAGGACAGCATGCTACAACATGCAAGCAATGTGTTAAAACCTGATAGCAACATGCTAAAACATGCTAGCAACTTGTTGAAACAGACTAACAACATGCTAATTAATGCGAGCAATGTGTTGAAAATTTTGGCAACATGCTAATGCATGTTAGAATTGTGTTAAAACATGCTATCAACATGCTAATTCATATTAGCAATGTGTTAAAACATGATAGCAAAATGCTAAAACATGCTAGCAACTTGTTGAAACAGACTAACAACATGCTAATTAATGCAAGTAATGTGTTGAAAATTTTGGCAACATGCTAATGCATGTTAGAATTGTGTTAAAACATGCTATCAACATGCTAATTCATATTAGCAATGTGTTAAAACATGCTAGCAATGTGCTAAAGCATGCTAGGATAATGTTAGCAATGTGTTTAAAAATGCTAGCAAAATGCTAAGACATATTAGCAATGTTTTAAAACTTACTAGCAACATACTTAGTCACGCTAGCAAATCTGCCAAAACATGCTAATTTATGCTAGCAATGTTTTACAACATACTAGCAATGCTAATACATGTTAGAATTTTGTTAAAACATATTAGCAAACATGCTAGCAATGTGTTAAAAACATGATAACAACGTTAAAGCATGTTAAGATAATTCTAGCAATATGCTAAAACATGATCGCAACATGCTTAAACATGCTAGCAACTTGTTAAAACATACTGGCAACATGCTATTTCACAGTAACAATGTTAAAACATACTAGCAACATGCTAATTCATGTTAACAATATGCTAAAAATGCTTGCAACATGCTAGGATTGTGATAAAACATGCTAACTTCATGCTAATTCATGCTAGCAATGTGGTAAAAAAATAAAAAGCTAGAAAAATGTTACAACATGCTAGGATCATGCATTTTACTTTCTCTGAGTAAAATCTTTAAACTGTAAGCTTTTGAAGTTATTCTAAACTTTCAGACCTGGCTTTGTCAAGCCAACATCAAAGTTTGTCCTGAAACTTTACTTTTCTGGTTCTTTTCATTGGAGGTGTATTCTTCTCATTGACTGGGTCATGTATTTTCTGGGGTGTGTGTTCATGCCATGGGAGAGTGTTGTGGGGGCTGGGCATGGGATCGCAGCCTCTTCACACACACATGTGCTGTCACTCAAGTCTGAGACACGAGGACTGAGAGACACAGAGTCTCACTGCAAACTTGGCTTCAGTCTTCACACACTGTTGCATCTCTAGTGCATTAGCGTTTGTCAGTGGTTTATTGGGTCAGAAGCCGATGATGAGGGCCGTGGCGGTACTGAGTGCAATACTGACCGTAGTGTGTCAGGTGAGTCGAGCTTTACTTCACTTATTAACGCAATGCTGAGGACTTTAAGTGTTATCCATTTCAGTTTTCAGTTGTACAGTGAAATTATAGCTCAATGCTAATATAATATTAAATAATCTGAGAGTTTGCAACCTTCTTTATAAGTAATGGGGGGTGATTACTTATGACAGTTTAAATAGTTTTGCTTTTTAAACTACTATGTAATATAATATTATGATATATATTATCGTTTGCTATAGGTTTTTGATATTATCTTTAATAATTACGGCACGAGCTGCTCAGCGCGATCAAATGTTAGAAGCTACTGTAATCAGATTATCATGGTTTGACATGGATCAGTTGTGGATTGCATTATTGTGCTTGCAACGCTTGATTTGCGTTAGTTTATCTTGTTGAAGTGGTTACAGTTTTGACCTTGCTTGGGTCACATCTGCTAAAATCATCTTTAGTGGTGTGTATGGTGTTTAATAATTGATTGTTAAGTTAGTCTTCAACTGGTTGAACTGGTTCTAGCCGTCAGATGTATTATCCAGTTGGTGGAAATGAATGATCTAAACACGTGTCAATTCTGACTAATTGAATGATGACAGATAATGAATAATAATAAGAAAAATACTGCTGGTTTGAAGCTTGTTTGATGTTACCGTTTCAAGGTCAAGTTACTAGATTAGATTACTAGTGTAATCATGAACACAACGAATGAGAATGCAAACAAAGCCGAATATTTGCCACAATCAATGATCTGAACTGTTTGGATTTGCTATGAGACACAGATTCTGAAATGAGAGATTTGTTCTGGAGTTGCTCTCGAGGCCGGACTTTTCATCATGCGATACATAAACAGCAATTCAAAATGAATTGAGCAATTCAAGAACAATTGCATTAAGTTGCTTTGGCTCTTTGATTTAAACCGACCCGTTTTCCCCAAAACATTAGCTATTATCATAGACTTAATTTAATTTTGCTCTTTCATAACATAGGATCAATTCATTTAAGGATCAACATTTCTTTAGGATAAATATAAATAGACAGTCCATGAAGAGCATAGGTCTATAAAATGAATGTGGATAGCATATCTCAGATTATTCAGTCCTTCGTCTATATTGAAATATCTGACTTTTCAAATCTTGCCCCTTTAAAAGCCCCTATATACTTCAAGTGAAGTCGAAGAACAAGGCGGCGTCATTCCGAACAAAATCAGGCCGAAATGAAGTTAATTTGGAGTTTGTTTCAGGAGTTCGAAACAGCTTGATAAAGCGAACTTTGCAGAAATGTTCACTCCGGCTGGTAAACGCCTCTGAACTCCTATTGGTCAGTGGTGATGATGTAATAGGTGGGTGTGGCTCTGAGGCTCCGCCTTCTTTGAGGTGTAAATCTTCTTCCGGTTCATTTCTTCTGTTCAGTCCATCGAGGTCAGACGCCAGTAAAACACATGAACACACTGGAGAGACGCTTTATAGTAGAAACTGAAGCTGTAATTCTGATTGAAAGTTTTTTCAATTTTTTTTTCATTTTGAATACTGTAAAGCTGCTGCTTCAAATCGATCTATTGTATAAAGTACTTTATATAAATCAATGTGACGTGACTTTACTGGAGAGCTGCTGCAAACAAAACACTCAGCTTGGTATTTATCTGACAAAATTATTTGACAAAAAAGGCAAAGAACAGCTACAGGTTTTATTTTACTGTAAAAAAAAAAAAAAAAAAAAAAAAGGGTCACAGGATACACATATACATATACAGATACACACAGGATACGCATATACACATATTGCATATGTCCGTAATTTCTTTGTATGACAGTCTTGCTAAAAATGATGTCAGCACAATTTGGTAGGTTTCATTGCCTAAATAAAACAATTGGTAACGCTTTAGTTTAGGCTCCAATTCTCACTATTAACTAGATGCTTATCAGCATGCATATTACTAGGATATTAGCTGTTTATTAGTACTTATAAAGCACATATTAATGCCTTATTCTGGACGACCATATTCTACATCCCTTAATCTTAAACTTAACTCCCTTACTAACTATCAATAATCAATTAGGAGTTAATTGAGGCCAAAGTCATAGTTAATAGTTAGTTAATAGAAATATATTCTAAAGTTTGACCAACCAATATGCAATATGCTCACAAAATCTGTAACAAATTTTTTATAATATTTAAATAAAGGGTAAAGATGTCATTTTTTATTTGTGCTGTTTTCTCACCGCTGTCATTTTTGCTGTGTTTATTGTGCATATTTACAAATTCATCTAAACACTGTATATTGGAGCCTTAAGACATTGTTAAGATCTCTTATATCTCTCTCAGGGTTAGTACCTAAGTTATTACCCAGTTATTGTAGTTACTATCATAAGTACAGTACAGGTATGTACATGGGGAACAGGACTGTAAAATAACGTGCAACCTTTTTTTCTTCTATTGGTGTAATTCTGTGAGAAACAATTCTGTGCACAACTGATGTAACAATTAAAGGGGTGGTTGATTATGATTTGACTTTTCTAACTTTAGTTAGTGTGTAATGTTGCTTTTTGATCATAAACAACATCTGCAAAGTTACGACGCTCAAAGTTCAAAGCAAAGGGAGATATTTGCTTTTACAGAAATCACTTTTTAAGAACTACAACAAACGGCTGGTAGAGACTACACCACATTCCTCCCGGGTTAGTGACATCACCAACCCTAGAATTTACATAAACCCGCCCCCGGAACACGATTTATAGATTATCATGACAGAATATGCTAATAACTAGAAGATATCTACACATAAGCTTCATAAATTCATCAACTAACCATTCAGAAATGTCCTGTTCTACATGTTGTCACTTCTTCTCGAGTCTCTCCATCTTTGTCCGACTCCAGTTTGAACATAAAAGGCTAAAAGTTTTTGACATTTTCAGTGCGTGTGTGTGTGAGGTAAAAGGACAGCAGCTCTTGAAGCTCCGCCCCCTGTGCCAGGAGCAGCAGCTCATTTGCATTTAAAGGGATACACACAAAACGGTGCGTTTTTGCTCACCCTCAAAAAGTGACAATTTTAACTTACTATATAAAAATATCTGTGGGGTATTTTGAGCTAAAACTTCACATACACACTCTGGCGACATCAGAGACTTATTCAACATCTTGTGAAAAGAGCATTATACCACTCCTTTAAGAGAGAGTGTGCAATACATGAAAATGATCACCGTTGGCCTTCGAAGTTTCCTCCACATCCTTGCCTGATGAATTGATAGTTTTCTTCTAATTCTGTTCTTCTTCGGTCGTCTGGCTCTTGAGACTCTGATAATGTTATTTAATTTGCTAAAAGTTTCTCAGGGAGTTAATCTCGGAGAGGCTTATGTCTCACTGAGAGCATTGAGCTTCACACATGCCTCTTCGAGGTCTTGCTAATGCGCAGCTGTTCCCAGATGCAGACTCAACCCTATTTGTCTGACATGGTGATCTTGTCGGTGGAAATAGGAGGTCAACGTTCCCAGGCCACGCAATGAGCAGAAACTGTTCATAAAGCAGCTGGTGAGAGTCAGTCATCCTGGAAATGTGTGTTTCTCCCAGTCCCACACATTCTGATACAATCCTAGATCAGGACACCGAGACGGGACGGCGTTCGCTGACGGTTATTACAGGGATTTCCGGTTTGAATTAGACATGACATGATGACAGCATTCTGGTTTGTAAGGGTTCAATGCCTCACATGTTCCTGGATGACATCGGGATACTGTAAAATAAACCAGAAACACTCACTAAAATCAAATAATTGAAAGAAAGAAAGAAAGAAAGAAACATACTGGACCTATTGAGGAATGAAATGACAGAACGTGTCCACCTGTGTGACCTCTGACCTCTCATCCAACCGGAGACACACAGCATCACACATGCAGAGATAAACTAGATGCCATTTTACCTCATCATACTGATTTATGAATTATGAGGTCAGTATATACAAGCTTGCCTTAACCCACAAATAATATCATATCCATATTCTCTCAATTAAGCGCGTTTAATACTGTACAGGAATCAATTATTTCAAATATATAAAGTTAATATCAATTACATTTTTGCAATTTATTACATAATGCACTTTAATATGTTGTTTAGTCTTTATGTACAGTACTGGCCAAAAGTTTGTTTTTATGACCCTAAAAGCTTGATTAAATTTTCAAAATATGAGGAAAATATTTCAAAAATATTTTAAATGTGAAGGAAAAACAAAAGAAGTCAAAAAATATTTTTAAAAAGTACAGCTACAGGTTTTATTTTACTGTGCAAAAAAAACAGAAAAGAAAAAAAAGCGTTACTTCTCTCTCTCTCTCTTTCTTTCTTTCTTTTTTGTTGTTGTTGCATATGTTCATCATTAATTTGTATGGCAGCCTGGCCAAAAACAATATCGGCACAATTTCATTGCGTTATTTTCAAAAATAAAAGAATTGTCACACTTTAGTTTAGTCTCCAAATCTCACTTGTTGCTTATTAGCATGAATATTACTGGAATATTAGCTGTTTATTAGTACTTATAACACACATATTAATGTGTTATTCTTCATGACATCCCTTAATCCTAAACTTAACAACTACCTCAATAACTAACTATTAATAAGAAATTAGGAGTTTATTGAGGCAAAAGTTATGGTTAATAGTGAGAATTGGACCCTATAATCTAAATGTGATGGAAAAAATCACAACTATGCAATATGATTACAAAATCTGTACCATATTTTGAATAATATTTAAATAAAGATGTAATTTTCCCTACAGGCCGGACAACACTTTCAGCCACTACTGTATAACTAAATAAAACACACACACACACACACACACACACACACACACACACACACACACACACACACACACACACACACACACACACACACACACACACTGTAAAAAGTGATCAGTTCCAATTAAGCATGAAGTTTACAGACACACACACACACACACACACACACACACTCACACACACACACACACACACACACTAAAACTAGTCCAGAACTCTGTATGTGTTCCACCTAATGTGTTCCACACTCGCTCCTGTTTCTTCTCCTCTTCAGAAATGTAGTGTATCTGATTGTGTTAGTCACGCCGAGGCTCGGACCAGCTGACCCTGCCGTGTGTGTGTGTGTGGAGCTTTAGGAATGTCTTACTCTGGTAAAAGTTGAGCTAAACTGGGTTAGATGTGACACAGAGAGCAACAACTGTGAACTGGAATGTTTTTTCCCCAAAGCACTAACAGACACAAAGGTTGCATGTTTCTTGGACGTTCATGAAACTGTCCTGAAATAAAGCGCATGTTTTTTGTTGGAGAGTTGAATGTGAGGTTGCCAGAAAGCCTGTGATCGACACCTGTTGTCTCTGTGGTTCAGACTGTAGGGTATTTTCAGATCAGTGCTTCCCCTGAGCAAATGTTTTCACATACGGCTCTGGAGACACACTGGAGGATCAGATTTCTCTCAGATTTGAAGTTACACTTTGTTTCGATGCTCCACTTTAGACATTCTGCTAACTATAAGTAACTTTCATGTCAACTAGCAGTCATTAGTAGATGGACCATCACAATAAATTTGGTTTTTGAAGTCCCCCTGTGGTGAAAATCCAGCTTTTAATGTAGTTTATATGTCTATGTGGTGTTTTTAATATGCTTTAAGACAAACCATGTGTAAATTCATAAGTCGACAGCATTGCTGAGTATTTCCTCCTTAAAACTGCAGTGAACCAAAGTCTTTGAAATCGCTGGTGTTTCTGACGTCACAAACTACCTTGTAACCAATCAGATCAACGTGTGATCGTCAACCAGTGGATCTCTGAGCTGAGTGAGTGAGTGGAGGCGGGGCTCATTTGCATATTCATAGAACCACGTATACTAAATGAGGGAAGCGTGTCGAGTTACATTCAAAATGTCTTAAGGCATGAAGAATTTTTTCAAGAAAATAAAAACCTTTTAAATATGTCATTTTGGTGATCAATTTTATGGGATAAAATGACTGACTTCAGGGGGACTTTAAAATCCTTATGAGAAACAAAAGCGGAAGAATTTGAGTTCATATTACATTTTTATTTGCAGACTGGAAAATCTGAAACATTGAGAGATGTGAGATCACTGGGTCTTTTTCTGAGGAAGGCAAAAGTCTCCATTTAATTTAATCTCACTTTTTCTCTCTGTATGCGGACCGTCCAGGGAGTTAGTGATGCCGAGTATAAAAAGCTCATATTAAACACCAACTTAATAAAAGAACCGAGGATGTACAGACACTCATGCATGTCCTAAATGAGGTGAAGAAGTGCATTAGCAGACACTCATAAAAGCTCTATGGGTAAATGATAAGAGAAGTAGCCGAATGTGCAGCTCTGTTAAAGACATCAGGAGACCTCCAGTAAATCCCACCCAGAACACAACACAACACACTCATTTCAGTCTCAAATATCCAACCCCACACGAGTATTCTGTTAAACGGTATTATATCAGTATTAGGGCTGTCTTGTGATGATTATTATTATTTTTTAAATCGAATTAATCCCATGATTACTTAACTGAATTAATCGCACATCAATCTTGGCTCGATGTGCAATTCATTCAGAAAGATCATTTAAAATAATTGTATTGTAAATAATTTATTGTGTTAGATGAGAAAAGCTTTAGAAAGAAATATTTTGATTCAACATAGAATGTATTACACATCGGGCCCTATTTTAACGATCTAAGCGCATGGTCTGAAGCATACTGCGCAAGTTCACTTAGGGCGTGTCCGAATCCACTTTTGCTAGTTTCGACAGGAAAAATGGTCGGCGCTCCCGGTGCATGGTCTAAAAGGGTCATCTCTATTCTCTTAATGAGTAATGGATGTGTTTTGTCTCTATTCTCTTAATGAGTAATGGGTGTGTTTTGGGATTTACAGGCGTTAAACCAATCCGAGTCTCATCTCCCATTTTCCCTTTAAATGCCAGTTGCGCTCGCGCCATGGCAGATTCGCTATTTACATGACGGAATTTGATAGTGGAAAGACCGAACGCGTCTCCAGAGCGCAAACGGATCTGCTCGTGCGTGAGGTTAAAGCTGTGAGTGTGTGTGTGTGTGTGTGTGTGTGTGTGTGTGTGTGGTAAAAGTGCGCAAGCAGAACCTCTACAGGACAAGCCGGATTCCACCATATCTTTATGTACACAATAATAATCTTTTACATTGTAATCCTTTTAACTTTAATATTTGGCATGTTTGTGTGCTGCTGTGCGTCCCTGTGTGTTTAATAAGCAGAGTGTGTGTTTAATAAGCAGAGTGTACGCGCGTTGTGGACCCGCCTTTAGGCGCACATTACTAACGTGCTCATTAAAACAAATTTTTTTTTAAAAAGTGCGCCATTGACTTTAGACCAGGTTTCAGTCGGTCAATGGCTCAGTCTATTTCTGTTGCCTCAAAATAGCAACGTGCCAACAATGCGCCAGAACACACACTCGTTCTCAGACCAGCAGCCCATTGGCACACAAATCGTGCTTGGTGCTAGGGCCCATATACTTTTAAGGCTGTAATATGGCCATAAAAATAAAAATCCAGAAGCTGTTTAATGCAGCTCACAGGTGACATGAATATGAATAAAAAATGTAATAATACTCTATATCAAGCTAAAACTGCCAGTAGGTGATGACAAGTCTGGGTCTTAATGAGCGAGTCATTGAATTATTCATTCAACTAATTCATTCAAATGGCTGATTCATTCTGGAACTTGACAAGTGACCTTTTTTATGGTCACTGAATCGATGACTCATTCGATTAATTAAAAAACGCGGATTCATTCAGTAACAAAATTCATTCATGCTGTCGTGATGAAGCCTTGATTCCTGCTCCAGCTGCATTATAACACTCGTATAGTGTTTGTGTGTGTCTCGACAGTTACAAATAAAGCCACAATAAGCTCATGGAGCGAATTTGTCAATCATCTTGATGGATGACGCAGAGGAAACGCTGACCAATAAGAGGACAGTTGTACTCACATGTGACTTGCGTGAACACATTTCGGTATGCTTTGAAAGGTTGCCTTGTGAAAGCGAACCGAACCAAGAAGAAACTGCAACATTGTAACAAATTAAGTCCCTGTTTCAGAACAAAACAAACGATCTATAGATGTGAAAACGCCCTAAGACTTCTCATAGGTACATCAGTCTAATCTGATTCAGAAAAGTAACACTGATTACCAGTCTTGCCACATGCAGTTGGCCTTGGAATACCAGAGTAAACACTTTAGACTGAGTGTAATGTAGTACTACACTCGCAGAACAGAGAATCCGGGCGGCTCTAAGATTAGTGTCTCTAACAGGGTCTGAGCATTCCTGTAATGTCCAGCATTCTGCATCAGGAAACACTTCCACCGAAGCACGAGGACTATCTCAGCCACTGCTGCTATTTAGGATTCTTATATGGTGATGAATTATTATTGCATTCTTAAAGGGGTGGTTGATTATGATTTGACTTTTCTAGCTTTAGTTAGTGTGTAATGTTGCTGTTTGATCATAAACAACATCTGCAAAGTTACGACGCTCAAAGTTCAAAGCAAAGGGAGATATTTGCTTTTACAGAAATCACTTTTTAAGAACTACAACAAACGGCTGGTAGAGACTACACCACATTCCTCCCGGGTTAGTGACATCACAAACACTAAAATTTACATAAACCCCACCCCCTGAACACGATTTATAGATTATCAAGACAGAATATGCTAATCGGTGACTAGAAGATAGTTAACTCCACATAAATTCATCAGCTAACCATTCAGAAATGTCCTGTTGCTTTATTATGTTGTCACTTCTTCTTGAGTCTCTCCATCTTTGACTCCATTGACATCATCTGACTCCGGTTTAAACATAAAGGGTTAAAAGTTTTTGACATTTTCAGTGCATGTGTGTTTGAAGTAAAAGGACATGAGCTCTTGAAGCTCCGCCCCCTGTGCCGGGTGCAGCAGCTCATTTGCATTTAAAGGGACACACAAAAACGGTGTGTTTTTGCTCACCCTCAAAAAGTGACAATTTTAACATGCTATATAAAAATATCTGTGGGGTAAAACTTCACACACACACTCTGGGGACATCAGAGACTTATTTTACATCTTGTGAAAAGGGCATTATACCACCCCTTTAAGTGGGTCGCTTTCTAAATGCCTGTTCACATCAAGGAAGATGAATATAGCGATAAAAATATAGTTCTAAAAATCATTCTAAATATAAAAGAATAGACGAGTATACAACACAATCATAACGATAACGGCACAGAGAAACGATATTGTTGGAGTCACTCTAGAATTTTTTTTTTCCAGCTGATGAACGCTAAAACATGAATATGAATGAAAAATGAAATGATACTCTGTATGAAACTAAAACTGCCAGTAGGTAGCGGCAAGTCTCTGTCTTAATGAGTGAGTCATTGAATCATTCACTCAACCAATTCATTCAAACGGCTGATTCATTCAGGAGCGAGGCAAGTCTTTATGAATGAGTCACTGAATCGATGACTCACTTGATTCGTTCAGTCATGAAACACGGCTGTGTGTCGCTCAGAGACGCACATCAGTTCTGCTGTGGCTTTGTTTAGAAAGACATTGAGCAAAAACAGACAATATTGTGTCTAAAATGTAATGCAATGTTAACTTCTGGTTTATTGAACTGTTGTATAAAATAAAATAAAAAATGTTTATCACATACAAAAAAATAGCACTCTAGCACTCTGGTGATATTGCTCAACTAAATCATATGATATAAATATAAGACAAAACCCTGTATGGGGCTTTTTATTACCCTCATATCTTGAATTTAGTGGCATTTTAACCGCATTCTAATAGGCTTCATCATGCAGTCAGTCGTTGCCCTGCATCATGTTCGTCACTTTACTGAATGTAATGGAAGATGACGTACAGGTCTGGGCGGAGTCACGGTGCGATAAAAGCATTAATAATTTTAACTCATTATTTTTTCCATAATTAATCGCACCAAATGAATGTATTAAATCGACAGCCCTAGTCAATATATATAGACTAATAGAAAATAATGATATCGTTGGAATCGCTTTCAGAACGATTTTCTTCCAGCTGATGAACGATAAAAACATTGACAGCCAATCAGAATCATTACTCGTGTGGACGCTAATATAGTTATCATTATAGTTATTGTTTTTGGTTGTGAACGGGCCTTTAGACTTTTTGTCCCCAAGTTTGTCTTTATTGAGTACTTTATTTTAGAATTGCAACATAATACATGGTTTAAAAAAAAGAAGGTTGCCGCTAAAAGTTAAAAGCTTTAAATCATGTGAAACCAAATACCTTTGTGAAAAAGAAAGTACACTTTAGAATACTTTTAAAAAGAGTACTTAATAATATATTAATACTTATTACAGAAATGATATACTTGCATGCAAACTGAATGTAATGTTTTCTGACAATTGATCACGTTAACTGCAGTTAAATGAAAATCTATTATAGTTTTAATGTATAATAAATGCAATTAGTTGAACTTAAAGGTATAGCAGAGGATCTTTCCAAATTTTAGATAAGACCCGCCCTCTCCACTTTTTGAAAAGTTTGATTGATTCACCAGAATGATTGACAATTAGGAGGACCAATAGTATAGGTTACCCACCAGGAAGTAAAACATCCTCCGCTATACCTTTAAGTGTGTTTTTTTGACCCACCTAAGCAGGACTTAAGTACATCTTTATCATAATATAAATATAATTACTTATATTGTCTTTGAAATGTGGTTCAAGTGTACAGCCGGTAAACTAAAATATACTTTAATGTAATTTCTAGTGAAACTTGTACATCTTGTATTTAAATATATTTGTAATTAAATCTCAAGTACACTACAAGTCCTTGTAGTTTCATAAATCAGTCTTGGTCCACGGTGAGAATGTTTCATTGTGTCGGTGTGTGTGAGAACTCTGTCACCACGGGTGGAATTTTGTCACTAAAGCACGTTTAGCAGCTGACCTCTGACCTCTGACCTCTGTCAGGTGCAGTAAACTAAAACGTGTTTCAGAGCGACAGCCGACAGACCATGAGTGGAGAAAACTGAGCCTGTTTCCCCACTGAACAGCTGCATGAGTGTGTGTGTGTGTGTGTGTGTGTGTGTGTGTGTGTGTGTGTGTGTGTGTGTGTGTGTGTGTGTGTGTGTGAGAGATCAAAATTACAAAATTCAATACAAGTTCTTGACACATTTCTTTTACACATTTTCACATTCTGTAAGTTTAAATTGAAACATAACAATAATTTAAATAAAAAGAAACAAAAAAAAGAAGCTTAAAAATAAAGGGTCTCACAAACGTATGTTAAATTCATTTAGGAGAGATACTAAATAAATTAAATACATTTTTTCTAAATAAATTTTAAAGGCTGTTTTAAAATGAGCAAAATTGGGTTTTGAGTTTCTCCGTTTAGTTTGATGAATATAACATTTTCCTGTCGTCGTACTTCTGTGGGGCATATTTGGCGTGTGTGTGTGAGACGCCCTCTGGTGTTCAGATGGAGCATCATTTACTGCCGATCACAGAGCCGTGCTTCACTGACAAGCTGCGCATAAAATAATCGCAGCCTTTGCCAAATCGCGTGCGGTTTCATTTCGATTAATCGTGCAGCCCTATAGGCGCGTAGTGTTTCTTTACAAAGTGACATCGCCATCTACTGGCCTGACAGCAGAATACAATGTTTTTAGTTGTTTTTATGGATTCGTTTGAACAGGTATCGTTTTGACAACGCTGTCGTCTGAACGTGAAAACTTTTCTGTTTCCGTTGTCGTGTGACAACCTTTGAAATCCGTTTTGAGGTCCCAAATATGCTGTTGTCAGGTAAATGAATGGTCAAAACGCACCAGTTTTCTGTGTTTATCTGAATATCCTCTCTGAGCCCCTCTATAGCAGACAGCAAGCCAAATCCGTTTACCACTTACGCTAAGATTAAACGTGTGTTAAAACGTTAAAACGTGTGTTACAACTAGTTTTCCATGTTTAGTTGAAAATGGTGTTGCGTTAACAGCCCCTTAAAGCTGCTGTAGACTGTGTGTGTGTGTGTGTGTGTGTGTGTGTGTGTGTGTGTGTGTGTGTGTGTGTGTGTGTGTGTGTCGCTGAAGAGCCTCCAGAGTCTGATCACTGTGTGTGTTTTGTAACAGGTGAAGTCGAGCGATCTGAACCCATGGAGACTCAGGAGCGCTGGTCCACTGGTCAGGGTGAAGAGAGACTGGGTCATCCCACCCATCCGAGTCTCAGAGAACGGCAAACAGCTCCCTGAAGACCTGGTCCAGGTAAACCAGCAACCCGCATTAGTTCCTCACTGTAGACCTGGAAAACACACTTCACAAGTTAATAATTGTAAACTAATTGATATTGAAGCTTGTTTTCGCCACAGAATAAAAAATACAAATTATCTCACAATTCTGGCTTTTTTTCTCACAATTGCGAGTTGACAATTGAATTGCGTGATATAAAGTCAGAATTGCGAGATGTAAAGTCAGAATTGGTTGATCTAAAGACAAAATTGAGTGATGTAAAGTCAGAATTGCGTGATATAATGACAAAATTGAGTGATGTAAAGTCAGAATTGCGTGTTATAAAGTCAGAATTGCAAGAAAAAAACTCTCAACTCTCAATATAAAATCACGAAATTGTGACTTTATATCACGCAATTCTGACTTTACATCACGAAATTGTGACTTTATATCACGCAATTTTGTCTTTATATCACTCAATTCTGACTTTATATCACGCAATTTTGTCTTTATATCACTCAATTCTGACTTTAGATCACGCAATTTTGTCTTTATATCACGCAATTCTGACTTTAGATCACGCAATTTTGTCTTTATATCACGCAATTCTGACTTTATATCAATCAGTTGTGAGATTAAAAGTCGCAATTATCTTTAAAAATATTTTATTCTGTGGCGGAAACAAGCTTCCATAAATTGGATGTCAATGTCTTTTTGAAAATATAACTATCCAGTGATGTAGTTTGTACTTTTATGAGAGTATTATATTCATATTATAATGGCTAAGAACAATGGGGTTTTCAAATAAATAAAAATCTGAATTAGATTGACAGCATCAACAGACACACTACATACAACAAAACGTTGGAACACAGTATAATCTATATACCTGAATTGATATAGATGCTATTAAATGTAGTTCTTAAATGCACCACAGGGCATGTTGCTCCATTTTAAACCTCAATTCACGTAAACCGTCCAAACAAACCGACTGGTTACACACACATGGTAGTCTAAATACCTCAATACCTAAATACCTGTAAGTCTCAACAGACAGACTGTGTACCATATGGCTTTAACATGTTCCATGTCCACTCCTGCAGATTAAATCAGACAAGGTTTTCACCGGAGAGGTGATATACAAGCTGGAGGGACCCGGGGTTGACCAGGACCCCAAAGGCCTCTTCGAAATTGATGATAAAACAGGATGGATCAAGAGCAAAATGCCACTGGACAGGGAAAAACACAAGAGTTTTAAGGTAAACATGTTTGATTTATGTAAACATTAGGGATGCACGATATATCGGCCACCATATCGGTATCGGCCGATATATGTTTATTTTTTCAATGTTATCGTTATCGGCCCGATAAGAAGATTTGGCTGATATATAAAAGCTCATTAATAATTGATTATTTACTTCAGCTGAGACGCTTCAGATGTGCACTGTTCACCATGATGGTTTTTATTTGTTTGAAATATGATTGAAATCACTTCAAAAAAGGAAAATACAGTAAAATCTGTCATATCGGCTGCATACAATTATCATGAGAACATTATGATTGTGTGTTTGGGACATGGCTTTAATGGTGAAACTTTTGTTTATGTAATCAGACTCTCAAAAATTATATAAAATTTGGATTTTAGATTTATCGGACAATATATCGGTTATCGGCTTTCAAATATAAAGAATTATCGGTTATCGGTATCGGCCAAAATCTTTATATGGGTGCATCCCTAGAAAACATTTTCATCTAAAAGTCAAATTTGTATTGCCTGTGTGTGAACAGCTTGTATCGAAACTTAAAAAACTAGACCATCCCTGACTTGGGACGTTTTTCCTGGGAAAATCCAAAGGATGTGACGTTTACGCACGTTATGTTCAGGATAATGCGCAAAGAGCTGTTCTGTACTGTAATGTCCATGTGTCATGCAAAGAAAAGGGATTCACTCCAACTACAATCTCACACAGTCAGATCTTTATCGTCTATAGTCTCAGATATACTTTATAATCAAACTATCATAACAGTGTAATATTAACGACCTCATCTGTCGACATGATGAATCTCAGAGCTCCACATCTCTATGATCAGATGCTTTCTGAACTGCTGATTTCTCACCGCTGTTTATTTTGTTATTGAGAGGAAAGCAAATATTTACATATTCATCTATTCATCTAAACGTCGCTCGGGATGTTTGCTACCAGTCTAGCACTGCAAAGGTATTTCCAACTTCTTTTTACTTCAGAGGAAAGAAGGAAAATAACTCCGCTGTGAGTATACGAGGGCTTTGAATCACGTACGTAATGCGAGTGTGAGAAATAACCTGCAGTTCACCTAACAGCCACCGGTGTCGCTAATAACAAGGGTTTCTGAATTCTACATTGAGCCCCTTTCTTTCTATTACATTGTTCATAATCCTGATACAGTTTTTTTCCCAGATTTAAATGAGATTACAGATTTACAGTGTGGTCTCAGACATACTTGATGAATCATGTGATATCTCTGAATAACTCTGTGTAATATATGTGTAATATCCTCAGCTCAAAGCCTTTGCTCTCTCACCAAGCGGAGAGCGACTGGAAAGTCCCACAACCATTGAGATCTACGTTCTCGATCAGAACGACCACAGGCCTGAATTCACCCAGAAGGAGTTCATTGACACCATCCCCGAGTTCTCTGGTCCAGGTAACGTGTACAATAAATATTTGAACAAATATTTTATGTGGAAAAAAACCCTCAATGCAATGAATAGTTCACACAAAAATTGACCTTAAACCATGTAGGATTTTTATTGTCAAATCAAGTTATTTAGCACAATGCCTAGGCTGTTCATTTCCATGTTCCACGTTCATGTTAAAAATGATACAAATCTTGTTCACACTTCAACATACTTAAAAAAAAAGAGTATTTATGACGGAAATAATATGCTTTGAACGAATATACTTCATTGCAGTGTTCAGACACTTAACTTAAATGAATTAAGGTTTACATTCAAATTCAATGCAGTTAGTTGAGCATAAGAGTGTTTTTGACTCACTTAAGTTTTACTTAAGTACTTCTTTATTAGTAATTTCATAATTACTTATATTGTGTCTTAAATAAGGTTTCCACAATTATAAAAACAATGATTTAAAATGTACTTTAAAGTTGACATTATTACAAAGTGCACTTTAAAAGTGAACTTAAGTGTGTTAAGAAACAGTCAGGAAACAAACTCTCTTTAAGTGCTTTATTTTGCTAATACATTTGCTAGCAGGGCCATAACCATTCAGAAAAATTACATTTACATTTACGCATTTGGCAGACGCTTTTATTCAAAGCGACTTACATTGCATTTCAAGGTACACATTTACATTCTTATCAGGTCTTGCTTTCCCTGGGAATCGAACCCATGACTTTGGTGTTGCAAGCGCCAACGCTCTACTGTGTGAGCTATAATGCTATAATGCTACAATGTACAAACAGCTCGCCAATGTCACAACACAACTAAACAACTAAAGTGTTGATCTGTTCCTACAAAACTATGGACTATGACACACAAGTCATATATATATATAATATATAATATAATTTTATAGTACTTGTTTGCCCTTTTTTTGGAGCTTGGCAGTCATGGTGACTATTCACTTTCATTGTATGAAAAAAGAAATGTCTGGACAGTCTGTTAAATATTTTTACTTTTGTATTCTATGGAAGAAAAATGTGACGATGATTATTAGAGGATGACATGAATTAGATGCATGAATGGAAGTATCATGGTGCGTGTCGGTCAAAAATGACAGATTTTTTTTATTTTTAATAAAATGATTGTACAATGTTGTAGTTCGATAATATTTTTTATTTAATATTTTGTGTTTTAGGGTATTTTATGGTACTAAATTATATTTATGCAGTAGTTATAATCCATTTATTCACTTTTTGAGCATAGCCATGAAAATGAAATTTCCAAATTGAACTTTCATAAATCTTGATTGCTTTGAAGCAACAGACTGAAGTTTGGTCTCTTTTTAAAGACAACTCATGGCGAATTATTGCTGAAGTGAAAAAAGTTTATAAAAGTGAACGAAAAAAAGTCATAAAATGTTACATTTATTGTTATGAAAAATGCACAAAAATAAAAATTTTCATTTTTATATGTAATATATTTTCCAAAAAGATGTTGTACACTAAAACTGTGAGAAAATCAAAGTTGTGTTCCAAATTTGAGCTTGATATCTCAAAAAATGAGCTTTCAGTCAGATTGTGTTCGGCTGCAGTACCAAACGCGTACACTAGATGAAGTTCGTCTCACATTCATTTTCAATGCACTCATTGTTTACCACAAACAATACAAGTGTGACTATTTTTTTCCAGGACCATTTAACCTTTTCCAATCATGTCCATTATTTTTGTTCACACAGCAACTTCTAAAACAAAACGTAAAAACTTTTGGTCAAAAATGACTCTTGTTGTGTGTTTGTGTGTGATCAGGAACGTCAGTGATGCAGGTTACAGCCGTAGATCTGGATGATCCACTGACGGATAACGCCGCTCTGAGCTTCTCCATCACTGCGCAAGAGAGTATCCCTCCTCACAGCGTTAACAAGACCATGTTCGGCATTAACAACAAAACTGGAGTCATCTACATACGAGATGTGGGACTAGACAGAGATGTGGGGTTACTTCTGTCTCTTATGAACAGCATTAGGGGTGTAATGATGCCCTCATGTCACGATTCGATACATATCACGATACTGAACTCACGATACGATATTATTGCGTTACTCCAAGACATATGATAAAAGGTTAACATATGATTAAAATGCTAAATTTGGTATTACATTGTGTGTGTAAATGAATAGGCTTGGACTTGGTGCTGAAACCCAAAGCACAGGACAATAGAGACACCAGAATAACAATATTCATGATTCTGAAGCTGAAAACACAGAATTATTGTAGATGAATATGTTTGCACTCTTTCACTGACTAGATATATTTAAAATAATGTCGGCCACTTTTTACTGGTATCAAGACATTTGGCATTATCAGAAAACACAAATATTCCCTCATTGCATTATTATACATTATATTCAACATTATATATAGCAGTTTATTGTAGTTCTGACACGAAAACTCTGAAAACTTGAATTTTTTCCTCACACAGTAATTTTCATTTTGGGTGAACTATCCACGATACATATTGTTGCATGTTAGTATTGCGATATATTGTGACATGATATATTGTTCCACCCCTAAACAGCTCAGAATGATTTGAAAGTCTGAAGGAAAGCAGCGTGAACATGAACCCTGTTGTGTTGTCAGGTGGTGCAGTCCTTCAGGCTTCTTCTTCAGGTCGCTGATATGTCAGGAATGGGTCTAGCCTCCACTGGTCGAGCCATCATTCACATCTCTGACATTAACAACCACGCTCCCAGATTCCAGCCCAGCGTGGTACGAGACCGACTGAAAACATGCACAGTCTGTGATGTTCAATTACAGAAACATCCTCACTTTAGAATCCTATCTTAATGTTTGGTAACCCTGGCCATTTCAGTAAGGACCTCATTTGTGCCCCTGGCCCACAAAACCAGTCTCGAGTCGCACGGGTATATTTGTGGCAATAGCCAACAATACATTGTATGGCTCAAAATTATCAATTTGTCTTTTATGGCAAAAATCATTAGGATATTAAGTAATGATCAAGTTCCATGAAGATATTTTGTAAATGTCCTACCGTAAATATATAAAACATTTATTTGTGTGAGTGAATGCAGCACAATCGCCAACATAAATGAACAACTTTAAAGGAGATTTTCTCAATGTTTTGATTTTTTTGCACCCTCAGATTCCAGATTTACAAATAGTCATATCTCGGCCAAATATTGTCCTATCCTAACAAACCATACATCAATAAAACACTTATTTATTCAGCTTTCAGATGATGTATACGTCTCAATTTCAAAAAATTGACCCATGTGACTGGTTTTGTGGTCCAGGGTCACATTTAGGACAAAAGCTATTACAAAATGACATTTCCTAAGTGCATAATCTTATCTTAACTACATATAGGAAAAGGGTATTACAGAAGCATCCTAACTCCACACAAAAATCCTAAAAAGTGTATTAACTTTAGGACAATTCTTTTCTTTTCTGTTTTTTTTATAAAAAATGTTTTCTTCAATTTTTATAAAACATTTTTTGCACAGTCTGTGATGTTCATCCGATCTGTTTTCTGAGCTGTTGTTCCAATTTTGTGACTGCAGTACAACATGAATGCAATGGAGAACAAGCTTCTGGCGGAGGTGGGCCGGGTCAACGCCACAGATAAAGACCAGAGAGGGGGAGAGAACTGGAGGATTAAGTACACCATCAGAAAGGGAAATCCTTTAGGAAACTTTGCCATCCGCACAGACCCAGTCTCCAACCAAGGCATCATTTCTGTGGTTAAGGTGAGATTACTGACACCAGTGAAGACTGTGGTTCATCATACACACTTAAAAATACAGGTTTTTCACAGCAAAAGAACCATTTTGGGTTCCCCTAAAGAACCTTTCAGTGATCAGTTCTTAAAGTCCCTCTGTGGTGGAAATCCAGCTTTTAATGTTGTTTATACAGTGGTGTAGTCTAGTTTTTTTGTAGTGAGTATACTGTGATAGAAAACAAAAAAAAAGAAGAAGAAAAAAAGATTTTTAAACCGTTACATTTGAACATTTTCGTGCTGAGAAACTGCTGGTAAAAGACAAAAAATATATAATTTTTTATAATAATTTTACATATCTTTCTTATTCCTTCCTTATAACTCAGGAAGGAAATAAAGTACATTTGAAGTTCCCCTACATGTGAGCTGCATCTGGATCATATTTTGTGGTGATTGCATAAAGTAATTAGCCTGGGAAAACCCAGACAACTTCCGGCAAATTTAGATTTACTCTGCAAGTAGTCTGGCAAAGAGCTCATTCAAGCCCATTTCTAATCCGTCGAAATCACGGCTCCAATCAGAAACGTTGAGGCGGGCTTTACACGATGACGATCGCTCTGATTGGTTTTAGGTCTATCCAATTGCGCCCAGAGGCATTTGAGCGACGTCCGTTGGTGAAGCGCACTCAACTTTTAAATGCATTATTATTAGGGATGGGCGATACCACTTATTTTGTTTTCGATACGATACCGATACTTTCAAGGCCAGTACCGCCGATATCGATACCAATATGATACCTCTAAACTGAACTTTAAAATTTTAAAATTTCTTAAATGATTGAATTACTAAGATTAAAATGGGTAATGACACCCACTTAACATTATATTTGAAAGGCATTTTAACATTCAATTCGCCTTAATTGGAATGTATTAGATTATAATTTTATTTACACATGGTTAAAATGTTTACTTCTACAAATATCTACAAAATATTATAGGCCTGTAATGTTAATTGTCATAAGGGTCTGCCAGTGACAGGCTGTTGCACCCATAAAATGCAAACTTTTTATTCTGACAGTGAATGATTTCTATTAAAATTAGTTACAGAATAGAACATCAGTATGAACTTTTAACATTCAATTTAAAACAATTTAATTGCACAAACTATGTAGGCTACAATTTGTTTATTGTGAAATAGCTCAAACATATGTTTTTCTGTCTTCTGTTAAGCATTGTTCTGGGAAACGCAGCCCTGTTTGAATGCATTGTCGGCAGTGTGTGAACGCTCTCTGTGATCAATTGGTTCTGACTTGCAGTATTTGTGTGTATTCAGTTCAGATAAGCAGGAAAGTGGTTCTACTACACAATTATTCACTAACATAGGTTATTCATCCAATTCAATGCATATTGTAATTAGATTTCTTGTCAAATAAACAAAATCACTGGTAAAAAAAACACACTGTAGTATTGATATTTTTATTTGAGTATCGATACTTTCGATACTCAACGTCTGTATCGATATATCGGTACTTTGTATCGATACGCCCATCCCTAATTATTATATTCAAATGGCAAACACATGAGGACAGTCTCCATGAAAGACCCACTGGCAGATGAACGTGCTGCTACATTTCTCTCCGAAATGGTAGGAAATTAAATTATATTTAATAGAGGATTTTAACTGTGACAAGATGATTGACAGGGCAGTTTACGTGACAGGATGCACGCGACAGATCCGTTCGATAAAGATGACGAAGTAGTATGTCCCAAAGCTTGCCTACTTTTTTGCTACACATTCAAAAGTAAATACCTTTTCTCCTCAAAAAGAGTACATACTTTTATGGCGTAGTGTAACTTTGGGACGCAGCATATGGCTTTACATGATGATGATCGCTCTGATTGGTCTATCCAATTGTGCCCAGAGGCATTTGAGCGACGTCCGTTGGTGACGCCCCTTTGGAAATGAGTTATTAATGAAGCTTTGCCAGACCATAACTCAGTTACTACTGAGAATGGTCTGGTTTTAACTAGGCTATAAAGTAATCAAAAGTTACAGCATTTGGAACCAATGTAGTCCTTGACGCCCCCTAATGGGCATTTTTTTAATTGTTCCTCTGTGAGGAATATCTTGTGATCGATGCAATGAATTATGTTGATTTTGGACTAATTTCAATCGAGATCATCCACTGTAAGTAATGATGTGCGATTTTCTACGATCTGTGCATGTTTCATGAAGTTACAAGTGAAAATGCCACGTGAAAGCTACATTTGTTTTTAGTAAGCGCCTGTGGAGTTTTGTGTGACGTAACTCCATCAGGAATATTCTCGTGAATGGATTTTTTTTTTTTTAAATGCATCCTAAATGTTATCTTGCCATTTATAAGGTCAGGAATCAACATTAAAGGTTTGAGGTTCTATATGAGTATTTATCCCTCTTTTTCCATCCGCTTCAGTGTGTGAATGTGTTTGTATTTATTATTTGCACATACATTTCAAATACAGTGTCTCTGCTCTCTTGCAGCCGCTGGATTATGAATCTCAGGCGGAGTATCAGCTGGTTATAACAGCAGAGAATGAAGTCAGGCTTGAAGCCCCATACGAACAAACACACAGCGCCACCATCACCGTCAGAGTGATGAATGAAAACGAGGCCCCGATCTTCTACAAAAACCCCATTAAAGTCACTGTCCCGGAGTCTGTTGTTCCCGGTACTGTGCTGGCCTCGGATATCGCTCATGATCCAGATAATGCCAAGCTGAGGTGAGGCTCACTTCAATCACACCATTACCTGATGAAGCCGTGTAGATGTTCCTGGATATAGTTCTGGAACAATATTCTTAAGCAATCATATCCCTAAGCTTGACCTTAACCTAAAACTGTAGTAAAAAGAGTAATACAAAATGTACTTCTAAATCTGATTTATAACAAGTTATGAACTCAGGAGCAGTTGCTCTTTGCGTAACCCTTGTGAAAATGAAGTGTGCTTAAAGGAGCCATATGTAAGATTGTGGCCAAAACTGGTACTGCAATCACTTTCAAATTACTGTAGAGCGGTGTATCCCCTCCCCCTCCCCCCTGACTCAAGGTTGCCAGATAGGCTGCAGGATCCAGCAGGAACGTAGGCTGCTACGTAGCTGTGGTAACTAGAGCAGAGCTGGCAACCCGGATGCCGAAACACTACTGACTTCGTGATTGGTATATAGCCGGAGGGTGGAGCTTCAGGCCAAAACACAAGATGACAACATCAACATCAGTTGAGGGCTGCAACTTCACTTTTTAAATGACAATATCCTGGCCGGACTACTGTTGTCAGTGATATAATTATTTGAAATGAACATGATTTCTTAATGTCTAGTGACATATCAGGGCCATTTTATGATTAATTGAAATACATTTCTTACATACAGCTCCTTTAACTTTATTGAATGTGCTTCAGATCTGAAAGTATATGTCTAACAAAACTATACTTGCAGAAAATACAGTATAAGTAATATTTGTCTGAAACATGCTAGCAAAGCGATAATATATACTAGGAACTGCACAGCAACACTCTAGCAACCATCCAGAACAAACTAGCAAACACATAGCAACACCCTAGCAACCACCCAGATTACCCTCGCAACTGCATAGCAACACCCTAGCAACCACAAAGCAACAACCCCAAGTACTCTAGCAATCGCATAGCAACACCCCAGCAACCACCCAGAATACCCTCAAAACCGCATAGCAACACCCTAGCAACCATCCAGAGTACCTTAGTAACTGAAGAGCAACACTCTAGCAACCAAGTCAAGTCACCTTTATTTATATAGCGCTTTATACAATACATATTGTTTCATAGCAGCTTTACAGTGATAACAGGAAAATTATGCATTTCGGCTGTTGTTCATTTGAAGTCAGTTCACCACAACCACCCGAGTACCTTAGCAACCTTAGTACATAGCAACACTCTAGCAACTAACCTAGTAGTACCCTAGCAGTTGCATAACAACCACCCAGAATACCCTCGAAACCGCATAGCACTCTGGCAACCACCCAGAGTACCCTAGTAACTGAAGAGCAACACCCTAGCAACCACCTTGAGTACCTTAGCAACCACATGGCAACATCCTAGCAACCACCCAGAATGCCCTTGAAACCAGTTTGCAACACCCTAGCAACCCCCAAGTACCCTAGCAACCACATAGCAACACCCTAGCAACCACCCATAATTCTCTAGAAACCGCATAGCAAATGATTTGTCTGACAAATCTCTCTAAAAACTATACCATATTTAAAAAAAATAAACATTTAAAAAGCAATACAATTATGAAATTGCATATAAAGATGTACTGAAGTCCTACTGAAGTGGGACAAAAAGCACTCTTAAATTCACTTAATTGCTGTAATATAAATTTAATTGAATTCATTTTCATTTAACGGTAAATAACATGCAGATAATTGTCTAAAAACATTACATTCAGTTTGCACTTGCGTATATATTCTTTTAAAGTATATTATTTTCGTAATAAATACTCTGTGCTAAAATGCACTTCTTTTTCACAAGGAAAGGCTTGCATGCATTAAGCCTAATCTACTGTAAGTCCTAAACTTAGAATAAATTTCTTTTTTTTTTTTTCAGGTTTGAAATCCTTCAGGATCCTGAGGGCAGGTTGGCTATTGACCGTGCGACTGGGCAGATCACAACCAGAACAACCTTCGATATCAAATCTCCTCACGTCAGGAACAACATTTACTCTGCCGTCGTGAAGGTCACGGATCAGGGTGAGCACCTCGGACCCCAAGACAGAGACAGCGGACTTTGTTTGAATTCAAATGTTGATGATGGTTTCTCGGTTTCCAGACGCCGATGGCATCTCTGCGACAGCAACTCTGGAGGTCAGTCTGTGGGAGACCAATGATTACCCACCAGTGCTGAAACCCTCGAGTGGGACGGTGTGCAGCAACTGGGACAGGAATAAACTGGGCCTGATGATCAGTGCAGTGGACGAGGACATGTCTCCTCAAGCCGACCCCTTCACCTTTCACATTCCTGACCAAAACGTAGCTGCCAACTGGACCATCATAACTCTCAATGGTAAAACTTAAAACATCATTTATATGTACTTGTACTAGGGCTGTAACGGTACACAGAAGTCACGGTTCGGTATGTGCCTCGGTTTTGGGGTCACGGTTTAATACGAGTTCGGTACATTTACATTCCTGATTGCTTAAAAAAAATAATAAGGAATTGTTGATTTGTTACTCTAATTGATATATTGACCAAGGCTGCACAGTATAATACAAAAGGCTGTTTTCAAACTTGTTGGTTTGATTAACGTTGTGTGTAGCCTACGTTCCCAGCGAGCAATTTTGTGTTTAAAACACGTATAATATCTGTCCAATCACAGCCCAGACGTCTAGGCTAAAGCAAGGCAGAATTTCACTGCAAAAAATGCTTTTCTTACTTAGTATTTTTGTCTGGTTTCCAGTCCAAATATCTAAAAATTCTTAAATCAAGATGCATTTACTAGATAAGTAAAATTAGATAAGATATTATGAAGTGAGTTTTTGCTTAAAACAAGCAAAACTATCTGTCCATGGGGTCAGAAAAATTATCTTGTTTCTGTTTTAAGATTATTTTTCTTACCCCATGGACAGATAATTTTGCTTGTTTTAAGCAAAAACTCACTTCATTTTGATTTATTTCCCCAGAAAACAAGACATAATATCTTATGGCATTTTACTACTTTAGTAAATGCATCTTGATTAAATAATTTTTGGGATATTTGGACTGGAAACAAGACAAAAATAGAAAATACTAAGTAAGAAAAGCATTTTTTTTGCAGTGTTGGGCTGTCAGTGAAAATGTAATAAACGTCTAAACCATAACCCAAGAATAGACTATAATAGTCATCAATTAGATAACAAAGAAATTAAACGAGTGAAGAAATGAAACCAAACACCTTGTATTCACTGTTGACTTTGCTTACATGATGGAATATCACACATCTCGCAAGTTATTTTGGCGAAAACGACATGTAACCAAATTTAAGGTTATTTTGTCTAGAAGTGTGTTACTCATAGCCGGAGTATATCGGGTCTATAGTTCACCGAGACGGTCAAATGACGGATATTGCTTGCTGGCTTTCCACTTTATTTGCGCGTAAGAGTTCATTACCACGCGAGTTCATTACCAATGGCGAACGCACAAAGTTCAATATTAGGTTTTTCAAGAAATCACGGAAAGATGAGCGAGGAGAAATAAAGTGGACCTCGAGGGCCAGAGTTTGAGGTAGCAAACCCCGGCTTCTATCCTGTAGAGTTCAGCTCCGACCATAATGAAGTTAATCAAGGTGTTCAGTGGGGGTGGGGGAGATCAATTCACATAAACATTATAAATTAAGGTCATACTTGACAACCGCAGTTCATATCAATATCTTAACAAATAGAACATAGCCTTAAATATTGTTTAGTTTAGTTAGTCGAGCACACGTTTTCTTGTGATCTTTCCGTGTAGGCCTACTTTAGTTTTTACATTTAAGAAGCTCGTTCAACATGCAGCCGGTTTTCTGTGGTAACGGACAAATACCCGCCGATAACAGAGAATGAACATGTCCTGTATCTGAGGCTAAAGTAATAAATATTGAGAATGCAGTGGCCGGTATTATATATCTCTGACTCCAAACGATCGGCCACTGATCACATATCCAGATGATAGTCACTTCCTTTCATAGATGAATGTATGAATGAATGAATGAATATGTCTGTCGACTTGATGCTCAATCGTGTTAACGATGCGAAAGACACGTGTAAGCTCACGCCGTGAATATGAACGCTGATTAAATTAACGCAGTTGTGTCTATAATTTAAACTAAATAACTCCCGCTCTATTGGGACTAACAGTAGCCGCTGTTCATTTCTCTGCTGTTCAATTCTCGATTTTTAATCAAATTTCAATGCGATGAAATTAGATAGATTTGATCATAGATTTGAATCATAAATTCATAGATTTGATTTTAGATTTGATCATAGATTTTAAATCTACGCATATATGGAATTGAAATTTGATTCAAAATCGAGAATCGAACAGCAGGGAAATGAACAGAGAAATGAATCGAGAATCGATTTGACTCGAATCGCGACCCCCAGAATCTATTTGAATCGAATCATGGGATCCCAAAAGATTCCCACCCCTAGTGTTCAGGATTCAGTTCACAGGAAGGGATCTACCCCTGCTTTCCCAGACATCAACATATTGTCGGCCCAGATCCGGTACACATGTATTCCACACGGCCCGGATGTGGCCCGGATGTGGGCCGACACTGTGTTGATGTCTGTGCCCGGATGTGGCCCGGATGTGGGCCCACACTGTGTTGATGTCTGTGCCCGGATGTGGCCCGGATGTGGGCCCACACTGTGTTGATGTCTGTGCCCGGATGTGGCCCGGATGTGGGCCGACACTGTGTTGATGTCTGTGCCCGGATGTGGCCCGGATGTGGGCCCACACTGTGTTGATGTCTGTGCCCGGATGTGGCCCGGATGTTGGCCGACACTGTGTTGATGTCTGGGTTAGAGATGGAGCTCACAGTGTTTCCTCTGATTTCTAAACCCCTTGTTTTTTCTTCTGTCTCTTCACATGTACGTCCCCAGAGACCCATGCAGTTCTCCAGCCACTGATAGACATAGAGAGGGGCGAGTTCTCTATTCCTGTGGTCGTATCGGACTCGGGCTCCCCTTCGCTTTCCTCTAATGCTCTGGTCAACGTTACCGTGTGTCCCTGTGACAGTTTCGGGGACTGCAAGAGCTTCACCGCAGCCATCTTTGGAACCAAAATGGGAATAAGCTTCATTGCCCTTATGATTATTATAGGAAGCGTTGCTTTTCTCGTGTGTAAGTTTCATTTAATTATGGGACATTTAATTTAATATTCTACAATATTATTGATCTGCATTGACACCATTATATGAGAACTGAACTGAGCTGGACGATGGCATCATGGTTTTCGTCAGAGCGGCTATATCTATATCTATAGTTATATAATAACTTTTAATATATATATGAATAACTTTTTTTACAACAAAAATTAAACAGCACTGAACTTACTTAAGCTGGACTATGATGCTATTTTCTTCTAGACACAAACTTTTTTTGCATTATTTTCCTGTTATCTCTGTAAAGCTGCTTTGAAACAAATAATCTGTATTTTAAACAGCGCTATAGAAATAAAGGTGACTTGACTTGACTAAGTAAAAGCTGTATTTATGTGCATATGCCTAAATACCCAGACAGCAACAAAGTTTCGGCCCAGATCCGGTACACATGTGGATTCCACACGGCCCGTATGTGGGCCGACTCTATGTTACTGTCTGGGTCCCAACAAACCATTCCCCTGATAAGCTGTAGTATATACTTGAAATGTGCTTTAATAAAACCTGATTGTGTGTTTTCAGGTCTTCTCCTTCTCGCTGTGGCGGTGAGAGGTTGCACGAGGCAGAACATGGGAAAACGAGGAAGTTTGCTGGTCGGAGCGTCTGACGATGACATCCGAGACAACGTCTTTCATTATGACGAGCAGGGAGGCGGTGAAGAGGATGAGGTGAGGACACAATTTTGCGCAAGTGAATACTTATTATCTGATATGATATATTATGTAAAGGCCATACAATAGAGTGGATAAAGAGTAGCACACGAACATACTATAATTTCTGCAGTTTATGTTTACATTTGTCAGAATGTTCGTTACACAGCGGAGGACACCAAAGACATTTTTATTTTATTATTATTTTTTTTACAATCGCTTGGACACATTTCTCAATACTTAGGTCACTTTGAGCACAAAAGCAGTCTATGTGGGATAAAATAAGATCATTTTTCACTGCTCTGGCACAAAATACATTAGACTTCCACATTTTAAATAATTCCACATTATTTAAAAAAATGCAGTCATAATCTATTATTACCCGTCACTTTAATTTTCTTATTTTAATGATAAGCCAATTATTAGGCTCTGTTTTTTTTCACATTTTCATTTTTATTCACGAATGTACAGGACAAGCATATATGCTAGATAATGCATTTCTTTATTTATGAAGAGACTGTGTGTCACCTTTCAGGTTTCATCATGAATGTCCAATCAATCGCTATAAACTCTGTGCTTTCTTACTTTTGATATCTGTTATCTCTTTTGATGAAGGTCTCAGCTTTCAAATTCTGTCCAATGCTTGAAGAATCCTGGTGTTTTCATTGTTCTCGGGCATCAAAGTTTAACTAACTTGTGTGTTTGTTGTATTTATTTGTGTTTTGAAGTGAAATGGGGAATGTCCTGAAATACCTAAAGCTGTTTCCGTCCAATAGGATGCATTTAATATCGATTTTCTGAGGAACCCAAGTGACACGGTCCCTGTCCCAGCCTCATTTTTCCCACAAGACTGTGGCCTTCCCAGAGGAAAACAACCTCTAAGAAAAGACGCACCCCATAACCTGCCGTCTCCTACATATCCACGCAAAACCCCCGGAGACCCAACCGACATCGAGGATTTCATCAATGTTGTAAGCGACTTTTCTTTATAATAAGAAATAAGGGTCCCGCTTTATATTAAGTGACTTTAACTACTATGTACTCGCATTTAAACTAATCATCCTCTGTTACGGTGTAATTATACATTTAAGTACCGAGTAAAATTAATGAACTACATTTACTTACAATAGTGTTCAGGGTTAATTGCATGTAATTATGTACGATTTGTATTCGCTACTGCAGTAACAACATTTAACGTGTAACAAGGACACTGTAAAATAAAGTGTTACCCTTTTTTTTTAATGCAAATACATAGTTAAAGAAATCCTAATATAAAGTGAAATAAGATTCAGTCTGAAATATTTGTGGGTAATTCACAGGAAAACTCTTTAAAAGTTTAAATCAAGAAATACCAATTTTCTTCAAGTACCACCATAACAATTGTGAGACACCGCAAACATATTCCAGTATCTTCAATAGTTCTTCTACTTTAATCCACAGTCCTAAATATGAGGCAATATGTGTGGAGTGTTATTAGTTATTCATCATTACTAAGGGTTATTTTAACTCTGTGAACGCAAGTTTGAAATTTAGTGTTAGTGAAATTTTATTTCTAAATCAGGATATTCTGATATGACAAAAATAAATAAATAAAATGACTCAAAAGTATTTAAAAAAAAAAACTTTTTATGACCCATAAAGATGCAATGAAGATGAATGCACACATGCAAATTTAAACAGATGATAAAGACCTAATACTACATGTTCCAGTAGTAGATGTAGCAGTGTGTGTGTGTGTGTGTGTGTCAGTGTTTTTCTGATATTCTGATGAAAAACAACATTTTAAAACAGTTTTATTATAATTGATTTGTAATAAACAATGAAAATCGAAGCACTTTCTTGGATAACAATTTCCGTGTGTTGTGCTTGACCCGAGCAGGGTCTGGACGCCGCCGACACCGACCCGAACGTCCCGCCGTACGACACCGCGCTGATCTACGACTACGAGGGCGACGGCTCGGTCTCAGGAAGCCTCAGCTCCATCGCCTCCATGGGCTCAGATGAAGACCAGGACTACGACTACCTCAACGACTGGGGGCCACGCTTTAAAAAACTGGCTCACATGTACGACCCACGTTAGACGCCACACGGATCCTGTTGTTCAAGACGCCCAGATACTCTCCTTCTAAACCTCATGCCCCATCTTCTATATGAGAGAGTGCTCATGATGCATGTAAGGGGAGGTTTACAGAATTGATAAATGGACTATATATTCCCCAGTGATAGGATTTTTTTAAAGGAGTGTGTCAGAAGAGAGAATGTCCCCTTCCGTTGTGGATCAGTGAAGTATTTCAGCATGCTGATGTGACAGGTGAACGCACCAACTGGAGAGAGGAGCCGTGTGTAAGTGCAAACTGATTAGACATGGTGCAAACAGGGATGCCTTGTTCATACAACGTTTGTCAAGTTCTTGAGGGATTATTTTAGCTGATGACCAATACTGAGGTTTGCGGAGCATGTGGGGCAAATGGAAAGAATGAAGCACCCGAAAATGATACGCTTATTCACTCATAACTGGCATTCTAAACCCTTATGACTGACTTTCATTCATGCAACACAATAGGAGGTTTTCCTTTATATATTTTGTTGAATTTCAGGCTGCTCTTTTGTATATGCTCTTTTTTTTTTTTATGTACACATGCATACATGCTTCTTAGGGGTGGGCGATATGAACAAAATCTTAAATCACCATTTCCAATATCACCAAAAAACTAATATTAGCCTAAGTAAAAGAAAAACTCAAGCGTACTGAAGTCAAGTAAACTGATCAAACAAGAACAAACCCATAGTGTCGGCCCACATCTGGATTCCACACGGCCCAGATGTGGGCCGACACTATGTCTGGGAAGAAACTAATAACTAGCATATAGGAAAACAAACTACAATTGAACAAAGACACAAATGAAATAGACCTACCTGAAAAACTTCAAGCACTAGAAATAAGACATACTACATAAATTGTATAAAGTAATCAAATATATATATAAAAACAATGCATAATCTTCACTTTGTGTAAATTAAATATACATTTATTCTTATTAAAGTTACTAAAGTGATTCAGTGAAGAGCAGTAAAGAGATGACGGACTGCAGAAGGTTTATTAGGCTTCTGTCACTTTAAGATCGAATGCACGGATCTAATATACTGTTACACACACGCTTTTTTCTCAACTGTTACGCTCACCCAAGACATACATCACTGTGTTTACGAGGATACTTACAAAGATGGACATTTTGACATAAGTATGTGCATTTAACAGTTCAAGCCCAATTAGACGTCTTTGTTTGAATATGTGAAAGTGCCAATGAGATCTTTTAAATCTTGTGTAATTTAAATAAAGCATGTTTGAGTCAATACATGTGATAAACTGTATTGATTCTTCAGGAATGTCTTTTTAAGATTGATTGACTGATAAAATGACTTTTTAAACGTGATCACTTTGTTTTTAACCATTCTTTTTTTATATATGACTAGTGTATTATGTAATATATTTGCTTGTAATACAATTTTTTGCTTGCCTGCAATTTACCTGCAAAAGTATCCCAAGACATTTAAAGAGCCTTAATATTAGTAATACTTATTTTCATATGCAGCGTAACACAGTTTGCCAAATTAATGATGCTTCAAATGTAAATATTTTTGTTTTCCCCTTCAGGAACAAAAGTTTGACATAATTACACAATACCTATTATTATTCTTCTTCTTTTGTTTCTCAATTTTGATTTACATGGTTTTGTTTTTAATATTTATTTCATAAGAAAATGTAAAATGCTGTCATTATCTTTACAGTTATGAATAAAAGATTGGAACGATACCTGTCTGTATTTTTAATAGGGATGCACGATATAACGGCCACCATATCGGTATCGGCCAATATATGTTCATTTTTTATGTTTTCATTATCGGCCCGATAAGAAAATTTGACCGATATATTAAAGCTGATAAATAATGGATTATTTCCTTCATATGAGACACTTCAAACCCATCATGTTGAACAGTGCGCATCTGAATTGCTTAAAATATGATTGAAATCACTTCAAAAAAAAGGAAAATACAGTTCAGTGCAACATGTGCAGCGCAGATCTGTCATATAAGCTACTAGAATTATAATGAGAACATCATAATTGTGTTTTTCTGATATGGATTTAATGTTGAGACTTCTGTTTTTGTATTCAGGCTCTCAAAAATAATATAAAAATTTGGATTTAGATTTATCAGCCAATATATCGGTTATCGGCTTTCAAATATAAAGAATTATCGGTTATCGGTATCGGTCAAAGTGTTCATCTCGGACGCACCGATATAACATTTCTCAGCCGGTAATTCAGAATGACATCAGCCGATGCCGATAGTTTGGTTTTTCTTATGGATAAAAAAAAACCTCACTCAAACAATGCTGCAAACTATACAGAAACCCTCTCATTTGGTACATTACTATAATATTAGAGGTTAAAATTAACAACAGCTATTATATTCAACTGCTATTTATTTCCAGATATATTATATTTACACTCAAATAAGAGCTGAAATGTTAGTATAAAACACAGTTACACATATACGGTAGTTTTCATAAGCACTTGTCTTCATGGCAAATTTATTCAAACATACCTATACAATTAACAGTAAATAAGCTCCTCTCTAGCACTGTTAACTTTCCTGAGGTAAATGCAACAATAAGTGATATTGTTCACAAACTCTTGTATTGACGTCTTTCCACGGTTGAAACACTGAGTGATTATAAGACATGATACGGATTTCGGTAAGTTGTGGTACTGTATCTTTCAACATAACTTCTGATATTCATGCATGTTTTTCTTGATATAATTTGTATTAAAGTGGAGGAATAGACTCGTGCTGCTGCATGAACTGAGGCGCTACAGGGATCTGTCACATTTAAGAGCGTTGAAGTTCGAGTTGTTTGAAGTTCGTGATAAAATGAGATGGTCCTCACAGCAGAACACGAAATCCAGGGGGAGGAGTTGTATCCAGATCCAACTCCTCCCACCTTACATATACCTAAACCTACCCAACTCCACCCCTGATCCCTAAACCCACCCCTAAACCTATCCAACTCCACCCCGATCCCTAAACCCGCCCCTAAACCTATCCAACTCCACCCCCTGATCCCTAAACCCACCCCTAAACCTATCCAACTCCACCCCGATCCCTAAACCCACCCCTAAACCTATCCAACTCCACCCCCTGATCCCTAAACCCACCCCTAAACCTATCCAAAACCTATCCAGGATATAATCGGCCCTGATCATCGGCTGTTTTTAAACAATCGGACGATGGCTGATAGCGATATTAATTGCTTTTATCGCCCGATACCAATTGTTGGCCGATACATCGGTGCATCTTTAGTGCATCCCTAAGTTTTAATGGAGAAAAGAGACAGTGATTTAGTTTGCAGTGGTTGTTTTGGCAATTTATATTTAAAAAAGGTGAAACAATAATAGGAAACCCTTTATTTTAGTGTCCTTGTTACACATTGCATGTAGTTACTACAGTAATAACTATAAATCATGCATAATTACATGTAACTAAACCCAAACCCTAGAGTAAGTACATGTAGTTAATCAATATTACTCAGTACTTAAATGTATAATTACACTGAAACAATGACACTTTAAAATAAAGTGTCACTTCATAACAATAAATGTTTTAGTCATCTACCAAAAGCATTATTTAAGATTAATCACGTTGCTCAGTAAAAACTCTTGGGACATTGCACACAAATATAATAATTTATTACATATGGTGCAGAATATCCAGACATCACAGGATGACTTCAGACACACTGCTGGCAATGCTTATCCGGTCCAACAAAACCAGCCTGAGCTGGTCCGGAAAGACGCTCAACTACTGTTTTAAAAACAGATTTCGTGCAATTCTCAAAGGAGGTTTCTACTACTCTTTAAAACAGTCTTGCTCTTAAATGCTTGATTGATGCTTATAAGTTGCCTTTGTTTCTTAATCAAATGTCCTAAAGACATTTAAAATATAATTACAGGCCAAAATGAACAGGTCATCGACGAACACGTTGCCATTATTGTTCAGTCAGTCAGATCAGGTCTAACTGGAACATCAAGAGCGAGAACCACAGAAACATTTGGGTTTTTGTCTTCCCTTAAAGCAGAATTTGACAGATCCTGTGTGATTGCACTCGCGCTCACGCTGGGCTCACGCTGGGCTCACGCTGGGCTCACGCTGGGCTCAGGTTGATGTCGTCGTCCTGCGTGTCTTTGCGGGGTCTCTGGGGTCTGCGGGGCTCGTCTTCTCCAGTGTCCTGCTTGTCTCGCTCGGCCTCCACCCAGCTTTGAGGAGCAATCATCTTTTTGGGTCCAAACGGAGAAGGTCCCAGCAAAGCCTCGATGTCTTCATAGTTGACCACTTCCCTCTCAAGCAGGGCATTAGCCAGCTGGAAAACACAATCACAGCAAACAAGAACAATAACTGAAGAAAGACTAAATGTTTAATTTGACTTTTTATTTTTGTAAAATCAAATTCCAGGACTTTCAAGGACTTTTTAAGCACTACTTTTTATATTTCAAGGACTACAATCAAAGATCTCATTTATCAAACAAAATCTTTCTTTATTATCGTTTAACTTCTACAAAAGGTTAATAGATAAATAAAAATAAACTAAAAAATTATTAATTTATTTGTACCAAAATGGTACAAATGAAGTGCAGCAGATGCAACGACTGCAGTAACGTTAACCATTGAAAGGATACTATGACAAAGATATCCATTTCCTTATTCAAACTGATTTTTTCTCCCATGAATATATGATGAATTCAAGGATAAGACTTGAAGAATAAAAGATGTAAACACTTTTTTTAAATAGACTGCAGCAATTACCATACGCAAAATTGATGCATAATGAAAATACTTCCTTAAAATTGAACTGCACTAACTCTGTCCTAACCACACGAGATGCAATAATATTCCAGCGACAAGCAATTTGTCTGTCCACACCAGACGCGACTACAAGCGCCAAAATCAATTAAGCTTAACAGCCAATCAGAATAGTGTGTGGGCGGAGTCTCTCTTCAAGCGCACTGCAGTCACAACCAAATCAGTCAAACATAACAGCCAATCAGAATAGTGTGTGGGCGGAGTCCCTCTTCAAGCGCACTGCAGTCACAACCAAATCAGTCAAACATAACAGCCAATCAGAAGAGTGTGTGGGCGGAGTCTCTCTTCAAGCGCACTGCAGTCACAACCAAATCAGTCAAACATAACAGCCAATCAGAAGAGTGTGTGGGCGGAGTCTCTCTTCAAGCGCACTGCACTCACAACCAAATCAATAAAGGTGATTAACCAATAAAGGTAAAAAAACAACAACTCTGATTAACGTGGAAAAGAGGCATTTTATCGCGTGTCGTGGCGTTGTGTCGCGTCTGGCTCGAGACAGTGTTAAGAAGATTCTTAAAAAAATCTTAGAATTTATCTTAATTTCTTAACTTCTTTTTGGGGGAAAATGATCTTGCTATGCTAACAAGGATGTGAGCATGTCTTACCAAAATAAGTTTGTCTCTGTTGTCCAGAAGCAATTTCTCTGTGCGCCTGTAGGCCTGTGCTATTAGCAGCTTAGCTTCCTGAACATGGGAGAAAGGAATAGAAATAAATAACCACACACACATATTCAAGATAAATGAGATTTAACACCCACGTAAGCCTCTGTAACATTCAATTCACTTTTTTTTTTGTATAGCGCTTTTCAAAATACACATCATTTCAAAGCAGCTTTACAGAAAATGCACGAGTCAACATTACAATGTACAGTGATCTGTTATCAGAGGTAACTGTCTAAGTTATGCATTTCAGAAATGTACGTATACAAAATCACAGTTAGCTAAACATGTATTAATTTAAACAATGTAATAATTTAAGGCAGAAACAATGAGCTCATTGAAGTAATGAATACTTGTTTGTTAACAAATGATTACGACATTTAGAAACATGTAGCATTGGTGCATGTTGATGTTGCATTGGCTGAACGATTTATCGCAATTTCCATGTAATCACACTTAAATCGATTTGGCTTATCGTGATTCTGAAATCGCAAAGGCTGTGATTATTTGTTATGTGCAGCTTGTCAGTGATGTACGGCTCTGTAAATGCTGTGAGTTTGAGTCACTTATAACGTGCATTTGAAAAAGCAACACGTGTCAAACATCTTTAATGCAAAAAAGTTTGTTTCCAGAAGAAAATAGCATCACAGTCCAGCTTAAGTAAGTTCATTGAGGTTTCATTTTTGTTTTAAAGAAGTTATTAATTTAGTTCATATATATATATATATATATATATATATATATATATATATATATATATATATATATATATATATATATATATAAAACCGTGATGTCATAGTCCAGCTCAGTTCTTGTATAACAGTGTCAATGCAGGCACATCAATATTATTATTATTTTTTTAATCAATTAAATTAAATGTTCAATTTAATGTCCCCAATTAAGCAAGCCAAGCCAACAAAGGTGGAAAAAGGCGACAGTGGCAAGGAACCAAAACTCCATCAGTGGCAGAATGGAGAAAAAAACCTTGGGAGAAACCAGACTCAGTCGCTCAGTTCTCCTCTGGCCAATGAACGAACAGTGTATGATTATGATTCAGGCAGAATTATAGGTCAGAATTCAGATTGGTTTGGAACAATCAGAATATTAACCAACCGCGCATCTCTAGCGTGTGTGTGAGACGCCCTCTGGTGTTCAGATGGAGCATCATTTACTGCTGATCACAGAGCCGTGCTTCACTGACAAGCTGCACATAAAATAATCCCAGCCTTTTCCAAATCACGTGCATTAATATTAATGTATGTTCTTGTACTCACATGGTCCATCTGCTGTTGGAGGCCTTGGCTGAATGGTCTCCGTCCAATTCCTCCCTGATCATCTTCAGGGAAGGACATCTGGCCCACGCTGGCAACCATGCCGTACTGCTTCACCATGGAGTAGGCCACCCGCGTTACCTTGCGCAGGTCATCCTGAGCACCTACGAGGAGTTTATACGTTATCTGGCGTCTGGGACTACCTATAAATATCTATGAAGTCAAGTCTGTGTCTGCACAAGACAATGTGCAATTGACATTACAACAGTGGTTACTTAACCACGCCCACCGCTAAAACAAAAAGATGTACCAGGTGATTTTGGAATAAATACGTTAAATTAGAGCTGCACAATTAATCATTAAACGATTGTGATCTTCATACAAACACCCACGTGATTTTATTCCTAACTAACAGTGATTCTTCTGACTATTAAACCTTTGACAAGTACGTTCACAGCGAACATTCAGATCTGTGTTCTGAGCCAGAGAGAGCCGTTATCATGATATGAAACAACTTCACAAACAGTCTTTTCAACCACACAGTATCATTATTTCTGTGTTACAATCATTCAGATCATCACAGATGTACTGGGATTAAAGTTTATAGTTCAGATACAAACACTGATGTCTACGGTAGCGATCAAAATAGAGGAAATCACCTTTTTGAAGGAAACTTGACCCTCCAAATAAAGATTGTATATATTACAGCGTTACACCAGTAGGTGGCGACAAGTAACGTTCAAAAAATTTATTTGACATTGAATAATTCAAGAGATTCGCTCAAATATGCATTAGGGGTGTCCCCGACTATGGATTTTCATAATCGAATCAGAATCGTCAAGTCTTGCCTATAGTCGACTAATAGTCGAATCATGTGTATGGGGGCGGGGCTTTAACATTTCAAAGCCGCGATGTACAGAAAATCACTCAAAGATATAGAAGAAAATGTATAAAAACATTTTGGATCAATAAAACTAAGAAATAACATTAATAACTCCAGAAAGGCCACAATGCAGACAGGATTTACATTTCCCATGCAAATCAAATAAAATCGGCTAAATTACCTGTGCGAGCAGGCTCTAAGTAGGCTACAGCACAACATCGATGCATCATGCGCCGAAAAAATAAACAATTAATTTACTAAATTAAATTAGAACAGAATATACCTTTCCAATAAATAAAAATACAAACAAAATAAATCAGAATAAGTCGCAAGATGAGGAGCAAATGTGTGCAAAATGCCTAAAGTGCAGGGGAACATATATTCAAAACACAAGCCACAAATAGTTAGATTATATAACCCTGACAGATCAATAAATAAAATTAAAATAAAGAAATGATTAAAATAACGATAGTAGAATTTTCAACTTTGTCTTTTTAACTGCAGAAACAACAATAAATGCTAAACTGGAGTGGCAGTCTTTTTAGCTAAAAATTTTCACAGCATCCAAAAATCTAATTAGAACCGGCTGAAAAGTTTTGAAATAACTTGTAGGCCTACCCTACCTGATCGAGAGAACAAATCCAGTCTTTCACTCTGTCTGTGTCCGTTGGAGTCTTTTCAAATTGTGCGCGCGGATAAAATACATTCTAAAACACTTAACGTGAGAAACGTTTAACGACTTAATCTCCTAAAATAGTTAAATTAAAATATGAAAACGCATTGCGTTCATATTCTGGGTTCATCTGCTTATCTGCACATAGTATGGTTTCTTAATAAAGTGTGTACTGTGTACATTAAGCCACGTTAAAGTGCCTTTTAAGCGTTTTAAAAGCTTTTTTCACGTTAAGCATTTTAGAATGTCCCGTGGAAAACCAACTTGTTAACGTTGGCCGGCAGAAGTGCGATCATGGTTTTCCTGATGCTAAATCCAGCCTTGGAGAATATCCTTTCTGATGGTGTACATCCACACTTTAGATTTTCTTATCCCAGACATTGTTAAAGATTTAAATCCTTGCCGCCAAGACGCTCCTCTGTGACTGTCGGTCACGGATTGAAAGTGAAACTTAAATCTGTCACGGGGGGTTTGGATTTATTCACGCACGTTAAAAAATATTTATTAAAAGCTTCTTTCTTTGCACATTTTTATATACAGCATTATCATAATAGGCTGAATATTAACGTATTGACAGAAAACCGGTAGTTCTATGTGAAATCAGACATCGAGCGCCCTCATATAGCCAAAGTGGCATGATCCTGGTTTCATAACACCTCTGCGACGATTCGACCGTGAGATCGGTAGTCGAATCAGGCTCCTCCAATCGAAGCATCAAATCTTCGACCATTCGGGGTCACCCCTAATATGCATATTAATCCAGAAATGAAACAAGTTAAGTCTTTATGAGTGAGTCATTGAATCATTCACTCAACTCAATTAAAAAAATTTTTTCAAATGAATTAAATTAGCAATTACTATTGTCATCCTCTTAATTGCATGCTATTTTGTTTAGCTGACTTTTCAGAATTGTGGGAGAATCACGATTAAAATTGTGATTGAATTTATCCAGAATTGTGCAGCTCTACTTCAAATGCAGTTTATGATAGTTTGACATCACGCATATATCAGGTTGTTATTTGAAACTCTAAATATAAAGGTAGAAGACAAGAAAGTAGTTAAATTACAAGGGCAAATCTACCCAAGTGTTAAGAAGTCGTCATAAACACTGACATTAACATGCAGAAAGAATGTGTACGGACACTTTGCAGATGCAAACAGGTAAATAATGTGATTCTTTTGTGTATTTTTCTTAAAATAAAGTTAACAATGTCACATTATTTATTACTTTCCAGAGCACCATGTGCACCAGATTATGGCAAGTTTGATCAAACGCTTGCATTTTACGAAATTACAGACAGACATAATGAACAAAGCCTTTAACTAGCCACTCTGGATATCTGTATCCAAAGGACGTGCCCTAATGCCTTTTAACCATAGACGAAGGAATAGGCAAAAAGGAGGTTTGTCTGTGTCTGACAGTTCAAATGGCTGATAGCAACAGGGCTTCTTAGTGCAGCGATTTGATTGGCTATTTGGGCTATCAATAATTCTTCTGTCATTCCTAGCAAATAAATATTTCCTACAAGTAAAACTGTTTTTTTCCTCCAGAGGGCCCCCCTGAGCACCAATCAAATCTGCTAATACGATTTCTTAGGTACGTATTTATAATTCTCGCATTGATGGTGCGTTATGAGATTATATAAGTGTGTAGAATAGATGACATACCTGTGGTGACCTTATTGAAGGTGATGGCCTCAGAGGCTCGTCCACCCAAAGCCATGCACATTCTCTCAAACAGCTGCTCTTTAGTGAACAAATACTGATCCCTCGGCAGGATCTGAGCGAAGCCCAAAGCGGCGTTCGTCCTGGGAGCGATTGAAACCTGGAGGACAAGGCCACAGATCTAAACACCAGCTCACCACAATGCAAATATATAATATAATGCACTGCCCGGCCAAAAAAAGAAGAAGAAAAAAAGTTAAAAAAGAAGACGACGCTGTTTGGATTTAAATAGGCAAATGCATAAGAGTTTATGATTAGATCATTATTGCCGTGATTATTATGTTTCTATCATGTTGTATGTTTGGCAGCAGTTCTTGACTGAAAAGAACTTGAACAAAGATTGATGCACCTCTTGATGGAGATAAATGTTGTTGTGATGTTATTTCCATCAGTTTTTGTTCAAGATCTTGTATTGCCAATGCAAGAGTCCAGCACTCTGTAAAGTCTCCTCCAGAACATCCCAAAGACTCTCAATGAATTTAAGGAGCCGATTCATGTGTGGAAATGACTCTTCATGCTCCTCACCACCATTCTCTCACAGTTTGAGCCTGACGAATCTTGACATTATCATCCTGGAATAAGGTCGTGATGTTCTTCATACATGGTTGTTTAAGAAATGAAAAGCTACACACTCCATCAATCAGGGCTTGAAGAACTGCTGCCAAACATATAGAAATGTAATAATCACTGCAATAATGAACCAATCATAGACTCTTAAAGTCCCCCTGTGGTGAAAATCAAGTTTTTAAATGTTGTCTATATGTCTATGTGGTGTTTTTAATATGCTTTAAGACAAACCATGTGTAAGTTCATAAGTCGACAGCATTGCTGAGTATTTTCTCCTTAAAACTGCAGTGAACCAAAGACAGTCTCAAACACACGCTTTGAAATCGCTGGTGTTTCTGACGTCACAAACTACCTTGTAACCAATCAGATCAACGTGTGATCGTCAACCAGTGGATCTCTGAGCTGAGTGAGTGAGTGGAGGCGGGGCTCATTTGCATATTCATAGATCCGCGTATACTAAATGAGGCAAAGGTGTCGGGTTACATTCAAGATATTTGAAGGCATGAAGAAAAAAAATTTTCAAGGAAATAACTTTTAAATATGTAATTTTAGAGTTTTAAGGGATACAATTATTGACTACAGGGGGACTTTTTAAAGATTTGCCTTTTTAAATCCAAACTGCAACTTTTTTTTTGCCCAGGCAGTATATAATGTATAATATACCTAATAATATAATATAGGCACAAAAGAATGTAATATATATTCATGTCTTAATGCCACACTGTCTTTGTCATTCTTAATTCAAAATAAATGGTTAATTTATTACTAAAAATCCTGATAATCCCAGGTTGTTATGGTCACGCAGGTTTGTTTACGTATCAAACTCGTAGCCAAGAGAAATAAAGTGAACCGAACATGTCCCCTCCCGGCCACCATACACACAAGTTTCATGGACCACGTTTATAGTAGTGTTTGACAGCATTTACCTTCATGACAGCTTCGGTGTGTTCTAGCAGCCATCCGACTAAAGCATGACCAGACTCATGGAAGGCCACCACCCTCTGCTCTTCTTTAGACAAGATTTTATTCTTCTTCACACTCCCTGCATGTCACAAACAACATTAAACAGATGCTGACTGTGCAGAAACCTCTGAGGTAATATCACAGCACAGTGTGTTTAGGAGCTGAATACCTGCGATGACTCTTTCCACAGCATATTCAAAGTTAAAGGTGTCGATGGACTTGAAACCCTCTCTGGCAGCGTGAAGAGCGGCTTCATTGCAGATGTTGGCGATATCGGCCCCTGGAAAATACGTGGCAGATGTGGTGTCAGGTAGTGTTCATTTTGTCAGCTATTTTTATTTATTTATTTAGTCAGTCTTAGTCCTATGTAAGCTTGTTTCCGCCACAGAATAAAACAATTTAAAAGATAATTGTGACTTTATTTCTCAGAATTGTGAGTTTATATCTCGCAATTCTGACTTTATCACGCAATATACGCAATTCTGATAAAAAGTCCGAATTGCGAGATGTAAACTCACAATTGTGAGATTAAAAAAAAAAAAAAAAAAAAAAAAAAAAAATCACAATTACCTTTTTTATTTTTTATTCTGTGGCGGAAACAAGCTTCCATATAGTCCTGTCAAATGTACTTTTTAGTTTATCAGATTTAGTTAATGTCATTTTTGTTCAGTCAAGTTTTAGTCGACTAAATGTCTGGTCATTTTAGTGTAGATTTAGTCAGTGAAAACTTTGTCATGCTGCATGATGTTTAAATTGATAATCATGATTATTTTGCTCAATTATAATCGCAAAGAATTGTTGTCATTGTTGTCACGAGAATGTCAACTCACATGCATGGTTTATTTTATCTCATCTAGTTTCCCGATTTATTATAGGCTATTTATCATATAAATGAACACTCATTATGAAAAAAAACGTCTCAAAAATTAAAACGGTGAAATTTCTAATAGTAATTCCAATACTAAAACAACAGCATAAAAGACTGTATTGCCACACAGATGTTGTGTAAGTGAATTTATTCAGCATCAACAAATCGCAAATATAGCTGAGATTCATGTTTGGATTTATTACAGTTCATCACTGCGAAGGTTTGACGGCAGATTTAGTCGCAGTAAACAACGCGAGTGGATCGTGAAGAAACACAGACTGACATTGACTGACTTAATGAAGATCGCTGAACTCCAGCTTACTTGTTTGTCAGTGTTTTTACATCATCAGCGGCGCTTCAGCAGTGTAGAGAGAGCGTGTGCGCATGGTTTCCAGATTGCAAAGATTCATTAAAACCTGGCAGAAAATGGATCCTTTTAAGAGAAAAGATCTGATTGGGGGATTTAAGCTCGTGAGATCTGGCAACCACAAGAATGTCTACGATCTATTTTTCGCCTACGATATTGCATGTTATTACACGGCTCTGTGGAATACTTGATTCTGACTGGTCAATCGCTCCATCCTGCAGTATATTATTCCCAGATAACAACCGCTGAGAACAGAAACACAGGCTCATCCGGGTCACTGAAGTCAGCAGCGCTATACGCTCACTAGGAACAGTTTTTTCTTCGTGGAAGTTTTGCTTTTGGTGGGCTAATAAAATATTAAAACTCAGTTGAATCAATATTTTGTGTACAGTTATTTAATTATGCCATCCAGTTTCGTGGACTCGCTCTCTCTTGTTTCATACAAACGCAGATGTTGCCATTTTGTGACTATTGTTTTGTACACTGTTGGATTATAAGATACAAACAGGTACGATATTAAATCTGAATAATAATCTGAAATCAATATCTCTTATCTCCATAATTATCTCTGTGTTGAAATGCTGTGTAATAAGTGATATGACTGTATACCGTATCTCTTAAATCTCCATTTAGTTTGAACTTGCCGCTGAAACCGCTCTCTCCGCGGAAGCTTTGCGTTTAAAGACCTGATAAAATATTTCAACTCAGATCAATATTTTGTGTCTAATTATTTACTTATGTGTCAAGTAGCCGTGTAATAAGCGTGATGATGTACATCCAGCTAGTTGTTATCTCAGAGTAACCCCCTTCAGGTGTGTGTTGTGTGTGAGTGTGTGTGTGTGTGTGTGTTCTCAGCATAAACCCCTTCAGGCTGATGAAGACCTGATCCTGATCACCCTGTCGGGGTTTATTCTGAGATAACAACCGGCTGGATGTACATTATCCCTTACATAATATAGTCACAGTTATCGTTTAATGACATTGGTGTCGTCTCGTCATCGTCTCGTCTTAGTCATGAAAAAAAGGTTGTTGAAAATTTTTTCATTAACGAAATTAACATTAACTTAATGCCAGGAGATTATACAGTCACATGGTCAAAACATCACTGACCACTGAAGCCGGGGGTAAACTCAGCCAGACGCAGCGAGTAGAAGCCCGCCGGCTGCGTCAGCTTCAGGATCTTCAGGTGTTGCTCAAAGATTTCCTTCCTCTCCTAGAACACAATCAGCAAGAGTAAGTATTGAATATTTGATGACGGGTTTTTTCAATTATTGAGAATTAACCCACTCCTGAGATGGTAATATGGCTAATATGGAAGTGGAGTGGTCATTCATTTTCAATAACTCAACAGACAAATATTCCACGTATACTACGATTTCCACCACACACACACTACCATGCAAAAGTTTTTTTTTTTTTTTTAAAGAAGTCTTTTATTCTCACTAAAGCTGCATTTATTTGATCAAAAATACAGTTTGTTTGTTTGTTTTTAATGCTTCTGTGGATGTTTCCATGGTGAGAAATTCATGGTAAACCTGTTTCAGGTTTTTACAATTTATTTTTGGTTAAAAACTCTAAAACTATATATGGTTTAACTTTGTTTAAAATTTCTTCAAAAGAGTTAACGGAGTAAAAAAAATTAAAAAAATCAAACCAACACAATCTAAAAAAACATGCTTCAATGATGAAGAGATTTGACAGAAAGAACATGTTAAGTGGATCTTCTATTATTAAAAACTTGGAAAGGGGAAAAAACAATCTGGTCCCATCGGTTTGAGGAGTTTGTTCTCTTCTTCTCACCAAGGCTGCATTTATTTGATCAAAAATACAGTAAAAATTGTGAAACAATTTAAAACACTGTTCTCTATGTGAATATCTAGTAAAGTGTCATTTATTCCTGTGATCAAAGCTGAATTTTCAGCATCAATACTCCAGTCTTCAGTGTCACATGATCTTTCCGAAATCATTCTAATATGATGATTTGATTCTCAGATTTGATGCTCAGATTTGATCAAATATTATTGGGTAACACTTTACATTAAGGTTTCATTTGTTAACATTTGGTAATGTATGAACAAAAAATTTGCAAAACATTTGTTACTGTATTTGTTCATCTTTGTTAATGTTAGTAAAACATTTCAGCTGTTCATTTTTGGTTCATGCTAGTGTTTTAACTAATGCTAAAAAATACAACTTTTGATTTTAATAATGTATTAGTAAATGTTGAAATGTACTAACTAAGATTAATAAATGCTGTAGAATTATTGTTCATTATTAGTTAATGTTAATGAATGTAGTAACTAATGTTAACTAATAAAACCTTATTTCAATAATAGGTGACACTTTACAAAAGTTTCTTATTATCAATGTTTAAAACAGTTGTGCTACTTAATATTTTTGTGATGCACTTTCTCAGGATTATGTGAAAAATAGAAAGTGCAGTGTCCAGCATTTATTTAAAATAGAAATCTTTTGTAAAATGGTTTCCACAAAAATATTAAGAAGCAAAAACTACAATAATCATAAATGTTTCTTGAGCATCAAATCATCATATTAGAATGATTTGAGAAGGATCATGTGACACTGAAGACTGGAGTAATGATGCTGAACATTCAGCTTTGATCACAGGAATGAATTACACTTCACTATATATTCACATAGAAAACAGCTGATTTTGAATTGTAAAAATATTTCACAATTTTTACTGTATTTTTGATCAAATAAATGCAGCCTTGGTGAGCAGAAGAGACTTCTTTCAACAACAACAAAAAATATTAGTGTACATTTGTTTATCTCAGGACATTTATCAGGATTTGCAGCCCAATTCACCATTACCAGATTAACAGTGTCCAGAAAGAGCGCAGAGAAGTGATTTACAAATGTAATGCAAATCTTCATAGTCAAATCACCAATCAGAATCAAGAGTTCTGAGGCTGCTGCGTAACTTTGACCCTTCGTTACCTGAAGAGTTGGCAGGTCGATAAATATGTGCCGATCGAGCCTGCCTGGTCTCATGAGAGCGTTGTCCAGAACATCTGCACGATTAGTGGAAGCCAGGACAATCACATGATCTGTGGTTCCCATTCCTAGATGAGAGAGATGGAAAATGTGTTGATCATCACAGATTAAAGGTCACGTGTTCACTCAACTCGTTCAAATTCTTACTATGGATGTGCGTCACAAATAATTTAATTAAAACGGAAATTTTTTAACTTATGGAAGAAAGTAAAAGAACAGCATTTATTTGATCACATTTTTAAAAATCAATTTAATGAATCCTTGCTGGATAAAAGCAAAACTTTATTTACCCCAAACTTTTGATTGGTAGTGTATCATGGTTTGAACAAAAATCTGAAGCATTACAACCGTTTTCAACATTGATAATAATCATAAATGTTTCTTGAGTTTCATATTAGAATGATTTGTGAAGGATCATGTGACCCAGAAGACTGGAGTAATGATGCTGAACATACAGCTTTGATCACAGGAATAAATTACATTTTACAATATAATAAAATATAAAACAGTTATTATAAATTGCAACAACAATTTTACAACATTAGTGTTTTGGCTAGATATTTGATCAAATAAACGCAGTCTTGGTGAGCAGAAGAGACGTCTTTCAAAAACAAGTAAATCAAACTTGACTCATAGTGTGGGTCATATACATGCAATGTGCTCGACTTGCACTATGATCCTGTACATTAAGCGTTCACTTGATCAACAGCTCCAAATATGGATACATTTATTAAAATCAACTGAACATAAAGGCAGTGCAGGACCATTATATACAAACTCAATAGCCTATTATAAACAGAATTCCTCAAGTAAAAGTGAAGTCTACACATGTGGGAGGAAACAACATGCAAGATCTGAGGTAAAATGATTTTAGTTTGTGTCTCGAAATAATTTATTACTTCTAATATGTACGGTAATTGAACAAAGCCTTTGTAAAAAAATATGAAGCAAAACAAATAATAGTGTAAAGGTAACACACTTTACAATAAGGTTCATTAGTTAACATTAGTTAATAATGAACTGCACTTATACAGCATTAATTAATCGTTGTTAATGTTAATTTCAACATTTACTAATACTTTATTAAAATCTTGTTAACATTAGTTAATGCACTGTTGAACTAACATGAACAAACAATGAACAGCTGTAACTAACATTAACAAAGATGAACAAATACAGTAACAAATGTATTGCTCATGGTTAGTTCATGTTGGTTTATATATTAACTAATGAACCTTATTGTAAAGTGTTACCAATGTAAACGACTAGTATTTTCAAAGTGGACAAACAGCAGCGTCATCGCTCAGTCGACTAGTCTTAAATCTACACATGTGGGAGAAAACGACATGCAAGGTCTGAGGTAAAATTATTTGATCTTTTTGCTCCAAATGTGTTTCGAAATAATTTATTACTTCTATAAATGCACAGTAACTGAACAAAGCCTTTGTAAAAAAATAAATAAAAATAAAAATAAGCAAAACAAATAATGTAAACAAACGTCTTACCGTCCATCTCCACAAGCAGCTGATTGAGGGTTTGCTCTTCCTCTGTGTTTGAGAATCCAGACATGTTCGTGGAGCGTTTCTTCCCCACGGCGTCGATCTCATCGATGTAGACGATGCATGGAGCTCGAGCTCGAGCCTCTTTAAACAGACTTCGCACTCTTGCGGCACCAAGGCCTGGGTGGGGAAAGATCGCTCAGATGTAAATATTAATGGCAATGGCATTCGAATAATAATCTCTTATTTAGAGCTGGGCGGTATGACCAAAAATCCATATCACGGTATTTTTCTAAACTATACCGTTTTCACGGTATGACGGTATTTATTCATTTTTCCAATCATGCCTGGGTGTTGTTGACCACATTTTCTACTGATTGAGAGAGGAAATACTGCAGTAGATTGACTTAGAATGCCCTATTTTACAGTTATGAGTGAATATTGTAGAAAAAAATCCACACTAGTATTATTAATGCAGGTTTGCAAGGTTGTTTACTGAGAACTGCCAGCAGGAGGCGCTGTAGGGGCGGCAAAAACAGCAGTTTCCACGGTAACGGCTCATAAACGAAGCTTATTCAGGAAAGATAAAGAAAGATTCAATTGAAATAAAATCATAACTTTTCTAAAGACCGTCAGTTCACTTCAGATATAAAAACATCCGCGCCGCGTTTTGACTTTGAAACGTGCAGTGCTCATGTTTATTCAACGATATCAATGCCAGCCACAAATAGATTTTCCAAAAGGCTGTGTTGTGAATGTATGGGAAACACCGTAATATAATTTGACAGCTATCAATTATAGTTTAACCTATCCATTCTTCACTGTCACGCTCAGTAACACACACAGCTGAGCCTCACCACAGTGCAACAGTGAAAAGACGCTCTCAAACAGTGTCGCGCTGCGTTCCCAACGTTGTTAAAGCGACATACACCGCCGGTATTGTGGTATATTAAAAATTCATATCACAGGATTCCCACACCTTGGTTAACTTCAAATTCAAGGACCTTTCAAGGACTTTCCGGGTCCAATACCCTCAAATTCAAGTTGTGTCGAACAACAAATGTTGAGGTACCTTCGTAGTTTCGTGCGCACGTGAACGTCATGGCAACGTACAACACAAAGTACCTCACGCGGGAAACGTAACGTGTAAATGCGCGTAACTAACGAAAATCCAGCAAGTGCTAGTATGCATAGGCCGCGAAGTAACACATTAGCGGACCGGAGGGAATAATATGGATTTTTTCCCCATAAAACTTCTTGCACAAAATAAATTCAAGCACTTTTTTTTTTTTTTTCAGATTCACAAGCTTTCAAGGATTTCAAGGACCCGTGGGAACCCTGAACATAACAAAAATAAACACGTGTGTTCGATATGAACCGGTATTCCGCCCAGCACTACTCTAGCGGTCTTATTTACCTCCAATCACCTCCACAAACTCTGACCCTGCCATGGCAAGGAAGGGCACCTGAGCTTCTGTCGCCACTGCTTTAGCAAGCAGGGTTTTCCCACAGCCAGGAGGTCCCAGGAGCAGAGAGCCTTTCGGCACCTTGGCCCCAAGCTGAAGGTATCGGTCTGGATTCTTCAAAAGAAAACAATTAGTGTTAGTTTTCTTCATACGCGCAACTCTATGGCAGCCCACGGAAACGTTTGCGGGAAAGTTATGAAATTTGGCACACAGATAGAGGACAGTCTGAAATGTTACCATAGCAAATTCGGAGTCTCTAACTCAAACCCTCTGGCGCCACCTACTGTCCAATTTTGCACTCACATTTATGCTAATAACTTTTGAACCATAGGGGCTAGAAACAAAAATATTTTTTGATTCTGTCGATTAGATTGCACCATATGACGAAATTTTCCCCTCATGAAATTTATGAAGAAAACCTTTTTTTCAACACTTCCTAGACCGTTGCTTCGATTTTCATGAAAATTGTATTACTTCATGTTCAGACCATGCAAAGATACAGAATTCAAGTTGATTCGTGAAACCGTGCTTGAAAAACCAGTTCAACAAAGAGCACGCCAAATTGGACGTGAAGCCATATTTCCACAGTTATTCTGACCAAAATAATAGAATGAGAAGGAAGAGATGTGATGAGAAGGAAGAGATGTGATGAGAAGGAAGAGATGTGATGAGAAGGAAGAGATGTGATGAGAAAAAAAGAGGCAAAGAGATGAAATGAGAATGAAGAGAAAAGTTAGAAAAATCGAGCTGACAAAAGAGACAAAAGGAGAAGAAATGCAATAAATATAGAAGAAATAGAAAGAAATAAAAGGAGAAGAGAAATGAGACAAGAAGACAAAAGAGGAAATTAAATAAAAAGAGATGAGAAGAAACAAGCAACTGAAAGAAATAAAGAAGAGAGTATTTGGACTCACTGGCTTATGAGCCTATACAGGAGATAAAAGTATTGTTTTTATGTGCGTCTCTTTTTCTTTGTAATATGGACCATTATTCAAGTGTCTGAAATAAATGAAATAATAAAAAAAATAAAAATAAAAAAAAAGAGACAAAGTGAGAAGAGATGAAATGAAAGGAAGAAGATGAGAGGAGACAAGAAAATAATTTTCGTATTCTACCTTTAGATAGTCCACAAACTCCTTGACTTCCATCTTGGCCTCATGCATACCCGCAACATCTTTGAAGCTTATCCCTTTCCCAGATTTCCCATCGACAATAGTGAATTTAGCCATTTTCAACTGATTCTGGTGGAACAGACAGAAGTTTTGACATCACAGAACATTTCATAGTAGTCTCAAACTAAAACAAATGAAGAAGTTGTGACTTACAAATGCACTAAAGCCGCCATCTCGCCCACCCATTCCTGCCAGTCGGAAGATGTACCAGAGGATTGCCACCCCAATGGCAGCCATGCCAAGTGCATAAAGGGCACTGTGGAGGAAAAGAAACTGATCTAGAGGTATTCTGTCATGATAACAATCGATTTTAAAGTGCCCCAATGATGCTACTATTTTGTTTTGGAGTCTCCTATGATAGATTTACATGTATCTAAGGTCAAAAAACACTTTAATTTTCTCATAATATACATTGCGCATCACCTCTTTTCTCATAGTGCCTGAAACGGCTCGATCAAGGATTCAGTCTCTCTAAACCCCGCCTTTCCAAAAGCCAACTCTGCTCTGATTGGTCAGATGGCTCAGTCTGTTGTGATTGATCTACTCTGCTCTGATTGGTCAGATGGCTCAGTCTGTTGTGATTGGTCTACTCTGCTCTGATTGGTCAGATGGCTCAGTCTGTTGTGATTGATCTACTCTGCTCTGATGGGTCAGATGGCTCAGTCTGTTGTGATTGATCTACTCTGCTCTGATTGGTCAGATGGCTCAGTCTGTTGTGATTGGTCTACTCTGCTCTGATTGGTCAGATGGCTCAGTCTGCTGTGATTGATCTACTCTGCTCTGATTGGTCAGATGGCTCAGTCTGTTGTGATTGGTCTACTCTGCTCTGATTGGTCAGATGGCTCAGTCTGCTGTGATTGATCTACTCTGCTCTGATTGGTCAGATGGCTCAGTCTGTTGTGATTGATCTACTCTGCTCTGATTGGTCAGATGGCTCAGTCTGTTGTGATTGGTCTACTCTGCTCTGATTGGTCAGATGGCTCAGTTTGTTGTGATTTACCTACTCTGCTCTGATTGGTCAGATGGCTCAGTCTGTTGTGATTGGTCTACTCTGCTCTGATTGGTCAGATGGCTCAGTCTGTTGTGATTGACCTACTCTGCTCTGATTGGTCAGATGGCTCAGTCTGTTGTGATTGGTCTACTCTGCTCTGATTGGTCAGATGGCTCAGGTTGTTGTTATTGGTGTACTCTGCTCTGATTGGTCTACTCTGCTCTGATTGGTCAGATGGCTCAGTCTGTTGTGATTGGTCTACTCTGCTCTGATTGGTCAGATGGCTCAGTCTGTTGTGATTGATCTACTCTGCTCTGATTGGTCAGACGGCCCAGTCTGTTGTGATTGATCTACTCTGCTCTGATTGGTCAGATGGTTCTGCTTTGGCAGCAGAAAACAGAGTCTTCTCACTACGTGAACAACACAAACCAAACTCTTCCAGTCTTAGCTACAACTACAGTGTTTAAGTGCGGGGCAAAGTAGACCATGTTCGCGGACAGCCAATGAAAACCACAGGCTGACATTATGCAAATGAGTTACAAACCTACATAGGTCTGCACAGGAAGTGAGACTGGAATTACTGACGACTCGTTTCTGCATTTCAGAATCGATTTGTCGTGCATTTTGATCTTTAAAACTTTGCAGACGTTTTACATTCACAAACAGCTCTAATACACACTGCATGAAATGTAATATTTGAAAAAGCATAATGGGGCTTTTTTTTTTTTTTTTTTTTTTAGCTAGCGAGGTTTGCCTTCTCTGTGTAAAGTCCAAATTACTCACTTCCCAAAGAAGCCTGTGCGCTTGTAGTTCACTGGAATTCTGTCTTTGGCATCTATACTCAGTTCTTCTTCTGCTGCTCTGAGCTTCTCCTCAAACTTGTCAATATTTGCCACCTGCATTCGGTACATCAGGGCCAGTCTCTACAACAGACAACAGGACAATAATGAAACTGGATTTGATAGCACCATAATGATAACCATTATTTTAAAATCATTAAATCTGATGTGAAATGACGTACAGGTCTTCCGAAGATGACTGCACCGGGGTGAAGGTAGATCTCGACGATGTCGCTCTCTGGTACCACCTGTACTCGCGACACCTCTCCTTTGGCCAGCATTTCATTTACAAAATCATTCCAGGATATGTTTCCGCCACTGGTATTGATGGAGTTGAGCAAGCTCATGATGACAGCGATAATAAAAAGTGTGCGCAGTCGCTCCCTATACATCTGATCCTCCTGCTCTCGTCTCTTTTTCTCTTCTAGGGAAAAGCAAAAAAAAAAAAGCAAAGTATGCATGACTAATTTGCCATGAAAGTATCTGGCTGTCTAAATTATTTGAGTTGGTCAACAAATTGCATAATCGACTGCTGTCCCAGTTAACCTGATGTGATATTTCAAAGAAATTGGACAAATAAACACAATAGAACAATAAAAACAAACGAAATAGTGCTTTGAAATAGTGTTTTTCAGGTGCATCTAGCCTAGTATTCAAATAAAACACCATTTTATTAGGCAGCTGTCACTTTAAAGGAACACTCCACCGTTTTTTTAAATAGGGCTTATTCACCTTCTTTCCCACATTTAGATAGGTGGGCAAATGCATTTTTGTCTCAGTGCATGCATTGTTTTAGTTTGACAGGGTCGGCGTGAGCTTAGCATAATGAATGGAATCCTTTGTTGCCAGCTAGCATGTCCTGAATAAAAGTGATATAAAAAATATAAAAAAACCTACCTAATTACTTCTTGTGGCCTGCGTATTCACAACAAGTACAAATAGCGATGCAGATTAACACTAGGCGATTTCCTAGGCAGATATTGACTTATATATTAAGGACTATATTAGGGGGAAGCACAGGCGAAGCACTGCTACTTGGGCGTGATATCTCTGCGCCCAAGTAGCAGTGCTTCGCCTGTGCTTCCTCCTAATATAGTCCCAAGTCAAAATCTGTATAGGAAATCGCCTAGTGTTAATCTGCATCGCTATTTGTACTCGTTGTGAATACGCAGGCCACAAGAAGTAATTAGGTGGGGTTTTTTTATTTTTATATCACTTTTACTCAGGACATGCTAGCTGGCAACAAAGGATTCCATTCATTATGCTAAGCTAAGCTAGCGCCAACCCTGTCAAACTAAAACAATGCATGCACTGAGACAAAAATGCATTTGCCCACCTATCTAAATGTAGGAAAGAAGGTGAATAAGCCCTATTTCAAAAACCGGTGGAGTGTTCCTTTAAGACCTAAAGCACAGATCTAATTAACACACCACTTTTCTTTCCCAACTGTTTACATTTACTTAATAACCGATTGTTAACATGAATACTCAGCAAGATGGGCATTTTGACACGCAAGAACACGTAAGCACTGAATTCAGTTCTCTTGTGCAGTTTATTGTGCTTTTAATAACTTCTCAAGCACATTAAGCTTTTTATTTTCACATTAATTTCTTTATAAATCTAACGTGTCAGTAACTTTAAGCAGTCCTGCGCTGCGTGGATACATTTAAATCCATCCATTCTGATTGGATACAGTCAGACAACATTCACGAAAATAGTTCTAAACGAAGCTGTCATTGAATGAATCGTTTGAGTAAATGATTCAATAACCCATTTATAAAGACAGACATTTGCTTCATTTCACAAACATGCATTCATTACTTTAATGAGCTCATTGTATCTGCCTTAAATTAACACATTTTTAGCTAACTGTTGTTTGTATACATTTCTCAGACAGTCACCTCTGAAAACAGATCACTCTAAATGATAATGTAGACATGCATTTTCTGTACAGCTGCTTTGAAATATGTATTGTGTATTTGTATTTGAAATATGTATTGTGAAAAGCGCTATACAAATAAATGTGAATTGAATTTCTGAATGAATCAGCTGTTTGAAACAAATCGCTTGAATGAATGATTCAGAGACTCACTCATGAACACAGGAACTTGCGAATTGCGATTGTCTTTTCTTCTCTATTGTGATGCGTAACGGCTTCTCGAACAAGAACAAATGTAGGACGGGACTTAATTTCGTCATTGGGAATTGATGGTTGTCATTTGCTATTGCTGGATCTTATGCGAGTGACAGGTTGCCCCGCCCTCGCACCAGTAAACACGTCTTTATAGAGCTGGTAAGTCCCGCCCCTTCCGCTAACCCCACTGGACCTCTAGGTTGAAAAATCGTCAATGCAAGTGAATGTGAGAAAATAAATATTTTCTGGTCCCGTTTTAATTTTGCCATGAATGTGAACATATGTTGTCTGTGAATTTTTAATATAATTTTTCGTGTGAAGAATGCTACAATTTAGCGGGTAGAAGTTTGATACGGTTAGACTTTGTGTGAGAGCACTTTGTGGACTACAACTCTTCGTTGCTTTCGATGCGGAATCAGACGGGAATCTGAAGAAAGAACAGCCCATTTGGTTTGAATGATGACATTTGGGTACAAAACACACAGGCATCTCGATCTGTCTCCATAGATTATCGCAGCATTAGCACCGTGATTTGACAAGTGGAGGGAAAATGTGTTATGGGGTGACGTCACATAGGCGACATGTAGTCTTTCTCGTTATGTCTTTTCCACAACTGCTAGTCAAAGAATCATACAATATACTGTGAAACTCGTAACATGAAAAATTATATAAAAATAAAAAAATCACAGACAACATATGTTCACATTCATGGCACAATTCAAACGGGACCAGAAAATAATTATTTTCTCACATTCACTTGCATTGACGATTTTTCAACCTAGAGGTCCAGTGGGGTTAGCGGAAGGGGCGGGACTTACCAGCTCTATACCCTTTGTATACCCGTTTTGGGATCCTGATTACTTCTACGAGGTATATTTTGTAATGTAAACTATTGATTCAAAAATTTAAAAAAATACCTTCATCCTCCTCTGGGGTCTTCCCTTTACCACCCTCTTTCTTTTCATGTCTTCTGTTGGATGTGCTGAAATAATGAGTAGCTCCTGAAAGATGTGAAACACATTCCCATTATGCAAAGCACCAGGAAAACTTAGAACATGCATCAGAACAAGCTTTAAGATTCATAAGAAGTCAAGAGCTCTGCATCACTACTTTGTCTGGTGAAAACATTCAAATAAACCAACTACTTACCTAAAAGTTTCCACAGTTTCATAGGATTTGTGACCAATTTGTGGCGACTATGGAATTCAAGTCCAATAAGCCTTGGGATTATAGGCTTTGCCAAAATGTTCTGTTGAAATGATGGAAACTTGGTTAATCATCCAAGTAACGTCAAGGGCATGCATAATCATGGACAAATAAACTGGCCAATATACAGGCCTTTTGATATTACCAGGTATTATTATAATCAACCTGCAAGTTTCCTTATGGCCAAAATCTAACAGACTAGACTCAAATTGACTTAAAGGGATAGATGCTATGAAGTTCAGTGATGTTAAAAGGATAGTTCATAAAGAGATTGTAAAACTAATCCAAACTAATCCATATGAATTGAGCGGTTTAGTCCAAATTTTCTGAAGAGACACGATCGCTTTATGTGATGAACAGATTTAATTTAGGCTTTTTTACCACATAAACATTCATCAACTCACACATTAGTTGTGGTAAACAGAAGCTCAAGCATGTTCACTCGACTTATGAGAACCAATGAGGTTCATTCTCGTGTAAGCATGTTTTAAGATTCCACAAGATGTTTGTTCTCGCGTCAAGCAGGCTCAGTTGTGTTTCTGTTCGCTGATCAATGTTTAAATGTGAAATAAAAGCCATTAAATCTGTTCATCATATAAAGCAATCGAGTCTCTTCAGAAAAATTTGGAATGAACCGCTCAATTCATGTGGATTTAGTTTTACTAGGAACTTTTAAAAATGTCAAAGTGGTAGTTGCGCAGACTGTCAATGGAGGGACAGAAAGCACTCAGATTTCATAAAAAATATATTTGTGTTCTGAAGATGAACGAAAGTCTTACGGGTAAGGAACGACATCAGGGTGAGTAATTAATGACAGCATTTTAATTTTTGGGTGAACTATCCCTTTAACGTCACTGAACTTCATATTAACATAAATAGTTTTCATAATGCTTGATCGACGTTTAAAAAACCCACCTGAATGCGTCCTGATTTCAGACCTCTCGTGTTTGCAGTCACTAAAGACGAGTGTGAAGTCACATTGCTCTCCAGGAGTTTTCTGCTGGTTTGAAAACAACTGAAACGATTCGACATCGACCAAATTCGTTTGTCGTAACATTTGCTTCCACGCAGCAAAAGCAGCGCTGCCATAGTAAAATCTGGTTTATCGCGTCGCTTGGATCAAAGACATACTATACCAGAACTAATGCCAGTGTTTAATGTGACCTCTTTAAGAGCTGCAATATCACACAACTGCCATGATTCTGCTGGGCTTATCCAACACAGCCAAATATAGCCGCTGTTAAATAACAACCGCGTCTTCTACACGGATATTTCGGAAATATACAGAGCAAATAAAACGTTTTTAGTAAAATAAAAAAGCTGTCTTAAATGATACAATCACAAGGACATTATAAATCCGTGAACTCTATTGGTGTTTACCGCACAGGCTCGGGAAACATGTCTGTTGAACTTTCACCTTCGGAATCAGCCAATCAGGAAAGGAAACCGCTCGAGAACGGGCTGACGGGAAATGTCGTTCTACTCGCAGTTGAATAACCAGTAAAACTACAAACGGTTGTAGTTGGGGCATGCGCTAAACAAAAAAAATAAACAAACAGACACATTGTAATCTGAGGTTTAAAATTAAGTTAAAATGTAGTTCATGTGCGAATAAAAATAAGCAAATGATTTTTAAATATATATATATATATATAGGCCTTTTTTTCCTGGTTTGTCGTCATGTTTCTTTTGATGTTGTGGTAAGATTTCACATCTGGCAGTCTTGTTTGGGCCTGTGTGATTTCAGATGACTTAGTGTTGGGATATGAAGTGGGGGTGCAGAAGATTTGAGTATAATTATGACAAGAACTATCTCAGAAAATGAATTCTATGTTCTTTACAGCAGAGGGAGCCATTGCGTTATTCTGCTCTGCAAGAAATCGGTGTCACAAGCTTGTGACGTCAAAGCGAAATTAAAACAAAAACACATCTAAGACACATTTACCCAACAACAGTCAATGAAAACAACACGTGCTGTAGCTGATGTGCTCGCAATCCGTCATCGGCAAGTAGTTTATAATACTACAAAACGCACGATTTAGATAGCAGTAAACAGTTGTTTCAGATTCTAAACTAAGACTGGATAAGAACGAATAATTAGCTCTGTTCACTCGTATCTTAAAAACCTAACTCAGTCAACTTTACAACATATTCCCACACAGGTTCTCCATTTTCCTCTCACCCAAATGGAGCTCGCAAAAACATGCCACTGTCTACGCCATTATGGCTCGAGATCGCCAAAGAAAACAACGTGGAGGCTTCCCTCGGAAGAGCCACAATGGCGCCAGTTTCGCCGTTGCAACGGGGACCAAACAGTGACCGCCCATACGCGTCAACCAATCACAGCTCGCGTCTCCGAAGCTCGCGTTCGCTCTTCGTCAGCGCGAGTCGAAACGGTTCGGAAGGAGTCGGACGTTGAGGATTAACTTGAAGCGGAATTTTATTTTTACACCTCAAAATCAAGCCAAATCAGCAAACATACCGTTACTGAGACTTTTTTTTCAAAGGAACGGATGGAGAGTTTATAACCATTTCTCTGACCATTTCATCGGAGCCCTGAGAGGTTTTAATCATCGCATTTTTGAGGAGGTAATCAGTGATTAGCTTTAGCACGCTGGCGCGAGCGCGGACTGAGATGAGCGTCGCGCGCCTCGGATGTTCCCGCATCGGAGATTGCTGAAGTGGAAGGCCTCAAATGGGAAAAACAAGCATCGGGAAGGAATACCAAGTATAATTTTGTAGATGTAGCTCACGTTTTAAAGAAGGTAAGCATTTTTAAATAGCTATGTTTTCGGCTAAAAGCCATTTCGTGTCGGAAAACCGTTTGTACGTCCTCTCAGGCGTCGACTTTCACGGTTAGCCCGCTAACGGATTTAGCCCCGTTGCTAACGGGAGTTTGTTTCCCTCCCCCACCCTGAAGTCGAGGAAATGTTTGCGTATTGCTAAATCTATATCTAATTTGTCAGACTGTGCAAATGTATTCGTTCCTGCGCCTTGTGCAGGTCTAAAATGATGAAGGTTTGTAGTAACTGAAGGCGAGCGTGTGAAGCTGGAGAAATGAAAATAATCCTCGTCATGTTGTCGTTTTCTCTCTGGGAATCGGATACGGTCAGACAGGCTCTGCAGAAATCAGCCACTGGGATGGGCAGATTAATATATGTATGTTTCAAGGGCACATATACGAGGGAATATTATTGCCTATGTGCTGATATGGTTGCAGGGATTATGGAGATACGGTCTGTAATAAAAAATTTGCTTCGGGTTACCAGTGCACCATTCTGACTATAAATATTAGATCACTGCAACACTCAGTTGTGATGATTAGATGTGTTTTTTATGGTATTGACCATATATTGTTGGTGATATGTTTTCAGTTTTGGTTTGGTTTTCAATTCCCTTGTGTTTAAGGGAGGAATTTGACTCTGTCAAGTAAAAAAAAACACCTACTTTTGTAGAATAATAATAGCATTCACGCAAGATCAGTGAAGGCAGATGCAGTGCAACAATCATACTATTTTACTAGGGATGCACGATATATCGGCCAACATATCAGTATATGTTAATTTTTTAATGTTATTGTTATCGGCTCAACAAAAAAATGTGGCCGATATATTAAAGTTGATGATAAATGGATTATTTCCTTCAGCTGAGACACTTCACTTCAATATTCGCCACAAATTGCTTGAAATAGGATTGGAATCACTTTGAAAATGAAAATACAGTAAAGTGCAAGTCTGTCGTATCGGCTACATAAATTTATAATGAGAACATCCTTATAATTGTGTGCTTGGGATATGGATTTTAATGGTGAGACTTTTGTTTTAGTAATCAGGCTCTAGAAATGTATATAAACGATTTATCGGCCAATATATCGGTTATCGGCTTTCAAATATAAAGAATTATCGGTATTGGCTACAATTTTCACATCAATGCATCCCAATGTGTTACCACAGAAAATGCTTTTTCATTGCAAACTTGTTTTATGTAGCTGATCATATTCAATGTTTCTAGCTTTTGCTTCAGGACTTCACTATCTCTTCTATGTGATGTGAGGAAGCCAAGGCTCTGAAAACACATTTCAGGAAAACTGCATGTGGATGTGACTCGTGGACGTGCTTGTTTAGACATTATGTGGTGTGATTGTTTACTTCAGCGAGGAGTTGCACCGAAGCAGAGCCTTGCAATACTTCTTTAAAGGCTGATCTGAAGGATAGAGAGAGAATCTGTGTAAGTTTGTGATGAAGTAAACAGAGCTGGTGTTGGTGCAGTGGAAGAACACTGCGGCGTTGGGGCGTTAGCACACACACACACACACACACTCTCTCTCTCTCTCTCTCTCTCTCTCTTCACATACTCTGCTGCCACTTTACATCCCTCCCTTCCTCACGTTTGTTTAATTCTTCTGAGCTCAACTTTTATGCAGAGTCTTCTTACGCAACCGTGAAACTCTGTTGACTTATGGCACTTGTAGACTGTTTACCAGAAGGTGGTTTAAAAGCACTAATCGGGATTTAGCTGAGGATCCGTGGGTGTTTGTCTGAGGTTGTCGGGCCTGTTTGTCTACCCTTGTGTTATGAGAGTCCTGCTCATTGTTTGGCAGAGAGGGGAAATTGACTTTTGTCTGGGGTGTGGGGTCAGGAATGCTGTTTCAGAAAGCTTTTTCTTTGCATTTATGATGGCAGTCTTACTCAACCGTAATTATTTGCTCTGTCTTTCTCAATGCAGCCTTTTGAGAGCGAATTCTGTGCCGTTGACTCATGGAACATGGTCATCTCCGGTAGTTGCAGATTAAATGCTATTTAATGTATGATGGTGGTGTTATAAAGGTCAGCATATATGGTGTCAAAGCTTTTTTCTGGGTTTGAAACAAATCCATGCTCCGTCACCATGAGAATTGACATATTTCGGTCTGCAGAGACGTGCATTTTTTGACCTAGCGTTCCTCATTGGCGGGCTTTTTTCAGCTTTACTGTTTGCAAACATGAACAGCTCTTTAAAGGTAGGATAGGCAATTTCTGAGAGGCTGGCAATAGCAAGTTAGCTTTTATAAGCATGCGATCCCACTCTCCCTTCATACAAAGCCACGCCGCCTCAAACACATCAACGCACACAGAAGAGTCTGCAAAGTGTCCTGAGAGACGAGAGATGTCTCAAACCACATAACATTACAATAATAATGATCGTAAACAATTTAAAGGTCTGTAATTTGTACCACTTTGACTGCTGCAGATTCATTTCGCCGTTGATAGTGTTGACATAGAAACGTATTGCAAGGATTGGATTTTTGTAGGGCTGGGTAAAAAATATCTTTCTTGATTTTAATCAATTCTCATTTTTACGAACCGATATCGATTCAGTTAGCAGGTCTCAAGAACTGCGACTAAATATTAATTTGCGAGTGATATTCTAGCTGAGATCGCCATTGTCGTCAATATAAATTTACATGTTATGGTTAAAAATTGCATGCCTTTTTCACCTGCACGTTCTGTGATGAGTAGCCCTTCACATCTTTTATGTGGACGTAATAAAATGAGACGACGCGCAGCAAACTTGCATTGGAAAAAAACCTCACTGAGTTTGAGCGAGCGACAAAATACGCACAGGGACATCGAGGATCAGCTTTCCACGTCAGACACGCATGTCAAACCGAAAAATATCTGGCTTTTTCAAAGCCCTCGTCTCTATTGAGCTACAACGCTGATGGCTGAGCCAGAAAGAGAGAAAACGACGGAGACGTCAATGAATGAACATGCAAATACTGTAAAAGTGCAGGAAGGCAGCGTCTATTTCATGGGTAAACCCCTACAGATAAACATGTCAGCTGTGTGGACGCGAACTAATCATTAACAAGTCACGTTTTTAATTGATACTGATATGGATTCTTATTCTCAATGTCTTTTAATCTTTGCTGTTTTCTGTTAGTGTGCCTGAACGTCTCATTATTTGTAGTGAAGCATCCATAATCGCAGTAAGATTTGTACTTAGGCTAACTGTCACCTTTAATATGTTACTTTTAATGTGTTTAGTTGTAGTAAACAATTAACAAACTTTCAGCTTTCAAATTCTGTCAATTTTATCACGAAATACAAGCACACAATAACTGTGAATCGAATCGTGAAATTGATCAATACCCAGCCCTAAGTTTTTGGTCCTGAGACTTCCACAGAAGATGTACATGTTTTAATATTTTGACCACTTCTATTATTGATTGCCATCAGGATGTGAAGAGAGTTTCAACCAGTATAACAAGAAGTGTTTATAAAACAAATGGCTTTTTCTACCTTTAAGGACAAGTTAAGAATGATCCATTAATGTTTTGTAAATGCACGGCTTTTCACGGTTACAAGCTCGAAATAAGAGGGAATGCAACAAGTGTTTTTCCAGGCCTGGAAAAAAATCTCAAATCAAATTTCTGTAATTTATATTTTGAAAAGTATGTCTGCAAAATATCTCTCAGGACGCTATCTTACTGAGGACTGACAAAATCCCGATACATATTACGATACAGAGGTACTGTTACGTATCACAATATAGGTCATTATTGACTTTGAATTTTCTCCTTATCATAATTTAGTGTAACATTTGTTTATTGAATATTGTGTACAGTGCTGGTGCTATGTGTAGTTTTCATTTGAACATTGGGTACAATATTTTGCATAGTTTACTTGCAAATTGTCTAAGGCTAGAAATTGAAGTGTACCCTCTGTAATGAATTCAAAGAAATAGGGATGCGTTTTTTGATTTTTTATAGATATACAGACAAATTTACTGATTCTGATACAGGTTGCTGATTTCCCCCCTTTTATTTGTTGTTTATTTTCTCTATAACTGGACAAACTGGCCTTAAACATTAGAGGAAACTTGAGGAAACCACTGCATTCCGATCCAAACAAAGATGCTTCACACATGTAATATGAGCAGTTGTTTTTGATTTAAATTAGATTGTATGATTTCAAGATTTAAAGCAAGAGCACAATGGACAAAACCTGCACAAAACTAAAACAGCAGACGGATTGAATGAAAAGGCTTTTATTGGTAAGGAACGGTTCCAGTTATGTTTCCACTTGAGCCTCGTACAGTACGGCACGATTACAAACCGTTCTTGGCCTGGATTTCTCAGCACGGATGGAGTGAAACGGTTGAGAGAAGAGAACGGCTTTGCCCGACAGTGGAAAAGGGGCTTTTGTAATATATCCACATAAATGGCATGCAATGCAGTCCAGAATAGAGATCAGCCAAAATAAAATGAAAATCTGATTCATAGCAGGTTGACTGGTGCATCTCTACTTAGAAATGTTCACATTGCTGGTGCAAATTAATGTATCTCTACAATTATGAAAACTGATAATAGACAAGAAGCTTCTCCCGAAAAGCTTAAAACAATATTCAATATCTCCAGCTCATGTGTTCCAGTTAAAACAAGAAAGAAATCCTGTACTATCACAAACCCAGACATTTAATGTGGGACAGAGAATTGTTGATGTTTGTGGACAATTGTAGATGTTTAGATGTATATCTTAGTTCACCTCAACAGTTTGCTGGACAGATTTAGGATCAGCAAATGGCACAAGCATCCACGGGAATGAACACCGGCTTGCTGCATCACACTTTTATTGGAGCAGAATATCGCACTGAAGATCTCTGAATGCTGCTTTCTCAGTGGAGTGTTTGTGTGTGTGTTTTTGCATAGTTGCCAAGTTGGGAATGTTCTGGGCAGAATATTACTGTATTTTCTTAGTGTAAAACTCTGATTGGGAAATTAATATCTGGAAAAACCTGTTATCTGGCATCCTCAATTGTTTACTTCTGGGTTAAGTTGAACCAAGATGTAGCCAATTCTATTATTAATCTATTCAGTTATATTCTGTTCATTTCAGAAACTTGCTAAAAGTTTAATTTAGTTTAATTTGTGAGACACGTTAGTCTTAGTGCGTAACTTACATTTCACAGGTATATTCTTCATCTGTAAATGTGAAGAAAATCATGCAAATATTTCCATTTTGCTGTCAGTATTGGATGAGGATTATGCAAGCGAGTCTCTGCTAAACTTCAGGGAACGTGTGTATGTGCGCCAAAGACCCAGAGCGCAATAGAATATGAGTGAAATAATTCAACTTTTGCTAAAATAGTTGGATATAAAATGTGCCATATGTACAATTTCAAGTGTATTTTTATGATAACTGTAAAGTTTTTCTGTTTTTTGAGGTAGCACTTTATATTTCTATGGCGTCTCTGTCGAAGAGTAATTAGCTGGTGATGTGGATCTTCTTATTGTAGAGTTAAAGAAAGTTATCATGAGCATTGTAATGTTTGAAGCATAACAAATGTCAGTAGACCAGGAAGATTTTGAAATCTTCCTTCACATCAGTTCGTTAATAAATCAGTTCATTCATAAATCCGTAAGATCTTACCTTCATGCTGTGGAAATACAAACCGGAAGACTGAACGCAACGAGCGCGGCGCTGAAAAGGGGCGTGGCTACATGAGGTCTATGATTACATTAACTACATAATGTACTTGATTACATTTGTTTTCACAGCTTTCAATATGAACATTGTTTGTAGGACAACACACAAAAAAGTAAAAAATACAGAGATATAGGCCTATACTGTATATCGGCATTCTGCCAAAAAAATACATAGATGATTTTTTGGCCATATCGCCCAGCCTTAATTCAGATTACCACTACTGCACTTGTACTGCTGAAACAGCTGTATCAATACTCAAATAAGCAGGGGATAGGCCTATGTGATGATATATCGTCCCATTGATGTATTGAACAGCCTTAGTGTTACTGAAAAAAATAGTAAACTAAGAAATATAATTATTTAATCTATTATTGCCACAAATGGAAACCTGATCAGGGCTCGCAAAATTTCAAAATCGCTGGTAGCCCTTCGGGCAGGCACTCTTCAGATTTTGGTAGCCCGAAATGAATTTTACTAGCCCAGATAAAAAGACAATTTTTCAATGTAGAAAATTGGTTAGGAGTCAAAACAATGAATGAAAAACTTTTTTCAAAACACAAAATATCAACAAATATGCATCTGGTTCTAACTGAACTGAAATGTGTGTGACAAGTATGGAACATGAATCAGTCATGTCTGTGGCTCAGCCCCCAATGAGGGTATAAAAAAAAAAAAGGTAACACTTTAGTTTAGGGTCTAATACTCACTCATACTCAGTCAGGGGGGTTCGAGAAAATTTTGATTTCTCTGATCTACATTATGTGCATTTTAAGATGTTTTGAAGGCCCAAAAAAATGGATAACAATAGCTTTAAAACCATGTAAGTGGGCAGCTGATTATTTTTCTCTCCTCATCAGCATCACACTACTATTCTCTTTGTCTTCCCCTCCTAAAGCTGAGCTTTGACTGATATAGGCTTTTCATTTTTGTCTGTCAGTGAAGTAAACATAGGGTCATCTGATAGGTTGATTTATTAATCATTTTCTCAGACGCATTAATTTACTGAAAGCTATAGGAAAGCTAGGTAGCCTAAGTTTATTAAATTCATTCACAGTATGTACACATTCATTATTGATCTTATTCCTAATACAGGGCCGTAGACAGGGCTTTATAATCAAAGAGGTCCTGCATTTAAGGTTATTAGGGGGTTCAACTTTTTTATTTCTCTGATATGTCCATTTCAAGACATTTTAAGGCCAAAAAAGGATAAGAAATAGCTTAAAACAACGTCAGTGGGCAGTAGATTATTTGTCAATACCTGCTCTCACTTCTTATCCATCACTCTTTCTTTTTCTCTCAGTCTCCTCATCTTGCCCTGTCTCTTCCCCTCCTAAAGCTGAACTTTTTTAATTCACTGAAGGCTACAAATGGTATATTAATTCTCAACATGTACACATTCATTATTATTCTTGTGCCCAACATGAAAACGGCTTTGTTAATGCTCTGTTAATGTCCCCTCACAATGACAGCAAACTAATTATTAGTCACTTTACATAGGCCTATTTTCAGTTCAAAATGGCGAAATTCGACAAAAGTATATTCGTTTGTCTGATAATTTTTGTCATTCGTTTCACATTTATGACCTAAAAAAACTGTCAAATATGAAATGTTTAGTTTAGCTACTTACATCTTATCTCGCACTTGACCGTAAACTGAAGCGAGTCGCTCTGCTCAAATTCGCGCTCAGAAGCTTCTGTGTATATAAAGCCCGCCTACTTTGATTTGATTGGTCATCTCAAATATTCTGACATTGACAGACCAATGAGATGAACACACACACACACACACACACACACCCTGTCCTCTGTTTCTGACGTGCGCTCTTGCTTGGAGCCACTGCGGATTGAAGATGAAGAACGCGCTGAATCTGATTATAACAAGACTTAAGCGAACAGTATTTCAGATAGCCCGTCGGGCAGGCCGGTTATACATTTTGGTAGCCCGAATGGAAAACAATATAGCCCCGGGACGTCGGGCAGGCGATTTTGCGAGCCCTGCTGATTGACCTGAAAGAGTCTAGTAATGACTCATGATTGGTTGATGTTGAACTCTTAATGCTGGCATATTTCACCAATAAATGTATGCATTCAGCAGACGCTTTTATCCAAAGCGACTTACAAAAGAACAAAAGCAATTCATCAAGGAGCCGATATTCGTAATATACAAAGCCAGGTTTATTTGACAAATAAGTTAGGAAGCAAGCTAGATGAGGAGAAATGCAGAGAAGAGGGAATAGCGCTGCATCAACTAATCGACAATGAAAAATAAACTTCAATGTTGTGCATGGAAAACCTCATCCAGTCACATAATTTAATAGATTATTTCTATGCAAAAAAAAAACTGAAAAAGAGTGAAGGTCAAAGAGGAAGCTTCTGTGGGAAAACTGCACAATCCAAGTGGCCCAAAACATGAGAATGTACATATTAATTGCTTAAACTCTCTGTCAGGTGCTTTGTGTATTGCTAAATGGGTTTCAGACATGGTTTAAGCATAACTTATGTTTGACAGTTACATCCTTATCTGTAAATGTTACAAACTCTGTATGGCTCATCTTGACAGCATGCGAATCCTCACAGACTTCACTGAACGACTTCGCCGGCACTCGCATGCACATCGAACAGATGGAGTGCAATAGAAAAGAACTGTTGAATCAGACAAGAAGAAAAGAATAGAAAAGAAGCCCAGTTACTGTTGAATGCCAAAATGTTTTTGTTAATTTTTATTGTTGGAGCCCTACTCGCCTAACTTTTAAATCAGAATGAATGTTGATTTAAAGGCCCACTGAAGTGCCTTGGAACGCGCAGCTTTGTTTGATGCGTTGACGTAATCTCCACTGAAACAGGAAGCTAAGGCGGGATGTATTGAATGGCCACGCCCCCTTTTCAATTAGCCAATAGCGTTTAGTTTACCTGACAGACTGACAGCACCATGGAAGCGAATCCGAGTGCTGATGATACGTTGGATTCAATGGTAGAGGATTCATTCATTTCTTTCTTAACCAACGTACAGTTGGAAAACGGAATAAAACTTGAGCGTTTGAGCGACCGAACACACACCTTCAACTAGGGCTGGGCGATAAAACGGTATCGGTATTTATCGACGGTACACCATTGTCGGTAACGATATGAAAAATGTTCGATATGGCGCTCAATATTTTCATTCAAATGCACGCGCGACCACCACAACGTTGCCCAACATCAAATGGCAAGCGCAATGAAAGCGGAACGAAACTGCGTTATTTTGTGTGTCACGGACCGTTTATCAGTTTGGACCATCAATGTCAGTGAGTGCAGCGCGAGCCGATCTTGTTACTACACAGCTCTAAGAGATCCGGTAAAGAAAGCATTTGAATTCGCCACTTAAGTAATAACATCACTGCAAGATCTAGTGAGAAACATTCACACTTCTCCGTTATTAACGGATCAAACAGCGCTGACGTGGAAACCAGGAGAAACATTGTGTGCCATGAATGAACTAGTTATAGGCTTTAAGTCCACAGATCAGCAACATTCATTGTATAGGCTATGGCTTTACTGTAGTAACACTCACTGTAACCATGGAAGTTTGACAGGAATAGTAAAATGCTTTCAAGTACGTCACACATCTTTTTCCAGCACTTTAAAACTCAAATATTATCATATTTAAATGTTATTTGTAATGTGATGACCAAAACATTATTTGTTCATCCTTCAAATACATTACCCCCATTTATAAAACTAAAAGTTTCAAGATGTAGGGAAAACTCTTTTTAAACTTATTTAAAATAATTTCTCTTTTAATAATGATATATTTTTTAAATCAAGGAAATTTCTTTGGCATTTCTTTCTTTTTGTTGTATCGAAAAATTTACCTAACCGTGACACCACTGTGTCGTATCGATCCGTGAATTTTGTGAACCGTTACACCCCTACTTATTACAGATGTTGACCTACCTCAAAGTTTCAAGACCTACCTTGATTCTTCTACGTTTGCACTTTTACATTGCACACATTTTGTAACATTTTAAGTTCAAGAGTTTCTTTAACGCTTACTTTTTTATCTTAATATAAGACATAAAGAAGATATTTTTGTTTACATTTAATTTTTGACTGCTAAAACTAATATCATTTGTTGTTTGCCTTAATAATGTGGGTAAATTTTTTTTTAAAAAGCAGTGGTTTAAATTCAAACTTTTGTACTTGTCTTAAAAAAAAAAGGTTATAAAAAAAGTCAATAATTATCGATACCGAACGATATGAAACATTATATCGTGATAATTTTTTTAGCTATATCGCACAGCCCTACCTTCAACCCATATTGCTCCGTCACGTGTCAGCGGTCGCTCTGGCCAGGTTGTATTTATAGCATAGGGGGCGGAGCTTTAGATTCTAGAGAGCATTTGATTGGACAGAGAAGATGTGATGAGAAGCTGAAGGGAATTTTGTCATTGTTTTGGAACACACCAGCTTATTCATAACCACAATAAAGATAGCCCAAAAATGAAAATTAGCCCATGATTTACTCGCCTTCAAGTCATCCTAGGTGTAGGCTATATGACTTAATGCCAATCTGTATGTTCGTTTGTCCGGAAGCTAGTTATTTGACTTTATAAAGTTTTAAATGTGAATATTTTTCTTACACAAACGCATCACTTCGCTTCAGAAGGCCTTTATTAAACCCCCAGAGCCGTGTGAGTTTGTTTATGATGGATAGATGCACTTTTATCATGGATAGATGCACTTTTATGATGGATAGATGCACTTTTATGATGGATAGATGCACTTTTATGATGGATAGATGCGCTTTTATGATGGATAGATGCACTTTTATGATGGATAGATGCACTTTTATCATGGATAGATGCACTTTTATCATGGATAGATGCACTTTTATGATGGATAGATGCGCTTTTATGATGGATAGATGCACTTTTATGATGGATAGATGCACTTTTATCATGGATAGATGCACTTTTATGATGGATAGATGCGCTTTTATGATGGATAGATGCACTTTTATGATGGATAGATGCACTTTTATGATGGATAGATGCACTTTTATCATGGATAGATGCGCTTTTATGATGGATAGATGCGCTTTTATGATGGATAGATGCACTTTTATGATGGATAGATGCACTTTTATGATGGATAGATGCACTTTTATGATGGATAGATGCACTTTTATGATGGATAGATGCACTTTTATGATGGATAGATGCACTTTTATGATGGATAGATGCACTTTTATCATGGATGGATGCACTTTTATCATGGATAGATGCACTTATGATGGATAGATGCACTTATGATTAGGGGTGCACCGATCCGACTTTTTCAGTCCCGATACCGATACCGATGCCTGGGATTTGTGTATCTGTCGATACCCGATACCGATCCGATACTATTGTTGAATTAATAATAAACTGTATACCTTCCACCTTATACCTTCCTTGAAGAGACTAAAGGCACCAGACTTTACTAACTAAACATAACTAAGACAAAATAAAAGATGTATGTAATGTTGAATTCTTATTTAGGCCTATTTAAAAAACAATTGTGCATTCAAATCTAAAATATAATGTAATCAAACTCTTAAATTAAAATAAATAAAATGTAGCCACAAGAAACAAAACAGTGCATTGGTTGAACATACAATAGTAATCAAACAGTAACCAAACATTGTAAACATGTAAAAAATATAAAGTGCAAAGTCCTGCAAACAGGAATTTAAAATGCAACATAGCAGCTGAACCTGAGAATAAACAAATAAAAAGTTGGTCGAACAACAACAACTTGATCACACATAATAATAACCAAACATTGAACATGTAGTGCAGTGTCACACCACCATCACAAACATGACCTGTGAATGCTCACTTAATCAGCAATGGCAAATTTAAATGTCAGTTTTAATGATCAATATGTTTCATATTTTAAAAAATGAAAACAAAAAGAAGCAGGGTTGTTTTATATTTCGTGTTGTTATAAATATATGCAGTAAAGATGATCAATGTACGTGTTTGCCTGAACCACATTTATGTGGCCATTAATATGTTTAAGATTTTTTTAAATGAAAAGAGGCAGAGTGGTGTTTTATAACATATTTCGTTTTATTGTTGGCTAATACATACATAAAGAGATGACCGGAGTAGCCAGAGCGAGCTGAGTGACGCGATCAAGAACGCTGCTGTTCCATTTGCAGAATAACCGGACTTGCCGCCTCTCGTCCTCGGGAGTTCGTTCTCCTGAGTCAAACTTGTCAAGTCCGAACTACCAAGGACGCAAGTCCGAAGTTTGCGTACTTGGTATTGAGAAACGGCCTCTGGCTCGCTCCATGTTGCTTCTAGCATGCGACACACGTGAAGCTAACGAATGACGTAGGTTCTGCTGCGACGACAAAAAAAAAAAAAAAAAAAAAAAAAACCTGGATCGGCCCGTGGATCTGTTATTTTTTCCGATCCCCGATCCAGCTATTTTGTCAGTATCGCGGCCGATATCCGATCCTAATATCGGATCGGTGCACCCCTACTTATGATGGATAGATGCGCTTTTATGGACTTCAAAACAGAAACAGTGATTCACTGCCATTATAAAGCTTGGAAGAGCCAGGACATTTTTTAATATAACTCCGATTGTATTCGTCTGAAAGAAGAATGTCATATACACCTAGGATGACTTGAGGGTGAGTAAATCATGGGCTAATTTTCATTTTTGGGTGATCTATCCCTTTAAGGCTAACATATTCATACTAAAAGAAGCTAAAAAACTTGTATTTTGATTTCAGGGGGCCTTTAAACTAATCTCCCCACAGTTGGAAAGGCTGGTGCTCGACAGGAGTGGTTCGAGCCGCTGCTCACATGACATTATTGTGTGCTGGTTTCCTTTGGCCTTCCCCTTCCTCATTGCAGAGTGTCAGTCTCTGTAAACAGGAACGCTCACTCTCCTCTCTCACGTTTCACTTCTCTCTTGCGGTGTAAATGTTTTATAGACCCCTCTATACTCCTTGCAGCCAGATGCCATATAAACCTCTTTGAATCTCTCTCTCTGTGCTTTATTGGCATGAGAATTGTTTCAATGTATTGCCAAAGCATTTCAAATTTTTACAGTGAATCATCATATATGTGCATAATTGTTTTTAATCTGGGTTTCTCCCTCCTTTCTGCTTCAAGGTCTTGATTGTGGCTTTTTTTTTTTTTTTGGTTTAGATTCCAGTATTCCCATAATACTTTTGTCTTTTATGAGTTTAATAAAGGAACTGTCTCGTCTTCTCTCCAAACACACACATCTTTAAAGAACGCCAAATATAGGCAAATCCACGGACAACTAACAGGCATTAGGACGAGCGTAAAGAGGGCGCTTGAGACGCGCACAAGTCAGCAATATTCCTGATGATTTATTGGCGTGAAGTTTCGTGCACAATGACAAACAGTAGTGCAACATTCTCGAAAAACAATAAGCAGAGTGGACTGCCATAACATCACTGAAATACATCACTGCAGGATTCAACATGGCTGTGTTTACCATCAGAAATGTCAAGCAAATTTCGCCTACGTAGGCGATTGTAGACCGTAGCCTGAATCTGTATCTGTATGCTTGAGACGGTCTGAATACCGGCAGAATTCACATTTATGTAGTAAAAAGAGACACATTATGCATAAGTATAATTTGCTGTCGTGTGTGTCAGAGCCTGCAGTTGCTGTGTGACACGCGTTCGCTGTGGGCGTATCGTGACGAGCTGAACGCGCTCCGAGAGAAGGCCGTTAAAATCGAGTCCCTATTTTTGTTTTCGACACTTGTGTTGGTTGGTCCGATCGATTGTGCAATCGATTTTCGAACGTAAAGTGACAGCCCTAGCTGCTAGTAGGAGACAATCTCTTTTTTCAACTAATAAATGTTGAAGTTGTGTTTTATTGGTTAATTTTATGAAGTTAGGGCAAAGTATTTCAAATTTTGTAAAAGATTTCTCTCTAATGTCCTTATAGTTGGGGCATCTCTCTCTCTCTCTCTCTCTCTCTCTCTCTCTCTCTCTCCCTCTCCTTCTCTCTCTCTCTCTCTCTCCCTATCCTTCTCTCTCTCTCTCCCTCTCCTTCTCTCTCTCTCTCTCTCTCTCTCTCTCTCTCTCTCTCTCTCTCTCTCTCTCTCTCTCTCTCTCTCCCTCTCCTTCTCTCTCTCCCTCTCTCCCTCTCTCTCTCTCCCTCTCTCCCTCTCTCTCTCTCTCTCTCTCTCTCTCTCTCTCTCTCTCTCTCTCTCTCTCTCTCTCTCTCTCTCCTTCTCTCTCTCCTTCTCTCTCTCTCTCTCTCTCCTTCTCTCTCCTTCTCTCTCTCTCTCTCTCTCTCTCTCTCTCTCTCTCTCTCTCTCTCTCTCTCTCTCTCTCTCTCTCTCTTCTCCCTCTGGAAAAGCACAGATGCACGCAGTGCTGCATGGCATCCACCCACAAACACCTGGGACGGGGCACTTTATGTCGGGGTTTGACTGTTTCTCAGCCTGACGCCTCTTCTCTTGGGCACAGGTTGTGCTTCCACTGCAGTGCGTTTGATAACATTTCTCCCCAACTCTCATACATCAAAGGAGACACTTCTTTCTCCCCTGCTCTCTTCTTTGCCGCATTTCTTCTCTCTGTATATTATCGCTCTGTGGTTTCTTTTGATCTTTCAGTATCAGCTCTTATTGAACCGAGGCTTATCTCTTAAACCTGTGTATAGGCGTGATAGTATGCTCTCAGTCTGCAGTGCTGGCTTCAATATACAACAAAATATTTCCTTTCCTGTAAATGTTAAAAGTAGTAAAAGTGATGTATTTCATATTAAAAGGGCACATTTAAGTTTACAATTGATGTCATAGTTTTTTTTAATAAAATTTCCATGATAAAATATATGTATTTTTCTTTACGGTATTTTCATAGTACAATTTTCATAATTGCTAAAGGTAGGCGTGTTTGTGAAGGGAAAACTTCCAATAATTTTACATTCATAAACAATTATTTCCAGAAAAAAATAACAAACAACAGAGTTGAGGGCACCTTTATGCATTTTTTTAAAAACATATAACCATATAACAACAAACTCACAGAAATCTTATCATTAGAGACTATTAACAACTATCATGAACAAATCAAATACTGGAATGTGTGTAACCAAACAGTTGATGGGCCCAATTTACTTTCATAGTATGGAAAAAATACGATTGAAATCATTGAGGCTCATCAACTGTTTGATTACCCATATTCTTCAAAATATCATCTTTCTGTTCAGCAGAAGAAAGAAGTTCATACAGGTTTGGAACAACTTTGTAATTTTTTTCAATTTTTTCCCCTTTAACCTAATTTATACTTATGTTTTATTCACTTGAAATAGGTAAAACATGCTTTGTATCTTAGGGGTGAATCAGTTACCAGTTTGATCATGAACCATGATAAAATTCCCAGAGGTTTGTATTACCATTTCATGTAATACAAATCGCTGTAATTTTTCAAATTGCTGTAATCAGATACGGTTTTAATTAAAATAATTATCATATAAACCATATTTGATTACAGCGATTTGAAAAACACATGGTAAATAAATGGGTGACTGTCCAGCATTACGCAACGTTAGCAACCGTCTCAGGCGGGCGCAGAATGCAGCGAAAGTTTCAGTTTGAGTGCGAACATGGGGGAAAGCTGTGAGAGGTTTTACAAGAGTGCTAGGAGGAAATTATATGAATGTATGAAAGAATTATATGAATATATCTCTGAAAGGGACTAACTCTGTCTTCAGAACAGTTTCAATGACATTTTCTTTTCATCTTTCGTCCGTATAATGCGTAATAAAGTAGTGTTTATAAGCGCAGTGCTGGTTTGTTTGTTTCTGCTTTTCCATAAGCGCCATCTACTGTCAGGGAGTGGATTTTCAGATTTTCATTCAGCCTGTATGCCGTTTTTGTCAGACCAAAAATCAGACCAAATTTGTTGCAGTGTTGTATATTTTAACCAGTTGATGGAAAATAAACGGTTGATGGAAAATAACCGGTTGATGGAAAAATAACCGGTTGATGGGAAAATAACCGGTTGATGGAAAATAACCGGTTGATGGAAAATAACCGGTTGATGGAAAATAACCGGTTGATGGAAAATAAGCTAAGGTGTCTAGAATTATTTGTGGATCAGATGAAATAGGTATGATCATTTATCATCCCTTGAAATGTAAGGTTTATCATTTTATAAAACTTTTCAAAGCTTTATTTTAACATGTTGTACCTATTAGTAGATAAACTATTGATAGACTAGAGGCGATATTAGAAAATAGTGTTTAGTTTTATTGATAAAACAATCTTTTCTCACCCGTCTGATATTGATATAGAGCCATTTCTCATGGCTATGAGCGTGATATTGCTCATATAAATATTCAAGTATATGATGCAGCTTTCATTCTTCAGGTCAATCATATATTCATTAGAGGAAAAAATCAGTTTGAATAAGAACAGCGATATCTTTGTCATCGTATCCTTTTAATGGTTAAAGTGACCACACTTTATTTGTACCTTTTTACTTTTATTTATTTTTATTTATCCATTTACCTTTTTGATAAGTGAGATCTCTGATTGTAGTCCTTGAAAACCAAAGTAGTGCCTAAAGTCCTGGAATTTAATTTAACAGGATCTGTACGAACCCTGTAATATTATTACAGTGATCTAAATGCTCACAATCATATGACATTTTCATACCGTTTCATCTTTCAAGAATTTCACTGTTTTTCACTGTTTCAAGAATTTCAGTTTATAGCCTGTTGATCAAGTGAAATTCAGCTGTTTATGCATGCTGATGCTGAGTGTGTGGCAGATGTGAGGAGGGTCGGGAACACGGGAAGAGATTGGGCAGCATGAGAGCAGTTTTGATTGGATGTGCTGAAGGCTGAGTAATACACAATCCGTATATGCGGCACAGGCCATGTTAGCTTAATGTTCACCAACACATATTTGTCTTACCTGTTATATGTGACCCAGGACCACAAAACCAGTCATAAGGGTCACTTTTTTAAAATTAAAGCTGCCGTCAGCAAGTCTGGCAGATTGGGTCGATTAGCCAAAATGTTTAATGTTTACAACTCTCATGCCCCTCCCCACTACCAGCGAGCACCCTCCCATCGAGGTCGTGCTCGTCAGTGTGTCACTGTGCGTGTGTACCTGATTTTCTGTGAACGCGTCCGTCTCTTCAGCATCTATCAACACCATGGACTCGGAGGTAGGCTGCCCTGGCTAATCTATCCATAGATAGCAATAACCGAGGAATTGGAAGCTTGTTAGTAGATTTTCTCTCCGCCATCACGCTTCATGCAATCTCCAGGCGAACTTCAGGTGTGGCGTGTGCATGTGATATTAACGTGCGCGAGTGAGGGGGGATCTGTGGCGTGTGCACGACCTGTGATTGACAGTCAGATCTCACACCCCCCTGCGCTGATTGGACCAGATGAAGCGGGAGCGCTGGATTTTTGCAAAACAAATAACACGCTCCAGGTGGAGTTAGAAGCTCGGGTTTTTTTCTAAAACCACCTTATTTATGTTGTTCTGTCGGATTATAGTGTCGATTACACTGAATATGATCAAAAAAATGTTGCCGACGGCAGCTTTAAGATGTATAGACCTATATAATTTGAAAACTGAATAAATAAGCTTTCCATTGATGTATGGTTTGTTAGGATAGGACAATATTTGGCAACAATTAAAAAATCTGGAATCTGAGGGTGCAAACAAATCAAACTATTGAGAAAATCGCCTTTAAAGTTGTCAAAATGAAGTCCTCAATTTTGCTGCATCCACTCACAAATTTTTTTTTGGGATATATGTACGGTAGGAAATTTACAAAATATGTTCATGGAACACGATCTTTACTTTTTAAATTTTTTTGCAAAAAAGAAAAATCGATTGAATTTTGACCCATACAATGTATTGTTGGCTATTGCTACAAATACACCCGTGCGGCTTATGACTGGTTTTGTGATACAGAGTCACATATCACATAGTAACATATTGATCCTGATATTTTTTTTTTTAAATGGTTGTATCTGTTGACAATATCCTGCCTCAATTGCATTTTGTGTTTCCGGATTCAGCCACGACCTTAATGTCCTGCTGCGCCACCTCTCGAACACATCACAGGACAGCGAATTTCATTGACGAGCGCTGCTTTCAGGATCACATTTGCTCAGGTTTACACGGGGCCGTTCTCTAAACTGAAGAGCACTTCCTACGGCCTGCCGCTCGGCTCTTGTGATGTTTGGGGGTGGGAAAGCGTGGCACGGCTGAATCTCAATGACTGGGCCCTTTAGCACCACTGTCCTTTTGATGGGGCAGCTGCAGCCATTCAATCGGCCTATTTACATTGAAATGTGGGGACAGGAAGGGGAGGGGAGGGGAGGGGGGGTCTGAGGCCTGTGCGTGACTGAAAAGCATACCTAACCAAAGACCAAAGAGAGGAGGTCCACTGCAGGGCTCTGACACCTCTTTGTTTTCGGCTGCCCTGGTGCCCATCGCACAAAGGCTTTAAGCACCCCTACTTTGACCATTGCGCTCATTTCCACTACTCAGCTTTTTACATTTCTTTCACACTGAGTGTCTGTCTGTCTGTCTGTCTGTCGGCACCTTTGAAATGGTCATTAAAAGTAAAAATTTCTATTAAAGAAATTTAGGCTGCACGATTATGACAAAAATCATAATTGTCGATTAATCACTTGAATTAAAGTGATCATTAATTACGATTATTACAATTTACATTGGTGTTTTGAACAGCTTTATACCATTGTTTGAAGCGACTGCATGCCATATTAATATACGAATATAAACAAGCTGAAAACACTCTTACTCCTTTTCTATAGCATTTTTTTTTTCATCTTTGGACGATTATGTAATTGTGGCATCCGTAATTGAATTCATGATTAGAAAAACGATTAATTGTGCAGCCCTAGTAGTTGTTTATGCGTGTTCATCCAAACCTTTATGCCTTTTTTTTTTTAAACTATAACTCAAAAGAATTTTGAAGAATATTTATGCATCCATGAATGTCAAGCTCAAAAAAGACAAAATGACACAAATGACTCAAAAATAGTCTAAACAGTGCTGTATTACGGGTCTTTTAAAGCTATACGATGTTGTGTGAGGAACAGATTAAAATAGTAATTTTTCAGTATAAATCTTTCTCTCTGACAAAGCTATGAAACGTGATGCATCACACCGGGTTTAATACCATTGATGGCAAAGCTCAATTGCTGCTTTTGTGTCGTAATGTGATGAACTGCATAGAAAATGCAGGTAGGAGAATGGATTCGAGTGTTGCAGCAGAAGGCATATATCAGTCTATATCGATCTTAATTTTGGCCTTTTCCTCACAGAAAGCTTTCATATGGCTTCACAAGTCATGGAATATAGTGCATGTGTAATGAGGTCTATTTATGTTTCCTCTATGGTGTTTTTCAGTCCCTTTTTGGATCTTTGCGTCCGTTGTCACTATAAACTGCATGAAGATTCTTATATTCTCATTTAAAAAAATTCACGTTCATTCCATTATGAATTCCAAATATTTAAATAATGGTAAATTATACAGTGTGTCTTATTTGGAGTGAAAAATGTTTAATAATCTGTATTTATCAACCCCAAATGAGGTGATTGTTTCAATTCTATGTAGCATGTGAATGAAGTCTTTATAAAAAAAATTAAAAAAAATTTTTTTGGTTTAAGTTCTAAGTAGGCTAAGTGAGTGTTTTTCCACGGCTCTCTGAGTGGACAGGTTTGGTAAGGTTGTCTTTCTAAACCCTGAGGGCTTTTCTCTTTCCCCTTTTGTGCTGGGTTGCTGAAGTCAATCGCAGATTGTTTTGAACCCAAATACTTGTGACTTCCTGGTGCAACAGCACACAAAACCAGTTTGTGGTTGCATGGGAGTGTTTTTCAATAGCAGCACACACTGCTGTGCCCATCTGGCATCGTAACAGCCTTTGGGTGAGCTTCAGATTTAAACACCCCGTCTCAGCCTGATGCTGCTATTTACACTGCGTTTTACATTTAAAGGAATAGTTCACCCCGGGAATTAACTGTGAAGAAAATGTGATGGTGTTTTCCTTTTGCCATGAAATACAGAAGCAGCCATATAGTAGAATGTCAAGGATGTTCTTTTCATATTGCAAAATTGTCAAGATCCAAAAAGTGCCAAAGCATCTTAAGACACAATCACACCAGGTTTGTCGTCATTGGTCAATCTTGTTTGAATTGGCAATGTCGTTCATTGTCAGTGTCGAATTTACCCAGAATTGTGAATGAGAGTTGAGAGCTTTTAGCGTTCAAGTTTTTTGGATTTTGCTTGCACAAAGCTATCGAATTGCTTTAAAAGATTTTAATGAATGGGAAAAATATTAAGCTCTGTTTGAACTGCTTAACCCTCTGAATGCATACTATACCCCTTCAGGGTTTCACACAGTATTTTGGGGTCCATGCCCCCCCCTCTGGGTGAAAATTGTGTACATTTTAAAGTTAAATGTGTCAATCTGGTGCACTTTGAAAGTTCAAAACTAAAAGCTCTAACCAATGTTCAGATGCAAATTGAACAAAGAAAAAAAGTTGAATTGACTTTACGTTCAAATTGGTGTTTTAGGAAGCCAAATAATTTAGAATATAATAGTAATAATTTTATATTATTCCTGTGACAGTAAAAATGAATGCACTGTAAAGTTTTATAAGTATATCTTACTTTAGGGAAATTACAACACTTGTCCTAATTTTCTGCACTTGCAAGAGATACTCTTCAGCTTTCATTTTGGCGGAAAACCACAGTTTCTGTGAAAACCGGTTTACAAACGAGTCTTATTACAAATCCAGTGAAATGCTGAGATTATCTTCCCACAATAATGTTAGAAATAATGCAAATGTGAATATAATGCGTAACTGGTTTCATGCTATATGTTGCCAAATGCACGCTAAACTCACAGCGCATACAGAGATAGAGTTCACTGCATTCATTCACTGTAAAACACCAGATCACGAGCTGATCGCGTGAGCAAAGTCCGCACTTCACTTTGAATCACGCAGCGCAAACAGACTACATGCTATTTAATTAAATCACTGTCTTTTGCGATTTGATAAGGGCACAAAGCCATCCCGCGCTTTTGCTTTTAGTTCGCTTGACTTGTTTTGCCAAAGCAATGGCGCACAACACAACATTAAAGACCTGTTATGTTATTATGAGAAGTTTAATTATGTTTTCGGGTCCATTATGAAACTCTGGCGGGACAGATTATTTAATGTATGTGAAACGCTGCCTTTTGTTATGTTTTTAATAGTGATGTAGCCTAGATGTTATTTGCATGTTGTAGTGATTTTTCAGAAAGGCGATTGAATGAGTTGGTGAAAGCTAATTCTAATTCTCCCCGTTTCCATCTACTAAGTGCTGATTACAGAAGCTTTTGAAGTGTCGTAGCTGCTGGGAGAAGCAGATTTTTGTCAGCAAGCCCTATAGTGTGTGTGTGTGTGTGTACCGCTACCACTGTCGAATGCACTGCCCATAATAGAATCCACGTGTTTTTCCAGTGCCAAACTCCCACATCGCTCTGTAGCTTTTAATAGAAGCACACTTGTCTTCTGTGTGTGAAGCAGAGATTATTTTCATCGTGCATAGGCTTTCATTTTAGCTCACCAACTGCTTTTGTGGTTTTCAGTGGAGTTGCAAAAGATTCTTTAATGTAAAAATCAGTTATTTATGTACTGACATTTACTAAATTGCAATTTGCATGGCGCACCACAGGACTTAACCCAGTTTGCACGGTTCACTGATAAGGACAGAATAATTATAATTTGGGAGCTTCCCCAGTACTTTCCATCCATGTCTCTATACGGCTTTAATTTGTTGCACTTTTACCTGACAGTTTGAGTTGCTTGACTAAAATCGAAAGCTATTTAAAGCAACAACCGTTTCGTGATGAATATTTTACATTATGAATAATTCAGTTGTGCGTAGGGGAATATTTTTGTTGGGTAGAGTGGTTTCTCTGCAGGGTTCGGACCAGAACGGCTCGTGTTCATGTGCTTTCTCTAGTCCGGCACAGCAGGGTTCATCTCTGTCGTTATCAGTGGCACGTTAATATCATTTTCACAGAGGTCACGCAGAGTTTCATGTTACCAAGATTGCAGTAGTTAATACCAACACCATTGAAATTCATAATTCTCAAATGCAATTTTTGTACCATGCTGTTAAATGTGCTAATAATTAGGGTTGTCACAATATATCGTGTCAAAATATATCGCAATGCAACACTGTATAGTGGATAGTTCACCAAAAATTCACGTTTTCAGAGTTTTAGTGTCAGTACTACATTAAACTACGATATATAATGTTGAATATAATGTATAATAAAGCAATGGGGGAATATTTGTGGGTCCTAATGTCTGATGTTACCAGTATAAAGTGTCCTACATTATATTAAATATATCTAGTCAGTGACAGTTTAACCATATTCATCTAAAATAATTCTGTATTTTCAGCTTCAGAATCATGAATATTGTTATTCTGGTGTCTCTATTGTCCTGTGCTTTGGGTTTCCAGCACAAGTCCAAGCCTATTCATTTACACACACAATGTAATACCAAATTTAGCATTTTAATCAACAGGTAATTTTTTTGTTAACTTTTATCATATGTCTTAGAGTATCGCAATAATATCGTATCGTGAGTTCAGTATCGAATCGTGACACAAGGGTATCGTTACACCCCTACTAATAATGTAATATTATAAACATTTACAATGTATTTTGCAAGTAATTATTCAACAAGTCTGTAAAAAGTACAAAAGTTAGAGCTGGTACTGTTTTTTCTTTTTCTTTTTTCTTTCATGTGTTTTGCTTAATATTAGGAACATAATAGACATCAGCAGGTATTTTAGACTGAATTTACACGTTTACTTTAAGATTTTTGCGATGCCGGCTCAACATCGTGATGGACGATGTCATCGTCTATTGGCCCAACCCTAGTGCCGTGCTGGCTATAACATGTACTAAGTTCATTAGTATATTTGAGGCAGCACTTTGACTTTTATGCGCTGCTGGCTATTACACACATCCGATCGCCCACTGATTAAACTTGTCAATACATTTAAGGAATTGTACAGGAATACTCAACTCGTTACTGATAGCTGGGAATGGAAGATCCTGTAGTCAGAAAACATGGACAGAATGATCCCTTCTGGTGGAAAACGGACAAATAAACATCTACACAATATCGACTTCTGTCTTTTAGAAAAATCTTTTCTTAGTGAGGATGTGGGTTTTGAAATTATCTTTGTCTCTCATGCACCTTGAAAGCTGCCAGATTTGCCAAGTTTTTTTTGTTTTTTGTTGCCAAGTTCTGTTTTTCAGCAAACGTGACTGTGTAGTTCTGCCTCTTTCATATGTAGAAAATATTTGGCCAACTTCATTTCATCAGGAGACATGTCCATTTCAATGGAGAAAAAAAATCCAACTACATTCTCTCATGCCACTATGTTCTGTCTTTCTTTAAAGCTCTCTGTCGAATTGAACATGTTCTCATTTGAATTTTAGTGGCTGTATGAGTTGATGTGCCCCAGGGTCACATTGATGATTACATATGCATGAATTCAGGAGAAATTACTCTTTCCTCTGCAGGGTGGAATTGTCAGCCAGTGCGATGACCGCTCTGAGAAGTGTACGACTTTATATTTAATTTGGATTTTTCTGTCTAGGACATTTTTAGTCTTCCAGAACGCTCTAGCATAATACAACCTTGCTGATTCTGTTTGTTTTGTGAGAGACAATAATGAAATGTGAACAGTGTAAATAATGAAACTTGCCATAATGATTTTCACATGCGTAATGTTCATTTACATTTCATGATGGCATCCCTTTTTGACCTCCTTTTTTTTGTCTTGGGTCCCTTACCAATACAAACGGATGCCTGCTAGCTCAGTGCTTTTTTGTGTGTGTGTGTGTGTGTGTGTTGCCTGTAGAAGGTTTGGTGAAAATCATTATGAAGAAGTCTGCATGTGTTAACAGCCCACTCAAACATGGCTTATTTATGTCCATGAGGAGCGCTTTGGATTGGTCTGTGTAGAACAGGGATCCTTGTCTGTTTATCCCCACTCAGTCTATTATTTTTGGATCAAGATTGAACGATTGAGCCATCAATTCGCGTTATTTAATGGACTGTTTGGGTGCATGTAAAGCACAGCTACTGAGAAACTAGCATTACAAATGATTTAGTCAGGCAGAAATGTATTAGTGGTCCATACAGGGCTCTAGAGTGCGACCAATTTGGTCGCACATGCGACCAAATTTTGTAAGGGTGCGACTAAAATTTTTCCTAGGTCGCACCGGTGCACCTAACGTCCTCGCATCCGCTGCCTCTCCACGAACTAAGTGTTTGTTCTCCTTTGACGGAACTCACACACTCATGGGAACTCACACTCTTCTCTCACGCTTAATGAGTGATGACGGAGGACAGAATTAAACATTCAAACGTAGCCTGGTTACACTTAAGGTCTGTGATATTAGTCTGATTTTATTTTAGATTTCGGCTTCCAAAGATTATAAAAAATAATATATTGAGGTAAAACCATTAAAAACTATAGCCGCATTCTATCTAGCGCAACTTCTTCCCTTCGCAGCATTACACTGTCATTTCTCCCTAAAACTCAAACCTAACGACAGAATCAGCACGATCGGTGATTGTTGTAAAATGCAGTCTAGCTACTGTTGCTAACTTGCGAGACGCGTTAAATAATTAAAAGAGCTATTAAAAGCACAAAATCTGCGCAAGAGATGTTGTTCGCAAGGCGGCACGCGCTCCGAAACCGAGACAAGCAAATTATAGCCTACTTTGGGTTTAATGTGCGTGTCTAAACGATCAAATGTACACAAAAGTATGTCAAAATGACCGGCTTGGAGATTCAATAAAAACAGTTTATGTCTTAAATGGACGTAGTTATGGAAATAGTTGGGAGAATATGGTGCATCAGATCAATAGCAGATCTGCACTCGGTCTTAAAGGGGCCGCAGTCTAATAAACATGCGGACGATTGCGCCATTACTGCGAATCAAACAACAAGAGAAAAATCACTACAAAGCTCTTGAAAGAATAACTTCAGCTTTATTAAGCATTAATCTATTTATGAAAAATTATGCAGTGTTATTTTACATTTGATTACTTGATTAGATTTCTTTTTAGACTAATATATATATATATATGTGTGTGTGTGTGTGTGTGTGTGTGTGTGTGTGTGTGTGTGTGTGTATATATATATATATATATATATATATATATTAGGGCTGGGATAAACGATTATTTTTTAAACGATTAACCTAGCGATTATTTTTTCGATGCATCGATTAATCTAACGATTAATTTTTTCAGACCGATTCGATTTCGATTCGATTATCGATTATCTCCCCATTAATTGACTACTAACAATTTATACATGTTGATTTACATATCTGAATGAAAAAACATGAATTCCTTAACATTGCAATATGTTTATTGCTCTTAAAATGACAAAATAAAAGACTATACAAGTGCAAAGTAATGCATTCTTAGTCAGTGATAGCATTCAATAAAACCTTAAAGCCTTGAAAACACATAGCTTACTGAAACAAGCTTACTGAACACATAGGGCCTAGCTTACTGAAAAAAAGTTCTTTCAGATGAAAATAACAACAACTTGATGACTAGCATTCAATAAAAAAATAAAAAAGGTCACCCAAAATACTTGTTTAGAGCAACTGAAAGAATACAGTAACCAATGTAAACTTGAGGGCTTTAAGCTAATACAGAGAGTGCTTTTCCAACAAAAAAAATAAATAAAAATTAACAGTGGGAGCCAGCAGCCTGTCATGGAGAAAAAAAAAATCTCCGAATGCTCCACGTGAAACTTTGGTGTTCCGCCCTGTTTCTATCGTGTCTAATGATTTTGGTTAATATGCACGAGGGAGAGAGAGAGCAAGACAGCGCTCGTGTAGTTTGAAGACTGTGAGTGCGCGAGCGCGCGTGAAACTTTGGTGTTTCGCCCTTTTTCTATCGTGTTTAATGATTTTGATTAATATGCACGAGGGAGAGAGAGAGCAAGCAGCGCTCGTGTTGTTTGAAGACTGTGAGTGCGCGCGCGCGGCCGGGGCTCTCTCTCGAACGCGCCCCAGCAGTCATTCTATTCTACATCACTCACCGATCAAATAAGGATTTGACAGCCGCCAAAAAAAAGATCAATGCAGAAAAACCCCTGGATTGGTTATATAACGTTGGACAGAATGTTGATCCGGCCATCGCGTATATTCAGCGCACATAAGGTAAACGTTTTGCAAACGTTTTTTGGAGAAATAAAAACAGGTCGACGAATCGATGCGCATATTTTGCGTCGACGTATTTTTTGCGTCGACGTCATCGATGACCTCGACGCGTTGTCCCAGCCCTAATATATATATATATAAAAACAAAAAGAACCGATAAGAATACAGTTAAAGTACCGGATCGATAAGCAGTATCGGTAAGAGTAGGAATACCGTTAAAACCCTTTACTCCCCGGTCAATGCTCCGACAACAGCCCAGACATGAAGCTACTTCAGCCACCATTCTCCCCAGTCCCTGGTAAGATGCCAAGCCCTGGTCCTTCGTCGGAGATGGCATCCGACTCAGAGACGGAGGTAGAGCCTATACCGCGCCTGAGCTAGAGACTCAAAATAGTTAGTTTGGCAGCTCAGTGAAGCACTTTAATTTTTTTATTTTTTTTTATTTTTTTTATTTACCTACACCTTATTCTTGTTTAAAATCATTTACATAATATGAATGTATATAGAGCGTGATAAAAAGGCGAGCCGAGAAAAATTTTCAGTGCACCCAAATTTTGTGCTGGTGCACCTAAATAAAAAGTAAAAAAAAGAAAAGTGGTAAATCTCCTAAACCAACTTGTCTTGCTTATGTGAGCTCATTGTTACAAGCATGTGTGTGTTAGCCGTTAGAGGTAGGATAGGCGACGAACATATTTGTGGTCCTGAGACTTCCACAGAAGATAGATGCATGTTTTAACACTTAGATCACTTCTTGTTATTGATTGCGTTCAGGTTTTAAAGAGTTTCAACCAGTATAACAAAACTTCCTACCTTTAAGCCATGGCTTTCAAAAACCTTTTATGCTGCATCGAACAAGGAGCAAAAGTAAAATATTTTGATCTTAGTATTTTTTACCATAATTGATCTCCATTGCTTTAGTACTGTGCAATCAAGACCCAACAAGCCTTTTTGTTTGGCTCAAGGTCAAACCTTAGTGTTGATGCAAGTCTTTGAAATAACAGATTCAGTCAAGCCACAACCAACATCACCGTCTAGAGAGAAGCTGTCACTCCTTTCAGACTTTGGTACACACACACACACACACACACACACACACACACACACACAACCTCCTTTCCACTGCCAGACTCATTTTCCCCTGCGTTAACTCGAGCGTAATTCTGCCCAGCCTTAATTCATGCATATCCACCTCTCCCGAGGAGACAGGTTTCCGATGAAGAGAAAATGAGAAACTGGGGTGAAAGTGTAGTTTGGTGGTGGGTGGTGCAGTGCATGCCTGATGGGAAGGGATTGGATGTGACATAAGGGCCATGCAGAAGACGGGGTCCACACGCTCCTGACACCTTTCGTTTGCCCCGCTCATCGACTTCCATTACCTTGAGGCTCTGACCCGAGTTCTGCGTCACAATCTGCAATAGGACCAGAAACTCCCCTCTGACCCAATTACTGTGAGCCTTCACTCGGCTCCGTTGATGGAGGAAAGCTGACGTGAGAAGATTGTCTGAAGAAGCTCCTGTTATTTACAAGCTGTGAATGCGAGCAAGGTTAAATGTGGAATAGTTCCCTGGGTTTCTACTTGTAGTGTGTTTACTTTTGACCTAATGTGCCACCCTTACTGTCAAGCATTGCTCTCCAGGGCTCGCAAAATTTCAAAATCGCTGGTAGCCCTTCGGGCAGGCACTCTTCAGATTTTGGTAGCCCGAAATGAATTTTACTAGCCCAGATAAAAAAACAATTTTCAATGTAGAAAATTGGTTAGGAGTCAAAACAATGAATCAAAAACTTTTTCAAAACACAAAATATCAACAAATATGCATCTGGTTCTAACTGAACTGAAATGTGTGTGACAAGTATGGAACATGAATCAGTCATGTCTGTGGCTCAGCCCCCAATGAGGGTATGATAAAAAAACTAAAAAAAAGTAACACTTTAGTTTAGGGTCTAATCTGGGTCTAATACTCACTCATACTCAGTCAGGGGGGTTCGGGGGCACCCCCGAGAAAATTTAGATTTCTCTGATCTACATATGTGCATTTTAAGATGTTTTGAAGGCCAAAAAAAATGGATGTAAGTGGCCAGCTGATTATTTTTCTCTCCTCATCAGCGTCACACTCCTATTCTCTTTGTCTTCCCCTCCTAAAGCTGAGCTTTGACTGATATAGGCTTTTCATTTTTGTCTGTCAGTGAAGCATAGGGTCATCTGATAGGTTGATTTATGAATCATTTTCTCAGACGCATTAATTTACTGAAAGCTACTAGGAAAGCTAGGTACACATTCATTATTGATCTTATTCCTAATACAGGGCCGTAGACAGGGCTTTATAATCAAAGAGGTCCTGCATTTAAGGTTATTAGGGGGTTCATTTTTTTTATTTCTCTGATATGTCCATTTCAAGACATTTTAAGGCCAAAAAAGGATAAGAAATAGCTTTAAAACAACGTCAGTGGGCAGTAGATTATTTGTCAATACCTGCTCTCACTTCTTATCCATCACTCTTTCTTTTTCTCTCAGTCTCATCTTGCCCTGTCTCTTCCCCTCCTAAAGCTGAACTTTTTTAATTTACTGAAGGCTACAAATTGTATATTAATTCTCAACATGTACACATTCATTATTAATCTTGTGCCCAACATGAAAACGGCTTTGTTAATGCTCTGTTAATGTCCCCTCACAATGACAGCAAACTAATTATTAGTCACGTTACATAGGCCTATTTTCAGTTCAAAATGGCGAAATTCGACAAAAGTATATTCGTTTGTCTGATCATTTTTGTCATTCGTTTCACATTTATGACCTAAAAAACTGTCAAATATGAAATGTTTAGTTTAGCTACTTACATCTTATCTCGCACTTGACCGTAAACTGAAGCGAGTCGCTCTGCTCAAATTCGCGCTCAGAAGCTTCTGTGTATATAAAGCCCGCCTACTTTGATTTGATTGGTCATCTCAAATATTCTGACATTGACAGACCAATGAGACTCAGATGAACACACACACACACACACACACACACACACACACACACACACACACACACACACACACACACACACACACACACACACACACACACACACACACACACACACACACACACCCTGGGCCTGTACCATGAAGCCGGTTTAGGTGGCTAGCCAGCTATGTTTCAGTTTAGTTTCCGCCAACCCTGGGTTTTAGGTACTATGAAAGTAGCTTGGCTTTATTCGGTGTTCGTCGCCATGGTATCTTACGCTGCACAGCTAACCTGCTCCGGGGCAGGTTATGTTCTGGATTCAAGATCTCAGACTGAAGTTTGACCAATCAGCTGAGAGCAAAGAAACATATAGGTGACGTAACTTATTCCCAGTGTCTGTTGCAATGACTTCACCTTTTCTTCCAAATCCTGTGACATCTCAGCGCAAATTGTTTGACGAGCACTTCGTAGAGAAAGAGTTTTTAGCCAGACAAAATCCCATGGCCTTTCCTGATAGTTACTTATGAAAGATACAGATTTTCCGCGGAAGGAATGTCTTATCTTTGCGAACTTCTTGAGCCGCACATAAAGAATTTAACACGTCGAATTCATGCACTTACTGTACCGCAAATATTGCGTTGCGTTTTTTTGTTGTTGCAAGTGGTACATTCCTGCACGGTGGGTGACGCACAGAAGCTATAGGGGAAAACACGGTTTGTCGAACCATTTGTAAGGTGGTCCTCGCTCTGCAGGAGTACATGGATAGTTTCATTAATAGTGTTCCCCGGACATTTATCGGCCATGTCCATAAAAGAGGGCTTTTATAAAATTGCCGGTAAGATATATTGATAGGGTGACATCACATGAACACATTTTATTTCATTTTTTTCAAAAAGCAAATTGCACAAATGTACTATACAATATAGCCTAATACATGTTAAGAATTATTTTTAATCTTTATTATTATTCTGTTAATCTTATGATAGGATTCCCTAGCTTTCTTAGTAGTACAAATACGTTCTATATTTATGTAAAATGATGTAGGCTATATGTATGTGTAGCCTATGTGTAATATAGCCTATAGCCTATTTTTATAATATATAAAAAATGTGCATGTATAATTTTTTATATATTATAAAAATAGGCTATAGGCTATATTACACATATAGGCTACACATACATACATAATTTTACATAAATATAGAACGTATAATTGTTTAACTTACACATTAACAATCAGCAATCTTTCTCCAACAGTCTTCTCTTGCTTTGGCAGCAGAGACCGTATTGTTTCGAGCTTGAAATACATATTTAAATTCATCGTAATTCTGAATGATTATCTCTTGCTCCTCTGCGGGAAAATATAACGCTCTCGCTCTACCCGCGATTGGTTGTTCAGTGTCGACGTCACTCTTTTATGTGCACGCGCGCGTGGAGTAATCATAGCTTAAGGATCAAAGCCTGAGTTGACAGAGAAAGTTGATGAGCTGCATCATGGTACCAATAAAGCCTGATTACATCGATTTGGTTTTGTCAACTCAAAACTAATCCTGTAACCCCGAGTTTGTTCAGCTACCTTCATGGTACAGGCCCCCTGTCCTCTGTTTCTGACGTGCGCTCTGCTCGGAGCCACTGCGGATTGAAGATGAAGAACGCGCTGAATCTGATTATAACAAGACTGAAACGAACAGTATTTCAGATAGCCCGTCGGGCAGGCCGGTTATGCATTTTGGTAGCCCGAATGGAAAACAATATAGCCCCGGGACGTCGGGCAGGCGATTTTGCGAGCCCTGCTCTCTGGCTATGCTGACGCTAGTGGTGCAACGCATCACAAAACTCACGGTACGGTTCGGATCATTTACGGTTTTTGAACCGGGTGTAACTTTTCTTTTCTTACTTAAAGTTCTTCGGTATCAAAACTACTAGCCTTACTAATGTAGTTCCAACGTTATTAAAAACAAGTGAACAGTCTTGAAGAATAAGAACAAATACACAAATTTTACAAGCAGAGATGAATACTAAATAACAAAGTTACTAAGTCTAACAGGTACAGAAATTAATAACACTATTTCTTCACTGTAGAAATTAAATATAGGCTAGTTTTATCTTTGTTAAAGCTGTATTTTGTTGTTTTTTTAACATTAAGGACACCGACAACAGTAGGAATATTAGGCTACTGTCACTTTAAGACCGAATGCACGGACCGGATATACTGACAAACATCCGGTTTCTTTCTCAACTGTTCACTCATGACATACCCGAGAGAATACTTGCCGGGACTGGTGTTTAGACATCATTTGGTGTGGATGTGTCCGATTAAAACAGTTTTTTTTACTGGTCAATTTTGAGATTTTGGGATATTTGTCTTCAATAACATGTCTTCTTTCAGACTGTGGTGAAAAAAAGTCAGAAATACACATTTCGGTCTTTATTTTACTACACTCTGTCTGTTTGCGTCTGTAGATTTCGCATAAATTCAACAAAAGTTGTCGTTGTAAATCATCCTGCCGATCCGCGATCTCTGTCTGCTCTCTGTCATCACAGGCACCGCTGGAAAGCTCTCTCTTCACTGTACAATCCTGTCGGATCCAAATATGGTCATTTCCTTTTTATCAGCAACCAATCGTGAAAGTAAAAGGGTTGAATGCGCAATCTCATTGGCTGATGATAAATCTTTAAAGCCCGTTTTCTCAAAGTGACTTTTCTCTCATACTCCAAGTCCGAAATCTCCACTTCAGTAGCACCTCTATACACCAAACTTTCCAGTCTTGTACCTAGTTATATTATGAAGACATTTACAGAGGGATTTGTAAATATATTATACCTAGCCTGATTTATAGCCTATAACATTTTATTCCAAAAAACATGGCGAAAATAATTTTAAGGCTATTGACAGTATATTCTGATTTACAGGATAACAAAAGTTTCCCCCATCTAATATGTGAACACAATGAAAAAAATAATTTTTAACCTGGCTTTATCCAATACTCAGATTTCGTTTTTTTAAATATATACAAATTAGCGCATATTTAATTAGATATGGCCTAATTTGCATATTTAAACATTAAATTACAGAAAACTTGTAATACATTTTTTTTCATCTTAATGTAGGTAATCAACTGGGAAAGTTTCATGGTGATATCTACTAGTTAATAATTTTACCCTATTCACCTGTAGTGTCTCGCCTTAAGGGCAAGGAAATGCGAAATGTTTTCTCTCTCTCTCTCTCTCTCTCTCTCTCTCTCTCTCTCTCTCTCTCTCTCTCTCTCTCTCTCTCTCTCTCTCTCTCTCTCTCTCTCTCTCTCTCTCTCTCTCTCTCTCTCTCTCTCTCTGCACACAGATAACGCGTGAAAATTGGCAAGACAAAACGGGTCCAAATTATAAACTTTCACTCTATGATGGTTAAATTTAGCAGTTAATCCACGAATCACATGCGTGCCGAACCGTGGGGCCTGATCCGTACGGATCAACAGAACTGCGATCCGTTGCACCCCTAGCTGCCACTGAATCTTGTCTTGTCAGTGGTTGTCTGGTCTGCATGCTATGCCCGTGTTGTTGCACCACTCCATGCCTCTACAGTCCCATTCGTCCCTGAATCTTAAGTGTATTAGGCAGGAGCTTCAGAGTCTGGGGAGTTTCATAAACCCCATCCCACTCTCTGCCATTTAACATAATGTGTGCTCACGCCTTCAGATCTCCTTCGTCTCTTTGCATATTTTGGAAGCGGTTTTCAGGGATTTCTTTAGCCGTTTCGGTTATTGTTCTGAACGAGCATCCTTGCATCTGTTGCTTATGTAACATGCATGAATTGAGTCGAGTGCTTTGCAGAGGCAGCGTTGTTTAATAGTCAGCTCCTAGTGAGATCAAGGCCAGTGTTTTAAAACACTACTTCCTCTACGAGTTGGGGAATTCTAGCATATGATCATGACCTGTAATGGCAGATGTGCTTTATAATGTTTGGTTTTGGGGAATTTAGCAGAGTAATATTGGGAATTTTGTCATGGCTAAAGGCTGTTGTTATTAGTCATATCCAGGTGTCTCGTGAAGGCTAAAATGCTAATTTAATGATTGCCCTAACCTAGCAAGTGACTATCCAGTCATTAGATAAAATGTCTTATTTCTGTGTCATAATGGTACATTTATTTTTTGCACACCTTTTGAATTTTGTTAGCTCTATATGAAGACTTCAGATGCAAAAGCCTCTAAGTCCGTCTAACGCTTTTCTTTAATATTAACATTTTTATCAGGCTCCTATGTATAGGTTTCTACCCAAGTACCGACATTTCTGAATGGATTTAGTGAGTTTGAGGTGAACGTATACTATGTGCGGTGAACATTCACTCAATATTATCTCATTTTAGACAGAGGCTTTTGTATCAGAGGTTTTTATATATAAAGTGCATTCATTTTTAAAGTTGCTTATGTTTTAAAACATGTAATATTTCAATATCTTTGTGCCTTATCAACATTAGAATTGGCTGAATTTGGTTCTGGAAAGTAGCTGGTGATTGCCTTTCATGACCATACATAAAATGTATATTTTTATGGCATTACCTCACTTTAATTGTGTTATTACCTTGAGTGGAGATATGAGCTCTGCTTGATTCATTGCTTTGCACCACCACTTTCTAAGACCACTGCAATAGAATGAATAGAGTAATAACCCTGCAAACACAATGGCGATCTAGCGTTCAGACCTTGAATTGCTTCTGCACAGGAAGAATGTACAGTCATTGTGTACAATTGCCATGGCGACAGTTAAGTAGAGCCTGAACCAGGACCGTCGTAAGGATATGCTGTTGAAATGTCGGCTGTATATGAGCTTGCTTTTCATAAACGCTTGACTATTAAATCAGTGCCACAGAAAGCATCGAAGATAAATCACGAGATAATGCTTGTTATCAGGTTTAGATTTCTAGGAATGTGGTAGTTTTTTTTCCTCTGGTCCAGAGAAACGGTTGCCTTGACAACAGGATCGTGTTTGAGCCAAGCATGCAGAAACTGTGTCAGGAATGGTGCGGATTCTCAATTCGCTGAGCCGCCTCTTCTGCAGTTTTGTCTTCTCACGCATTTCAATATTTCATCCATGCACTCTTCATGGATCATTATAAGTGATTCTTTGCCTCTTCAGTTTTGTCATATCTCTTCTGGTAGATTGGCACGTTTGCAGCAGTGTAGGCTGAAGCTGAGCTGTACGTGTGTGTGTGTGTGCCAGATGGACTAATCTGATCATGTTGGGCCGTTCCCTTCCCCCCCTCCCTGAGCTTGACCATATATCTGTCTTACGCCACACTAACTCTCCTGTGTTTGTGTGCGGCTATTCGTGTTTATTTGGCTGGTGGGTTAGAGTTGAATGATGTATTAAATATATACATGCGTGTGTGTGTGTGTATATATATAGACACAAAATAATTGCACACTAGGGATGCGCTAATATGAACATTTTGGCCGTTAACAGATCATTTTTAATATTTGAAAGCCTATAACCGATATATTGGCCAATAAATCTAAATAGTTGAATGATTCCAACATTTCTGTAGTAGATACAAGTGAAATTCTACCAATTTAAGTTCTATTAGACTACATTTACACTGCAGGGTCAATATATTTACTTTGTTTTCCTGGACTAAATTTTTTTGGTTGTCCGATTGGGCACGTGGTTCTGATATTTATTTGCTTTTCCAAGTTTTCCTCTGTCCCCACAGTTGTTTGTGTCATTTTTGACCATTCACTGCATCCGAAATACTTATCTGCTATATAGTATTTAAAAAACAGTAGGCGAAATGTCCCCGGATGACCTACTACTTCCGGCGAGAGTCTGAAGTTAGCATACGATGGACACTCTGAGGATTTATGAATGGCAGTGAAGCGACACAGCTAACGCTATGAGGTCACATGATGTAAACATAGCAGATGTAGTATGTCATTCATGTGTTACATTCATACTATATTGAACATAGTTTTTGTGAAGTTGTGACGCAAGTTCAAATTCCAATGTTGGACCTTCTCACACGATTTCAGATGCAGTTATTCTTTTTCTTCCGGCCCGTAATGGACCTTTTCAGTGCCGTGACAGACACGAAAGCGAGGCTGAGGGATACTTACCGTGTTTTCAGTGGCATCTGCTGTGAAAAGCTGCATAAAGCTCCGAGATCACTTAAAATTTTCCACAGCTCATGTTGTCTGGAGTTTTTTTTGTCTACTTTTGTTTGCTGATTTATCAGCAGAATAAAAAAAAAAAAACCCATTAAATTACAGTACAACCCACTGAAGAGATGCATGTCCATCCCTCACAGCCTCACTTTCATTCCCGTTAAAAATCAAAGATGGCGGCTGGATCTTAAAAGGAAATCCCATTGCTGTCTTGTTTCTGCACACGTTACCAGGCAGTCTTAAGGAAAATGTATTCACAACAACCAGTTAAGTAACAGTAATCTAAACACATGTAACCAAGGGTGGGTGATATGATCCAAATCTCACACGACACACATGAGATTTAATGATAATGATATTATTCAGAAGTTAATCAGTTGAGAACAATGACTGATTTTCTTTGTTGTTGTTTGATTACTATTAAGAACATACAACAGCAAGTATATGAAGCTGCTGCCACTTTAAGATCGAATGCATGGATCCAATGTAATGATGCAAATTTAACAACCCACCCAAAATGTTTACATTCACGTATGATATAACCGACTGTGCTTGTGTATCATTTTGTGTGCATTTGACAGTTCAAGGACAATAAGTCACAAAAGAGAACTTGATTTGCACTGTGTGACAGGAAGCTTTCTTTGACAGAAATCGTATGTCAGAATATCATGGAGTTATCTTATTTTTGTACTTGAACCATTTAAAATCGCTTGAACGAGTTGAACTGGCAAGACTAATAAACACATGATACATTTTTGTGAATACTAGCCAGAGATGCTCACAAGTCTCTGAGCTAGAGTCCAAGTCAAGTCTCAAGTCTCTGAACTAGAGTCCAAGTCAAGTGTCTGAACTAGAGTCCTAGTCAATTCTTTGAACTAGAGTCCTAGTCAATTCTTTGAACTAGAGTCCTAGTCAAGTCTCAAGTCTCTGAGCTAGAGTCCAAGTCAAGTCTCAAGTCTCTGAGCAAGAAAATATTGCAAAATTTATAAGCAATAACTAACTTTTTTCACTTACAGTGCACATCCATGTAAAGTGCACTGCCTATGCAACTAATCATAGCTTATAAACTACTCCTAAGTCAACACATCCCAGACTCTCAAACCAGTGTAACCTTATAACTAATTGAAACTGTAATGTTACATGATCAACAATAATCCTGTAACCTGTTTGCAGACAACGTTAATAATTAACGTGATGGCAGCCAGCGGCACGTAAATGATTACGTTAAACGACCACCACAAGTTTGGCAATTAAACAAACGCTCATTTATATTTCATAAGGAAGACAGTCGGAGTTAACCTCCCGTAACGTTGGGTCGTCGGCTAAAGCAAGAAGCAAGCTAACGGTAGATGGTCAATGCTGAGCTAAACATGTTTACGTTTTACTTTTCAGATGCCTGATAAAATTAGATGTGGTTGAGCCAGAATCTTTTATCTTGATACCGCATATTTTGCATTGAGCGCTTCTTTTGTTTGGGCTGTCTTGTTTGAAGTTTTTAAACCCAAAGCTTACGATGAATGGCACAGCAGCGGCCGGTGCAGTCGACATGTTTGTCGTCCTCTGGCCGCGCGCAGCAGATACGTACGTCACGTGTCACGTAGGCAGGTTATAGGTAATGGAGGGAGGGGAATAACAGCGAGCTCATCGGACGTTTCCTAAAAACAAACATTGTTCACGAGTCCCGCAGCTCGAGTCCGAGTCGAGTCTGAATACTTTCGAGGACGAGTCTCAAGTCAAGTCTGAAGTCACTCTCGACTTAAGATCTTCCCCATCTCTGATACTAGCACTACTAACCTGATCAGTGACCATTCCATCAAAAAAAGAGAAAAAAAGGTCCTAAACGTCTTTCATGCCCTGCATTCACTCAAAGTGACTATTTGCATTAATAACTGTCCAAACTGTCCATTTTGACCAAAAATTGAATTACATTCTCCATGCATACGCCACACGAGTGTTCAAAAGTAGCTGCCTCAAGCCAAATCACAACCGCTTAACATCCCATAGTCCAGGGGTGCCCAGTCCAATCGACTGTCCTGCACAGGTCATCTCCAACCCTAATCAAACACACCTGCCTTTACTTTTCAAGTGATCCTAAAGACCTTAATTAGTTGCTTCAGGTGTGTATGATTAGGGTTGGAGATGAACTGTGCAGGACAGTCGATCGGCAGGAGCAGGATTGGGCACCCCTGCCATAGTCTATAGTGGTACACCTAATGGTTCTGTGCCGGTGGATGGGAGATGGAGTGGATCCTACAGAAGCCAACCTGATCAATAATGTAGATGTCATTGAGGAGGAGCGGAGATCAGTTTTGCTACTTTATTGTGGCTCTTCACAGTCTCTGGCTCTTCCTCTTGCTGCTCAGGAGAGTGTCGGGTTCCTCTACTGTGCTTGGGACAGATAGGATGGCTGAACTTAATTTGCCTTGCTAAGTTATTGCAATAAACTGCTGTTGCTGATACTTGATGCCAGACTTTGCTTGCGTCATTATGAACTATGTCGGCTTTCACACACAGATTCGAGACGCTAGAGAAACCTCACGCTAGGGGTGTGATGATGAGGTCTCTCGATATTAAAAGGTGACGATGTTTCTCGTAGAGGTGAAAAGCTCTCGTGATATCGGAGTTGAGTTTGTGGCAAACCCTTTAGAGTGCGTGCATTTATATTGCTCTGTCTTTTACTGCTTATGATAATGAAATAAATATGCACTGTTTTCATTTACATCCGGTAACAAACTCCATCTCTGCAATTGCTTATAACGTTCATCTGGGAATGTGCCATTTCTCCAGATTTGTAATGGAAATCATTTTTTAAACCTACGACAACACAGGAAAATACATCAATATGTTTCTAAATATGCAGATCGTCTTCAAAATGAAAGTTGAACCCCTCGCTCTGAGTTTGCATGTTTTGATGTCCACAATGTTCTTGTTCAAGAAATTACAGTGGCTGTAGCATTTCTGTTGTAAAGAAGTGGCCACATATTAAGTGGATATTTTAATTAAATGTTGTTTGGCCAATATTAAACAAGGATTTTATCATTCTGTAAAAGTGTAATTATTATTGCCTTATTGTTATTATATATGTATTTTAAGTTTTTTTTTAAAGACTATTGTTCACTTAGGTCTATTTTTATTGCCACAAAAAATATTCGATTACTCGATTACCAAAATAATCGTTAGTCACAGTTCTAGATTAGTTAAAACATTTCAAAATGCGCCTGCATTGCTTTTGCATTTTGTCTCATTCAGACGAACAAGACTATTTTTCAAGTCATATCAGGCCTATTTCATCATTGAATACTTGAAGGTGTCCCAGACGTCATTGATTGGGTAAAATGTGTACAGGCAATTCTACTAAATGCAATTAGCATATTTTTCAGAGATGTCAAAGTTGTTTTGGGGTCAGTTTGACTCCCGACATTATACAATCAAATCAAACCAACATTTATTCAGACACATTCAATGTTTCTCACATTATCACAGATTATTGTAGCCTGGAAATCCAGACCTAAATCTGAAAGATTAATGGTCTGGCGTCGACTAATGAAAATCGGCCAGCTCGAGGGGCGGCACCAGGCATGCATTTGAAAATCTCACAGCACGCAATTGGATAACACTACGACCAATCACAACAATAAACCCCATACGCTTAGTTACCAGCGGAGCTAACTGGTAGATTATACTCTTGCCGTATCCGGTCAGCAAAACAGCAAAAACACCCTTCTTGCAAAGGAACGATTCGAGCGGCGTCTTCTTGTTCCTCTTTTAGATAAAAAGCCAAGTCTAACTCGTTCATTGTAGCGGCCAAAACCGTTTCAAACAACTGGTATTCATCCATAGCCATCTTGCAATGTTTACTAATGACTTAATTACTAATGACATCTCGCCTCTGGCCCGCCTATATCAGATAACCCGATGTGATTGGTGCAGCTCAGATCGAGGGGCATATTTAATGAGCATCATTACTCGACACCAGAGTAACTCGCTGAGCAAATTCAACTTGTGCTCTCGTGAGAACTCTGGATTACCAGGGTAAGTTTATTCGCTATAGTTTAGGAAATGGTAATAAAATATGACACGAACTCAGAGTTATCAAATCAGTTGATATTTCACTGGTATTGTCCATCCTTCTGTTAGACTGTCTCACACATGAATTGTTGAATATCTGTCAGATGTTAAATTTAACTATACAATTAGATAATACCAGTTTAGCTCAACCAATCACCAAGCAATGCTTCATTTTGTTCAGTCTGTGTAAAAAGCGCATTAGCAATTAAAGAAAAAACAGTAAAAGTCAGGTCAAAGTGTCTGAATAATTTTTGGTCCCTTTTTTTTAATACATTTTACTGGGAGTCACTGTATGAAGAAATTTTGGGTATAATATGTATTTATTTACTTTATTTTGCTCTCCTCACTTACATAAGTGAACTATAGTGTCCTGCACCCACTAGAAAAAAAAAAACCATCAAAAAAGATATCTGGTGTCTGAATAATTCTTGGTTTGCCTGTATATTCAGCTCCCGGTTTCCCGATGTGCAAACCCAGCTTGTGTCTCTTCACATCTTCAGTGTGTCCACTACTGTCCACAGATTCCCCAGTGATTATGTGTGCGTTCTGCTTTGTCTTCAGCATTCAGACAGGGCATCATGGCCGCAGTCAGACATGTAGTGAGATAAGAGAGGCAGTGTTATCTGACAAGAGAGGCACTTTGTGGCAAAGGGCGGGGGGGAAGGGAGCTCCCGCGGCCTGATTTCCCACATAAATGGAGCTGACTGAATTGTGGAAATAATGGCTCTTCCTGTAATCCGATGCCCTGGGGAACGGCACAGAGAGAATGGGCCACAAACAGGAGAGAGGTGGGATAAAGGATGGCTGTGCCCTCAGGCTTGCATTAAAGCATTCGTCTCCTCCTTAATCCCACAATGCCCATTGCCCCATATAGGTCTACATGCTCACAAAAGCCACAGGCATGGTCCAACAACAACAACCTGGACCAAAACAACCTTTTTCCCCCATCCACCAATGCAGCTGCACATATAAAACCACTCCCTTCTTATCTAGTTCTCTGCCTGTGTGTAGTTTCAGTTGTTGATATGGGTGTAACAATATATCGAGTCGCAATATATTGCAATACAAAAATGCAACTATGTATTGTGGATAGTGACAAATATGTATCGTGGATAGTTAACCCAAAATAAAAATTACTGTGTGAGGGGGAAAAAAAATCCAGTTTTCAGAGTTTTAGTGTCAGTACTACAATAAACTACTATATATAATGTTGGATATAATGTATAATAAAGCAATGGGGGAATATTTGTGTGTCCTGATAATGCCAAATGTCTTGTTACCAGTATAAAGTGCCTACATTATTTTAAATAAATCTAGTCAGAGAAAGTGCAAGCATATTTTTCTAAAATAATCCTGTATTTTCATCTTCAGAATCATGAATATTGTTATTCTGGTGTCTCTATTGTCCTGTGCTTTGGGTTTCCAGCACAAGTCCAAGCCTATTCATTTACACACACAATGTAATACCAAATTTAGCATTTTAATCAACAGTAAATTTTTGGTTAACCTTTTATCATATGTCTTGGAGTATCGCAATAATATCGTACCGCGAGTTCTTGTATCGTGATATGTATCGAATCGTGACATGAGGGCATCGCTACACCCCTGGTTGTTTATAATCCTTGCATGCAAGCACTTGCGGTTGAAGTGCTTTAAATGTAATGTGATGTGGGGACAATTTTCGTCCTTTTCTCAAGAGACATTTCATCTCCAAAAGCACATCAAACATGCATTGTGGCTTTGAGTGCAGGAAATGCGTTCTCTGTAGAGCTGCTGTGACTGCATGTGGGAATGGTTTTGGTGATCTTGAGCTTGATTGCTGTCGAAAGCATGTTGGCAGGCATGTTTTCGTGTGTTTATCTGGTCAGATGTGTGCTTTGAGGCCTTCTGGCAGCCATTTCCATCAGATCTACCAATGGACTAGACCACCTCAGATTTAACAGTGGTTTCTTTCACATTTTTTCCCCCTCTGTGGGTGAATGTCACGTGCCAGGGTCATATTTCTGTCTGCTTAACTGAATAAATGACGCTAACTAACCGCATGTATTATCTTATTACTGCCATATGTACATTTGACACATTCATCTCTGGCTGATTACAGAATGCTTCCTACATGCTAACTTTTAAACGAGCACTTTCTGTAAAGATGCTTTGAAACAATATATATTGTTAAAAAAGGTCTATACAAATAAACTTGGAATTCAATTGAATATACAGGATTGAGGTTGTTTTTTGCAGGAACTGTTGAGTGCTCGGGTTAAGAAGTAGGAGCGTAACGATACATCGTTATATCGAGATATAAACATCTGACAATGTATCGTTGATGTAAACCACTCGCCGCGATACAGAGTTAGTTTTATCCAAGGCTCAGCTTTACTGTATTTATAAAGTATAATTCACCCAAACATTTAAATTCTGTCATCATATACTCACCCTCATATCGTTTCAAACCTATATGATTTTCATTCATCTTCCGAACACAAATGAAGATATTTTTATGAAATCGGAGCGATTTCTGTCCCTCCATTTTAAAGTCAAAACTTAAAATTCATGTCATAAAGGCATCGTAAAAATAATAAATCGAGTGGTCTGATCCCAAATCCAAGTCTTCTGAAGAGACACGATGGCTTTATATGATGAACTGATTTACAACGCGCATATTGTATTAAACACGGACATTCAAATGCTTGTGTGACGTGTGAAAACGACATGAGAGGGAGAAAATGAAGAGAGAATTTTCATTTTTGGATAAACTAACCATTTATAGTTTGGGAATAGTCATTTTGACAGTCTCTCTTGCGATAGAACTGTGATTGGTCGTCTGAAGAGCAGATACGCGCTGGAGCTGCACTTCTCAAAGTGAAAGCAGAGTAACTCACCATATCGCCGTTTTAGTTTTGGTAGTATGATGATTCAAAGCGTTTAAGATTATTATTAGTTTTTTTTAATCATGTAAGTGCATTAATCTGCACGGGTGGCGCGTCTAAAAGAGATTTAATGAATGCCGGCATTGAAACCGTGAGTGTACTGCGTTAGAACAAAACGAAAGTTTACAGAGTTTCAGTGACATTATATTAAACTACTATATTTAAAGTTGAATATAATGTATAATAATGCAGATGGGGCAATATTTGTGGGTCCTGAAAATGCCAAATGTCTGATTTTACCAGTATTTTTTTTTTTACTTACATTATTTATAGGCTATGCATAGTATTTAATATCTGTATTTTCAGGTTCAGAATCATGAATATTTTTATACTGTCCAACTTTTTAATGTTAAACTATCCAAATTCTAATTTCATGTTAAAACACCTAGGCTAGTCAATGGTTAAATTATATACAGAAGGTTCAATTAAATCCTGAAATATTGTAAATTCTTTATGAACTTGTATGTACAACAAAGTTATTGGAAATTTTTAATGGTTTGGAAATAAATGTTATTTGAATTTCAGTTTTGAATTTCAGTTTCAGTTTTGAATTTTGTTCAAAATATTGTGATTGGTATTGTGAGCTGAGTGTATCGTTACACCCCTACTAAGAAGTGATGCTTGGGAATATCATCTGAACCCAGTTTTATTGAATGAAATGGTCTGCAATTTATTTGTAATAGTCAATTTTGCCCTTAACTGATCAGAGTACTTCAAGCACAAGCTATTGCTGGTTAGTTTGTTTTGTTGAGGACTTCAGTTTCTTATTAGGATACTAATGGTTGTTTGAATGAATGTGCTAGACTCTTTCCATGCGGCTTGAGTCAAATTTACTTTGATTTTGAAATAAAGCAACAATATAGGCCTATTACAGGGCTCCAATATATTCTACTCTTATTAAAGGAATGTTTTCTTTGTTTTTCACGAGACCTTGTGACTTCCTACTTTTTTCCATATATTAGGGAGTGGAAATGGCTAATAAGTCATTAAGTGCTCCTCTGCCGCCATCTACTGGTTATAATGGAAATTTCATGTCTTTTTTTAAAAATAAGTGTTTGTTTGCCACAAAGTTTTAGTTTTCCTTCATCTTTAAACTTTTAGTTTTACAAATAACATTAAATTTGGATCATACATAGAGCTTTAAAGTGCTGGAAAAAGTGTGAATCACTTGAAAAGTGTTTGAATTTCACTCTTAAAAGGTTGTACGAAGAAAAACAAAAAACTTTGACTATTTCTGCCACAATACCATGGTTACAGTTAGCATTGCTATGTTAAATCCACGTTGAATGTTGGTTATTTTTGGATTGAAAGTCCTTTAGGCTATAACTTGTTCGTTCATGGCACAATGTTTCTCCTGGTGCAGTTTGATCTGATATCTGTGGTTTACAACAGAATTCTGTGCTGAATTTGAATGCTTGCCACTAGATCTCTCAGCGCTGTGTAGTAACGGCGTCGCGTGATCAAAGATGGGCCCGCAAGTAAACCTATTCTAAGTTCGCGTTGCACTGTCTTGTATTTCTCCAAGCTCATAAACTGAGTAGCGCGGCTTCGTTTCGTTTGCCATTTGATGTTTCTAAAATGCAACAGAAATGGCAGCTCTTATCAGTTGGGCAACATGGTGGTAACACCAGTGCGACCTCTAACACAATTTAGTCGCACCAGCAGGGAAGCCTTGTGCTATGAAACTTACTTTACCTCCAAACTGGGCCCAGTCCAAAAAGATTAAATGAATCTTCTGCTGGTTCCTGCTTGTGTGGCTTCTGCCGTTCTACAAAAGATCCCAATGTTACAAGCAAATGGATAAAGTTTTATTTTTACCAAGGTAACTTTTTTTTTTATGCCATATTTCAGTTTTATGAACAGTTGTAATCACAGAGTAATTCAGGCTTTACTAAGAAACTGTGATTCTAAGGGTTTGAGCCTTTAAAAAAAGCCAAATTATGAAGGTTTTTGTAAACATTGTAAGTGGACTACAGGGAAAATGAAAATAAAACGATGTTCATTAAACACTGCTTAAACATCTGAAGGCAAAATGCTGTTAGTTTTACAAATCATATAAATTAAAATGTCTTTTTAGTGTGGACTTGATTTTACCCATCATACATCGATTGACCGTTCAGTTCCAGAGTGGAGCCAGACTGAGTGAGAGTTTGCTGAAACATTGCAGAAGTAGCGGTTCTGGGTTTTGTCTTGAGCCCATTTACTTTTAGTGCACATTACTAGCCTTGTGGTTAACAATTAATAAATGCGAGTTGATCCACAGAAAACAAACAAAGTCAGCCACTACTTCTGGTTCATCCTAATAAAAAAATCTTTATTTTGATGATTGATTGTGAACATCTTTGTAATAACATTCACATATGGAAATGTTCAAGAGGACCATTTTTTATTTAATTTAGCCTTTAAATTAGTCCCTGTTCTGTCTCTTTTCTGTTAACAATGTTGAGCTGCATATTTTTAACCTGTATGTGTTAAACCAGTTGATTTTAACAGGGTCTGCTTGTTTTGCCTGTTTTTTTGGTTGTTCATCATAGCCCGATGGTCAGGATGTGGCAAGCTTGGTTGGTCCGTCCTCTGCAGGAAAGTTTCTTTCCTTTGTGAAAGCATTGTGAAATCATCCTCTTTCGTCCGCACACATAAACAGCCCATTTGACTGGTGATTTTTTTATTTTTTTATTTTATTTTTTTAAGGGCTTTAAAAGCTCTCCTTAGGCCTCGAGTTTCCTTTTAGGGTCAACAAAGCAAGACTCTGAGCAGGACAGGAGAGAACTAGAGAGACTGATTCACCAAATAAACCCAGTAAACTGGTCTGGGAGACTTAATCTTCCGTACCAGCTGTTCTCACACTGGTTTTGACACACACTGGTTCTCACACTGGTTTTGACACACACTGGTTCTCACACTGGTTGCGACATATCTTGTTTTTACTAAATGACTTGTTCATGATGGTGGGTTTAACCATGGCCAGTTGATGTGTGTTTGAGCAGGCGGCGCAAGCTACTCTTGTTCTCTGTACTCAGAGGATTTTCTTGGTAAGATTACGGTCTCATTTTGAAGCCCCATTAAGAGCGAGTTCTCTCCACTCAGGATTAATCCAATCTGGCACATTCCTGTTGGGAGAATCCTGTCTGGTCCTCCCAGACACCCCATCTGAGTGAGGACTGCCCTTAATGTGGACTCTCCTGTCCTCATAAGCCCCTTTCACACAGCGCGTTGATCCTGGGAAATTGCCTTAAAATTGCGAGAGTGCCTTCTGTGTGAACGCGAACACGTCCCGGGATTGATGCCGGGATCGATCCCGCGATGGGGACCTAGTAACATTGCCGGGTTGTAACATCACTCTGTGATGAACAAAATAAGCAAACTTAAGACGCTGCTGAGACATTACGTCACATCGATGGCACGTGTCTTTACGGGATGTGTGTGAACGCACTCACTGATTCCGGAAAATCACTGGCAGTGTGAATCAAACGATCCCGGGACACATTAGCCTATCCGTGCATTTTCCGGAATCTCCGTGTAAAAGGGGCTAAAGTGACTGGACCCAGTGCTCTATTATAGTCAGCTGATCAAATTTTGTATCTTTTGCATAAGATGATAACTTGTTGCCCAATGTTTTTGGTACAATCATGGATACCTCTAATTTGTGAGAGCTTGTGTGCTGTTTATCTAAGGGTGTATTCACACCGGTCTTGTTGGGTTCGAGTGAATCAAACTCAAGTCCCCCCCCCCGTGCAGATCTTTTGGGCCAGTGTGAATACAGCAATCGCACTCGGTGCGGACCGAACAACCATAACGAGACCCGGCTGAAGAGGTGCTCTCGGTACGTTTCGAATTTCTGTCCAATGAATGGATGACCTTAGCACATGTTTTTATTTTAATTATTTATTTACAAATTTTGGTTCACTTGCAAAAATGGCAGTGTGAAAACGAACCACACCAAACAATTGTATTTGGTCCGAACCAAAGCAATTGAACTAGCCGACTTTCCTGGTGTTAATACACCCTTAGTGATCTAACTTGCTATTTTTGCCTGGAAGTCAGTGTTTTTTAAAGTTTTTTTTTTTTACATCTGTGATTAACAAGCTCAAGATATTTGTGTTTTATTCTGTGATGTGACATCAGTGAGTGTGTCATCAGTGAGTCTGATGTGACATCAGTCACATCATGAGGGTGATTGTGAACAGAAAAAATCATCTACTCACTAGTCCGCTTTTACAGTCTCATTGTGTTTATAATTAATCATGTTCTTGCTAATTATTCCAACTCGGACTTTCCGAGAGAAGGTTTTTTTTTTTTTTTTTTTTTTAAGACTCAAGTTGTCGGAAGCAATAGTGATGGTCATGCAACCGTGGTGTGGTTCGTTTATAGCCTACATTTAGCTTTGTACTTCTGTGTTTAGACTTTAAATTAATAAATGTTGTTCATTTGTGAAGATTATATTGAACAAAAAAAACATGAAAGAATCTTTTGTTGGTCAAAGAACTTATTTTCTGCAATAATCCAAAAGCCAATCAAATTATCCTATTGGGTTTGTGTTGAGGGAACCAGGGTGATGCTAACTTCTGAGTTATATCAGACCAATAGGAGAAGTGGTAAAAGAAACGCCACCGATATACCAGTAAGCTCAACTATATTTTGTGCATCACTGTTAAATTCTCAAAAGGGCCATTTATTTTGACTGAGCTTTAGATTTTTCATCATCTTTTGTGTTTGTCTCATAATATTAAGCTTTCCAGTCCGTTATGGGATACAGCTGACTGATAATGGTACAGTAGACATTGCTGTCAAGCCTTGAATACCACTCTCTTGTTGCAGCTGTCAGCATGTAACTTGTGGGATTGGGTGACAGCATCGTAGCAATGTGTCCCTTGTATCCCAGCACACCAACTGGCCCCGAAATCATGATAAACCAATTCCCCATAAATGCTCTGGACCTCTGACGCCAAAACACAAGGGTGAAACCTGTTCTTTTCCTTGAGTTCTGGAATAAATACAGTAAAATAGGGGTGTAACGAAACCCTCATGTCACAATTCGATACATATCACGATACTGAACTCGCGGTACGATATTATTGCGATACTCGAGATATGATAAAAGGTTAACAGAAATGTACTGTTGATTAAAATGCTAAATTTGGTATTACATTGTGTGTGTAAATGGATATATTGTGTGTGTAAATGGTTGGACTTGGTGCTGGAAACCCAAAGCACAGGACAATAGAGACACCAGAATAACAATATTCATGATTCTGAAGCTGAAAATACTTATTTCAGACGAATATGTTTGCACTCTTTCACTGACTAGATATATTTAATATAATGTAGGACACTTTATATTGGTAACAAGACATTTGACATTATCAGGACCCACAAATATTCCCCCATTGCATTATTATACATTATATTCAACATAGGGCTGTGCAATTAATTGAATTTTGATTTTGATTTTGGCTCCCAACGATCACCAAAATAGTACAATCGAGTAAAAACAATTATTTTGCCATGTTCTGTTTTGCAAGAACACTCTTATTTTGTCTTTTGTTCTGAATGACACGCGCCCGTGCCCCTCCGCCCCTCCCGAAGCCATAAACTCTCTCAGCTTGAATGTTTAAACTGATAAGACTTAAAGAAGTAAAAATTATCAACTTTAGTTACGATGCAATGCTGGCCCGATTGTGCAAGTGACAATTCCATCATGTCCCGACTCCTAAACACGAGAGTATAGGCTAGTTTCGACACTTGCTTTGTCCTGTCCAACCCATTTTGAGAGACGGAGAGAGAGAAGACGCAGCACCGATGAACACTCACGCGGTTTGGGAAATTGCGTCTTTGCGAAAGTTTTAAAATGATAGATTTGATTTTATAATCTGTGTGGATTAATTTAGGCTACTCATACAATCTACTTGCTAAAGTGAATCAATGTTTGTGGGGGAATGTCCCGCATTGTAAGTGGTAGACCTGTGGGAAAATTTAAATTCTCTGAAGTATTATCTGTTATATTATTTATTTTAATAGTTCAAAAAGTACAATAAATGTTCAAATTTAAATTTTGTAAGAATTGTTGAAAGGTGTATTTTTAATAAATGCAACACGTTCCCAAAGTCATGTGAAATAATCGTGTTACATAATCGTGATTTCAATACCGACCAAAATAATCGTGATTATTTTTTTTCCATAATCGAGAAGCCCTAATTCAACACACATATACATATACATGTGGTATATATATATATATATATATATATATATATATATATATATATATATATAATAGTTTAATGTAGTACTGACACTAAAACTTTGAAAACTGGAATTCTTTCTCACACAGTAAGACATTTTTTTCTTTTTTGGAGAAAAAAGAAAAGAATTTTGGGTGAATTTTTGGGTGAACAAAAAATGGAAAGAACTATCCACTATGCATATTGTTGCATTTTTGTATTGCGATATATTGAGGCACGATATTTTGTTACACCCCCTACAGTGAAATGAATCTGCATTTGAAAAAATAACTCCTGTTAAGTGAAACATCAGTATTCCGGAGACTAATCCATCTTTCATTTTGCTTTCGCAGGATTCCTTGGACTTCACAGCCACATCTTCAGCATTTTTAGCTGGATTTTAACCTTTCCCATCCGAAGACGGCCATGGAATCGGTAAATCCCATCTTTCTTTCTAGCTGCGGCTTATAATGATGGTTTGACTGTTACTGGCCAGTTCCTCGTTTTCGGTGCTACAGTTGGTTATGAGTAAACACAACTGATGCTGAAATATCTGTGTCTCAATGCCAGTGACTTTGTCTGCATTGGGATGTTTATTCTGAATTATCTTGAGATATTGTTTTTAGCTAGTTTGGGAATACTGACTATTGGCTTTGAACTCTTGGGTTTTCCTTTGGTTAAATAGTGTGTATGTTTGAACATGCAGGTTTTATATGTGAATGTGTGTTTGTTGGCGCCGATGCTAGTACCGACAGGCAGGTGTACGGCTCAGCTCTGGAATGTGTGTGTTAAGAGCAGGGCTTATTGCATGCCTGGGCCCTGCCTGCCACCGCTTTTGTTAAAGGTTTTTGTTTTTGAGTGTGGATTTGCCTTCTCTCTGTGATGTGTGTGTAGAGGCTGTTGTTTAACTGGGTCACTGCTTGCACTGCTTCCCTCTCCAGCACACAGGTCATGTGACCATGCTTCTTCATCAGTAAGCAGTGCCAACCCATGAGTCTGTAGAGTCTGTCTTTACTTTCCACCATGAAAGCTAACATAGCACAGACAATATTCTGTTGTGTTCTAAGAAATGCTTGAGAAATGAGTTAAATCACCAACAAAATCAATGCTTTCATCACTTACTCACCATTTAAACCAAGACCTTCCTCTGTAGAACAACAAAATTAGTTTTAGCAAATGCGACAGATAAGCATCATATGACCTGTGCGTTATGTTCCAGCCTTAAGACAGTATTATATAACTTTGTTGCAATTTTAGTGATATAATCGCACAGCAAATCAATCATCACTTGTGCAATGAGATCAGCAATGACAACAGTCTAGAGAAGTTTTTGTCTTCTTTGCTCCACATGACTTGAGTCGGACAGGAGAGAATATGTTGTCTTTATGCATGTGACGGTATCAAAGTTTCATGTTGCGATAATTTCCAAATCTTTTATCACGGTATGTGGTATTATTACAGTATTGTTAACTAATGAATTAACCAATGTTAACTAATGGAGCTTTACTGCAAAGTGTTACCGGACAATAATAAAGAATCAGAACATTTTCAAGGGCCTTTTAATCTAGCATGTTGTAGTCCAGATTAAAATGTAAAAAATGATGAATTATGAATAAATAGCCTATTTAGTCATCAAGTATTTGGCGTTGTGATAAACACCACTGTGATTACAAAAATATGAATGGCTGTTAAACATTTAAATGGTTCAGAAGCAGAAAGTAAGTGTTCAATAAGCGATTGAATGTCTCTCGTCAGAGACTGAATGCGGTGTTGCACATTTTAACCAGTTGATGGAAAGTATTCTTGAAATGCATTCCAATTTTTTTTTTATAATTCATAATAAATAATTATTCACTGTTTTAAAGTGCCCACAATAACAATACCATCCACGTTCATTATCGTGATATATTGTATTACCGTATATCGGCACGTGTCTAGTTGTCCGTGTTTGTCTTCTGGCCGTCGCTGATGATTGACAGGACCGCTAGGTTTAAGGGAATGCACCCTTTGATGGAAATGAGTAGAGCGGTAGTGTCAAACATGAGTGTCAAAGTAAAGTAAAAAACTTTTAAAATGTTGTATTGATACATAATATCGATAGTTATTGATGCATCGTTACACCCCATTATTTACAGATGATCACAGCTCTCACTTTCAAAATGCAACCAGTGGTATTTGACACTGCCATATCTGAATATGAAAACTGCAGTGGAGGGGAAGAGCGTTAGTGAATAACTTGTGTATCTCTGCTTGGATGGTTTCATATTGCTTAAAAATATTCTGCTTATCTCTTTTTATGTTCCACCTAAACGCATTCAGATTTTCGAGCGAATTTTTGTTTTCTCCCTTGATCCTTGAAGTTTTGTACGTAGCATGAGACTGCCACAGAAGTGAATGCCTGTTCTGCTTGGCATACAGGCTGACAGATATAAACTGCAGCTAAGATCCGTTTTTACCCTCGGAAACACTGATAAAGTCCTCCATTTTCTGTGTCCCTGTGGAGCTCAGAGTTCTTCTGGTGTTTACCTCAGAAATCAGGCCAGATCTGCTTACCGTCAGTAGAAACCAAGAAGACTGATCACAAAGCTCATTATGCCGGCAGCTCGCTCTGTGTGTGTGTGTGTGTGTGTGTGTGTGTGTGTGTGTGTGTCCCCAAACCCCTTCCACTTCTCATGTGATGCCAGTCACATGGTTTCCAGGCACCCAGAGCAGTAACTCAGAATCAGATTTTATTTTTAACCCCTCTAAATCCACCGCCATGCTTATGGTAAGCACAGGCTCTTGCTTCGGCCCTCTCCACCTCCATTTCCCCTTGAACCCTGTGCACCACGTACCAAAGACCTGATCATATTTGCAGCGTTATCTGCTGACTGCAACAGGGGCAGCATTTGGCACCGCGACAGATGAAAGCTGCTCATTACAAGCACGTTTTCCTTGTCCTCGCCTCTTTCTAGAGCAGCTCCGTCCCTCAGTGAGATTAGTCTGCAATATTCCGGTGGGGGAAACGCAGCCTTGCCAGTCAAATTACATAACTCTCATAGCCAGGCTTGAGACAACTATAGAGGCTTTGTTCCCAGGTTCCTCCACCTCCTCCTTTCCCCTCTTGGCGGCCCACATGTTAATGTGGTATTGAAAGAGTCTGTGTGCCTCGAACAGGCTCAGCTCTGTGGTTAGAGAGCAGAAAACTTGCATCATTAACGTACACATGCTCGTATGCGAGCACAGAGATTAAAGGAGCAATCGGGCTCTTCCTGTGAAACACAATTTGGGTTTTGCGACTTGGACAGAAGCAATATGGGGCCTTCTCTGCATTTTGAGCAATGCAGTGTCACTTCTCTTAGTGTTTGAGTCGGTAACACTGTACTGTACTTCACAGTGTCTTTGTTACATATGTTACATGTACTTACCATAGTAATAACAGTAAATTATGCACAATTACATGCAACTAACCCTCAACCAAATCCTAATCCTAACTCTATAGTAAGTACATGCAGTTGCTACATACACTGTAACAAAGACACCTTAAGATAAAGTGTAACCGTTGAGTCTTGCGCTGGTCCGCACTGGTGCTATTATGAGTCAATATCGAGCAGAAATGAGAAGTCTCACTGCAGAAGCGGCTCTGTAACACATGCGATGCAGGATGAGGCTGATTTGAATCTGAGTTGGCTGCTGTGTTTCGCTGTATTGACACATTAAAGATGGGTATTCTATGACTGCAATTTGCATACTGATGAGGAAGCAGCTTTGTTTTGCTTTGAACACATTTCAACATTGCCAGGGTTTGTACTAGTGAGGCAAGAATAAAGGTGCGATCACGTTTACCATTGCTCGGATGGTGAAATCCAATAATTCCAATAGGAGTTTCTTCTGAGGGCAAACTAATTTTCAGGTTGGTCGCGTGAGTTTGCTGTGCTGACCCACAGAATGCTGCTTGTTTTGAAAGTGAAGATAAGCGAGAAGTGCGTCATACATCTCAACGTTATTGACAATAGAACTTTACATTTTTACACGAACATTTGTTGCAAATGTGACTGCACCTTTAGGCTGGAAAAGAAAGCTAATTATATTTACTATGTAGTTTGACAGTGTTGGTAGTATTAGGAATTGAATCTCAAAATGAATTCATTGTGTTTGAGTTTGCACGTAAGCATTTGCATCTAGCTGAATTGCATAGCCTTCATTTTTTTATTCCTCTTCTGTTGCACAAGGGGGTTTTGAGCAGTATTAGCATGCAGAAACATGCATGGATGCTCTAGTCACTAATCCACCGGAAATCGTATACCATCTGGGTACTGTTGGCATACTGTGTTCAGCGTGATTTGGGATGCACTGTAGGTCCTGGCAGTCATTGCTCGGGTTTCTCATTGGTTGCATTGCATTGCATTTAATTTAATTTAATTCAGTCTCTCCAAGTCAATGCTGTAATATACTCAGGTTAGGCCAGACAGGCTGAGAACGTGTTCAGAGCACAAGTTCAGAGGAAGTGCTGTAGGTTGCTTGTGGTTGTGGGTGTGGTCCTCTTCCTCCAGATTGCATGTAGCACTTGTGTGCAAGGAAGTGCAGCTTTAAACTCTTCGCTTGTCTCATCATTCATCTTCCTTCTCTTTTGGCGATGGAACGGACGTGTCCATTTAGTAAATGAAGAGACGCTCGTATCTAGAGGGATGTGCTGCCAAGACTATAGAGCTGGCGTTTGTCCTTCTGCTTATGTCCCACGCTGAGAGAGATCATAAAATCTCTGAGACTCATGATTATGGGTGTCTCATGGCCATCGGGAAGTTGAGACGAGGAACAAATCATACGAGTACTGTGGTGGGATAGTGAAGGGTGTGATTTTTGGTATGTCAAATCATCGTGCACAAAATGTTGCTCGACCAATGTTGTCCTTGGTCTAATTTTAGTACACAAATCAAAACTAGATTGCATTTCGCCATCCTTTTTTTATTTTTATTTTTTTATGCAACCACCTGGTTTGTTGATACTCTGTGACTTAATCATATAGTTTTCTTTCCACAAGATGTCTTGTTTTTGTGGTGCAGGCCGAAAAAGAAAGCAAATTTTTAGGTGTTTCCCCCAGGCCTAATTGAGTCGCTACAGGTCTCGAGCTTCAGACCGGGATGCCGTGCTATGCATCAAATAAACACTAAGCCCACTTGACAGACAAGAGGCCCAATGAACTACAAAACCCAATGGAACAAATTAGATTTTTATGTTCTAATCTAAGCCAAAGAGCCCTCCCATGGTGCCTCGGGGCAGTCATGATTTTAGCATGCTGGTTCAGCGGCATGGCTCTCCGGCACGGTGATTAAAGAACACGGAGAACTGCGGAGATGTTGCATTGTTTTCCATAGACGCCCTTTCAACTCAATCTGCGAGCAGTAATTGGTTTCTTTGTAAATGTAATGTTTTATCTTTACTGTGACAGTACAATGTAGGAAGTCCGTGTCCCTTTTCTTATATAGGAAGTCTATGAAATGCACAAAGCTGGCCGTAGAGTAGAGGCTTTAAGTTTAAACGAAGAGTTCCCATCCAGCATTTATCATGGCAAATCAGTTTCTCATGTCAGATAATGTTACATGTTCTCTGTATTAGTGTTGTCACGACACTGGGATTTTAAACTTCGATACGATACCATTTTTGATACCACGGGGAAAACTGCCATACAGATATTTTATCTCATAAGTTCTTGATAATTTGGGTAATTTTGCTGCAATAGATTAGCTTGCACAGGGAGGCTTTGTTTGAGGCTACATAAAAAAAAAAAAGACAAGTAAACAGTCAGTAATAAAAATAGAACAAATAATTGCAAATGATAGCACAAAGAAATTCAATTAGAATAAAGAGATAAATGAAATAAACATGGCTTTAAGTTTTTCAGGTGGGTCTAACAGTAGGCTAGTGTTCAGGTAAGAAACACTTCAGTAATTAAATGTAACAACACTGGGTAGTCTTCATTGTAAAAACATAATACAGATCAATGCTTACAATTAAAGTTTACAAGAGCAGCAAGTGATTCTTTTTGTTTTGTTGATTAGCATGACAGACAGAAGCAGGTTTATTAGGCTGCTGTCACTTTAAGAGCTTATGCACAGATCCAATATTCTGTTACACAACATGCATGTCTTTCTCAACTATATACTTTCCCAAACTGACTGTTATTACCTGAATACTCGCCAAGATGGCTATTTTGACACCATGTTGTGTGTATTTGACCGTTTAAGCACAATACACCACAAAAACACACACAATTTGGTACTTGCGAGCTGTTTGAGATGCAGATTTATGTGCGCGCCACTTATAAATCAGTGGTGTGAGCGTGAAACCCGCTTGAATGTGTAAAATTATGTGCAATACAAGCACCATTCAACCTATAAGACTATAAGACGAGTGAGTGAGAGGAGGGCGTGTGTGTCAAATTGTAGATCGAGTGAGAAGTGAGCAGCTAGAGGTGTTGTGTATCGACACTGCAGAAAAGGAGTATTGAAGCCGTTTCAGATATTTCAGTATCGATATACATACAGAACAGGCCAAAAGTTTGGACACATTACTATTTTTAATGTTTTTGAAAGAAGTTTCTTCTGCTCATCAAGCCTGCATTTATTTGATCAAAAATACAGAAAAAAAATGTAATATTGTGATATATTATTAGAATTTAAAATAATTGTTTTCAATTTATTATACTTTAAATTATCATTTATTTCTGTGATGCAAAGCTGAATTTTCAGGATCATTACTCCAGTCTATCACATGATCCTTTAGAAATCATTCTAATATGATGATTCATTATCAAAGTTGGAAACAGTTCTGCTGCCTAATATATTTTCATAACCTGTGATACTTTTTTAGGATACTTTGATGAATAAAAGAAAAAGAAAAAAAGAAGCAGCAAATGTTTTAAAAATAGAAATCTTTTGTAACAGCAATATACACTACTGGTCAGTAATTTGGGGTCAGTCATTTTTATCTTTCTTTTTTTTAAATCAATACTTTTATTCAGCAAGGATGTGTTAAATTGATCAAAAGTGATAGTAAAGATGATTTATATTATTAGAAAATATTTTTTTATTTTGAATAAATGCAGTTCTTTTTAACCTTTTATTCATCAAATATATTAGGCAGCAGAACTGTGTCCAACACTCATAATAAATCAGAATATTAGAATGATTTCTAAAGGATCATGTGATAGACTGGAGTAATGATCCTGAAAATGCAGCTTTGCATCACAGGAATAAATTATAATTTAAAGTATTATAAAACGAAAACCAATTATTTAAAATTTTAATAATACATCACAATATAATTTTTTTTTCTCTGTATTTTTGATCAAATAAATGCAGGCTTGATGAGCAGAAGAAACTTCTTTCAAAAACATTAAAAATAGTAATGTGTCCAAACTTTTGGCCTGTTCTGTATATCGAAATATCAATATTTTTGACAACACTACTCTCTATAAGTTTATAAAGACTCACACATCTGAAATGTCACAATTGTAGAATCGTTAATTCCTGAAAAAGAAAAGAACTAGCATAAATCTGAGCTTGTATGTATGCACTCCTGCTCTCCGCACCCCCTCCTCTTCATTCCTCAGTGACGTTTTGGTTTTCCCCCTGCTTCCGTGCATTTCTCCTCCTCCTCTACACGAGTATCACTCTCACTGGCTGAATCACCACGACTGGGATTTGGGATTGACAGTAGAATTCACTACGTTTACAACATGAGTGTCAACATAAAATCAATCACAATAGGCCTCAATGTACTGTTCTGGTATTATTGTGAATAATTCATCCATGCATGTTATTCCGAAGAATTCTTGTTGTTGTTGTAATCTTTCATAAAAATCTAATAACTTGCTCACCTGAGTGCTTCAAGTTTCTCATGATGAAGTTGAAGAGAAAGCATTAGTTCCCAACTCAGATCTTACTTGTATTTAATGTGAGTGTTTTTTTTAGTTTTTTTTTTTTATTATTTCTTACACCGTATTTGAGAGCTTTAATCGCAGAGCACGTATTTTGAGGAGCTGCTCCGTGAGATGAGAACTTGTTCGCCAGCATCTGACCATAATGACCTTGTTTTCTCATTGTTTATGTTAGACAGGCTCTGGTTTCAGGAAATAGTGCTGTTAACATTTTGTTCAGATATCTGAACTCCTGTGAAAGGGCTGAGACTGTGTTCAATAGGCCTGCAACATGAAAGCCCAGCACCAGGGCATCGAACCCATCCCGGCCTCAGTGACCCTACCATCAATCCCTCATCTGCTCTCAAGACTGTCCTTGTCTACAACCCTTCAGTGTTGCATGCATGCTGTTTTCTTCTCTCATTAGAGGTGCTGACCTTTGCTCACTGTGATAATTTCATGTGAAAACAAGGAATCGGGTGAGAGAAGCTGCTTGTGACTTCAAATGTCCAGTGTCCTGTTGTGTAAATAGTCATATGTTGCTTTAATCAGCATGTGGCATGTTCTGTCAAAGCTTATGGTCTGAACTGTGCTCGCTAACTGGCGTTAGCCTTGAGCATACTCAGCATTATATGAATTAGGGCTGCACGATTTGGGGAAAATGTCATATTGCGATAATTGAGGTCAATATTGCGATTGCGATATAATAAACAAATGGTTTCGTGAGTCAACTTGCTTGGTTCTCAAGGAAAATAAATGCACACACAGATTAGTGATAATCAGCCTAAAGAAAAAAGTTCTTTAGTCAAGAGCAGTGAGTGTTTTTCTCTGTTCCCTTTGTTCTTTGATTAACTTTAGGACAGATTTTTTTTATTTTATTGCATTTTAACAAGAACAAAACATAATTTACATACAAGAGTACATATAACCATACATGTCTGGGGTAAAGAAAAATAAAATATATAGAAAAAAAAAATAAAAAAAAAATAACTTTAGCGACGGATATAATTAGTGGCTACTGTGTAGGGCTGGGCGATATGGCTGAAAACTGTATCACGATATAAGTGTTTCATATCGGTCGATATCGATAATTATTGAATTTTTTTATAACATATTTAAAATAAGGACCAGTCCAGGAGACAAATATATTACATTTAAAGATTTTTTATTTTAAACTTAACCTACCTCTGATTATAATCCCATCAGTTAAAAAGGCAGAAATGTCAACACGACCATGGAAAACTCAAAAGTCTAAAATCACAATGAACACTTAACAATTATCTCTTAACATTAAGGTGCAAAATTAAAGAATACGTAAGAAATGCTTTATAAAGGGGTGGGCGATATGGCAAAAATATAATATTACGATTTCTTTCTATAAATTATATAAATCTATTTCTTTCTATTTTCTATAAATTATACATTGATACTTATTAAAGCTATTAATAAAGTTATTAGTCAAGAGCAGTGAGTGATTTTCTCTTTACATTTTGTTGTTTTATTAACATTAAAGGGATAGTTCTCCTAAAAATTCTAATTTTCATAATTTACTCTCTCACGTTGTTTTAAACTCGAATAAGTTTCTTTCTTCTGTTGAAAATAAAAGTTATTTGGAAGAATGTGGGTAACCAAACAGTTGATGTACCCCAGTGACTTCCATAGTATATTTTTCTCCTATGGAAGTCAATGGGGACCAGCTACTGTTTGGATACCCACATTCTTCAAAATATTAATATTAGAAAATATTAGAAGGCAATTAATACAGGTTTGGAACAACATTAGAGTGCGTAAATAATGAGATAATTTTTATTTTTGGGTGAACTATCCCTTTAAGGACAAGCGGCAGCGTGTTTACTATTACTACTGTCTCTTTAAGAGCTGCGCGCGACGCGTCTATTATACACGCATTTGACAAGCAGATTTTCTCTCAATTTTCTCAAGTTTGCTTTCACTTTAGACATATCCGACTAGTTTATGTAAACCTTGTGTGTATAACAGTATTAGCAAAATAAGACTCGAAAGATAACTTAGTATTCAGGCGCTGGTAGACAGGCTTTTAGTGCATGTGAGCTTCACATGTATGCGCTGAGAAACGCACACGCTAGAACAGCGCATAAGCACGCGAATAACAGAGAAACTGACGACGGTCTTGCATAATCTGCAGACGACATTGGTCTGACTACGGTCAGACTTTAAGTCAGGCGAGCTGACTTTTTCTGTTTTATCTAGTTACTAGAGAGTGAGTGCCTTTGTTCATGCAATCAAACTTGCTTTGCTGGTTTCTTCCAACGAAAAAAATAAATAAATAATTATCGAACGTTTTATCGAACGCATTTTTTATTGATATTGATTACGTGTCTATCGCGATACATATCGTTATCGTTTTATCGCCCAGCCCTACTACTGTGTACTGTCCCTTTAAGACCAGCCGCTGCTGTCAGAGACGCAGATCTCACACGCGCCTCATTCTTTCACGACGAGTCATCACAACTCTTCATGTTCATCATAAGACTACTCTTATGTTATGAAGACACTCGACAAAAAGACATTTTGGCATAATTGTGTGTTATTGTTCGTTCAAGCTCGAAAGAGAACTGTATTCTGTCATGCTGTATTGTGCGCACGCACGATATTAGCGCGAGTCTTTCTGTGTGTCACAGTCAGGACATTCACAGGCAGCGCGTTCATTTCGGCATACATGTGTGTTGTTCGTTCTACCGCGAAAGAGAACTTGATACTGGCGCGCGTCTATCTGTGTGTGTGTGTGTGTGTCAGGACATTCACAGGCAGCTCCTTCTTTTATGTCTTATCGCGCATGAATGGTTTAAAAGCATTTGCATTAAGTGCGTTAACGGCGCTAATTTGTTTATTTAATATAAAATCGCAGCATTTTGCGTCATATAATCGCGTAGGCTTGACATCGCGATACGATTAATCGTGCAGCACTAATATGAATGCAAACACTTTTAGCTGTATAAGCTTTATTTCAAATTATTGCTTTTTGATATTACACCACAGTTCATAAACCAACACTAGCTTGCACACTTATCATTGCCATAAAGGACGCCGTAGCTGATGCTATCATAACATGCATTCTTTCATTTTAAGTGTGTTGATCAAGCATTTGATCTGTTTTGTAACTTGTACAGTAAAATTTAATAATAAAAATAGTACAAATTATCAGAAATAAAATGTAAGGTTTATCACGCAATATCATTAAACCTCTGTTGTTGAATTTCCATTTTGACTAACAATTTAGTTAGTCTTCTATATGTAAAGTTTTATGCATTCCTTATGCACTGTTTGTGATCTTGCCTTTGTATTAAATCACATTGTAGTTAGATAGAATATATATATATATATATTGCACACCTTAGTGTCTACACTACGAAAGCAATCCGGTCTAATGCGTTTTTGACTACCTCTGGAAGTACTTGAACGTGGACAAGCTCAAAACGTTTTAGATCCCGTTCACGTATGATCCGATCGAGCAGAGCGTATCTTAACACCAGAGGTAAACGGGGCTAAAGGGACAGCAGCCTAATAAACCTGCTACTGTTAGACTTAAAGCACGGTTTACTTCATTTGTGTATTTATTTGTGCTAACATTTGTATTGTTAATTTGTTCTTATTTTATTGCATTCAATTTTGAATCCAAGCTTTCTTGTGCTGTGTGAAAGCTATTGAATCAAAATGACATTTGTAAAAGCATAAATGCATTGAGTGAGGTGAGATTATTGTAATATATGTAGCCTAATTAATCAATCTTTATATGGGAATAAATGCCTAAATTAAAATCTATTCTTTATAAAGTGATTGTGTCGAAGTGTTAAAATATCGATTGCCTAGAATTTCAATAAATGGAAAAAAATCATGAGAATATTAAAGATATCTGTATGGCTGTTTTTCCCGTGGAATTGAAAATGGCATTGAATATTGATCATTTTTCAAGGTCTCGTATCGAAGTTGTAATTTCCAGTATCGCGACAACACTAGTTCCTACAGTAGTTGTGTTGTGGTGGATAACATGAGCTCCCTGTCCGCACTACTAATCGTAATCACCGCCTCAACTTTGTGACGTTTGTCAGTGGCCACTGTCTTCTCAAATTGCCAATTCCCGTTGAAAATGATTCCCTTCCGGATGCTTTGTCACTGCGAGTCGTTCACACGACCTGCACTGTCCTGCACTGCAGCAGAGAAAGGGTTGGAAGAAGTCAAGGAAGCGTTTATTGAGGAAACCCTGTTGTTCATCTAATCTACTTTTTGTTTGGTCTCTGTATAGAGTAAAGTTTTCTTTATAGAAAGGAGGAGTTGTATTGTTCTGTTGAATGTTTTAAAGCCGCCCTTATCTGACAGCATTCTTAAAGCCAGGTGGACATGTTTGTGTGCATGTGCATAACCTCACTTAAGTCTCGCTGAAAGAACCGTGCTGGCTCATGTTTTGACTCGAGGGAAGGTTCGAGTTCCTCCGGATCCAGGTGTTCTTCATATCACAGGGCTCTCAGTGACAGCAGCCGTGTGTGTGTGTGTGTGTGTGTGTCCCTTCCCAGCGTCTGGCTGTGAATCCTGCCAACTGAACGAACAGAACCAGCACAGAATGGGCCTGGACTTGTGGAGAGGAATTTATCTTTGGAATTGCAATTGTGGCATTCAGTGCTTTCCTTTTCCTGGCTGGCAGAGAAATGTGTTCCTGCAGTGCTTGTACTGGGTACGGCTCGGAGATTCATGTTCAATACTCACACTAAATGTGCAATAATTGTGTCAGCAATATACAGGGTTCGGACAAAGTGCTTGAATTTGACTTTTTGAAATTGAAGTCTTGGAAAACCCTTGAAAACGGCCATATTTATGGAAAGGAACTTGAAAGTGCTTGAGCTACTGATAGACTATAGGCGATATTAGAAAATAGTGTTTAGTTTTATTGATAAAACAATCTTTTCTCGCCCGTCTGATATTGATATAGAGCAATTTCTCATGGCTATGAGCGTGATATTGCTCAATTAAACATTCAAGTATATGATACAGCTTTCATTCTTCAGGTCAATCATATATTCATAAGAGAAAAAATCAGTTTGAATAAGAAAAGCGATATCTTTGTCATCGTATCCTTTTAATGGTTAAAGTGACCACGCTTTATTTGTACCTTTTTTAAATTTTTTACATTTATTTATTTATCCATTTACCTTTTTGGTAAGTGAGGTCTCTGATTGTAGTCCTTGAAAACCAAAGTAGTGCTTAAAGTCCTTGAAAGTCCTGGAATTTCATTTTACAGGATCTGTACGAACCCTGAATATTAAAAAATATTCATATAAATATTAAAATATTTATATAAAATCGCAATTTAGAGCAAAAACATCAATATAGAAATATATTGAATTTCATGAAAAGGGCTGATTTTTTTTCTTTCTCTAAAGTAACATTAAAAATTTAAATGAACATTTTGAATCTACTTCGCCACAATGGTTGTCTGGTTAAAATAGAATCACATTTTAAAGCAATTTCGAGAAAAAACAATATAGAAATATATCGAATTTCATGAAAAGGGCTGATTTTTTATTTATTTTTCTAAAGCAATCATAGAGTTTTGTTTCAGAACTTGAGAACTTGCCGGGCGTTCTGGGCATCTGTGGGTAATCAGCTGCTCAGAGATGGAAAGCAGTCACAGTTCGACTCTGTGTCCATTCTCTCTGCTGGAGCCGATCAGGGGCCGTCAGCACAACAGACGAGCCAACAGATGGACCTCCTCAGACTTAACCCTTCCCACGCCACACACTCCCCATCTGTCCAGCCCAGCTCACTCCACCATCGCACTCAGACTCCCTGCTTTCCTCTCTTCTAGCCTGTCCGAAGTTTACGTGAACTGTCGGGGTCTCGGATGCAAACGGACATATGGCCGCCGCTGAAAGAGGAAATCCAAAATGCTCCCCTTGTCTGCTTGTTCTCTCTCCCCTTTTCCCTTCATGCCACGAAAGCATCAATAGAGGCTTGTTTTGTGCCATGTTTTTGTGTGCGCAGACGTGCCACACCCTGGGATATCGGTTGGCAGGCATCCATCTCGGTCAGATGACTTGTCTGTGTGTAACACTGTTTACATGGAGAGGTTGAGCGGCATTGTGTCGTATTCCAGTCGGCCTCAAAAAGGTTTCTTGTACTAGCCGACTCGTTTTATTGAGATGGTTATTGTAGCCATTGATGAATTGTGAACGCAGGTGTACTGTTTGCTTATCGTTGTCGTTACACCAGGGTCATTTTTTAAAATTGTCGTTCAGTTGGTGCGCGGATGGTCCAAACCTTCTCCTAATCAATCACCGATTGAGCAATGAGCTTCACACTGACATTCTTTTGTGCTCACTTTTATTGTTTAACCTTTCACCAGTGCTAAGGTGTTCAGCAAGCGCATAGTTTTCTCTTATTGTTGAGATCACTTATCAGTTGCTGTGAGGAAATGTCGTCATCATCATCATAGCAGTGGACTCCTCCATCGTCGTTCATTTTCAATGACTGTTGGCCATTTGAGATTATGCAAATGCTGTGATGCAATATGGTAGTGCAGACCACAAAGATCATGTCATTTACCACCTAAGTCAATTGAAAACTGCAATTAAGTTTGAATGCCTACTAGCATGAATACAACCATTTGGAGAAACATTTATAATGTCGTGGTAATCTGTACTTTTATTTAGCTGAAGAAGAGCACAGAATTGATCTGTGCAAGGGGTGAAAGTTAATGTTATGCGATAAATCTTTATTTTTAAAAGCCGGTAGCCGATAAAATTTAAACCCAAATTTTGAATATAATTTTTGAGAGCCTGATTGCAAAAACAAAAATCTCACCATTTTAAATACATGCCTCACACACAATTATGATGTTCTTATTATAATTTTATGTAGCTGATATGACAGACTTGCGCTGCACAAGTTGCACTTTACTGTATTTTCCTTTTTTTTAAGTGATTCCATCATTCCACTCATATTTCAAGCAATTCAAAACCATTATTTTGAACAGTGAAGTGTCTCAGCTGAAGGAAATAATCCATAATTTATCGGCGTTAAAAATATCGGCCAAATTTTCTTATTGGGTCGATAACGTTAACATTAAAAACGAACATATTTCGGCCGATACCGATACGGTGGCCGATATATCTTGCATCCCTACTTGGTGTTTTGAATCAATAAGTGTCAGTGCTTGTGGGATGTCCCACATCTCTGACTGAGAGAAGCAGAGAGCCTGAAAATAAAAAAGAGCTAAATTAGATGGGTGTCAAGAAGGAGACTGGTCTCAGCTCTTTTCAAGCTTTCGTCTTTGTGCGCTGCTGGGCTGTGAATGGGAGCTCTGTGTGTTATAGGCCCAGCGCCCTGACCTCTGTCCTGAAAGGAGATCCTGGGGTCGGCTAATGTCACATTGCTCGCCCCTCCTGCTCTGTTCGCCGCTCTGCTGGGAATCCACAGTATTACTTTTGTGCGGCTCTAGTTGTAATTTCATTCAACCACCCTTTCGGGCCTTTTCCGTGACCTCTCGCCCGGGTCCTCTGACTTCTCAATGATAGACGGAGGAGTTTTACACCCTTCCTAAATCCCATTGTATTGTTCGCTGGACAGAGGGAGAAACTGCCTTGGGTCTTTTCAGCCACAGATGTGAGTAACGGCTGTTGCTTGGCCTCAGAAATGCACCCAGGACCGAATCAACAGTTGCCAATCGGGTACAAGATGAACACTCACCAAGCAAATGCAAGTAAAAATCACTTGCCAGTTGACCGGGTAACTTTCATCCTCCTAGGAAAGTACGTACATCTGATACTTTGTAAGTGAATCAAATCTGAGATGCACAGTGTACTAAAGAAATGATCCGTGACCATTGCATGTATTGAAACCTTCTTTTACCCCGTTGAACCTGATGTTGTTTAGCTAAAGAAACCAAACAGGGTTTCCCCTTCCTTTTTCATTTCTGTAGCCCAACTACATGATGACACACTCATGTCTCTAGGTCAATGAAAAGTATAAGAAACAACATTTAGATCGGGTCTTGCTGGTTTGGTGACAGATGGAGTTCTGACAAACTGGCTGACAAGTCCAAGGGTCACTGACTGGTGAAACTGTTTGCGATAGACTAATATTGAAAGCTTTCCTTTTACATGGTTTACTCTGCAGATTAATTTGTCTGGCGTTCTTCAGCAGAGTCTGCCAGACCCCTGCAGTGTCGGACTTGGAAGGGGTTTACTACCCTTGTCAACAGCTCTTGTTTGACTTGGACTTAGAGCCAGGAGCAGTCAGGAACAAACCCAACCAAAGAGACCCATTAAGTGGTTTGCTGTTTTTTTCACTACTTTATGTGCTGTGTTGCCGGTCATACTACGGCATCAGTGGAAGACTAAATCAAATTTAGCTCATTTTTTAAATGTATAGATTAAGGGATGCACGATATATTGGCCACCATAACGGTATTGGCCGATACATGTTCATTTTTAATGGACCAACCACCGGCTGTGTGTAATGCATTGTGAAATAAAATGACAATAAACGAGGCTCAAACATCCATTTCTTAACAGACATGCGTGTTTATTTGAGCACTTCCATCAATGAAACATCACACTAAAGCCTGTAAAGCATTGAAATAAATATTAGTAAAAAATATGAACTTAAATAATATAATAAAGTTAAATATAAAAAAAAAACATTCATTTTATATTTCCACACATAGACGCGTGACACAGCCTACCGCTCTGCACTTTGAGAGGGATGTGAGACACGAGCAGAAAGACCATCTCTTTTCTAATATCTTCGTTTTTTTTTACTTGTTGTAAAATGTCTGAAGAGGGAATTTTATGTTCCACAAGGGCAAGACATTTAAGCCAGAGAAAGCAAAACTATAATCACCCGCGTGTGTGAAATGCGCTTTACAAATAAACTTTACCAAGTCTAATAACAAGCACAAACTGTGTTTAAAAAGACTTTGACGTTTAAGTAAAAAAGGTAGGCTATCTGTCCTACAGCGTTTCTCTACTTTACCACAGTAAAGAAAGCATGAATATAATAGGCCTACTTAAAAGCGAACTAAAGGAAGAAACGCCTTTGTAATCCCCTGCGAAAATGGGTGAGACGTGAGGGAAGATTTGGGAAAAGAAACAAGAGATTCCATGTCCAGGGGAATAATAACTAATGGAATATTGTTAAATTCGCTGATAATCAGGTGACCGGATGGCGAACCAGAATACAAAGCTGACAAAGCTTAAATTGATGTGCTCACGCACAACTCTCTCATTCTTCACGAATCCAAACATTTCCATGGCTGCGATGTAACATTTAATTGCTAACCTATTGTTTATTTTGTAAACAAAGCTTCACTCCTGTCATAATATTCATGTAAAACAGCATTCACATACAAAAACCTGTGTTTTGGCGGTGCGCCGGTGCGGTTGTCAAGTTTACCGGCACAGCCCTAATTTTTTATGTTATCGTTATCGTCCTGATAAGAAAATGTGGCCGATTAATAATGTGTTTCCCTCAGCTGAGACACATCAGATGTGCACTGTTCAACATGATGGTTTTGAATTGCTTGAAATATGATTGGAATCACTTCTAAAAAGGAAATTACAGTAAAGTGCAACATGTGCAGCGCAAGTCTGTCATATAGACTACATAAAATTATCATGAGAACATTATAATTGTGTGCTTGGGACATGGATTTTAATGGTAAGAGTTTTGTTATTATAATAAGGCTCTCAAAAATTATATAAAAAGTTGGATTTCAATTTTTCGGCAATACATCGGTTATCAAATATAAAGAACTATCGGTATCGGCCAAAATGTTCATATCGGTGCATCCGTAGTATAGATTCATCTGTATTACTAGTCAATTATACCCTGAAATATTCTTCATGGATAAAGAAATGGTTTGTTGCTTTTATGTTCTTGCTCCCAACCTTCTCTGGCCTAAGAGCGACGTGTTGTTCCTGTCATTTCCTCGTGGACTGGGTTCTGGGTTCTGAGAGCGAGAGCACGTCTGCTCCAGGGCTCTGTGAGTCACAGTGCCCAGTCGCTTATAGACTATTCCTGAACTGAAGATCATCGTATCTCTTTCATTACCTCTCTTCCTCTCTCCCTCCCTTTCCTTTACTCTTCGTTTCCTGTGTAATTACACTTGCTGTATGCCATGTTTATTTCACTTTCTTTTCAAACCACTCTTTAAATGTTTACAATACATGTGACGTCATTCTTATTCTATACGTATTTGCACATTGAATATACATATCATATTTTTTTTTTTAGGGCCGAGTGTTTGTGAGATGCTATTTCACGTCTTGAGACGTTTTTTTTTTTTTTTTTTTGCTTTTTACTAAAAATGTTATGCTTTTTGTAAAAAGTGATCTTAAAGTCCAAAAAAGTATATGGAGGTTGCCTTTTATTTTTGGTGCCATAGCTCATGCCATCTCTCTCTCTCTCTCTCTCTCTCTCTCTCTCTCTCTCTCTCTCTCTCTCTCTCTCTCTCTCTCTCTCTCTCTCTGTGTCCCTAGGGTGGGCGCATTATCTCTCTGACTGTAAGAACTCCATTATTTACTGAGCACTGAGCCCGTCCTAATATAATGTTCCATTAGATTGCATCAGCCAGATTTATTACTGGGCTTTCTCTCTCTCTCTCTCTCTCTCTCTCTCTCTCTCTCTCTCTCTCTCTCTCTCTCTCTCTCTCTCTCTCTCTCTCTCTCTCTCTCTCTCTCTCTCTCTCCTTCCATTCTGTCTTTCCATGTCTCTGGCGTGCGGGAATAAGGTCTTGAGTGGGATTTGGAAGGAGTCTGGAGTTTAAAAAAATGCAAATCCAATGATATGTTAGCAAGCATGTTAAGAGTCCATGCGTGAGACCCATGACTAATTAGAGACTTCTGCCATGTCAGCATGCGTATGTACCATCATCCTATGTTCCAGGTAGACTGGGAAACATGTTTACGGCTGTCGATTTGCACAAGTCACTTCACTTTCATAGAGAGCACTGAAGACCAAGCGAGCCACTGTTCCACAGCTAATCACAGTGAAGGCCTGTTCACACCAAGAATGATAAATGTATTGGCGTCCAAACCAACGGATGATATCATTGTTAATTAGAAACATGCACTGCAAGTCTGCGGCTTTAAAAGTCGTGTGGTTTCTCATTGGCTTTCAATGTTTTTAACATTCATCAGCTGGAAATAATAGTTTTGAAAGATCATTTTAAGGATATCGTTTCTCTGTCGTTATCATTATAGTTCATTATAGTATGCATGTCTCTATAAAATGATCTTTACACTGTACCTGTCTAAGCAACCTCAATTTAATTTAACTATTAAAGATAAATTGTACTTTGCCTTGCTCTGCATGTAAAGCATAATGTACAGTCAGCTGGTCATCATAGTGAAATTAACCCAGACAAGGTAATCTGCGTCCTAACTTGAATCGGAGGATCTTGTATCACCTTGACGGGGTTTATTTCGAGATAATGACCTGCTGACTGCACATTTTCCTGCCTATTACGTAGCCACTTACTAAATGCACAAAATACAGATGAACAAGTGCTGTGGTCGTGCCAGAGGAGACAGTGCCAATGACTTAATCATAAATATTAGGCCATTAGTAGTGTTAATTGTGCTGAGAAAGCATTACTTGTTACATTACTCTCTATGTCCCTCGCTCTTTTTTTTTTTCTCGTATCCTTCATTGCGAATTCTCCTTGTACCTCCTTCCCTAAACCTGAAGTTCCTCTTTCTTTCAGTCTTTCTTCCCCTGTCATCTCCTCGCTGCTCTTATGACTGTATCAGCTAAAGTGAAATGCTAGTGTAATCTGGGCGCCTCTGCCTTTGCCAGAGCCACAATGCTGATCAGGCTGAAAGTGCCTGTCGATTGAAAGACATGAGCTTGCATCATGAATATTTCCAGCCAGCGGGAAACGCATCTTGCATATTGAGAAAGCAACCGTCCTCCAAACCGCACGCATCCATCAGATCATCTTCCATCATCTGATGGGTTAAAAATGCTGCTTGCTCTTCTGGAGAATCAGGGGAATTGAGAAGGGAGGCTTGAATATTCCACAGGCTGGATGTGATGTGAATGGGGGGGGGGAGATCAATAATATTATGAGCATGAAAGGGCATGATGGAAAGAGAGACGAGGCTGTCTGATGTAGAGAGTGAGTAGGACAGTAGTGAATGGAGTTCAGGGCTCTTTTGGAGGCTTAAAAACAGAAAAACCAAATGCTCTTCATTTCTGTACAACACAGACACCTTTCGCCAGCATTTACTGTGATCACTAGGGCTGCAACCATACCACTTTTTTTATTCTGAATCCGATACTGAACCAATACCAGGACTGTTGATTAGTTTAGCATATCTTTGTGCTGAACTTATGATCAATCTTTTTTGTAATGTAAAGTAAACCAGATGTCAGAGCCAATAGAGACTCGCATTGCGTTTTCAATGAATCTTTCATTCCAGTGTGTGTTTCGCTTTAAAACGCGAGCTCGGTCGTATTCTGAGCCCTCCCTCATCGCGCTGTGTGAAATGCTGTCCGAGAGGTGGCTTTCTGTGCGCGCGCTTCGGGTGTGTGTCGGTGCGACAACTACAAGTTATTTTCTGCAGCTTATTGCACTTAATAACGCCTTCGCCTTTTAACATTACAAGTCACACGATGTTCATTCATGTTTATTTAATTCTGTAACTAGTAGTAAAGAGGGAGAGATGATCAGTTCACATCCGCGCTGCTGCTTCTCTTGAACTGAAGCTCTACAGCGAGAGTTTTTTTTTCGTAATAAAATGAACAGAATTTGAAATCTGAGACTTTGTTTCATAACAGAAGCAAGCACAAAGCTTATTGCGATTTATTGGATGGGAAACGCTTCAACGTTCCCTTCATTCATCAACTGAAAACAGGATAGACTCTTGATCTTGATTTAAGAATCGTTATTGGTTCATAAATATGAATCAATTAAAATAGAGAAATCGTTTTTTTTTATGTTTTATACCCAGCCCTGGTTTATATATGAAAATATCTCTATTCATACTCATGTCTATGTTAATATTTTAGGCAGATTCTGTATTTATGTAGCAAAATATGTAATGTGATATTCTGCTTTAAGCTTCACATGTGCAGTCTGCTATGAAGCAACACTCTTGGTTATGGTTGAACACTTGAAATCATCCTACTAGCTGTTTTGAAAATATAAAGTTTTTTTTTTTTCATCCATATGCGACGGGGCTGGACACTTGCAGTTGCCTTGACAACAGCCTGTTGGATTTTCATGGGAGGGCAGAGAAGTAAGCATCCGCACACTACGTAATAGGAATGAGATGAACCCGATCTAGTGTTCACCTTCCTCCACAAACACACCTGCTATAGTGTCCCAACACTTCTGAGCTTCTCCACGACTAAATGAAAACACAGCGGGAATAGTGTGGAATTGCACAAGTATTGAACAAAGATATGATTGAAATAAACAGTGTTTTAAGATTTTCAGGTATTCAGGAAATGAAACTGCAATCAAATGTAAAGTAACACTGCACTTTATAAATAAAATATGCATTACAAATATTGTAATACTCATGCTTGTCATGTTGAAATGCTCACAAAGGAATCGATAAGAGGAATCGAAATTTTAATTTTATAACAAGTATTTGATTGGATTGAAAAAAATCTCCATGTTTTCGATGCTGGTGTGGTGGTAACGCGTTCATGTAAGGGTAGCGCTGCATATAAAGCACCCAAAAGCTGTCACAAAGAACCGGCAAAAATGATGATTATGAATATGTCAGATATAGCAGGAGACATTTTAATTGTTTATTAATAAACAAGTGTTTTCTGTGTCAGTGTCGGCTGCAAAGATGAACTTGATGATGCTGACTCGCGATCTTCGCAGTAGTGAACGCGCCAGAGAGAAATGCACATTTCGGATTACACAAGCAGCGGTCTGTTTTCTTTCGTTTTGAATTGTTCTGTTTAAAAGTAGACATTTCAAGCTTTCTATAGATATATGTCTCAGGTCTGTGAAGCAAGTAAGGCTACCTTATACGCTGACTTTCGGTTCATTTATGAGACGAGCTCCTGTTCACGCGCCGGCGCCTCCGTGTCATGATTATCTATTGTCTGCTATATTTACATCTTATTTATTAAATCCATGCAATTGGTTGATGAAACATTGATTAAAATTAAGATACTATTAATACAAAACGAAATTCACTTTAAAGAAAGGCTTTGTGCTTTCTGTTTGAGGTCTCTGTGAAAGTTTTAAAGCAGTCTTTTAGTGCCGCTTTCAGAGCACTCACGTCCGTAACGGATTGCCCAATTTTAAAGAATTTATCCTCAACTAGTTTTGCGGTGTAGTAGGTCTACGTATTTTATAATGTTAACTTCAAATAATAGTAATGTAAAGATGTGGTAGCATTGGACCTGGACGGGAAGGATAACTCTGGGAGTTGGAAGGGGTGTGTCACGATTCTGCCTTCTCACGCCGCATCACAGGTTTGTGGATCTGAGTGCCGCGATTTCGGTTTCATATCGCATATCGTTACAGCCCTAATAATTACGTGTACATAATTGTAATGCCATCTCTTTTGTTGTCGTTGTGAATGCTTTTGGCAATACAAATGTAAAACTACTTGTCATGCCAGTTAGACATGTGCCGGTATTCGGTAATGCAATAAATCGCGGTAATGAATATGCACGATATTGATATCGCGGGCACTTCAAAATACCGTGAAAAATAATAGATCTGAATTTGGATTTTTAGAATGCGCGTTAGCTTATTTTCCATCAACCGCTTAAACAAACACTGCGTATATGCTGCGCGATTCGAGCGCCAAACACGTGCGCATGCACTCTGATGTAAACAATCCTCCACATGCTTAAGCATGCGCGCGCAGTGCGCAGTCTAGTCTAATGTAAACAATCCAAGCATGATGGAGAAGCAGCATGGCGGAAAGAGGAACGCCGCCGACGATTTATCCATATACAGTCTATGGATTTATCCCACTTCTAAAAGCAGGGCTGCCAACTCGACGCATTCAGCGAGAGACGCGCGCCTTTCTCACGCAGAGAAAAATCGCGGAGCAAAGAGGACACGGAGACCGACAGACAAGACAGAGCAGGATACTTTTGATATGAAACAAATTCTCATCTCTCAGATTCTGTCCATTTTATTACGAAATTCAGACATTAAATACTGTATTGTCGCTTGTAAATGTGACGTGACATGACAGATCACTGTAGTGCCTCAGTTCCAGTAAACATTTACCTCAGGAAAGCCATTTAACGACCAGCACGTTAGTTGACCAAAACAAATAGTATTTTGCTGAATATGTGCACTTTATTATATTTTATCACTTGTGTCATCATAACATAATGGTTATTTTAATGAAAACCACATTATATTTGATTTAATTCGTTATTTTTTAACCTGTAATAATACCAGCTGATAGGGCTCTCTGTATGGTTAGGCTACTTACAGCATTATGTGAGATTTATAATTTTTTTCATGAGGAAAAAAATAACATGTGGGCTATCTACTGTAACCTTCCTAATATTTATCCAAAATGAGTCAATATTGAATCAAGATTGAAATCACTTAAGTTTTGAATTGAAATCATGAAAATTGTGTTAAGCAATAATACAAACCAGCCTTCCAGTCATTGTACCATGTAAACATTGTAACATGTTGTCACTAAACTTAATAAAATTCTGTTTAGTTACCAAATGTTTTGACAATCACAATTACACCTATTGTGATGCAAGTTTTTTTATTCTGCATCCCCCCCAATCCATCCATTTATCTTGTGCAATTAAAATATTGTGATAATACCGTATACCGTGATAAAAGCTCAATCAATTAATCGCAGCATGAAAATGTGATACCGGCACATGCCTAATGCCAGTAAAGCAACCTAAAACTGAAACTGAAAATCTTTCAAAAACATTCCTGGTTGTCTGGAATACTTCTTAGGGGAATTTCGGGGATTGATGCATTTGGATAGACACTGCATCCTTTCATATAGCCCATCTCTACTGGCCTTTCACTGACACCATGATCAGTGTGTTGGAAGGCTGAAGTTGTACACTGGAGCGCTGTGGCCAGGGGAAATAAAAAGCCACGTCTGTCTGGTCTATATTAGATTTCCAGCTCCACAGATGCGTCCAGTTGAGATTTTCCAGTGCCGTGACCTTTAGTGCGACCCCAGCCGCTTCATGCCACGTCACGGGAGCTCATGGACTAACACAGCAGTGCTGTTCAGTGAGTTTTCAAGGAGTCTTCTACACTAAATATACACACAATGATCAATCCATTTTTAATATGCCAGTAATAGTAGGTGTCAACCTGTGAAAATTCTGTACGAACCCAAAAACTAACAATGTTGCATTATAAAATGGAGCAGTCCCTTCTTCCCCATCACACTTTCCTCTGGCACAGCTTTCGGACTTTCCATCACCAACTGCTGAGTTTATGCCCAGTGCTTTTTGCAAGTTGCATTTGGCCAGTTCTCTAGACTTGCGAATGCTGTCGACTGGAGTGTTTTCCAGGAGGTCAAAGAACAACCATTTCTAAACCTTTCACCAGATGTTTGGTAACAACAGTAAGGTTCAGTAGTTAACATTAGTTAATGTATTAACTAACAATGAGCATTACATTTGTTACAGTATTTGTAAATCTTTAATAAAAATCTAGTTGTTAATTGTTTGTTCATGTTAGTTCACAGTGCATTAACTAATGTTAACAAATACAACCTTTGATTGTAATAACGTATTAATAAATGTTTAATATTAACTAAGATTAATAAATGCTGTAGAACTATTGTTCATGTTAACTAACGTAGTTAACTAATGAACCTTATTGTAACATGTTACCAGATGTTTCGCTTAGATCTGCAGAGCTCTTTCTCTCTGGCTGTGTGCCGATGCTGAGCGTGGCAATCTTTGGCCTCAGGTTCCGCCTCCTCCGCACCGTCTCAGGCTTCGCCGCCTCTGCACCGTCTCAGGCTCCGCCTCCTCCGCTCCGTCTCAGGCTCCGCCTCCTCCTCACCATCTCAGGCTCCGCCTCCGCACCGTCTCAGGCTCCGCCTCCTCACAGTCTCAAGCTCCGCGTCCTCTGCACAGTCTCAGGCTCCACCTCCTCCGCACCGTCTCAGGCTCCGCCTCCTCACCGTCTCAAGCTCCGCCTCCTCCGCACCGACACGCTTTGACTTCAGAGGCAAGGTGATTGTGAATAAATTGCTGCACGAGCCAGGATGTTATTCTGTTTTCAAATGCCAGTTGTATTTTTGTGCTTCCCACTTCCCTTCTTTTTAAAACTCTCCTGCTCCACCCCTCCTCTTCTTGGTTGTGCAGTCAAAGCCTTGCAGTGCAGAGCCGTCATCCGTGCTGAGCTGCGTTCCTGTGGCTGATGAAATTGCGTGAGAGCACTGAGATCGGGAGCATTGCAGTGGCTCGCCAGTTTATGGAGGTTGCCTTTTATTTATGGTGCCATAACTCATGCCATCTCAATCTCTCTCTCTCTCTCTCTCTCTCTCTCTCTCTCTCTCTCTCTCTCTCTCTCTCTCTCTCTCTCTCTCCCTCTCCCTCCCCCCCCCTCTCTCTCTCTCTCTCTCTCTCTCTCTCCCTCTCCCTCCCCCCCCCCTCTCTCCCCCTCTCTCTCTCTCTCTCTCTCTCTCTCTCTCTCTCTCTCTCTCCCGCTCTCGCTCTCTCTCTCTCGCTCTCTCTCTCTCTCTCCCCCTCCCTCCCTCTTTCAACTCACTGAATCTCTTCCCCTCCCCTTCATCTATCAGAGAGGGATGAGGCATCTGAGGGAAAGAGAACAGTAAGGAGCGGGAGGAGGGAGTCGGGCCTCGAGTTGTGAGGCTCAACGGGGGGTGAAAAGCTAAATATAGAGACGCTTTGGAGGAGTGATGTCATGGTCTGGCAGAGAAGTGGAAATCGGCTTGAATCTCCAGGACAGAATTTAGTGTGTGTGTGTGTGGACGCAGGAGGCGGCAAAACCACAGAGGTTAAAAGATGTCTAGTCAGCCCGAATCAATACAGATGCTATGGAAAAATAGACAGAATTTGCAAGCCAACCTTTTGAGTTGAATGTGTAAATGTGAGGGTTTTTTTGTTCTTTTTTTTCTTTTTTTTGGTAACACTTTACAATAAGGTTTCATTAGGTAATGTATTAACTAACATGAACTAACAATGAACAAAACATTTGTTACAGTATTTATTCATCTTTGTTAATGTTAGTTAATACAAAATAAAGTTGTTCATTGTTTGTTCTTGTTAGTTCACAGTGCATTAACTAATGTTAACAAATTCAATTTTGATTTTAAGAATGTATAAGAAAATGTTGAAATTAATATTAATGCTGTAGAAGTATTGTTCTTTCCTTATTCATGTTGACTAATGTTAACTAATGAAACCTTATTGTAAAGCAGAATATCACATTACATATATATATTTTTTTTTTTATGGTCATAAGTTGCAAACGAATTTAGCTAATTTTCTCACATCCAAGAGCCTCCATGAATTAGAGCATCAATAATAAATGCCCAACATGAATCAACACCTGATCCCAGAGCACCAGTTTCCTAACCATTGCAGGATTGCAGCGTTGCATGTTGGGACAAGCTGAGAATCTAGGTGTGTTTTGGTCTGGATTTTACATAATGCTGCTTCTTTTTGCTGTATGCTGTAATATCAGACATTTTGCATGTTTTTTTCACTGTCTTTTCTGAGAAATGTATGAGGAATAAGGAGAGCTGGCAGAAATGTTGTTGACTCCAGACTGATGCAATAACAGGCCGGACGGCTGCTCTGGGTCAAGGACAGGTGCTGTAATCCAGCGCCGGGGCTAAAGCTCACTGCGTACACTCCTATACACACTTTGGATTACTTTGACCTGACAGCTCTTGCTTAGACCGATTACTAGGCATGCACAGAATCTAAGCCCCACGCAAAATTTGAACAACAGTCATTCACAAACACTTCCCTTGTTTCATGCGTCTTCATCACCAAGTCATCAAGTCAAGTCACCTTCATTTATATAGCACTTTTAACAATATAGATTGTTTCAAAGCAGCTTTACAGTGATGATAGGACATTAAAGTAACAGAGATTGTTTAGGCTTTACAGCAGCTCTAGAATAAAGTTATTGTGCAGCTAAAGTTAATTTACTATCTTTGGAAGGGTGGCCCAATGTAAGCTGGTAGGGCTGCACAATATATAGAAATATCGTGATATGCGTATCGCAACGGCTTGCAATAACTGGGGTCATGAACAAAAGACGAAGAGAAAATCATTCACTCTTGGCTGAATAACTTTTGTAGCTTTAATAAGAATCAGGATATATTTAATTCATACAGTGAAAACTAAGCAGTGTTTTATTATTACATTTGATTATTCAGTTTGTGTTGTTAAATAACCCTAATGTAGGATAACCTAAACCCCGAGGTTTACACTGATGTTAAAGTAACACTTCTTACGCTACAGTAAAAGCTGGAGGGATGTTTTCTTGTCACAAAAAGAATGTGAAACATGTATGTAGGTTGTATTTAAAATACATTTTAAAGATAATTTAAGTTTATTTCTTGTATCGAATATCGCATTATTTAATGAGTTTTCGCATATCACATTTTTCTTCAATATCGTGCAGCCCTATAAGCTGGATATTTGAGTCCTTTAGGAGTTTTAGAAGTTTTATTTGCACTTGTGCACATTTAAACATGACATCTTAATAGTTCAATTCACATTTATTTGTATAGCGCATTTCACAATACACGTCGTTTCAAAGCAGCTTTACAGAAAATGCACGAGTCAACATTACAATTTAGAGTGATCTGTTATCAGAGGAACTGTCTAAGTTATGTATTTCATAAATGTACGTATACAAAATCACAGTCAGCTAAAAATGTATTAATTTAAACAATGTAATAATTTAAGGCAGAAACAATGAGCTCATTACTGAATACTTGTTTGTTAACAAATGATAATGACATTTAGAAACGTAGCATTGGTGCACATAGTGTGAGGTCTGACTTTGGGGACATCAAGCATCAGTGGTTTTTGCAATTTTTTGTTGTTTTTCTGACTGACATTCGAAAACTTAACTTAAATGTGTGTCCATTCTTCACACCAAGCTATCGTGCGGCTTCAGGTGACTTGAAATGTACGAGTCATATGGACTTATTTCATGGTAGGAGCCATCTTCTCTATTAAGTGGGTCTGCTCAGATATTTGAACTTGCATAGCAAGTGTGTTTTGCTGGTTTTATACGAGTGTGTGCACAGTGCCCTGGCACCTATGTGGACGGAGACAGCAGGTAGGCGACAAGGTAGTGGGTGGTTGCAGGTGTTGGGCAATGCTGAGGGGATCGGGGCCGAGAGCAAAGGACAGGGAGTGTCAGAGACGTGGAGAGCATCTGTTGCTGGAGCAGGTGTGAGGTCTGTCCTGCCCGATCTGGTTCATGAGCAATCAGTGGAGAGTTCTCCCCTGCGACTCCACCATCCTCTACTTTAGTCCTTTTGTGTGTTTAATGCTGTGTTTCTGTCAGGACCACTATCGTCACATACGATTGACAATTAGCATATAGTTTGGATTGACGGTATGGTTCTGTTCTGGGCGAGAACTTCCCTGCGCATCCATGAGGCCTCACAGGGATAAGAGCAGCAATAACAACCCTTAGGGTAAGCAGAAAAGAACCAACATTAATGTCAATTATATGTCAATATTTGAATGTACAACATAATTCGAGAATTTAGTCTGATTCAAAGGGGAATCAGAATGGCAAATCCTGACTGACGACAGGAGGAGCTGGGGAGGGAGGAGGGTAATGAGCTCCTGAGAAACGAGATAGCTGCTGATAATACTGAAGGAGCTTATATGTATACAGTGATAGGCGTCATATTCCTATAGGTAGACGTGGATCAGCTGATGCGAGCTTGACTAGCGTGACCTGCCAGAACTGACGCTACGCTTGATATATAGCATTCCTGAAGATTTATTTAAGAGAGACCAGGCTCTGGACCGTTAAATCCAGTTTTTACAAAAGTTGATACACTTACTCATCAACCACAAGCTTATTTAAAGCTTTGGCAAGTGTTTGGCTGCTGGAAACGTTCTGTTCTTACTGTTTTTGTTTGTGAGGTAGTGACGGCAAGTGTGCATGTTTGGAGGAAGGAAATGAAGCATGAGAGAGGGTAAATGGTAACATTTGGTTTTTGAAGAAAAGGGGACATTGCAGTGAATGTTGTGAGACTGCTTGTGATTTTATTGAAGCTTTGCTTATAGGACAGTTTTACTTGCTCTTATTGTGCCACGGGTGAGGTATGATGGCCTTCTCTAAAGCACAAGATGCAATCTTCTCAATTTCTATTGTTACCTCTTGATTAGTGCATGTCTTCAGTGCACACCATTTCAAAGAAAGAACTATCTCAGACTTCGCATTCAGATCTGGTCACATTCTGGTGTGGAACGCTCACTTTTCTCAAGCTAATGCATTCCTGATTAATAAAATGAATTATTTTAAAGAGTTGTTGATTGTGATTTCAGGTTTTAAATCTGTTCAGAGGTTAGTAGATTAGATCTGGTGGTCTTTGTTGTGATTGGTAGCCCTGTTACGATAGTGTTCAAGATATTTTCAAAGGCTGTGGTGATTTGAGCGAGAGCCGGGGGTTGTAAAGGTGTGAGGTCGTGTTGTTTTATGACATGTGAACACATTGCTCTCTCATCTCCTGACAGACCTCTGATGTCTCAACTACATCCCACTCTCAAAGTCTCTTTCGTGTTCCTATTGAGCACATGTCTTATTGGTTTAACTCTCTGAAATCAACAGACAATTGATGCTCATGGTGTAAACAGCCTGTGTTGAAACTTAGTCATCCAGTTGTTTTTAAAGTTGCGATGAAACCAAAGTTGCATCAGATGTTTTTTCCGTATTGTGACGTGTGATTGTGAAAAAATGTAGGGAAGGGACTTGTTTTTGTGTGTCGGTAGTTGATTGGATTGGATTGAGATGTGAGCATTGCTTTTCAAATGTGGAGGTTGATGAACGTTAGCCTTGCAGGGGTGAATTTAAGCAGACTAAAGTCATGCATACATCACCAGAGATACGTTTGTAATTTTCTCTATTTTGATTAAACATCATCGGGTATATATGCATTGACAAATTGGTCACAACAAGATCTATAACATGCATCTAGAAAATAGAAAGGGTGAATTTTCATTTCATGCTGACCTTTAATGATGTTGGCTTCAAGAGGGGGGAAAAATCCTGTTATCTAATGGTTTTAGACCAGAGAAGAATCTCCATGGTAATTGATGTCATTCTTCACCAGCTAATTGTCCTTTGCCCTTCCTGTACCTCAGGAAGTAGATGTCCAGCTGCTAAATACATCATAATTCTGATTTAGTCCATTCCTCTTATTCAATTTAAAGCTTTAACTGTGAAAAGAAAAGCATGTAAATAGTATTTCAAGGTTCCTTGAAACGAACCTGCACCCGATCTGCCGTTTCGTCCCTCACATGCTCCCCTGCAGTGTAGCGTGAGTAGGTTGCCTAGCAACATGCCTGAATATCCGCAGGTTTTGAGATCTTCAAATTGTCTGAAAATAAAGAATGAATGTGAGTGAGGGTTGGGTGCACAACAGAATAGATGCATGCACAATATATCAGTGATCATGTCTGTAATAATGCTGTAATTTGGAGAACAAACCCATCCCATGTCTTTTGTTGATGTCAGAGGTTGGAGTCCAAATTAACCATCCCATTTAATAAGCTATAATGATACTCATCCTGTTTGTTTTCCAGATTTTTTTTTCAATGAAATTCTACAGTAATTGAGTTTTATTGAAGGGGTAGGGTTAGGTTTAGCATTGGGGATGAGTTCTGTAGCTGTTATTACCATACAGTAGTATGATAACATACAATCTGTATTTGGTCTGTCTCACTATGGCTGTTTTTTTAGGGATGCACGATATATCGGCCACCGTATGTTCATTTTTTTATGCTATCGTTATCGGCCCGATAAGAAAATGTGGCCGATATATTAAAGCTGATAAATAATGGATTATTTTCTTCATCTGAGACACTTCAGATGTGCTCTGTTCAACATGATGGTTTTGAATAGCTTAACATGTGATTGGAATCACTTTAAAAAAGCACAAAAAAAAAGCTAAATACAGTTCAGTCCAACATGTGCAGTGCAAGTCTGTCATAGAGACTACATGAAATTATAATGAGAACATTATAATTGTGTGCGTGGGATATGGATTTTAATAGTTAGACTTTTGTTTTTGTAATCAGGCTCTCAAAAATTATATAAAAATCTGGATTTATATTTATCAGCCAATATATCGGTTATCGGCTTTCAGATATAAAGAATTATCGGTTCTCGATATCGGCCAAAATTAGCATATCGGTGCATCCCTACTGTTCAAACATTTCATGCATAAAACAAAACAAATGTAGGTCTACTTAAAGGGATACTTCAGGATTTAGCATTAAGCTTTGTATTAGTAGAAAACCTGTAGTATTTTCGAATTACCGTGCTTTCCACCCTCATGTCCCCCTGAGACGAGAGATTTATGTATTTTTTGTCTGGAAAAAATCCTCCGATGACGCAAAAATCGTCATTTTGCGTCATCTGAGGATTTTCTGTCCAGAGGCTAAAGACTACAGCCAGTAGAAGGCGTTGTTCCGCATGCTTTCAACCCGCCCATAGAGGGTGGGATCTCACTCACAGAATGTACACATAGTGTCAGCTTTGGAAGCTAAGCTAGCAGGCTCTTGTTCTGTGGAGAAAACTGAGTAGTAGGAGAAAGCTGAATAGTAGGGGTTACCATCCTCCTTTTCCCGGACTTGTCCGGCGGGCGAGATCGTTCAAAATGTCCGGGATTCAGCTTTTGCTTTCTGCAGTCGCCATTCATTGTTTACATGCACACCTTTTGTTTCAATCTAGCTGAATTCATTCCGATTGGTGAGTCTGAATGTAGTGTTTACATGAACGCTAAACAAGTGATCGGTTGATGTGCGTTTTACCATTGCTAAGAAAATTAGCAGCTATTTTTCCTTTAACTTATAGGGCTTTTTTTTTATTAGGACTGAAAGACTCTTCTTGGTAAACCTGACTTGCCGTTTATGCATTTACAAAATTGTCAGTTTTCTTATTCAGCAAATATCTTAATAATTCTGCATATATTTGCGCTCTATGTGGTTCTGCAGTTAGTGATAATATTACTGTAAGATTTTGTTTATATTTCTGCGATAAACAATTCTCGTACTGCATTGTCACTACCTGATGTGAATCCCCATTGGTTTATAGCGTTTACTGCTCAGTGACACCAGTCTGAGATTATTTATGTTCCATGTCGACATGAAGGAATGACCTTTCACTGAAATCTAGTAATTTACAGCACAGAGAGAGACGGAGGCCACTCCCATGCTCTGGATCCGGGCACAGCTGTAGAGGTAGAAACCGGCCTGGCCATGGAGACCACACTCAATGAGAAACGGCTAAAAAGAGAGAAAGAAGAAGCAGTAGCAGCGGCGGTGGTGACGGTAGCAGGAATGAAAAGCCTTTGTGTGCTTAATAACAGCGCTGGCGCTCAGCCAAGGACTCGGGGAGTGTGGGATTAGCCTGAACAATCAGGACTGCAGGATCAAAACAAGGAGGCAGGAATGACGAGGTCACTGAGCTGCCATCTGCGCTGCCGCAGTGAGGAGGAGGGGAACGAGGGAGGAGGAGAGCGAGGGAGGACTGGCGGCACAGGATCTACAGGCAGCGACGATACTGACACGCTCAATACTCTAAAACACCAACTGCAGCTTTTAATGTGCGTGAGTTCTGCACGTGTCCAAACAGCTTCTCAATGCCTTTCATCAGGAGTTAAAGGATGGACTTTTGGTAGATAACTGGGGATGCACCGATATGAACATTTTGCCCGATAACCGATAATTCTTTATATTTGAATGTCGATTACCGATATATTGGCCGATAAATCTAAATACAAATTTTTTAATGTATTTTTTTGAGAGCCTGATTACAAAAAAAAACAAGTGTCACCAGTAAAAGCCATGTCCCAATCACACAATTATAATGTTCTCATGATACTTTTATGCATACTTTATATTTTTAAAGGATGCATTGAGAACTAATAATTAGTGTGCCATTAATCGCATCCAAAATTTTCCAAAGTTTGTTTACGTAATATGTGTGTACTGTTTATAATTATTTTGTATATATAAAAACACACACATGCATATAGATATAGATGTATAAATAAATAAAAAATTCTTAAATATATACATGCATGTGTGTGTGTTTATTTATACAAAATAATTATACACAGCGCAAACACAAATATACTATACGTAAACAAACTTTAATTTGAATGCGATTAATCGCGATTAATCGTTACCCAGCATTACTAATCATTTATTATTCCATGAAACGGCCAAAATCCCTGGTTTAGATACTCTACAAAATGTTCTGTTGTACTCTGCCTTTCATATTTTCTTGCCTGTTGAGAAAATGTACAGATTTGAGGTCCATGTAAAGGTCACGATTTATAAGTATGAAAGTACTTTCTTACCACGTGTGCGAGAGACGTGCACTAGGCCTCAAACAGACACGCTCATCTACGCAGCGTTGCAGTCGCCTTTGTGTGTGTTTGCTATAGAGAGGCTCTTTTATCACATAGCTGAAAAGCTCTTTGAAATCAGTGGCCTTCAACGCTGACATGCGCAGAAGACGTCCCACTCCTTTCCTATCGTTCTCTCACATTTCTTTCAAATTTTTTTTTCTTTTTTTTTTCTCTGCACACTTTTCCGTTGTCAATTATAAAAAGGGACTGTGCATTTCTCTCTCCTTAAATGAACTTCCTGTCTTTTCTTGAGCCTGGCATTTTGTTTCTTTGTGCAGTCTAATGTTTTGTATCAATTCTTTGGACATAAAGTATGCATTTTAGCAAATACTCAATGCAGTGAGCAGTGGAATAACTAGTCCATGTGCTGCGTTTGCTTCAAGTTGTGAAATATTACCCACTGCAAACAGGCCTTTTCATCTTTCTCCCAACCAATGTGGGCTGTTATGAATCTGCAGTGCAACCGTAGATTGTTTGGAAGGATCATTTTTTTTCTATTAATGCACACCTGCATCTTTATTAAGCCACATCTTTGTGCGTGGTGTTCTTGCTTTGCTGCACTGTTTCATTTGTGAAATATGCTCTGGCACAGAGATCAGAAATGGTCCACGCCGTTTACGATGTTCTTGAAGGTGATGCACACACTTGTAGTTACAAACCCCTAAAATTAGTATTATGCTAAGGCACGTTTTGTGTCCAGCGCTGTTAGGACCTCCTGAATTACCCACAATAATACAGCTTGATAAATCATTCCAAATTAAAGTCTTGATAAAGCAGTGACCAATTTTGTGACGTGCATCTGAGTGTAATGGATTATTAAAAAAGAAAAACTATAGGATTGGGACTAGGGATGGGCATTTTTATCAACTTCTCATTTCGGTCATTGATAGGTCTCAAAAAACGAGTACTCGGGGGACGGGGCGTGACATGTTTCACTGGAAGATTAAGTTATCACATTTTGATTTGATTATGAGATCAAATCTTGACACTAAATCACATCTTTAACATGCATTCACAAAATAGAAATTTTTTCTAGACCAGGGGGAGCCACAGTCATGCAAAGCCCCAACCCTGCTCAACACGCATACATACCTATAGTCTAATTAGTAATAGTAATTACGGTTGATTCCCTAATCATTTTCACCCCTGCCCTAGACTTGCACTAAAGAAGTGACCTCATGTCTAGGGACCAGAACATCAGGATATTGTGCTAGTTTTGCATCCCTTTCAATCAGTTTTCAAAAAATGTTGTTTCTTGGTTGTTCTTGTCCGGCTTTAAAAATGTAGGTTAGTGAATTACAAGTCGGCTTCAAACTGTTTGAAAAGTTTCTGAATGTTGCAGTCATAGATCAGTGTTATTGAACTGTTGTTCTCCATGTGACATTTTTCATCGGGCCTATTTGATCCCCAGCCTTGATTAAAAATGCGTCCCAGTGTATGTGCGCTGCAGATGGGCTGAGGTTGCTGGGTGATGTAATGTGTAACACAATATGCTTGGCTTTGTATGGACGGTTCTGTGCATTAGGGCTCTATATCCCTGCCTGCTGTATTTATCATCAATAATGCACAACGTCTCACTGCAACACACACACATAAGCGCCATTCTCTCTGTCCATTCACTGTGGGCCGCTTCAGCAATCATCCATACTATATATTGAATTTCATATCCAGAATGGCCCACCGCTCCCTGCTGTAATCAGCCTGATACGAATCATGTTGAATGTAGTCTGGTCTTGTAGGTTGAATGAGGACTCAGTTGGTCATATAGTAAGTGGGGGCAGTGCTGATTGAGCGTAATGAGTCTTGTTGAGTCCCTCCGGGATGTAGCCTCGCAGACAGAGATGAAGTAGATGGTCTGCTGTTGTTTGTTGTTTGCTTTAAGAGCAGCTCTGATTGAAAGCAGACATCCCGAGTCTTTGCCATAACACAAGCTCAGAAAACACAGGCCAGAATTACCCTCACCTCTGATGCTGACACTCGCTGATAAGGGTGATTGTTGTTCAGGATGTGGATTGATGCCTTAGTGGACTCGTTGGGGATTTAGTTTGTGCAATTAGCATGGATTGTTACAAAGTTTACAAATAATCAATGGGATGAATCAAATAATAGGTTTTTCGAAAGCTTTCCCATGTGCAACTGCATTCTGTGTGGTTTATTTAGATCAGAAATGCCCAAACGAGCAATGCCATACAACAAAATGCTAATTTTAATGTAATATATTGGTTGCTACTTGATTGCTTTCTGGTCCAAATCGAAGAAAAGCACACACACGATTCACATATTGAACAAGTAGTAGCACACCTCTAAACAACCTGCACAATTTATTATTCATATCTGTGTCACAAACAGTTCGGGACGAGAGTTTATTACTTTTAATACTTTGAATTTTGACTTGTTTAGGAATTTTGTTGTTGTTGAAATTTTACCTTTCGTCATTATCAAACAGTTAAATCTTTCCAAGTACTATTTTAAGATCAAAATCTCAAGCAAATCTCAATGAATTTCTTTTTCATGGTGTAGAATTTCCATAATCTAATGTTGTTTTTAGTGTTTATTTAATTAGACAAATTATATTGTAGAATTTTAACATTTATTAAATATTTATTACATTTATTAACATTCCCATATTTATTTAGGGATGCACGATATATCGGTTTATTGACCGATATCGGTTTATTTTTATGTTATCGGTTAATTTGTTATCGTTATCGGCCCAATAAGAAAATTTGGCAGATATATTAAAGCCGATAAATAATTGTTTATTTCCTTCAGCTGAGATGGTTTTGAATTGTTTGAAATATGATTTGAAATCACTTCAAAAAAGGAAAATACAGTAAAATGCAACATGAGCAGCACAAGTCTGTCATATCGACTACATAAAATTATAACGAGAACATCATAATTGTGTGTTTGGGACATTGCTTTTAATGGTGAGACTTTTGTTTTTGTATCAGGCTCTCAAAAATGATATAAAAATTTGGATTTTAGATTTATCGGCCAATATATCGGTTATCGGCTTTCAAAAAAAAAAAAATTCTTGGTTATCGGTATCGGCCAAAATGTTCATATCGGTGCATCCTTACTATTTATCTAACATGAAAACACTTGTGGGTATAGGACCAAATTTTAATATCTGTACACGTCTAGTTTTTAGTATTTTAAAATATCACTAAAATATAAAACCCTTTTGTGTGTGCATGTGTGGTTTGTAACGATAGTTTTACAGAGAAGTAGAAATGTATCTTCCTTGTTTAAAGGGAATTGCCCCTAATTTTAATAGACATTAGGCATTAGTATGAAGATGAACATAAGACAATCACGTCTAAAAATAACACCAAAAACAATCTGGACAGAACGGAGAGTGATGTGAATAGAGCTAATTACTCGGGTCTATAGCACACCTGAGGCCAAGCGGGTTGTAAGCAGGTTTGTCTGAAGCCCATCGACGCTGCTCTGTGGAGAGTTGTTGCTCATGCTGGGTTTATTTAGTGCTCACCTCTCGCCTGATCAATGTTCTGCTTTTCTGTTTTCCATTCTTTCTGCTCCCACAAATAAAAGCGTGAACCATTAAGAACACTTTCCTTTTCACACACTTCCCTTTGGTCTAACTAACGCTCCATCGTGCCATTGGCTGAGGGTCTGTGGTGCAGTGAGACATTTGAAAACTTGTTTTTTGTATCAATTTTTGTCTGTTTTAATCATAGACTGTAATAAAAATATAGACGTAGTGTCCGTGACGTCACCCGTGGGTTTTAGCCCAAAGTGGGCGGAGCCGGCCGGCCGTCGCCATCTTGGCTGCGAGTCAATCCCGGATAACCGAAAATGAGCAAAAAGGCGGATTAGCTGAGGTGACGTGACGCTAACAGACAGCAGGCTAGAAGTGACATCATCGCAATCCACCTGTCACTCAAGTGGCCACGCCCTTAATTATGCGGAACTTTAAGGCTTTGTAGCTTTGTAGTCTGTCTCTAGTGGCCAGGCGATGAACTGCAGTTTAAGTCACTTCCGTGTGGGTTTCAAGAAAGAGACCGAAAGGTTTCCGCTTGGTTTGAATCTAACTGAGAAAAAGATATTGAATAGAAACTGTGTCTTTTCCTCTTTGGTTTCTGCCTGAAATTGCGTTCTCTGTTCTCCCTTTATGAGCTGCTGCTCTCGTCTTATGTGTAGTATGTGAAAACAGCTTCATTGTATTGGAAAGGAAAAAGGGTGGGGGTGATTAGGAAACCAGATCCAGGCCTCTGCTTCAAAGGGAGCTGAAGACCTCTGCAGAGCCTATTGATTAAAGGAGGAATGTATTTGCCCTCGCGCTGCATGAGAAACACTTCGGGACGGCCAGCCTTGAAGGTGCATTAGACCGAAAGCTAGCCTCACGTTAATGAACACAGAACGGTGCTTCAGATACCAACTCAAATGTTTTAAGCATTTTAAACAAGGCACTACGTTGTGTTTGAATAGCATCTATGTTGTAAATGGAAAGGCTTTTTTTTTATTGTTGCAATTTTATACTTTAAATGTCCCATAATTGCTAAACAATTGATTTGAAAAATTTGAATATATATTTAACATCTTTTCAAAAGAATCTCATGTAAAATCATGACTATCTAATAGGGGTGTAACAATATATCGTGCCACAATATATCGCAATACAAAAATGCAACTATGTATTGTGTATAATTCACCAAAAATGAAAATTACTGTGCGTGAAAAAAGTTTACAGAGATTTAGTGTCAGAACTACATTAAACTGCTATATATAATGTTGAATATAATGCATAATAATGCAATGGGGGAATATTTGTGGGTCCTGATAATGCCAAATGTCTTGTTACCAGTATAAAGTGGCCGACATTATATTAAATATATCTAGTCAGTGAAAGAGTGCAAGCATATTCGTCTACAATAACTCTGTATTTTCATCTTCAGAATCATGAATATTGTTATTCTGGTGTCTCTATTGTCCTGTGCTTTGGGTTTCCAGCACCAAGTCCAAGACTATTCATTTACACACACGATGTAATACCAAATTTAGCATTTTAACCACCAGTGCATTTGTGTTAACCTTTTGTCTTGAGTATCGCAATAATATCGTATCGTGAGTTTAATATCGTGATATGTATCGAATCGTGACATGAGGGCATCGCTACACCCCTTATATTAAATATTGTGTTAAAAAAGAGTGCCGTATCTGGTGTGCCGTGTCTCATGCAGTGTGTTTGGAGTGTGTGCTGCACAGTTTGGCTTCTGCATTGGGTCAGCCCATGCATAATGCACTCATAGAGTCGTTCGCTGCCTTGCTTTTACGTGCTCACGGTTTGTGCGTGCGTTTACCAGCTTGTATTCAATCACCAGATATTTATTCTCTGATTATTCTCTGATTTGATTTTGCTGTGCGTGAGTAGAGTAGATGACCCTGTCATTTAAGGCAAGGCAAGTTTATTTATATAGCACATTTCATACACTATGGCAATTCAAAGTGCTTAATTACATAGCACAAAATAAAAGCAAGGAAAATTAAAAAAGTTTATTCCAAATGCTTTACATAGAAAGGAATTAAAATATCACACTATGGCCGTTCAAAGTGCCTAGCATAGAACATAAGCACAAAATAAAAGCAAGGGAAATTAAAACCGTTATAAAAGGAATTAAAAGAGATAAATGATACAGTTATGAAATGAATTAGAGTAGTAAAAAGATGATGCATAGAATAAACTCTTATTTTGCATATAGTTTTACTTATTCGGCACGCCTAAGTATTCCATTGCACGTCTCCGATGGACCCGATTTTTCCCTAAACTCGCTCTAGGACTGACCTCGGGTTCACTGCCCCATCGGTCCAAACCCCATTGGTTCAGAAGCTCTAGGACTGTAAGAAGACTCTGTAATGGCCACTTCTCCTCTTCCTTCGCCTCTCAGACTGCAGTGTTGTTCACTAGTTCTGTCTCGCTCTCCTCTTGCTTGTGTTTTCTCCTTGCTGAGAACGGTACAGAATCTGACTTGGGTAAATAATTAAATATGCAGGAGCCTCAGCCTCTCTTCCAAACACTGCCTATGTAGGTCACCATGACTCGCTTATTTTACGCTTCACAAACCCACAGATTTCTGCACTCAGCGGCTCCTCAGATTTAAGAGGGGGGAAAAACAGAGCATGTTCATATGATGTTTTCATTAATTGCTTGTGTTGATAGTTTGCCATATTTAATATGGTGTGATTCTTGGTGCTTTTTTAATATATTGCACATCACACGCATCTGTAAAGCTTTTTGGCGCTGATTTCACACCAAACCTCGTCCACATGCATTAAACATGACGTGCCTTTAATTAGCTTTATGATGAGTGGAGTTGCATGGAAGATATGATTTTCGCAGATTTGGACAGATAAGAGCAATTTCATCTGGCCCTTTTAAACCAAAATCGAATAAAATATAAAAACCCGATTTCCGATCAGTCGCACATGAATAGTTTTAAAGATATATGCATGTACATTAAAATAACATCATCTTTAATGTTTATGGTATTTTCTGGCAGGATAAGTAATATATAGAACTTGTTTAGATGAGCGTGTCTACGGCACTAATTAAGCATGCACATATATGATTCCTGTGATTATTTGCAGAAATTGATTCCAATATTGAATATTATAATACATATAATCCTCTATTACGAAATTGCACTATATTATATTTAAAAGGTTAACCATGCATCATCTGGCTCGGAGTGATTAGAATAAATGCTTGGAAATAAAGCATTACATGTCTTTAAAATCAAAGCATGATTTCTCTGAATACGTTGTGAAGTGTGTATATTATTCCCTGTTGTCTTTTAACCAACATCCGCTTCAGACTCCTGGAGATCTTGGAGATCCGGGAAACGGTTAAAAACGCCACAGGTCAGCTCAAATGATATGGTGTTTTACTACTGTAGCATGCCAGTTTGCATATGAAATGTTTTTTGTATTATTGAGCTAATTATCCATTTAACCAACGTTTAAGATGCTATCTTTCCTGTTTAACATTTACAGTTACTGTATGAATAATAATATATAACGCAACATAATTACATAACCACAGTGAACTATACATGACTAATTAAGTTGCATGCACATGCCTTACAAAGCATTCATCTGTATTTAGATTTCAGAATAATCATTTTGACATTTGTAATACAAATGGTGAATTGCCTCGTCCGTCAGCTGATCTGATATATATGTAACGAAGATGATCATAACTTTTAACAAGCAGAAGAAATTCCTGACTTTAAACAAATAACCATTTAAATGTTTAAGACATTTGCGTTGTAAGAATGTATAGGGAGACTTCAGATAAAAAAAACACTGATTTGTTCGGTGATGTTTGCTCATTAAAATCAGATGATTTCATATTAATTCAATAGAATGTGAGGGAATCGCAATATGGCTTCACTTTTTAGGACGTCATGAGCAATCCAGTCATTTAGATCAGTGGCTTGGACCAACACTGTTGTAAATGGACTTGGTTTTTAGTGTCATTCACTTATATCTTTACATGTGTATCTTTTGAGCCAGACCTCGTTGGCCATGTTCCCGACAGACTAGATGTGGAGAACACTAATGTCTTGGACTTCCTACAAGAACATCTTTTACCACTTGTTTGGCACTATGGTGCTCCTCAGATGTTTGCAATTAAATGCTGTGCTGATCAACACCAAAATCTTCTCCAAAACACCATTAACAAACTAACAGCATGATGTTCCTCATGAGGAATGTCGTTACAACTTTGTGTTGCCCTTAGATGCCCCAAAGCTATGACTTTTAAAGACTAAATCGTGTCTGCTAAGTACATTTCTCTATGGTAATAGTTTAACAACAGCTTCGCATATTGGCAGTTTTTGAACTGCTTAAAAAATATGTTCATAATGAGATCTTGTGTAAAGCCAGGACTGATACTGATAGCTAATGATAGTTTATGCACAATATGTCAGTACCATATCAATTTTGGCCAATATTAGATTTTTCTTTAAGAAAATAGATGAATGAATAAAACTTACTGATGATATTGTTTTAATCGTGCATTTGACCATTTTATTTTATTTTTTACAAGGTACAACAATATCTGCATCTGACGATTTTCTGTTTGGCTGTTAATGACTTATTTATATTATATATTAAATATTATATATTTTGTGTTGTAAACGGGACTTTTATTTTGACAGCATGCCAAATCTTTAAATATCTAATACACATTTAATTTCACACACCTTCCAGACTTAAAGGTATAGCGGAGGATCTTTCCAAATTTTAGATAAGACCCGCCCTCTCCACTTTTTGAAAAGTTTGATTGATTCACCAGAATGATTGACAATTAGGAGGACCAATAGTTTAGACTACCCACCAGGAAGTAAAACATCCTCCGCTATACCTTTAATCGAATTCAGTTGTGTGAACTTCTAAAACATGAACACTGCGTGTGACGGTCAGTCCGTGTGAATTAAATGTGGACAGAAGATTTCAGCTTAACTGGAGACTCACAATAGACAAACTTTAAACTCTTGATTTCAAACTATGCTTTTCTATATCCAGTTGCGCACTGTCATATTCATGTCATTTTCACCATGTGCTGTATGTAAAATTAGTGTTATTTTTTTCTTTATGATTCCATGAACTTGATAAATGTTGCAGATGTTTTACTATCCATAACCAAATGCGTTTCAACTTGCGTTTGCAAAATTCATAATTAAATGAGTATGAAGCGATTTGTACAATTAGCCATTTTTTTATTTGTGAATGCAAGTGTTTTATGTTGTGTAAGTGTAGCATAATTTGCGCATGCAACAAAGACGATGTGCATTTGTGGACATCAATGACACGTGCATCGTCTTTTCTGAGTCAACCTCATTTGATTCATATGGATTTTGAGACTTTCTTTTCACAATTTTCAAGCATTTCACAACCCACACACACACACAACTACAAATAAATGAAGAAGACATTTATTTCTGCTCTATTTGTACAAATTGCCACACATTCATTCAATTCAGAATTTGATACACGCCAGTTGAAAGGCCTTTAGTTGTGGATAGTAAATTATACCTGCAACATTTATCAAGTTCATAGATCGTGTTATCTCATGACCTCTCTAGTTAATTTTTCTCGCTGACTAACATGTTTATGGTCACTGGATATGGTCTTTCTGAGGTAAATGTGACGTTACATGACATTGTTTACAAGCTGATTTACTGACGTCTTTCCACGGTTGAAACACTGAGCATGTGACCATGTCACATGATATGGACTTCGATAAGTTGTACTCTACCTTTTAACACACTTTCAGATGCTCATTCATGTTTATTTTGTGCGGTAACTGGTGTTATTAAGGCGGAAGAGAAGATCATGTGCTTTATGTGTTTGAATTTGGTAAGAAAAAGGAGGTAATTTGGAGGTAAAGGAGGTAAAAAGTTTCATATCAATAGTTACAAAGCACAAAGATTATTGCGATTTATTGGATGGGATGCTCTACAATGTTACATTCATCAAATGAAAACAAGATGACTAATCAATTCTTGGGATTTAAGAATCGATATCAGTTCATAAAAATGAACTAATGTCTAAAATGATCTAATTCCAATCAGCCTAATAAGACCTTGATACCAATGAGGTCACGGATGCATCAAACATTTTACATTGTTCACTGCTTTGTTACAGGACTGTTTAAAATGCCGTGTGTTTGATTCCAAACTCGTCTTATTTGCGACACAGTTTCTGAGGGCTGATTGGTTCTAGTGTGGGAAGCGAGCTCAGTTCTTTCTCCACACACATGACTGAGGATCTACATATGAAAGAGACCTTCTGCTCATGAACAGAGACGCTCTGACTCTGCCATTGTCCCCTAAAACTCGACGGGCCCCTCAATGCCCGTCCTCTGTTATGCAATCCTGTGCTCTGTGTATCGGGAATGCATGTTGCGTGCCTGTTTTCAAGAGCTAAGCTGGTGAAAGAGGCCGGTCTGGGGGAAAGAGGAGTGGGCGACCGCTGTCGGATGCTGGAATTAGGGAGACGGTTAAAGAAACGGCAAACTGTGACCTACTTTGGAGAGTGTTTACAAGCATGTCAGTGCGTGTGTGAGAGAGAGTCGTCGTGTTTGACAGTGTGAGGGATTTTGACGAGTCACTTTAGCTCACGGCCACGGGGCGATTAGACGACAGACGCTTGTACGCCAGATACACTTTCACCACAAACACCCCAACATTATACAACCTCTCTCCGGGATGGAAAGGATCCATGTGGATGTAAGGTTATCGTGAAACTGAACTGGAGTTAACACACACACACCTATCTTCGGGAACACTTTACCATAAGCTTCATTAGTTAGGGTTCATATGTTAACAAATACAACCTTTGATTTTAAAAATGAATTAGTAAATGTTGAAATTATGTGCATACAACTTCATATAGTTCATTCTTAGTTCATGTTAACTACCTTAGTTAGCATGAACTAAGAATGAACAATACATCTTCAGCATTTATTAATCTTAATTTCAACACGTACTAATATGTTAATAAAATCAAAGGTTGTATTTGTTAATATTTAGTTAATGCACTGTGAACTAACATGAACAGCTGTATTTTTATTAAGTAATATGAACAAGGATTAATAAATACTGTAACAAATGTATTGTTCATTGTTAGTGTAAATAATGTAAAGTAATGAAACCTTACTGTAAAGTGTTACCCTTTCTTAACTCTCAGTGTATTCATGAGTGGTTTCCATGTCCCTGCTGTTCCTTCTGGAAGACCAAGGGTTTTCTTTACACCACCCGGCCTTTCGCAAGTACACCAACGCGTGCAATCTGGCCTGGTAAAGACACGGTTCGGCTGTCCCTCTGGCTCCTCCATTATTCTGTCGTCAGGCGTACCTGATGGTGATGCCGAGCTGTCCATCTAATCGATATCAGATAGCATGCATTTGACACCAGCTTTTCCTAGCGTTCACTGAACCAGTCAGAAACGTTGGAAACCGGTATCTGGTTAGGGCTGTCAAATAAAAAGTCCAATTTCGAATATTCGTCGAATAAAAAATAAAATAAATCTGCACATTCGAATGCAAAAACCGTGCATTTAAATTTTTGTGTGTGTAGAGAAGCGCGAGACGTAATGACGTGACTGACGCGGTTTGTTTTTGTTAGCTTATCCAGTATAGCGCCGCGTTGTTACTTTGAAAAAATGGCGGGAAAAGGCTTCCTGCTGATGAAAAACCCCCTTAGTTGGTGGCAATAATCGTGCAACGACACACTTGACCAAACCTGCACATCAGTCAGAGCTGAGCGTGTGTTTTCATCAGCTGGAAACAAGCGCTCAGCACTCGCTGAAGATCAAGTTGAGCATCTGGTGTTTTTGACGAACAATATGTAGATGTAGTGAGTAGAAGTGAGTGTTTCTGAATGTCAGTTTGTGTTCAACGTTGTAGTAACGTTACATTACGCTTGGCGTGTTTTCTCAGGTTACTGATGCACTTACACAGTGTTACGAGCTATTTTTCCTTTGCATGCACATTAAGGAAATTATATTTTATTTAAGAACAATTGTTTCAAAAGTCAATGCACTTTAACATTTAAATGTCAATAAAAGATGCGATGCTTGATTTGGTTTATATTTGCTTATTCCGCATCCTCTTGTGGGCACAGGAGACAATACAGTACTTCTTCCCTCTATCATTACGTATTGCCTTCAGAATTCAAATATTTCCAATATTAAAGAAAGAAATTCGAATTTTGCTTTTCAGCCATTTTGACAGCCCTTGCACACATGCTACTAAACACAACTCTCCCTCCCTCTTATTTGGCTTTCGCGCTCCCTCCTCGTCTAGAAATGTTTTATAGCTGTAAGTTTTTCCACTAAGTGTGGCTGTTTGCAGTGGGCCGTCTGAAGGAAATTCCAGACCGAGCGGGAGAACGCTGGGCCGTGGAAGCTCTGCTGCGTAAGGCTTTTTCTGCCTGGCATGAAGTGTGGTCTCGCAGCCAACAGGGGAAATGCGTATGGATTAGAGAGCTGGTCAGTGAGCCCTGAACACAGAGGCTTATTTGAGCTGGTCTCGGCTTAAGCGACGAGACCGACCTTATTTGCCTAAGGCCTTGTTCACACTTACACGCTTTTGTTTGGAAACGCATCTTTTTCTCTCCGTTTTGGCCTTCCGTCCACATTGAGATGGTGTTTTTACCAATGACAACTAAGCTTTTTTTTAAAACGCTCTCTAAACGCCGTTGTGGACTGTAAAACCGGAGGTATTTAAAAAAACGATGACGTAAGTTTAGTCATGTGACGCATATTGTACCAATAGATATTCATGTTTATAGTGGTATTGTGGCTGTTATGTGCTTTTCACTTTCACACAGTTGTTACTTCACACACTCTTCATATCACAGTCCTGCAAAGATGACAGAATTCACTCACTTTTGCTGTCCTGCGGCGAAACATGAAAGTTTTAGACCAAACATGTAATAGTGAGTGAGTGCGACCTGACGCATCAGTGAATGCTGAGATATTTTGCTAAAAAAAAATGTATCCTGTCAGAATAATTGCGCGATAACTTTATTATTATTTATTTTTCCATCTGTTTCATCTCACTGAGCTTTTGTGAGGATTTACACATGTCCGGTGAATTTGGCGTTTTCCAAAAGTTTCTCATCCACAACTCCTGAAAACGCTAGTGTGTGACGTAGAGCGCTCTTAAACGAAAACGCCGTGTTCACATGTATCCGCATTAATGTAGACTAGAGATGCGCAGTTGCTCGGTCTGATGTCTGAAGGAGTCGAGTGGCTTTGATTTGAAGACTGAGCTCTTATTCTACCAGGTTTGGTGTTGAAACACAAACAACCACACGAGTCTTCTCTGCAACTGATGCATGTTTTTTTTTTTGCTCTGCGTCTGTTGTTTTTGAAACACACATTGTTGCCGAGGTTCAAAGGCTCAGCTAACAGGTCGAATCTTGTCCTATTTCGGTTAAATGTCAGTGTTTGTGTTCAGGTGAATAGTTTGTGTTATGCAAACCTGCTGCGTTTGATTTACTTTAGTAGGACGCCGTGATATCTGCAGAAAACCCGTATTGCATCGCTGAAAATGGAATTACCTGTATGAATGAAATCAAAACCAATCCTGCACACATCTTGAATTCAAACATATGAATTCATACTGCAATGTCTCATTTGCTGTGTTGAAGCATTTTATTTGATGATAATGTTAACGTTTTAAAGATTTGAAGATATGGTTAATTTCAAATATGAATCTGTATGAGGTTGCAGTTGCTACTGGTTCTCTAGTCCAGACTATTCATGTTTGTTTAAGGAATATTAGCCTATTGCTAATCTCTTTAAGTTTATATGGTGTGTATAGAGTCAAAATGACACTTCATCTTCATCTATCAAGCCTTAAAAAAAAGAAAGAAAGTGAGCTTTGGCTTTGCATCTTTAACTTGCATGACACTACCACTGACTAGTTTCCCAGGATGCCCAATATCTTATCGATTTCAGCTCTCAGTGGCATTTTTTTTACCATCAGTCTGAATGGGATGAGACTATATGCAGATGATATCAGATGAAAACCCTTTTGTCTTTGGCAGGTTTCTGAAGTACCGTTATCCTTCTGTTCAACACATAAAAATGTAGAAATTCACTGCAAATTCAAAACCATATGCATTTATAATATCAGCCATAACAAAGACAATGAAACCAAAACAAAAAATCTGGATATGCCTTAGTTTTCCCATTCATTTTTCCCATAAAAAAAAAATAAAAAAACAGTATTAGTTTGAGTTATATAGTCAAATACAGTTATGCATATAAATATTTTAGCAGTTGAGAGCATTTATGTAAACTGCTTCAGTTTTTTCACCCAAAATTCTGCTGTTTAACACAATTATTTAAAATACAAGTTGATATAATGCCAGCTGAATGCTCCAACATTAATGCATTAGCAGCCTCGTAGCTCACAGTGTTTGCTCTATATATCCCTTGCTATAACATCGAATGTGACATTCTCAACATTAACACACGGTAATGGACGCTTTGGTGCGTAAAGGTCAAAGGTCATTACATTGATGCCTGGGAAAAAAAAAATAAACACTTGAATTATGAATCAGCGTTCACATAATAAGCAGATTGTTTTAGCGTTACTTGCGTATAACCTGACACGGATCGACAGCTTAACGCCACAACACACAAACACAAGACGTTCTTGGCTTCAGTCAGATCCAAACAGCAGATCCACATCTAGTGTCCAGCTCCTCATGTCACATCACAGGGGCTAATGGGGTTGAATCATTGTGGAAACTCTTGCTGTAAATTAAAGAGGGTGACGAAGTCTTCGTGGAGCCTCTTGGAAGAGAGACCCAGTACAGGGCTTTTATAGCAGCCATCACTCGTCCTCGTTTAGTGATGTTTACGCTACGCTCTGCACCGCACTGCACTCTGGGAAATGTGCTGATAAAAACAAACACCCATCTGAACATGTCACCTGAGCCTTTGCCATAATTCATCTTGACAACTGCTGTGTTTCTCAGAGTATGTTTACTGCAATTCATAAACTATTTGCAAAGTTAGCATGCATCCAGTGCTTAACATGAACAAGCAACCGATTTAATTGTTGTCCTAACCATCAATCACTCTCACTAGCCCCGCCCACAGTGGAATCTGATTGGTTCAAAATACCCCTCCTCATGTATATTTAACATCGACTATTTTCTTTTCACTCATCATTTCCACCTTTATTGATAGCAGAGCAACTATGACCGTAATGAACAGCTCAGCTTAATATGTTTGTTATATTTTGGAAACTTGGTCAATCATAGTGACTGCTTGTATCATCCCCGAATGCTGCACGGTTTTAGGCCCGATGTTCATGGGGGAGGAGTTATAAACCTGAATATCAGTATTTTAATAGATATATTTACAAGTATATCGAACAGAAACGAAGCACACACATTTGCTTGACCAGCAGCAACATTGCAAAGTTATTTATTTACCTCCAACTCTCTTTGCAGAACACACAATCCCTGCTCTCGTCTCCCCCCGATCATGTCCTCCATAACCTTGTTTCTTTTTCTCCTTTTCAGCGCACATGCCAATCTGGATCATCTATCATTTTTAATAACAATTTCAGTCTCGCGTGAGATCTCATACACACGTGATCTTGTGTGATTTCCTCATCACTGCTCGTGTGTGTTTTGGTTGTGAAACCTAGTTTGAGTTGTGTGTGATTCTTCCTCTTGAAAAGTCATGCAATGTGAAGCCCTGTTGCCGATCCAGAGAAAAAAATGTGAACGCAGCAGCAACTGATTGCTAACCCAGATAGAACAGTGTGTTAATCGTGCAGTGTGAACTCGGCATACCCTGAGCTTCTCAGTTTCTTTGTCTTCTTTACCACCCCCTTTTTTTTACCTTTAGGAATAGTATTACAAATGTTTTTTGGGGTTTAAACCCCTCCAGATCTCCAGCCAGGAATACATTAATTAAATATACCGGTGTTACGAATTCATCCCTGTTACTAGAAGGCACAAGTCCAAAACCATTAATTGGTGCAGCTCTACTTTGCCTAATGAGAATATTGATTATCACCACGAGCAGCTGGCCGTCTGTTGACACACAGGAGACACACACACACACACACACACACACACACACACACACACACACACACACACACACACACACACACACACACACACACACACACACACACACACACACACACACACATAGCGCTCCTTTCTCAGCAGCGTATCACTGCAATCAGACTACAGAATAGGGTGGGTATTGACACAAATTTCACAATTCGATATGATTTCGATTCACAAGCTTGCAATTCGATTTCGATTCGATATTGATTATGTTGGATATCAGACACAATACATGCCACATTTTCTCAAGAAAAACAAATCTCTTAACTAATGCTGTGGACTATGGGAGTCAGTTGTAGCCTATAGGCTTCATTAGCCTACTATAATGAAGGTAAAACATTAACTGATTTGTGTACAAACACTTTAATTACACTTTTATTTATTTTAATAATAATAAAGTTATATGAAATATAAACATTTAAATGGTGGCTGCCAGATTTATTCAAACATGCATTAAATATTGAAGAGCATTAAAATTATAATGAATGTAATATGGTGCATATATTTAGCAAAATGCTCCTTTAGAGTTAATTTTTCTCTCTGACTAATGAGTTTATGGTCACTGGATCTGCTTTTTTCTGAGGTAAATGTGACGTTACATGACTTTTACTGACGTCTTTCCACGGTTGAAACACTGATTGAGCGATTCCATGTCACATGATACGGACTTCGATAAGTTGTACTCTACCTTTTAACACACTTTCAGATGCTCATTCATGTTTATTTCGCGCTGTAACTGGTGTTATTAAGCCGGAAGAGAAGATCATGTGCTTCTCTTGAGCTGAGCCAGAGCGATCTCACGCCACAGCGACAACACGGCATTTATGTGTTTGAATTTCATAAGAAAATGGATGTAATTTGAAATCTGAGACTTTGTTTCATATCAATAGTAACAAAGCACAAAGATTATTGCGATTTATTGGATGGGATGCGCTACAATGTTCCAATCATTCATCAACGTAAAACAGGATGACTATCCTAATCGATTCTTGGGATTTAGCCTAAGAATCGATATCGGTTCGTAAAAATGAGACTCGATTAAAATCGAGAAATCAATATTTCTTTACCCAGCCCTACTAGAGACGCTCATCAGTGTTATGCAATACTAGATTACTGCATATTGCACAGTACTTGTTTTATACTGTTGTGTAAAACAAGTAGGCCTATGTTGAAACAGTGTGTTTCTTTTCTACACTGTCACACGAGCACATGAGTTTAAGCAGTGCTATATAAAACAAACCATTAATTCATTTAATATTGATTTTTCTTGTATAAATGTAGCATTCTGTGCAATACTAGGTATTCCATGCAGTCAGAAAATGTGTATTATGTGTACACTATCCATACATAGTACTGCAAAAATAGTGCATTTATTTATAGATCAGGGTTTGTACAAGGTGCTTGAAGTGCTTGAATTTTTTGAAGAGGAACTTGGAAAGTGCTTGAATTATTTAAAAAAATTCCATTATTATAATTTTTTTTTTTATGGAAATAAAAACAAAACAATCTTTTTACACAAAATTGACGCTGCAGTCCGTCTGAGATATAGATCTATGAGCATGATATTAAGTTTATGATAAGTATAGTAAATAAATCAGTTTGAATAAGGAAGTATAAGGATAGTATCCCATGCCTGACAGCGCTGGTCAATGGATTGATCTCTATGAAGTGAACCATCAGATACCATATACATGTATGTATATGTATGTGTGTGTAATTTGAGTAAAAAATAAAATACTAATAAAGATATTGTTTGATAAGTGCTGATTGTAGTCTTTGAAATCCAAAAAAGTAGTCCTTGAAAGTCCTGGAATTTCCTATTAAGAATCCGTGCGCATGTATGGAGTAGTATGTCATTCCGAACATACTCTTTGATGGGTTATGATTGGACTGAGTGGTATAAGCTTGTAGCATTGATGTCGTTCTTTAGCTCACACACGTGCAGATGCTCCTCATCTCTGTGGTGAAGTATGATCAGACCGAGACCACGCTGCTAACTGTGAGCCTCTTCTATCCCCCTCCCTGATATTTAATTCATGCCACTTCTCCGGTCCAGTTTCCACTCCAGAGCCCGTCTGCTCCGTACACACACCGACACACACACACACACACGCCTGTGTGCATGTGCAGTCATTCCTGCCGCTCTGTCCCCGCGCCACAGAGACTCCATCAGGAGTGCACTGGAATAAAGGGTGTGTTTGCTGTGTTTCGTCTGCGTTCGAGGATCAGGTTTCACCCACCAATCCTCACTGTTTATACACACTTTTTAGGGATCCTCCGGCAACTGCTCCGTTAGCCAATGGCCATGAAGTCTGTCTGGACCCAGGCATTAATTAATCATGAGTTTTGTTCTGGTATAAGGGTTGTTCTGCTTTAGTTTAGTTTGTCCGTATGCAGCTAGCTGAGTCGGTCTTAAGGAAACTTGAGGTCTTAAGGTCATGTTTACCAGACATCAAATATATAACCAAAAGTTATAATAAAAACTGTTGTCACAGTCAATTCAAAGACACAGTTTACGCTGTTAAATTAAGTCCACAACGCATAAAACGCAGGGGGAATTGCTGAATCATGAAGTCATGAAAATTTAATTTACTCTATCATGGCAAAATTTAGATGAATCAATCAAAAGTAAGGCTGTACACTACATTAAATCGTGATTATGGACCAGTATTTGTGAATATTAAACCACACAAAAAGACGGTTTCATTTACTACACACTTTTAATCAGGTGTTTTCAGCATCTGCCGTCTCGCTCATATGAAGTCACTTCACCAGTATTTCACCATTTCATAGGGCCCTTTAATGCAATATACAATATTTTTATGCAGTCCTGTTTAGTTCCAGCAATACTAGTAATTTATTGTTACAACTAATCAAAAGCGACACTTTGAAGGGGTTAAGTTTAGAAATGATGACGTTCTCAGAGGCTTTTAACATGCTGACAGTCCAGCTGTTACTGTTAGCACTTACTAAATAGTTAACTTATCCAGTCTGTTCCTCGTGAAGCCATGTGACTGCTGGCTCAAGTGCATCGCAACGCAGTCATAGAACCTTTCATTTTGTGTGTGTGTGTGTGTGTGTGTGTCATTCACACACAAAATGAAAGGTTCTATGACTGCGTTGCGATGCACTTGAGCCAACAGTCACATGGCTTCACGAGGAACAGACTGGATAAGTTAACTATTTAGTAAGTGTGCCAACAGTAACAGCTGGACTCTGTATGTATGTATGTATGTGTGTGTGTGTATGTATGTGTGTGTATATACACGAGTGATTGGTTGTTTGGGAGTCCTTGTGTTGAAGACTGACCGTGTAGCCATGTGACTGTTAGCATTGCAGCGCAGTCATAGAACCTTTCATTTCAGAAGTGCTGCATTCTTAGAGAGAGAGAGAGAGAGAGTGTGTGTGTGTGTGTGTGTGTGTGTGTGTGTGTGTGTGAGATTTGTTTGGTAGTCCCTGTGTTGAAGTCTGACCGTGGAGCCTGCGGCCCAGCCTCGGGGTACGGATGACAGGCGCTCTCGACACTCCTGTGCCCTGCTGTTATCCACTGCCTTTCACTTCAACAACTCTCACCTGAACATCTTTGGTTTACATGCATTTTTCCCATCAAGAGATGTAACTATCATGGTTGAGATTTTCTAAATCTTTACACAGTTTGTTTAGAAACTGTATTTTGCTTTGATTATGTGAACATGCATGCGTGTGCCAATCATTTTGAGACTAAAATTCCTCCCACACAAATTAAGTAAAGTTATACTACAGGGCCGTTGAATGCTTGAATCTGATTGGTTGACGAACGTTCTAAGGTGTGCATTATTTTCAGGGAAACGCACGGCTAAAGTAGTTCCCGGCAGGTCTCGACCGCATTACAGCTCCATATCACTTCGCGTAGTCAACTGTAATAACGGAAAATAGGATACAATTCATAACAAGAAAAAGCATTTCGCCCCGTGCGCTTGATCTGCAATTTTCAATGTCTAGCTTCACAATCAATAGAAACATGCAGTTTAATTTGAATAAATAAACTATAAAGTCCTATCTATAATCAATAGAAAATTAAACTGAATATAGGCTAAATAAATGGATAGTCCTGCAGCACGGATTTTTATTGCAGATAATTGAACAAATAAATAATTATTGATAGGCTTACTTGTTAAAAGGGCTTTGGGTTTCATTTATTTGGCTAGTCTACTGTCATCTGTCAATAATAGAAAAAAAAGAATTAACGAATTAATTAAAACGAATTGAATTAATTAATAAATAATAATATTGACGCACGTGCTTTTCGGTCTTATTATTGCAACATCTCTCTCTAATAACTGCATAAAGCCGGGAACACACTTTAAGGCCGGTTATGAATGTAATTTGATACTTATGACTGATCATGTCCAAACGCGTGTTCAGCGCGTTCAGTCTGTGTTTAAAATCTGCTGCAGTCGATGAAAACAGTCAGAGAATGTGTCAGCTAGTCGTGTGTCCCCAGCATTAGTCTGCTATCAGCGGCTCAAACCTCCGTTACTAACTCTACCTAACCCTAACCCTAACTCTAACCCTAACTCAGCATTAGTCTGCTATCAGCGGCTCAAACCTCCGTTACTAACTCTACCTAACCCTAACCCTAACTCTAACCCTAACTCAGCATTAGTCTGCTATCAGCGGCTCAAACCTCCGTTACTAACTCTACCTAACCCTAACTCTAACCCTAACTCAGCATTAGTCTGCTATCAGCGGCTCAAACCTCCGTTACTAACTCTACCTAACCCTAACCCTAACTCTACCTAACCCTAACTCTGAAATGACGTTTTGGAATTAGCAACGGAGGCATGGGATTAGATGTGTAAGAAATTAGTCCTACATACAAGAGCGTTTTAATGACAAAAACTTTACAAACGTCTTGAAATACATAATCTGAACTATGTTTCGAGGTGTGGTAACTGTAGTATAAGCGGAATAACTGACGACAGGCTGTTGAATTATTAGAAAAATAATGCACACCCGAGGTGGTAATGCGGTTACGACGCGAAGCGGCTTACTAAATATAAACTAATAAATGCATCTGTTTTATCCCATAAACACATAAAGATTGTGAATCACATTAATGCAGTAGCGTACCAGCTAACCAAGGGCGTCAGTGGAGGTGGACAGCAGTTCTGGGTTTGGATTATACAGGCATTCGCTTGTCTTTTGGTTCAGTTTTTAATGGCTCTACATTTGAGCTGAATATTTGGCTACATTCAGAAGTGGCCCAAATCATCTTTTTTTTTGTTTTTGTGCTCGTTCATGTTACTCAGATCTGTTTTTTCATAACTATTTGAACAGCATGAGTGCATGCATATATGGTCCTAATTCAGATACAGGTCTGATGTTTTGTAATGCAACCTCTAAACAGCCATATCCAAAATTATGCGACTTGTCACTAAAATTGCAATTTTACACACCTGTAGTGATTTGGTCACTTGGTTAATGTGGAAGACGGCAGCGAAGGTAGTCAGAGGAGGAACAGTGAGAGATTATATCTCATAAGTGTTACGATAGCTCTAAACCAGTGAAACTATACGAGAGAAACTTATCCTCGTCTTCATCATCCTCATCGCCTGTGCATGGATCCACTAGCTTCCGCAGCACGTCGCCTTATAAATGAATGCATAAACGCTGACTTCAGTGGCCTCCTTATTTACTCATGAATGACAGTGTTGTGTGCTATATTTCTATTGTTCTTTTGCACATGCGGGTCATTTCAGGACTGTGACCACATCAAGTCAAGTATATTTGCAAGCGCTTTTCACAATACAGATTGTATCAAAGCAGCTTCACAGTATTAAATTAAAATAATACAACAAGGTTTGTTTCTAGTGGAATTTATTGATTGATAAAATTAAATTAAATATCAAGTCACCTTCATTCATATAGGCTAGCGCTTTATACAATTCCAGTTGTTTCAATGCAGCTTTACAGTGATAAACAGGAAAATAATGATCAATAATGCAATCAGAATTCAATTCTGCTTTAATAATCATGTTTAATTTATATAGCGCCTTTCCCAAGCTCAAGGACGCTTTAAAGCAGCTTAAAAAAAATTCAGGTCAGTGTTGATTTAGTTCAATATCTGTGTTAGGGCTGTCACTTTTTATTCGATATTCGATTATGCATTCGAACGTGACGTGAAATATCCAAAATCGAACTATAAATAAACTATCCGGTTTTTAAGTGCAATGTTTTGCGCATTTTTTACAGTCTATGATTAGACCGTTTGCTTTTTATTTTATTGTTTGCCATCTCATCCAGTAGCGGCCGCTCTAAACGTACTGTAGCGTAGGCACATGACCAAATCAAGCCAATAATAGCCAATAACCAGCTTGTTTTGAAAATGGAAGATAACGACAAGACTAAAGAGACTGCGCTGTAATTCCTGCCTATTACACACACACACACACACACACACACACACACACACACACACACACACACACACGACCCACAGAAAAGTCAGTATCGAGTTCTCTTTCGGGCTTGAACAAACCATAACACACACATTATGCCAAATGTCCGTTTTGTCGAGTGTCCTTATAAGAGCAATCTTAAATTATTTAAATAAAGTCTTAAATGAACGTAGAGATTTGTGAGAAAATGCGACGCGTGTCAGATGGCGTCTCTGTCAGCAGCGGCTGCTCTTAAAGTGTCATTAATGTTAATCAAAGAACAAAGGTAAGAGAGTAAATTACTCACTCAGACCCGGCGCCAGGAGGATTATTATACCGGTAGCCTAATCATGAATGCACTCCGCTATCTGTTAACACATCTCCGGCGAACGGCTTTTTCACGCAAAAGAAAAACTCTTCATGAAGCGCAGTGAAATGGCGTTTCCTGATGGATCGAGGTTGTTCGTTAACTTAATTTTACATTTTACTCGTAGATATTCGAATACATTGCTTGATATTTGATATCCGTTTGATATCCGTTTTTCTCAAAAGTGACAGCCCTAATCTGTGTAAAGTTCATTAATTATGACGTTATTATGAGTTCATCTATAAAGCAGCTCTGCAGAAAACAGATTTCATAATCCAGTTCAGTTCTCATCCAATAGTCAGTCTAAATGATGTAAACAGCCAAAGAAATTAATATGAACAATAAATCAGAATTGAACGCTACGGCTTGCAGTATGAGCGTGTCCTTTGACCTTCATACTTGATGTTTCTTCATTTGAATGAGATTGGCATTAGTTCATTTGTGTGCTATGGTTATTTGTCCTCTTGAATTGTTGCAATAACACCAATATTTGGACGTGTAGACTGATTTCTGAGAGCCTGAGTGCAGCACACTGAATGAAAGGTGAAGAAGCATGCGGCGTCCCACCCGCCCTCGCCCTCGCTCACGAGTTACGAGTTACTGTGACATGATTTGGCTTGGCATGGCCTATGGCACTGCTTGGCTGCTCTGGCAAGGCTTGCATTGCTTTTTTGCCACTGTAGTGTTATGCTCTTGGGCACACAGAAGTGTGTTGCTGGAAAAGCATGCAGTGCCTGTCTCTAAGTGTGTTATGCATGGAAACAGCACGTGATTTCTCAGCTGTGTTGTAATGCATACATGCTCTTATGTGCTGAACACATTCACAGCTCAGATTTACTGCAGTTTGTCACCTTTGACAGCATGCATCATTTTTGTTCTGATGTAGAAAATCTACAAAAGTTAACATTCTAGGTCTGTTTCAGTCGAATTCAATCATTGTGGGAATTGAAGGTTGTTCGTTCATGTATATAAGCTCCAAAAATGGAAGACAATAGTCAAAATTTCAATCAATTGGCCCTTACAGTATAAATGCAGCCTTATCACTCTCTATTATTAATATTTATCAAACTACAATACTAACCAAAAGGGAAAAATGCTCAGTCCTTTTTTATTACTGACCGTTTAATTCAAAAGCAATGCTTTTTGTCTGAGAAATACTGTGGTGTGTGCAATAGTTTCATTTAAAGTGCAAATATTCCTTTTTTTTTTACCCTACAGTATTCAGTTGTATATTATTTTTCACTTTAATATTGAAGTTTCAGTCACACTTCAGATTAGGGTTCAGTTCTTACTATTAACTGTGACTTTTGCCTCAATATACTCCTAATTACTGCTTATTAATAGTGAGTAAGATACAGTAGTTGTTAAGTTTAGGATTGAGGGATGTAGAATATGTGCATGTAGAATAAGGCATTAATATGTGCTTTCTAAGTACTAATTACTAATAAACAGCTAATATCCTAGTAAAATGCATTGCTAATAAGCAATTAGTTAATAGTGAGAATTGGAGCCTAAACTTCAGTGTTACCAAAATCTGTTTGGAGAATTGTGAACTTGACTGGTATTGGTTTCGACTGAAACTTTGGGATTGTCTCAACCTAAATGGACAATACATTTTCTCAATTCACTTAACACATTGGCAGGTGTGGCACAAAGTTAATTTTAGACCCTGAGTTTATATGCAGGGACTGGAAGCAAGTGACAAATGGCTTCATTAACTTGAGCGGTGTGTAGCTGCCTTGTACAGGTCTCTCTATGTGTGAATCTTCTCTCAGGACTAATCCTTCCTGTCAATATGAGGATCCAGGTTATGCTTATAATATATTATAAGGATCCTGCTCCGTCCTCTTCATGTTATCCCTCCATCTGCTCTCTCACTGGAGGAAAGTAAGAGTATTCACATTTTTCATCATGATCTTTACATTGCTGACCGCTGTCTGTGACCCTTCCAGCTCTGCTATGGTGAGATCATCTTCACTGTTTGATTAGCAAATTTGGGTTGAAAACAACTCAATTTGGGTTGTTTTCAACCCATAGACTAGGCAAATATAGGACAGAGCACATGTTGGGTTAATTTTATCCATCATACTGGGTTGATAAATTTTTACTTTAGTACTAGCTTTCTTTAATTATTTTACTTCATAGATGAATTAATGTAGATTAACTCAAAACGTAAAAAAAAAAAAAAAATACTCCACACAACCACTGGTTTGCATAATTCCTTAATTTTTTATCATATTTTACAGTATAGCGTATGTTTTAAATGCATATTGCCTACATTTAAGCTCGTTTAACAAATATTAGAAGTAAAAATTAAACATTTAGAAGTAATTCAAGTGTAATGGACCAGTCTCTGTTGTCCCGGTTCCACGGTAGCGGCGCTGGATCTCGTGCCGGAACGTTTAGCAGGAAAACTTCTAACTTCAGACGCCGCTCTGCGTTTCACTCGTAGCCGAAATATGCTGTGACTCCATAACCTGTACATAAACAATCAGTGTTCAGTTCTGAGAACATAATTCAACTTTAAGTTTTTTTTATTTTTTTTTTAATACATTATGCAAGGGATCAGGCGTTTCCATCGCACCTCTGTATGTTGTTTTGCTTAAATGATATAAAGAAAAATAACGAATTTATAGATACAAAAAATGTACAGAAACCTGTATTTTACTGAAGGCGCACCAATTTGACGGAGCTGGACTTCTCTCTCCTGAAGAGGTCGCAAAAAGCCTGCAATAAATAACTCAATCCCTGGGTTGTTACATCTGACCCAGGATCTGGGTAACACGGAAACTACCCAAAACACTGGGATTGTTACATCTGACCCAGGATCTGGGTAACACGGAAACTACCCAAAACACTGGGATTGTTACATCTGACCCAGCATCTGAGTAACACGGAAACTACCCAAAACACTGGGATTGTTACATCTGACCCAGCATCTGAGTAACACGGAAACTACCCAAAACACTAGGATTGTTACATCTGACCCAGGATCTGGGTAACACGGAAACCACCCAAAACACTGGGATGTTACATCTGACCCAGCATCTGAGTAACACGGAAACTACCCAAAACACTGGGATTGTTACATCTGCCCCAGGATTTGTGGGTAACACAAAAACTACCAAAAAAATTGGGTTGTTTACCCAAAAAAATGACCAAAAAAGCCTAACCCAGATTAAGGTAGAACAAAATAACCCAAGTTTTTTTTTTAGAGTGTGAGGAAAATAACGTCTGAAAAAGCTCCCCACCCCCACCATGTAACACAGATCCATCAATTTGCAAGCTTCTCTCATTGGATAAGAGCTCTCATACACGCAGCACTCGTTTGAAAGCATTTAGACAGCCGTTGTAAACATGCTTACCGTTTGTTGTTTTGGTTTTGCAGCCAGGCATAAGTGATGAAAACCATTCACATTTTGCAAGAAGTCTCAAAGGGAAAGTGGTTTGGCTGACCGTAACTGTGGACTGTGTGTTTAGGTTTTTTTTTTTTTGGTGTTTTTTTCTCTCTGAGATTCAGGCCTCCCTGATTATCATCTAGTTTTTCCACAACATGGCGGCTGTAGATTCACTGTAGGATTAACCTACAACCAGGCATATAAAAATCAGTTGCTAATGTGCACGACGCTTACATAAGCCGCCACAGGCGTTTGCCTTGAAAATCAGTGGGGAGGAATGTTATTATTCTAACAATCAGCTCTCGTTTTGTGATGTTTCCTTGATTTATCAACACATCACAACAGCCCTGCATACAAATGCACTGAAATATGACAATGTCCCCAATGGGGTTGTCACAATACCTCAGTCATTTCTTATGACACCATTGAGCGTCGCAATACGAAGGCTTTATTTTGATTACCCAAAATGCACTAACATCAAATTGAGCTGGAAAGATGGGAAAACTGAAAGGTTAAGTCATCGTTGTTGTTCATTAAAAATGTTTTATTGCATATTTTTATTTAAACCTTGGTTTCAGCAAAGAATAGTTCTTTGTTCATGTGATTTCTTCAATAATACCATTTGCACTGCCAGTGTTTTGAGGATTCGTTGTCGCAACAATATTGTAGCTTTAGGACTCAATACGCAAGTAGTCCCATGATGCATTTAAGACACGTGATACCAGGTGTAATCTGCATGTTGTGAATACCAGATGTGAGCAGAATTGAGATTGGAAACTTGTCTGTGCAAAAGGTTAAGAATGGTTCAAAAATTATTTCAGACACCAAATGTAATTTTTTATATTTTTTCACTAGTCTTTGCAGGACACTATAGTTCATTAATGTAAGTGAGGAGAGCATAATAAAGTAAACTCTGACATATTATACCCAAATATTCTTCATACAGTGACTACCAGTAATATGTACACAAATCTGGGACCAAAAATTCCTTTGACATGAACATGTTTTGCTGAAGTGTTTTTTCTTTCATTGCTAATGCTCTTTTTACGCCACAGACTGAACAAAATGAAGCATTGCTTGGTAATTTGTTTGCCTAAATTGGTGTTCTCTAATTGTGTAGTTAAATTTAACAGCTGACAGATATTCAACATAATTCATGTGTGAGACAGTCTAACAGAAGGATGGACAAAACCAGTGAAATCAGTTCTTCTCATATTTTATTACTATTTTCTAAACTATAGCGAATAAACCATGATAATGTGAGATGTTGAAGGTGTCTGAATACATTTTGGTTTGACTATGTCCACACATGTTCATTAGCGCTCCGGTCCTCCTCCTCCCCGCTTCTCTCTCGCTTCGCTCAGAAACACGTGCCCCTGCTCATGCGTTGCTAGGCAACAAGACGTGTGCATATCGCGTATGTATGCGTGTCAGCTATGATCTTTTCCCAGTTCTCTGGTTGTCTCTGAGATAGTCGGATCTATTTCTGCATGTGAAACAGAGGAGGGAGGAGTATAAGCGATGGAGAGAGAGGTAAAGACATGTCTCTAGTTGGAGAATAACATATCCGGATAGAGGGAGAGTGTTGAGTCAGAGTCTGTGTACACTTCTGACATCGCCGTCAGAAATGAGTTGCCTCAATCGGTGGCCCGCATTGAATCTGTGCACTTTTGTCACATTTTCCATGTTGATTGTCTGTGGAATTCTTTGAAATGCATTTAATGACCAAAATTGTAGTTTTTTTGCGGATTTCCAGTCCGTTTCCATGAGAGCATCTCCTCCTCCAATCCCACCGACTTTTAATAGCAATAAAGTGGTGCAGGTTTGACACCAGAACCCTGGAGACCAATTCCTTTGAGAATATCCTATTGGGTTTTTATAATTGGGTTTTTCGATTTATGTGTTCAATAAAGCCTATGTGGTAAACATAACTTGACGTAACGTTAATTACACACACCCTTTGTGAATTTTGAAGCAGTTATTGTTAGGGATGCAGAGATATGAAAATTTTGTCCGATAACCAATAATTCTTTATATTTGAAAGCCGATAATCGATATATTGGCCATTAAATTTACATTTTTATATAATTTGAGAGCCTGATTTCAAAAACAAAAGTCTCACTATTAAAAGCCACGTCCCAAGCACACAATTATAATGATCTCATTATAACTTTATGTAGCTGCACATGTTGCACCTAACTGGATTTTCCTTTTTAAAAGTGATTCTAATCATATTTCAAGCAATTCCATAATTCCTTATTTATCAGCTTTAATATATCGGCTAAATTTCATATCGGGCCGATAACATTAAAAATGAACATATATCCGCCGATACCGATAACATTGAAAATGAACATATATCCGCCGATACCGATAACATTGAAAATGAACATATATCCGCCGATACCGATAACATTGAAAATGAACATATATCTGCCGATACCGATAACGTTGAAAATGAACATATCATAACTTGTAAACATAACTTGACTATACTTTGACGTTTTTTCTACAATGTAGACGGCACACACTCACACCCCAAACTGCCTTATCTAGTTACTTACGTGCGTTTTCAAACACGATATATCGGCCACTATATCGGCAATCGGCATCGGCCGATATATGTTAATTTTCAATGTTATCGGTATCGGTCGATGTCGATATGGTGGCCGATATATCGTGTTTGAAAACGTACGTAATTAACTAGATAAGACAGTTTGGGGTGTAAGTGTGTATTGTACACATAAATCGAAAAACCCAATTATAAAAACATTTGAGAAAAAACTACGTCAAATACATCCGGAAACTAAGATCTTAACGACAAACTGTCAAGTTAAAAGTTCGGTTTAACTTTAGGAAATTGACAAAAATATATCACTACTGTACACTAAACTGTACTTAGTAGTATTAATAATAATATTTCTAAGGAATATCATACAACCAAGATATTGTTTCATCCTTGTTTAAAATGTATCCAGTTCTGTTGTGCGGCATCTTATTTGTAAAGTAAAAATGTTGTAAATTAATTGTTATAGCCTATTTTCATTTGTTTACATTTTAAAAGGTTGATTTAAAATGTTAATGTTTATATAAAATTGCATTAAATCATAAAAAAAAAACTGATTTCATGGGGCCCTAAATTAAAAAGTATTTAATTGTGAATATTTAAAGTTTTCATTGATTCTTAAGGTCTAACAAATACGTGGAAAGCATTTCCTTCCCCATTAATGGTAAATTAATCGTGATAAATATCAAATATCTTATGATATGGGACAAAATATTGTGATAATATTTTTGGCCATATCGCCGAGCCCTACATTAAATAAGGTAATATTAATCAGTGCTGAAGTTACTATTATTGCTAAAAGAAAACATGATCAGATTAGCCTGTGGAAACTCAACCTTTTATTTATAATATGATTCAAAATGCAATTAAAAGCATGAGGCTTTTTTACAGGCGGTGCTTCCATTTGGGCTTCTTCATCAGCAACTACACGTTCCCAGAATACCACTGCTATTCCTTCACCACTATAGCACTTTCGTCTATTTTAATTTATTTATTTATTTAGTGAAAACAGCACGACAGACGCATACATACTATACAGCCTCCTCACGTCACTGTGGAATAATAAAGGGAAACTGCAGGAAGAAAAGCGTGGCCTGCCGCCTCTCTTCTCCTCTTGTTTGTCTTCTTTCCTCTCGGCACAAAAGCCTCTAATCAAATGAATTGGTGTGGGTCAGGGTTTGCTCCGCCATCCCATCCCACCGTTGCCTGGAAACGGCAGTGGGCCCGGCTGCCCTCAGCGCTGCTTTATTTGCACACCAAACAGGGCTCGGCGTGGCGGCCGCTCTTATATGAAATGTAAATAGGCTGTTACAGCACCAGAGCTCAGAGCGAACGCGCCACGCCTCGGAGATCCGTTCATTAAACTGCTCTCAGCAACACCTGGGAACCATCAAGGCCCTCGTTATACCCCACCATAGACTGTATAAAAAAAAGATGGACGACGCATCTTCTATCTCTTCCATTGTAGAAAAGTGAAGCTGATTTGGGACCTGATTCTGCGCAGTAGTGAACGTGAAGTGGAGCTGTGATATCAAGGTCCCGCCCACACTCACACTCACACTCTCGCAGAAACGGTTAGTACAGTTTACTGCAGAATAACTCATGCCGGTGTGAAATAAATAGTTATTAAAATGTAGAAATTGAAGTTGAAGCTCCAATCTCCCCCCAAAAAGTCAGTTGGTGCCTCAGTGATACTTCGTTTAGAGAAGCTGTCAATCACAGCTGTCAATCATGACGTCACATTCCCGAAAACATCTTTGGAAAAAATGTATTTGCAGTGTAATTTGGTTGTTTAGTTTCCCTCGCGTCCCATTAGACTACATGGGGAGGTGGGGTTTATGAGCTATACTGGGACCAGCCACCGGGGGGCGATCGAGACTCTGGGTTTATGAGCTATACTGGGACCAGCCACCGGGGGCAATTGAGACACTTTGGCTTCACTTTTCAGGACTTGTGCAACATGCTTGTACCTGACACATGTCCGTGTTCCCGATGCAACTACACTGGTGCAAAAAGATGCATGTGCTCGTCGAGTTTGGTGTAGTCGAGCTTAAGGTGCTGTCAAAATCCACCCATTCAAATAGCGCTGTCACATAATAATTCAAATTGAATATTCGTGGAATTTTTGTTTAAAAAAAACCCCTCCACCTTCAAATGCAAAAACCGTGTCGCGTGTCAAGAGGCGCGCGAGACATGACGATGGTGTAACTGATGCAGTTTGTTTTGTTAGCTTATCCAGTATACATCAGGTGTGGCTGCGTTGTTCATTTGAAAAATGGCGGGAAAAGGCTTCCTGCTGACGAAAACCCTCTCAGTTGGTGACAATAATCGCGCAACGACACACTTGACCAAACCTGCACATCAGTCAGAGCGGAGCGTGTGTTTTCATCAGCTGCAAACAAGCGCTCAGCACTCGCTGAAGTGTTTTTGACGAACAATATATAGATGTAGTGAGTAGAAGTGAGTGTTTCTGAATGTCAGTTTGTGTTCATGTAGTAACGTTACATTACGCTTGCCGTGTTTTCTCAGGTTACTGATGCACTTACACAGTTTTAATGCGCTATTTTTCCTTTGCATCCACATTAAAGAAATTATATTTGATTTAAGAACAATTTCAATAAAAGATGCGATGCTTGATTTGGTTTATATTTGCTTATTGCACTCGATTGCGCCCTCTTGTGGACACAGGAGACAATACAGTACTTTTTTGTACTGTAAAAAGTTACTTAACCTGTTAACCCTCACCAGTGCGTCGGCGCACTGAAGCGTTTTTTTATTTATTTAGTTCAAAGTTACTATCAGATTAAATGTTATACTTTGACAAACTATACATCATTAAAAAGATATAAGACTCAAGTTTCAGTATTTGACCACTATTGTATTCTGAGAAACTTATAGTGACAGTTATGTCTTAATTTGTGTCAGGAGTTATGAAATGAAAAAATGCATCGATCCCTTTAATATGAATTATGACCGTCAGCTGGTCCATTCAGAAAAAAAAACTCCGTGCTGTTGTCATGACAGTGCTATACAAAACAACGTTCCTCAGGACTTTTAGCTCAAAAATGTGCAGACTTGGAGAAATATTGATATATTCTCATAGATTCACATCATATTTCTATAGACAGGAATAATATTTATTGAATTTATACCCAAATGCGTCGATGTAATCATTATGAGCGCTTCTTACTGAGATGTGCTGTGTTTTCAATTCATACCTATAGCCTGAGGGCGCTATATGCACAAAAATACTCCATATATGGAACATGAAGAAGAGACATAATCATGTGACCTTCAAGGACGTCACTGATAGCAGCTACACACAAAGCTAACACAGAGATCGCTGTAATATGCAGATACAGACATTTTGAAAACAATAAACATAATTGCAATGATATGTGATTTGCCTGTGTTCTTCAAGCAATGCCAGGTATTTTTATAATATATTATATTTATAATGTATTGCTAATCGATATAGACTTTATCATTGTACATAATTCTATAAATATATTTTCTGTCTGATTTTTTTTTTATCTGAAGCCAAATTAGATCACAGAAGATTATTTAAAACACTCCACTTGCGTTATAAAGTACGTTTGTAGCACAAACATGGTTTTAATCTCATAAATGGTTGTGTATTGATGGTGTGCTAAGCTAACATGCTAGCTAGGCCCAAAATAAAGTAATTTGACATGATCTTGAAAAACATTTAACTAAATACAGAGTTTTAGACTTATCATTTTCAGATTTTAAATATAACATGGTCACACATATGGCTTTAGCTGCAGTGCATTTCTAGATTGCTCCAGGGCCCACTTCAATTTTATTTTCATGAATATGTTTAATAAAAACAAATTTCTAATAACTTTACAAAACTTTGAAGCTATTTAAAAAATGTTTTTTCATTATGACAATAATTAATTCTACATTTACAATAAACTACCAGGTGTCAGCTTTCAAATGAGATCATACTTGTGCTTTTAGTGCAAAGGGTTCATGAACTGTATCTGTTTCAGTTTGGGTATGTCATTTCTGGGGATTTTTCAAAAGTGGCGTTGCAGCTTAACAGGTTAAGTGACTTAAAATCAGCCATTTTGACAGTCCTAATTCCCATAGGAATCCTCTCGATCGGGAGAAGAAACTCACTATGCAGATTAGGTTTGTTCAAATTGGTAATGCGAACCAACAGAAAGCTGATTGTTTTGAAAATGTCTTCTGTTAGCAGTGATGCATCTCAATGCTATTGACTGAACCTTTTTCCACGTGAAATTTCACTGACCCAGAGCTCGTGTTAACCAAACATTTTCCATCAGTGATGGATTTTTTTTTTAGCAGTGACGGAAAAATCTGAAAGCCGTCTGTCATTTTGACAGATTACACTGTAATTCTCACCCCGTCCACATGGTGGCGAGTTCGCTCTTGCTGACTATCAAGTTGATGGTCAACGAATGGCTTTTCTGAGTTACGTGACATTGTTTACAAGCTGTTTTATTGAGGTCTTTCTGTGGTTGAAACACTGATTGAGCGATTACATGAGACATGATACGGATCTTTCTATACGTTTCTAAAAATTTTTTCATGTTCATTCATGTTTATTTCGCTCTGTAAAGTAGTAAAGAGGAAGGAATTTATCACGTTAACTTCACTTGTTTGAATTTTGTGGGGAAAAAAGACAAAATATCAGAAGTAACAAAGCACAAAGCTTATTGCGATTTATTGGACATTCATGATGAAGTGACACACAGTCTCTGTTCAGCTTTCTCTTCATAAATAAATAAATGCAGAATCTAGCCTATACGCATTTCCTGTAAGTTCGTGAATAAAAATGAAAATGTGAACAAAAACAGCCTATTAAATCCCCTTATTATCATAAAAATTATGGGTAATTATAGATTATGACGGAACTTTATGACCCTGTCTGTCAAAATGATGGACAATCCTGATGTCTAATGTGACCTTTACAGCTGATTGGTCTGTTGTTTGTGAATATTTCTGAGATGAGGACGACCTCGAGCAGTTGTGATGTCACTGTAGACACCAGGAAAGAGGCCAGAGCTCATGTGATGCGCACACAAACACACACACACACACTCATTTCCACGCTGACTCGATGCAGTGCGGCTCTTTTCCGCTGACAGACAGATGCACTAAACACCAGTGAACGTGATGACATCGCCCTACGTTACCATGGTGCAGAACTGGGGCATTGTGGGCCCTTTTATCTCAGCAGGAGGAACCGTTTCCAAAGCAGCTCATAATACTCATACTGTGCAGCAGCGATTGTGTGAGGAATGAGGAAGAGCTGGACCGAGGCAACACGCTGCGATGGCCCCTGTGTGACCGCAGAGGGAGGATCACTATTGATCGATGCATGAAGAAATATTAGTTTGAGCTGAGAGTTCAGGTGCAGAGGCATTTCTTCTCAGTGTCTCTCCAAACATGCTGACAGGAAATGGCTGATTATGATTATATGTGCTGACTTAAACTATAATGTGGCCAGTGGTCGAGCGATACTGGTTTTTTTAATGGCCAATGCCGATATAAAGCCTATATTTCATTTATATATATATACTTTTTTTTTAAATTAATCTTTAAAATTACCATATCTTAAAAACATTTTTTTATATATATATATTAATAAATATTTCTCATTTATATCTCATTTTTTTAATTAATAAAAATGTATATCTCAATTTTAAAGACCATATCTATGCATCAGAAATTGTCTGACTGTCTTTATAAGATTAAGACAAAATTCCCAAAATTATCACTGTAATGTCACTAATAATTCGATGCATGAGACGTGATCTCAGACGTGAGAATACTGACTTGTTTGAGCATAAAAACATGCAGTGTACCTGCTTTGCATTAAGTCTTTTCTGGCAGCTCCTGTAGATCTGGCGATACTGCATTTGTGCGAGCATGTGTCATGCAGCAAACATATGTACTTCAAGCCCTTATGTATGATGCATTATAAAGGTATTCATAATGTACAAATAATGCATAAAATCTTTTCATAAATAATTGTATCCAAAGTTAAAATGCATTATAATATTTGCAGATTCAGAAATTTGGTTATTTATCATGTTTTAATGTATTATACTTTCTAAAGCTGTGTTCAATGATTAGATAAGTTTTATAATATGTTATTACAGTTATTCATGAGACTATACAATGCATTATAAGGTGCATAATTAATGCATTAAAAATACTTTTATAATGCATCTCATAAAATGTAACAATTAATAAGAAGTAATACAGAAAATTGCTTAAATTAAGCATTTATTGAACAACACAAGCCTCTCCAATCAGTGCACTTGTATAAAAAAATATATATATATATGTATACGTTATTAAATACACATACAGGTCATCAAAAATCTAATCAAATAAACTTTTAGATGATTGCGCCCGCCTATTAATAGGCCTAATTTGCAGGACAATCGGCCGATCGACCTCTAAAAAATACTTTTATAATGCATTATACATAAAGGCTTTAAGGAAAGTGTGATAGTGTTTTATAGTCTTATTTTTCTCTGACAGAACAGCCATGTTATGTTGGTTTGTTTTCCTATCTGAATCTGTGTAGTTTGCACATGTGCTTGTGACGGGCCGGTGGAAGCAGGAGATTAGAGGGAGCTTTGTGTTCCCGGCGGAGCAAAGGCAGGACTGCCCCGTCAGCAGGCTCGCTGTCTAACCACTGACCCGGGGTCAGCCTCAGCAAACCGAGAGGGCCAACATTCCTCCCAGACTAATCCCATGACCCAGAGCCAGCCATCCACTAACAAGGCCTATCTATCAGCCCATCATCTATAGCTGGAAAAATGCAGCGGTTGAGTCTGTATGTGGAGCCTGCGATCTCTCCAATAAAGACTAGCGTTGTTGTGATATGAAAATTTCGATACCATGTTTCATATCACATTGCACCTGGTTAGGACATGTCAACTTTTTGTGCTCTATATATAGGGACCTGTGAAATCTGTTTTATTTTTTTTTTGGACTGGTTAAATTCTAGTAATCAAAAAGCATGTCTAATTAATTGAAATCATTAAATGTATACAATTTCACAACAATCTATCAAAGGTTTAACAAAAATTTACTATGAAATACGTTTTATTTTTTTCTCATTGTTTTTTATTTTATTAAATTTTTTACCGTTTTAAGTTTTCTGGACACTATTTTAATGGTTTAATTAATTTCATTTCTAAGAAATTGTCAAACTTTTTTTGTCAAACAAAATTATAAAAAATTTTGTAATAATAATAATTAGTTTTTATTAATGTTAGTATTATTACACTGAGATATAGCTAAATTCTACTCTACAACAGTAGTATATTTCTGTCATACTTTCCCCAAGTTAAACTGAGCTTTTATTTTGAAGGGCTGCCATGAAGACTTTTGAGTTTTTATGAAATGACGATAGTTTTTCTCAAATGAAGCGGTAAAATGCTGCTGAAGTGACTCTCAGAGCGGCTCTGGAGATGAAGTTCATGCATTCATGTCCTCATATAGGCTGAAAACGCCGTGAGCGTCACGCATAAGTGAAACGGTGCATCTGCGCCATTCGTTCACACAGAGACAGGATTTTTTGCTCTCAGACACCAATCTATAGTGCAATTTAATTTAAGTGTAGTGACCTGCTTTTTATTTATTCACCAAAAATGTTGCAAATTCCATTTTTATGAGTGTTTTTTGCATCACGGAAATCATAGGGCTCTATATATATATATACAGTCTTGAAACTTGAGGTCTGCTTTGGTGAAAGTTCTTGAACAATCAGCCAGGATTCAGACGAATGCGAGACCGCTGCAGGGAATATGTCCAAACTTGCACACACACTGTGTGTTCTCGCTGCTGTTGTGTGTGTTTGTGCAAAAGGAAACGGATGCAGGGAGAAGTCAGTATTAGGCCTTGTGTCGTCTGCTCCAGCTACAGTAGAGTACAGTGCTAAAAGTAGACCTCATATGTGATGAATTACAGCTGGCTGCAGGCAACAACAACAAAAAAAAACCCCACTTTGTCTGACACAAGCACCCACACTGATGGCAGATGCGCAGCAGCTTTTGATTGGGCTGGAAAGCAGAGGAAATGAGCCGTGTTTCTGGAATGGATGTTGTTGTGTTTCTTCTCTGGGTGCCGTTCCTCTGTGTGTTTCTTTTCCTGCAGAAACGCTTGCAGAACACACACACACACGTTCACAAGCAGGGTGCACAAAAACGCACATTCCTTAAGCAGACGCATTATACTTCATGTACGGACTGTTTTTGAAGATTTCCATCAGCCTGTTGAACTGTGAATCTCACAGCTGAGCTAACATATAAAAGCAGTTGAATGGCCTGTGGTGGTTTTGATCATTGTTTGGACATGTTTTGTTCTAGAACACATGCACATGTTTGTGTGCCTCTTCCACACCACATTTGTTTATCCCCGTTTGAGCCTGACCTTTCGACCACTTCGAGGTGTGGGAGACAACAGAAGAGCAGTATTGTGTGTATGCGCGCGTGGTACGTTAGCTGGAGATATAAATAGCTTGTCTTTGAATAGAGAGATGGCTGTGGTGAGTGCCAGTTTTCCAGGCAATGGGCAGTCACACAAAACTAAAACATACATTATGGAAGGAGAATTATAGTGCACAACTGCCCTCACGACACGCATACACAAATATTTGTTGATCCCAGCATCATTACCCATACACATTAGACTGACGCATGCGCACAAAATAAAAGCTACAATATGTAATTTTTTTTTCGCCGCTAGGGGTCGCTAACCTCTTACAATAACAAAGCATCGGTTGATGACGCATAAGTGGAATTATGGAACTTGTCGTCATGCCGATGGATCTAATAATGTTTATGGATGAGTGAATACACTGATGTTTTTAACATGACTGTGGTGTGAAGCAGGTCGCGATTGCTAATGAGAGACAGATCTCAGCGCCACACGCGAGTCCCGCAGATATGAAGGAATGAGGACATTTCATTCTACCGAACTAATTTACCAAGTGTTGAATTAACATTCACACAGGGCAGTTTATTAGATGAATGAAACTTGTGAGGGAACACAGCGCTGTTTCACTTGCTCTACACGATCACACTAAACTGCATTTGAGTGTGTTGAAAGTTGTTTTTCTGTGTTAGTTTGTTGGCTGTATGAGACTAGCGGTAAGCTAGATCAACATTAGCATAACTTACTGATCATATTCTTACATTTCATCATGTTGAGCTATATTACATTGATTAGTTTTATGTACATTTTCTCACCTGTACATTTTGCACTCTGTCAAGTCGAAGTTAGCCGCGGACGCTAGCTCTCGGCATCTTAAAAACACCAATATTGATCCTCGTTTTAGTTCTCCTTTTGTCCCAAAGTCTGCTTGCCATGGTCCATAATGAACGAAACAACAATAGCGTGAGCGCGCCACTAGACGTAACGCAGTTGTCCACGTCTGTCGCTGGTTACTATGGCAGTACGAGCGTAAACCAGGGATAACGCGGATATTACGTCATTGGCAGGCAACAAGTGAACAGGGATGAGCCATTATTTAAAATTGGAATTTCTCTGAAATTGAAAATCTTTGGGAACTTTTGGGATATTGTAAGTACACATCTGCAGGAAATATATCACACTGTGCACATGATTTTTGGATATTTTATTACAAAAATCTTACATATTGTAGCTTTAAGTCAAAATGCCCGTCTCGGCGAGTATCCTCGTGAACACAGTCAGTTATGTGTTATAAACACAGTCAGTTATGTTATAAACACAGTCAGTTATGTGTTATAAACACAGTCAGTTATGTGTTATAAACACAGTCAGTTATGTGTTATAAACACAGTCAGTTATGTGTTGTAAACAATTGAGAAAGAAAACGGATGCGTATCATTATATTGGATCTGTGCATTCGTCTTAAAGGGACAGCAGCCTAATAAACCCGCTGCTGTTTGTCACCAGTGGTGATCAAACAATAAAAGAGTACCTTTAAAAAAAGATAAATTGTATTCATTTATAATATTATATTTCATTTAGACAGTGGAGACTGTTATTTTACATTTGATTATTAAATTACTGTACCTGATTACAGTTAGATTTTCCTGAAAACGCAAAGCACTGCTTATTTCAATGCAATTATCCATGTTTGTAATTTTCTATGCAGATTCACTCTACAAAACCACCCCAGTTGTTCTTTGAATGATTAATTATTTTCAATTAGAGCTGTTCAAATCATCTGGTGACATTGTTTTACAACAAAATATCACAATGTTACGTTTTTTTTACACATCTTGGTTAAACTCCTCCAGATCTCCGTCGAGGGTGATTTAAGTCACTCTCGTCATGTGCACTTTCACAACATTTGGGCATGATTGTAGTTCACGTGACGTTTCTTGCAAATTGAATGTGTATTATAGAGATTGTTTGTTTCATCATTGTTATAGAGAACGTTCAGTATAGAAATTGCTCCCAAATGAGTAGAAAAAGATGACTGTGCTCCATTATAGACATTAAACCAATGCATTTGTTCAAAATACCATATTGTCAAAGCCTTGATGCAAAAACTTTGCATCGATATGGGTTGTCTTTGCACTATTTGGAATGCTATAACGAATTGATTTCTCCCTTGTAATCTCGTGCAGCAGCCGTCTCCTCCCTGCAGTGCTAATGAATTGCAGTGCTCTTGCGCTTTAGTGTTTTATATCTTTATCTTATCGGTTTGCCGGGAGCTCTGATCTGTGTGTACGTGACTGTGTCCGGTTTGCTGTTTTGTTTATAAGCTTCTGAATCACCATGCTTGATTTATGGACTGTAAACAAGAGGAAAGAAACAGTATTTTTATTAAATTTTTCCAGAAATGTTCTGAATTATATTTGGGGGTGTATGGAAATGCATTCAAAATCTTAGCTGGTGTTTTTAATTGTTTTCTTGTTTCACTGGATCAAATGCATTCTGGGGAACGATCCAGATTCTGGAAAAGTGTTGGTGTTGCATTTAAAACGTATATTGAATGTGTCGTTTATCCTTATGGGGAAAAAAAGATTTATGTAGATTAACAGTTTTCTACAACTGACTGCAGATCAGTGTCATCAGATGAACTGGTCTACATTATCCTCACGATGGAAGACATAAATCATGCCATTTGTTGGCAGTAGGGCTGTCAAGTATACAACATCTTGACTAATTGTGGCGTTGACTGATTTTATATAAATTGGAATGTTACAAAAAGTAAGTTTTTTTTTTTAATGATGAAACATTTTAAATGTGGGATTTCCTTCATAAAGCTTTAGTCTATTCATTTAAATCTTTCATTCAGAAGGGTTTTTTGAGCACAGAGTAATAAAATTTTGTTAGAAAATATTACCTTATTGAAAATAGATGTATACAATAGTCATATTTATGCCTGTAATTATTATTATAATACATTTTTCTAGTGATTTTAACACATTTTTTGGTACGTCTTTTTCACATCTTTGAGTTTCTGTGTGTAATTAACAATGGTTATTTTAATATGCCCCACATTCAAAATCTGGGAGATGCTGTCATCTCCTCTGCCATAGCGAGTCATTAGATTTATATGGTAATTTATAAATGCCAGAAATGTTTATTATACAAATGAGAGGTGAAAATAAAATGCAACCAAATGCCCATGATGATGGTAATCTGAAGTGTGCTTTAATCAGGTGATTTTGTAATAATAGTGACACAGTTTCTGATGACTGTTGAGTTTTTACTACTGTTTACATCCATCTAATAGCTCTGTGTAGAACATTAACAGATGTAATTCCGTTCTTCCAAAACTGTTATTGTGCTTTTGAGATCTGTATCCTAAATTATATTTGTTTTTGAAGATATATTGCATTAAATGGCTTTGCAAATAAGCAATAAATGCAGGGGAAAAATTTAGAACATTGTGTGTTGAGTTAAAGGTGCAGTGTGTGATTTTTACCGCCATCTAGTGGTGAGATGTGAAGTGCAACCAACAGAAGTTACGGTGGCCGACAGGAAGTGATGTCGTCGTCTGAAACAGCAGAGAGTAGCCAGTTAAACAATGAGGTTACTTTACCAAGATAAATTAAGAAATTATGTTTACTTTAATATTCAGTAAAACTATGTTATTGTTACTTGTTCATGATTATGTCAGTGTTTTATTCGCTGACTTTAGCTCGCTTCTTATCATGAAGAACAACATAGTGAGGAAACGCGTTTGTCCGTTCAGGGCCACCGTAGACACATGTGGATGTAAGCAGGACCCGTGGTGTGTGTAGAGAGAAATGCTCATTGTAAGCTAATAAAAACATATTATTATACGCTTCATTATGTAAGCTCTTTATACACCACTGAAAACATAGTTATGTATATGATACTGCATTTCTGTCAACAGATCCTCCTGAATATTACACAATGCACCTTTAAAGGAGCTTGACAGTAAAGTGCTAATGCGTGCTTCTCTTCTCTCTGTCTCACAGACGGTCGATGACGATGCGATGGAAGCGTGAATGAGGTTTGGCGTGGCAATAGCTGAACGATGCCCAAGGGTGGGGGTGCTAAAACCCCCCAGCTGGAGGACTTCCCACTCAACACCGACATGGTGGAAAAGCAGGGTGGGAAGAAGGTGAGGAAAATTGCTTTTATATCCACACACACACACTTTCTCTCTCTGTCTGCTGGTATAACCTCCTATAACCTCTCTAAGCTGATAAGTAGCAACCCATTGAATAAGGTTTATCCTAAGTCATGTCGTAAGAGCTACATATTCACATTGCTGTGTGATATTGGCAAATATCTATATCTCAATATTTTCTGGGATTTTCTCGATAACGTTATTGTGTTGTGTGTGTGTTTATTGTGTTGGTATCTTGGCAGGTTTAGGACTGCTGTGGAAATCTGAATCCTAAAGTTTTTAATATTCTTTATTAGGGTTGGGTATCGTTTCGTTTTCAGCGATTCCGATTCTGCTTATCGAATCCGGTTCTTATCGATTCTTGTTTCCGATTCCAATATTTTTTGGAGGGAGAAAAAAGGGCAAATAATTGAAGAATAAATATTTCTACCTTTTATTCTTGCCAATTTTAAGCAATAACCAATAAAATGGCTAAAGTGAAAGGAGTCTCTTCATATAAAGGTGTTGATTACATTATTACTCCAGCAGTAAGTGGCAAAAATCGACTTTTTTTTTTTATTGAATTATTTATTGAAGAAGACTCGAGAGATTCGTTCGAAAACTGTGAATCATTCATTCATTAAACAAGTATTTATGAGACACTGAATTAATTAGTGTTTGAATTAATTATTCAAACTAGTTTTTTTTTGTTTTTTTTAATAGACTATTATACTAAACATGTTATTCTGAGTAGTTGTCTGATGTATGTAATCGTGATCTCCATTTTAAACTAAACAAAAATTATTTTAAGCCACATAGATTCCTGAATTAGAGACCGTTCACATATCGTGTCTAAAAATCCATGGAAAAGCACAGCCGTCTCCTTCTTTCCACAAGCGCTTGCGCTCCCGTGGCGTCTGTCGTTGCTAGGCAACCAACCATTTACTAGGCTACTAGATATATTTATGGAGATGAGAAATAAAAACCCGCCCTGTTCAGCTATGATCAGCTGTTCAGCCGAGCTTTTGATGTTACAGAAAGGTCGGTTGTTTTTTGTCACTTGACCTGCGCACCGCTTGCGCCATTCTGAAAAGTTGAGATGTTTTCATCTCGCCGAGGCATAGGCACGCCTGCAAAAACCAGCGCCACGCACCGCATGCTCGTCGCGCCCACGGCCCATGTCACTTCTATTATGAACATGCTTGCCGCGCGCCTACATTTGAAATAACAGATAGTCAGGAATCGATAAGAGGAATCGTAATGCGTGCGTCTTATCGAATACCCGGTTTTTTGAAATTTGTTACCGGTTCTAAAATGGAACCGGTTCTCGATACCCAACCCTATTCTTTATGGTCTGTGTTGTGGTCAGAAATTATCTTTTTCAATCGATTTCAATTGATTTTTTGTTTTACCTCGTATTGGCATTTTTACCTTTATAAAACCACCTAATTAAATTGATGCATCATCTTGTGTCTCAAATTCTTACATTTAATCAATAAATTAAATTAGAATAATAAGACACAAATAGGGCTGTTACCAATCAAATGAAATCAGTATCAACAAAATTCATCTTTGTAATGCGGAGGAAACACAGAATCTGCATCTGAAGTGGCATTTACACACAGTTTAATGCAGATCAGAGGGACATGAATGCGTTTAACCTGCTGTTACACATGCATAAATAATGTTTGATGTTTTAATCATAAAACATTGAATACTGATATAAAGATACTTTAAATGTGAAACTAAAATTAATAAATTAAGTCAATGCTAATGAGTGAGTCATTGAATCATTCATTCAAACGATTTGTGCATTCAGTAATGAAACCGCGTGTGTTGCTCAGAGATGCAAATCAGTCCTGTGCTTTTGTTCTGAACTATTTTCATTGGCCAAATAGAGCAAAAACAGGCAATGTTGTGTCTGAAATGTAAGTAGCTTAATATTAACTTCTTGTTTATTGAAATGTTGTATAAAACCAATATCACATTTGTTATTGTGCTGATATTTGGAGAAAAAACGGCACTCTTCGTGTGATTGATTAACTGTATTAAATGATGTATAAAAGACATACAGAGGTATTTTCGCCCCCTTATCTTGAATATTGAGGGCATTATTTATGCATTTAATAGACTAAATCACGCTGTGTACGCGTGCGCTCTCTAGATGTGTTTTTGTGAGAGACTTGCTCGATAATGTCAGATTGCACATCGTTAAAATTATATTATTGTAGACGATAGCATTTGACTTTGTTTTTCATAAATTCTGACGTCATTTGTGTAAATGATGCTGTTTCTCTGCATACTTTAGTGTGTCCCGAGTCTGCCTGATTTCATAACTCGACAGCTATAATATAACGGACCGCCTTTTACCCTCACATAGGCAAAACTGTGAGAATATGGCAATCCTTAGTTAAGAGGTTTAACCATCTTGAGGTTGTTCAGCATGGAGATTAATGAGATTCATTGGCGTCCATCCCAGGATTCATTAATGCAGACAAAACACAAAGACCAACATGAAAACAGCACTCGGTATACAAAAAAAAGGAATTAATAAGTGTGGTAGAAGGTTGTTTTCCACTGCATTTTGAAGGAAATTCAGCATGGCATTGTGTAAATACAATTGAGGCGCTTTTTCTTTTCATGAGTGTTTTTGAGTCCGAGGGTCAGTGTTTTGGTGCAAGACGAGCCAGAGTTGGTGAAGAGTTTAAGGCCCAGATGGTGTGTGTGTGTGTGTGTGTGTATGTACATCATTCTGTGTAGTATTGCATCAGACTCTGCGAAGGGGAGGGAACGAGCGCGTGAGCGAGGAAGAGGGAAAGCATTGCTAGGAAACCAGTAAGTAAACAGGGCTGATCACACAGATGGTTTTAGAGAAAAGCAGTTAAACTGTTTTTTTTGCTTGATTTAGCTTTAGTTTCTCTTCGTGCTGCAACTCTGCTCTCATCCTTTTCTCTCACTGTCTTAGGCTCACTGTGAGGGTGAGGGGGCAGTGTGTGTGAGATTTATGAAGACAGAAATTTGTATAATGACATGGGTATTACAACGGGATTTATGAGGACATTTCATGAGTCCTCGTATTTAAAATGGCTTTCAAAACATCCTAAACGGTGTTTTATTAAAAATAAAAAAATGCATAAAGTTGTTTGTGTGGGGTGTTGGGGGGGGGGGGGGGGGGGGGATTGTGTGAGAGTGATGGGTAGGTTTAGAGGTAGGGTTAGTGTGTGTGTGTGTGTGTGTGATGGGTAGGTTTAGGGTGTGTGTGTGATGGGTAGGTTTAGAGGTAGGGTTAGTGTGTGTGTTAGGGTTAGTGGTGTGTGTAATGGGTAGGTTTAGAAGTAGGGTTAGTGTGTGTGTGATGGGTAGGTTTAGAGGTAGGGTTAGTGTGTGTGATGGGTAGGTTTAGAGGTAGGGTTAGTGTGTGTGTGATGGGTAGGTTTAGAGGTAGGGTTAGTGTGTGTGTTAGGGTTAGAGGTGTGTGTAATGGGTAGGTTTAGAGGTAGGGTTAGTGTGTGTGTGTGATGGGTAGGTTTAGAGGTAGGGTTAGTGTGTGTGTTAGGGTTAGAGGTGTGTGTGTGTGATGGGTAGGTTTAGAGGTAGGGTTAGTGTGTTTGTTAGGGTTAGTGGTGTGTGTAATGGGTAGGTTTAGAAGTAGGGTTAGTGTGTGTGTGATGGGTAGGTTTAGAGGTAGGGTTAGTGTGTGTGATGGGTAGGTTTAGATGTAGGGTTAGTGTGTGTGTGATGGGTAGGTTTAGATGTAGGGTTAGTGTGTTAGGGTTAGAGGTGTGTGTGTGATGGGTAGGTTTAGAGGTAGGGTTAGTGTGTGTGTAGGGTTAGGGGAACAGAATATACAGTCTGTACAGTATAAAACCATTATGCCTATGGAATGTCCTCTCAAGTATAGCAAAACAAACGTGTGTGTGCACGTGGATGACATCATAGTCTCATGACAGTGGGGTGTGTGGGCTGGGCGGAGACGCTCTCGCAGCAGAAGCGGCTCGACGCTGCGTTCAGCTTTAGCTTTATCACTGCACTAAGAGCTCTTTAATTAGCCTTCATTAGCACTGCCAGTAGCAGACAGAGACCCAGCTGCTCCAGTCCCACTTCCTCTCAACAATCACACACATTTACAGATTATTTGTACAACCACATGTGGTCTTATGAAGAGAACTGGTTAAAATCTTCATTTCTTTTCCATTGCGTGCATTCATTATTTTAAAAAAAAATTATAATACTTTCAGTTACAAAGTTCAGGTACTCTCAACTAGTGTTTGGTATCGTTCCAACAAGGTAAAAAAAAAAAAAAATGTAGTTCTCATTCACATTTATTCTGAGTCTTATTGCAAAACATTTCATTATAGCTGAATACCATGAACAAAAATGAACAGGCTAAAGATTGCTTTCACAAGGAGCTTTTGCCTGTGGTTTAAAAATACCATCGAAAAAACCACTAGCCTAACTAATATAAGTTCCTGTAGCACTTTATTTTGTTATGCGTTATTACATGTACTTACTATAGTAATAACAGTAAATTATGCATAATTACAAGTAACTAACCCTAAACCGTAACTATAGTAAGTACATGTAGTTAATTAATATTATTCAGTACTTAAAGGTAGGGTAGGTAATCATTTTTCTAAAAAAAAAACATTCCAAATTTGTTTAAACTGTCTTTATATACCAATACATAATTAAAATGTAAGTACTCTGAAAAAGAAAATTTAAAAATCGAGTGACTGTAGACCTTTTAATCTGCAATAAACACAGCTCATTATTTCCATTCACTCCACCCCCTCCCTTCTGAGCTCCTTCCAAAGCCACGCCCCCAAAACACATGAACGCGCGACGCCAAACGCTCAGGCTGGAACAAGACGCATTTATTACCTGAGACGAGTGGAGAGGAAGGAGCGCAGTACATACAGTGACATCATGTCAGAATCACATGTAATAAAATACCTAACTTTATCACTATGAATATAAACAAATAAGATTTCTTTTAGTACTCACTATCAAGCTAGCATATCGATAATGGTAAAGTTTCATTCGGTAACAAGCTATATTTATAAGGCAAAACTAAAAACAGGTTGCATTGATACACGTTTTTCCATTACCATCAGTTACACTGTGATGAAGATGAATTTCGTGTAAGATTCATAACATATACGGTGTTTTGCATGTAAGAGTTTCCATGATGAAAACATTGTTGACTCTAATGAAGACTAACGTACACTCCGAGTCCGGAGACAAGTACCGCATCGTCGGTTCGAGGACAGGTCCGGGGTTGAGGGCGAAGCAGAGGAGGTCGTTCAAGAGTGCGGGCAGGGTCCGAGGAAGTAGTTTTTGCCTTGTTTGCCTTCGCTGACTGCATATGCAGGTGCTTTGAGCTGAATATTTCCGGGAACGGTGACATGTGATGAGTGCACGCAGGGCAGCGCGCGCAGTGGGGCTCGGGCACGAGACATGAAGGCATCTGATTGGTTCTTTACATTCGCACCGAATGGCAGTGATTGGTCAGAGTTTTTACTGTCCTGCAGCTGCTACAGAGGTCTGATTTTTTTCATTCCTTTTTCTAAACACATAATGTATTGACTACAATCAGGATGGAAGGACCATTTCACCCAGTATAAAAAAAAGTGTTTCTGAACAGGATTACCTACCCTACCTTTAAGGACAACTGTCATCTTAAAATAAAGTGTAACCTAAATTTTGGAACTGGTTCTAAAATGAAACCAGTTCTCGATACCCAGCCCTTCTCTCAACTCCATTTAATACATTTTACCATGTTAAATCCATTCAATGCTTGTTACCCCCCACCCATCAGCATGGAAAATTGGCCTAGCTGTAAAGTACTAAGAAACCACAGGCAGAATGAAGCTACCCTGTACGTGTCGTGTCTCTTAAGTATGGCTGATGTGCATGTTTGTAGTCTAGGAGTTTTTGCAGAATGTGCTGTATTTGAGATCTGAATATCGAATGGCTTTAATGGTGGGCTTTTGGCAGGACTGTGTGTGTGTGTGTGTGTGTGTGTGCAGCTTTGAAGATGGTGGGGGTTTCTGATGGCTTCCAGTTGTTGATGTGAAAGGTCTGGAACTGTTTCAAACCCCTCCTCAAATTTCTTACCTCGTGTTCACTAAGTATTTATCACACAGAATATCTCCTGTGTTGCTTCAAGTCACATTAGGAAAGCTTTTATAGACATACACGTATGGTTCCCTTATCTCAGCACTTTTAACGGTGAAATTTATCATATATATATATATATATATATATATATATAAAATCATAATCTGTTTAAATTGTAAAATGTGTTACAGAAATATGTCCTACAGCATCTTGAACATACTTTTTTTCCCCGTTATATAAGTGTATATAAACAAAATAATTATACACAGTACACACACATATATAACTTTTATTATTTTGGATGCGATTAATCATTACCCAGCTCTAATAAAAGCAGTTGTATCTTCTACATTTCTTCTTTTTGACCGTAATATTTGAGCACTTACTCATTTGCTGTTTCCTATTAAACTTACACTATTTCCCATGTTCCCCTAGGATAAAGACAAAGGCTCGTCAAACAAGACTCCTAAATTGGACCGCAGCGATGGTGTGAAAGAGATGAAAGAGAAAGCTCCTAAGAGGAAGCTGCCCTTCACCGTCGGAGCCAATGGAGATCAGAAAGATTCTGACTCTGGTAAGGGGGCGGGGCCAGTTTGTTGCAAAGAACTATGGGTAACAGGAAGTGTGTGTGTGTGTGTGTGGGCTACTGTTGTTGTTTTTCCTCAATACTGTGTGCTGGAATGACAGAAGTGCTGATGAAGAAACCATTAGTCCAGTAATTGGAAATGTATTGGATATGACATGCTGAGAAGGGTGAGATTTCATACTCTGTTTATGGGGATTTGTTGATCATAATACTGTAGTATTTACTCTGATCCAAACTGAATGTGGAATTTTGCACATTAATGCTGCATTTTTTTTTTAAACGTGATTGCAGGGTAAAATTATTTTTTTTATTAGTTTTGCTTTTCCATTCGTTCTATTGTGTGTTGTTTAACTTGTTTGGTAAGACAGTGTTTTGACTGTATTTTTGGGTTCTGTGGTTGTTTGAGTCTCTAAGCTTTTAGCGAGCTGTTGGCAGAACACCCCACCCCCCCTTTGAGACGTGGCTGTGAGGCGTGAAGCCTTGCCCATTTTCTCTCTCATCACACAATGCCTGAAGTGCTCATTGTAATGCTAATAGGGGGTGTTGTCACGTCCGTTCTTTGATTGGCCTGTCTCAGTGTTTCTCTCTCTTTCTCTGACCGTTTCCAACACTTATTTAGCCGTAAACACTGGAGTGTGGCTTTTGCATTTGTTTCATCTATTAATACCCCTTCACATATTGCGTTCAGTTTTCATCAGAGACTCAAATCCTCACTTTTAGGCCATGCAAACCTCTGTTGTTGTTTTTTTTGTGCATGTTTTTATGCTGCATCATTGTCTGTTCCTGATGGAATACGTCCAGCTCTTGGCTTTGTTCCTCGTGCACGTTCACCGGGACTTTCTGATGTAGTTGAGCCGGTCTCTCCATGGTCTCCTCCCCCAGTTGGACGGGTTCCAGTACAGGACTAGTTAGACCTTTGTTCTGTTACCGCAGTGAGCTCATACAAACACCCTTTCGGCTGCTCCTGAAAGTTGGACGCACATGTAACGTTTTAATGGGTGCTTTTTAATAATGAAGTGTTAGCAGCAGTTGCTACGAAAGCCATTATAAACTCAGTCCTGGCTGGAATGACATGGAAAGGAAGATGTTGCTGATGGAGACGGGGTTTTGTTTTTCTAAGCTTCTGTGAGCTAGAGTTGGTTCCTCAAAGAAAACAAACCTAAGAATAGCACGAGAACAGCTGATATGGGAAGGAAATTGGATGCACTGATTTTGAAATGTTTTAGTCACTAATTATTTAACATGATTGATAACTGATATGATTATAAATCTATACTGTTTTTGTAGGTTATAAAACAACCAAACTTGATGTTTAATTTGCACTGTGAAAACTTAAATATAAATAAACATTTTAATGGTTTATAAGAGTTTTTTAAAAAACATTGCATAGAGAAAAGATACACTGTTGATATGGGAAGGAAATTGGTTGCACTGATTTTAGAAATCTTGGCCATTGCTTAAAGGAATAGTTTACTTAAAAAATGAAAATGCTGTCATCATTTACTCACCCTCAAGTTGTTTCAAACATGTTTGAGTTTCTTTCTTCTGCTGAACACAAAGGAAGATATTTTGAAGAATGTCGGTATTCAAACAGTTGATGGACCCCATTGACTTCCATAGTAGGGGAAAAAATACCATAGAAGTCAATGGGGCCCAAAACATCTTCCTTTGTGTTCAGCAGAAGAAAGAAACTCAAACAGGTTTGTTTAGGGTGAGTAGGCTAAAGGATGACAGAGTTTTAGTTTTTAAGTGAACTAATTATTTAATATGATTGTAAACTGATTTGATTATAAATCTATATTGTTTTTGTAGTTTATAAAACAGCCAAACTTAGTGCTTAATTTGCACTGCGTAAACTTAAATATAAAATAAACATTTTAATGGTTTTCTGGGTTCGTACAGAATTTGAAATTTAAGTCCTCGAAAACCCTTGAAAATAGTGATATTTCTGAAAAGGTACTTGAAAAGTGCATGCTTAAATTATTGAAAGACAATATATGTGAAATTAGTGTTTAATTTGATTGATAAAACAATCTTTTCACACAAAAGCAACGGTGCAACCCGTCTTATATTGATATAGAGCCATTTCTCATGGCTATAAGCGTGATATTGCTCATAAATATTCAAGTATATGATACAGCTTTCATTCTTCAGGTCAATCATATATTCATGGGAGAAAATATCAGTTTGAATAAGGAATAAGCGATATCTTTGTCATAGTATCCTTTCAATGGTTAAAGTTACCAGTCATTGCATGTGCTGCACTTTATTCACACCATTTTGTTTTATTAGTTTATTTTTATTGATCTGTTTACCTTTTTCAGAATTTGAGAGATAATAAAGATATTGTTTGATGAGTGAGATCTCTGATTGTAGTCCTTGAACACCAAAAAAGTAGTGCTTGAAAAGTCCTGGAATTTAATTTCACAGTGTTATAAACCCGGGGTTCGTACAGACCGTTTTTTACCTGCTGCTTTAATTCAACAACCTGGCATAGAGAAAAGATGCACTGTTTGTATCTGTTCTGTTTCTGGCAGGGCTAGTGAATAGTTATGGCGCGACCGAGATCATTATTGTATTGAAGTCGATGTAAAACGCAGCCATCTTCACTCGTCACCCTTTCTGTCCTCCATTTTCTGGACGATTCCATTTAAAAATACATAATTTATCCAGCTGATATTTTTACCATCTCTCTCCGTCTCTCTCTCGCGGGCTCTCGGTGTGCGTTCTGCATTGAGGGAGACCGTCTCTGCCACTTAATCCATAGAGCTGGAGAAACCCACAAGGCCCAAGAGCACTCAGAATACTTCTCTCATCTCACGGTCTTCTTGCCTCCATCTTCTTGTGTTTGCTCATTACCGCTCCTGTGCTTTCTCAGGCCGCAGACATCTTTGCTGCATTATGTATTAGACGCAGAACTTGGCATGGAAGTCGAATGCAGTGCATCTGCATGATGCATTTAGCCTGCAAATAACGATGCATTTCCATTTTACAGAGACCGAAAGGCTTGTGAGGTGCTTTCTGCACTCGGGCTGGGTATCGATTCAGATGTTGCAATTCGATTCGATTTTCATTCTCGATTGAATTTCGATTCTAAATACGATTTTCGATTCGACTCAATGAATATAGATTTAATACAAATCCTTTTTCTTTTCTTTTTTTTAAGAACAGTGAACATAAGTTTACAAGTGGTTAATTAATAAAAAGAAATTTAGAGCCATAAACCTTGTATATTAAACTCTTTTTTGCTGCATTATGTATTAGACGCATTTGCACGATGCATTTAGCTTGCAAATAACGATGCATTTCCTGAGGATAGGACCGAAAGGCTTATGAGGTGCTTTTTTTGGGATGTGCACGGCATGATGTGGTATCTTTGGGCAGACGGTGGACGAGAGCATGTTGTGGATGTAAGGGTGAAGGGAGTGGGTTGGCTGATAAGAGACAGTAATATTTTCTGCCCACGCCTTGCTAACGCTGGCAGGCATGTGCGCTGGTACACTTGCACACGCGATTGGTCTCTGGCCAACATGCGCACACACTCGCGTTTAAAACGAGAAGAGATTCGCTGCTGTCTAGCAGATCGGACCAGTGATGTTCTCTGGCCTTCGTACGGCCAAGCCATTGATCGTTACTCATGTTCCTGCAGGGATGAATGTTTTTTATAGTATTTCATTTAATGTCATGCAGAGCTCTTATGAAATACTCACCAGTCAAGTCAACTTCATTTATATAGCGCTTATACAGTGATAATAGGAAATTTAAGTAAAAGAGATTGTTTTGGCTTTACAGCAGCTCTGGAATAAAGTTATTGTCCAGCTAAAGTTAGTTTTGGATTGATTCACTTCCATTGCAAAGATCATTAGTTATTAACTTAGGGGCCGCTTACACGACACTGTTTTAACTGAAAACAGAAAACTTTGAATGCGTTCTGGCCGTTCATTTGCACAACAAACAGTGTTTGGAGCTCGAGAACACAGACTTTGAAACAGGCTCCAAGGTGCAAGTTTTGAGATATTTCCATCTCCGCGTAAACTTCAAAAACGTGAATCTGTGAAAACGGTTGATGGCGTGCACATGCATATTAAGTGTTTAGTCTAGGTATGCGCGTTTGAATATATGTGTGCGCAGGCGCGTAGTCTTTACAAATTGACATCGCCAAATTACTTGTCTGGCCGGTATAACACAGAATCTTTGGTCGTTTACTAGGGTTGGGCGATGTCCCCTAAATTGGCAGTTGACGATGTTTACAGTAAAACATCGCGATGGACGATGATATCGTCGGTGGGGGGGGGGGGGGGTGGGGGGTGCTACGGAATCGCGCTGACCATCACGAAGAGAGAGAGAGAGTAGCTACTTCTACTGTGTTTACGCCACGGGAATACTCGGCTTGGCATTTTGAAATATTTATGTTTATTTGGCCGTTTAGGCTCGCAACCGAAGACAAAGACTATGCTTGTCCGTGTTGCGCTCGGAGCGCGCGCACAGCATCCTGTCAGTACAATTCAGGTCTCTTTCGCGACTTATCGCGCTTTTAATATTTCTTTTCAATATAAAGCACATCCTGCTCTTTTCTTTCTCATTCATTCATGTTTTATTATTAATAACTTTAAACAGAATCGTCAACTGAAATCTGCGCGGATTATCAACAATACGACACATTTATAGGACATAAAGGGTCTCTGCGGCAAAAGTGAAAGTAACGTTACCAGCGGCCAGCGGGTGAGATGTTTCGAAATGTCTCTTTGAACAGTAAAGCACCCGTTTCAATAAAAGGATATATTAAAGTTTATATAGCCTACTTTTACATTTTCGCTGCTGTTCTAAAATGATTTTCGCCATCACCTTAAACAAGCAGCAGCTGCTTGAATCCCAGTGCAGGAGCTGTAACTGTTAGGTTACCACAGAAACGTAAGTGGTTAGTTGATTGCTGTGGTGACTCGTGACACTGGCGAACAGCACTGAACACGCACGTCTTAATTTTTTTATCGTTCGTTGGTAAAGGGTGAGAGACCTTGCGAGCCACATGATTTTTGCCTAAGAGCCAGGTGTGGCTCGCGAGCCAGGTTCCCAACCACTGGTGTACACACGAACACGAACTGCCGTGAGACTGGGCTGGTCTCACAGGGTGGGGGCGTGGCATCACGATGGTGGCTCACCATCGTGATGTCGGTCAGCCATCACGATGGACGATGATATCGTCCATCGGCACAACCCTATCGTTTACGCGGATCCATGCACAGAAATCACTATATACGGTGAAATCACTATTGTTCACTATATATATCAGATCAGCCGGTGCCTGAATTGTGTCTGTTTTGCCTGTGTTTGATTACCACGTCTCCTAGCTTTCTGAAGAGGTGAAGCATGCGTTCACACTGTCTCTGTGCTTGAGAAGCTCAAATAGAGAAGTCTAATACATTAACAATCCCTGAGCAAAAGCATCAAGTGCTCCGAGCAAGAGTTCGTTCATCATTGTGGCTGATGAAACCGATCCCGCCACTCTTTTTAACCCCCTTGTTTCGGCCTTTTCTCAAGGCCGCGGAAGCATGGCGGTGGGCTTGTGTTTTGCTGCGAAACAATAAGTCATAAATCGTCTCAGACCCACATCTCATTCAATCCATTTCCACGCCCTTCATGATGTATCCCATTTTCAATATTTTCTTTCTTAATTAACAGATTAAAATAAAACAAAACAAACCAATAATATCATAAAATTGAACCCCCCCCCCCCCCCCCCCCCCCAAAAAAAACTCCCCCATAATGTCCTTTCATCCGCTGTGCATAAAGTATTGAGACAACATCCTGCGGGCACTTCCTGTCTCTTCTGCCTTCATTTCCTGTTTCCACTGGGCAGAGAGTTCTGCCTTACGGTTTTGGTGATTGACACTGGAGGCATTGTGTAAAGTTGGGTTCTTACTAAGGCAAGCATCACTTGTTAATATTGCTATTTTGCACAAACCCTTAACCATGAGTTTTAAAATTCAGTGCATAACTCGTTTTGTGCTCATGAATATCTATAGCGTTAGAGAGGTGTGGTTTTACTTGCGCTTTTCTGAGCAATTTGAGTGAGCTCATTAGATTTGCTAGTAATAAACCACCCAGAAAATGCAATGCTTAATGTTTGATTTATATTTACACATTCACCATTGAAAATTCCCCTTGTTTGTTGTGCTGTCGTCCCTGTAACCCTCAGTCCCTGACCTAGATTTCCTCCAGTCTCAGAGGACACACACACTACATTACACCAAGAAATGCTTGTAGCAGGTTTGCATTTGCTGCTTATAGTCAATCAAACTGAGAACAATGGCCTGAACCATCTTTACTCATCAGATGAGCTCATTCTGAACATTTCATGGTCTGTTAGTGGCTTTTTCAGGTGTACAGGTTTGATCAAAAAATGAGTTTGATCAACGACATTAGACCTCGTACCTAACCCGCTCTTCTGGTTTGGGTTGTTTTTGAAAAACTAGTTATACCACCTCCATAACTATAAGGTTATATAAATAGGTTAAGCAACATTAAATTGAAAGTTTCGTGTTTCATGTGAACTCCTCGTATATCTGCCTCCTCTCAGAAACAGGGCCTGAATTTCACAAAACTTTCCTGCAAGTTCTGCGATGATAATGCGGAAATTCCCACGAACATCCACTCATTGTAGCCCAAGTGGATTGAATGAGTAAATTAATCCACACAGATAAACAGATTAAATCAATCATTTTAATAATATTTCTGTCAGACTGCAATTTTGCAAACAGTGAAGGTGATCCCCCCCCCCCCCCCCCCCCCCAGTTTGTGAAAAGTACTGTAATACGATTACTGACTCAAGAAGTTGCCGTCTAAAGTAAGTCTGTTCAATATAGAGATTTATTTCTTAAATTCATTTTTAAATTATTTATTTCTAATTTATTCAATATTAATTCAAATAAATATATATATATTGGCTTTTTATCTGCCAATCTGGCATCGGCCATCAAAAAACAATATCAGTCGACCACTAATACGAAGCTTTTGCGCATGTTTAGAGTGAATGTTTACAGGAAAGGCAGTAGTTAAATGTTTTTTTTATTATGCTAGACGGGTATTTGCTATGAAGTCAGATTTTTTAAATGGCCTCAACCACTTACCGATATCCATAATATCCATAAAAAATAATCTTGATACCATACCACAAACTATTGAAAAAATCTTAAATTCTCCTTATAGCTATTTCAATAATATGAAATGTTTAAGTACTACACTTGCTCGTAGACGTGGTGGTTTGCAGGAGTCAAGCTGTGTTGAAAATTGCTGCATTTGACTGTGCATATATCCACTGTTTTACAATAGCTTTCAATGTGCTCCTTTAGACGTATTATAATCACCATTTAGTCTTTTTAACTTGAGGGTTGCACTGATTAGACTTATTCATTTATGCATCTTATTTTTTTTTTATTTCAAGTTTTCCCTTTTTGAACTGTTTCTACATTATTAAAAAATAGGCAATGTGCAAAACATTCTGCAGCCACAAATTCACTTTTATGTGTGATAAATGGGGACAGAAAGCTTTTGTAATATTGTACCAGTGCCTCAGTTGAGTGTATTTTAGAAGACTAAAAGTGCAAGCACTGTGTTTTTCTGTTCCCTTCATCCACACGTTATATACATGTTTAGACTGCTTCTGCTGTTCATGCTCTTCGAGGGTTGAATCACAGGAATGTGACTGAGAAAGTGTGTGTGTGTGTGTGTTTAAGAGGTTGGGCTACATTACATGTAAGTGTTTACAGGTGTTAGCGAATATTCATCTACTCTAGACATGAAGAATAATTTCTGGAAAGATCTGTGTCTGGCTTCCCTTCCCTATAATATATGCTGGTGGCCTCGAGCAAATGTTGAGAACAAGCTTGTATATCTTCCATAGATTATGCAAGAGCAGAGATCTAGATGACAGGATTGTTGTACCTCATTGGGTTTTTATTGGTGTTAATGGCACATGAATGCTTGTGACATTTGGGCATGTTTGCACAGTTTGAGGTCATACAGTGGAAACTGGCAAACCTGAAGATGCCTCTCCTACTGTAAGTCGATAGCACAGGTGAGACTTCATTGTGAGGCAGATATGTTGACACTGACATACTGAGAATAATTGATGGGTATTTCTGTGAAGAGCAGCTGCTTTTGTCCAAACGTTAAACATGACCTTGCCTCAGCCACATTGAAATGTGAACACCGGCCATTTTGTAATCGGTGACAGGCTGCCAAGTCATAGCCTTAAAGAAACACACACACACACACTAGAGTGCCACCAGCAGCTGGGAATTCACCCAAGGTTTCTCTTGACCTTCAGGCTACTAAGGATGGCATGGACGGGAAATGCACTTAATCCATATTAACTTGTGCTAGCTTACTTCAGGGATTGTACAAGGTGCTTAAAGGAGTAGTTCACTTTAAAATGAAAATTGCCCTATTATTTACTCACCCTCAAGTCATCCTAGGTGTATATGACTTTCTTCTTTCAGACGAATACAATCGAAGTTATATTAAAAAATATCCTGGCTCTTCCAAGCTTTATAATCGCAGTGAATTGCAACCAACAGTTTGAAGTTCAAAAAAAGTGCATCTATCCATGATAAAAGTGCATCTATCCATGATAAAAGTGCATCTATCCATGATAAAAGTGCATCTATCCATCATAAAAGTGCATCTATCCATCATAAAAGTGCATCTATCCATCATAAAAGTGCATCTATTCATCATAAAAGTGCATCTATCCATCATAAAAGCGCATCTATCCATCATAAATGTGCATCTATCCATCATAAAAGTGCTCCACACTGCTCTGGGGGTTTAATAAAGGCCTTCTGAAGCAAATCAATGAGTTTAAGAAAAATATTCATATTTGAAACTTTATAAAGTAAAATAACTAGCTTCCGGCCAAACGAACATACAGATTCGACTTAAAGGTGCAGTGTGTGATTTTTGAACCATCTAGTGGTGAGATTTGCGAATTGCAACCGGTCAATAACTCGCGGCCTTTCCTTCAAATTGCAAACTCGAATGAGAAGCTACGGTGGCCGACGTAGGATCGGAAGATGTCGTCGTCTGAGTCAGCAGAGAGTAGCAAGTCAAGCAATGAGGTTTCTCTATATTATATTTTATATTAAATTATATTTACTTAATTATTCAGTAAAACCACATGTTATTGCAATTGTTATTTTTACTTGTTTATCATTGTGTTAGTCTTTTATTCACTGACTTTACCATAGCTTGTTTCCATGCTAGTTAGTATAAGATAAGAGCATCAAAGCAGCTAACTTAGGTAAGGGGAAATAGCTAACGTTACGATGTCCGAGGCGTCGTTCAGACAGCATGTTTTTCTCCACGTTTGCTGCATCAGGGACAACCTGAGTATTCTGCTGCGTCTTTTTCTGCTGCTTCTCATTCAAGTTAGTGACGAAACGCGCTCTGTAGCGCTGTCTGTTCGCTGTCGGCTACGGTAGAAACATGACGTCACAGTATGTCGACCTTCATAGAAGGGGGTGGCCGCGGTTATGTAGATATAAATGACTCATTCTAAGGTAATAAAAACATAACGGTTCATTAAGTGAGGTCTTTATACACCACTGAAAACATAGTTATGGATCTTATATTGCATTTCTGTCAATAGATCCTCAGAAATATCACACATTGCACCTTTAAGTGTAAAGCACAACTTCTGCGAGTAATGCTACGCATTATTGCTGATATTTACACTACTTCTGACGTCACAAGTTACGTAAGTTGCGCTTTATGCGTAAGTAGACTGTGTACTGGAAGCTAGAATTTTACTCTGTAACATGTTAAACATTAATATTTTCTTGGCTTCAGAAGGCCTTTATTAACGCCCTGGAGGCTGTGGAGCACTTTTATAATGTAACTCCGATTGTATTCGTCTGAAAGAAGAAAGTCATATACACCTAGGATGGCTTGAGGGTGAGTAAATCATGGGCTAATAATTTTTATTTTAAAGTGAACTACTCCTTTAAAGTGCTTGAATTTGACTTTTTGAAATTAGTGTTTAATTTTTTCTATGAAACAATATTTTCATTTTAAAATTAATGTTGACTACGCTTGACAACGAATGTGATATTGCTCATATAAATAAATATCCAAGTATATGATGCATCTTTCATTCATCAGGTCCATCATATATTCCTGGGAGAAAGAAATCAGTTTGAATAAGGAATAAGCGATATCTTTGTCATAGTTTCCTTTCACTGGTTAATGTTGCCGCAGTCATTGCATGTACTGCACTTTATTCATACCATTTTGCTTTATTACTATATTTTTATTTATCGGTTTACCTTTTCTAGAATTTGAAACCATAATAAAGATATTGTTTTGATAAGTGAGATCTCTGATTGTAGTCCTTGAAAACCAAAAAAAGTAGTGCTTGAAAAGTCCTGGAATTTCATTTTACAGGATCTGTACGAACCGGTTACAAAAACCAAATGTACAAGGCTGGTTTTGAGACTTAACATGCCCCCTGTTTTCTCCTCAACAGAAAAGCAAGGTCCAGAGCGGAAGCGCATTAAAAAAGAGCCCACTAACACCAGGAAGTCGGGCCTGGCGTTCGGGGTGGGCATGCCGGGGATCCGGGCCGGGTACCCCCTGTCCGAGCGGCAGCAGGTGGCTCTCCTCATGCAGATGACGGCCGAGGAGTCCGTCAACAGTCCAGGTGCGCGTTTATCATGAGCGCCACGTCTTCAGTAGCTTCCACTGTCCCTGCTGCACTCTCATGCTATGCTTCATTTACACACACACACACACCAAAGCACTTAATTAGAATTCAATTAAACAAGATAACCCTCATCAATTCCCATTACTTCGGCGAAATGAACCTCTGCAATCTTAATCCACTGTTGTTCATCAGCCCTTCAGGACTGTTGATAGAGCATCAAGGGACTTGGTTGTGCTGTTCCGATATGAACTGTTCAGGTTTCCAGATTTGATTGGCTCATGTGGTTTTGCAGCTTGAGATAAGTGAAACGCATTGGATTTGTGTTGCGTTTACTTCAAAGGTTTATTTCTGTTTGTTTTCTAAGCTTGACCAATGATATTGCATGCTTAAAGGTTAATTCTTATCTCTGGTATGCATGTCTCAGTAGCAATTTACAATAAGTTTTATTAGTTAACATTAACTAAGAATGAACAATACTTCTACAGCATTTATTCATCTTAGTTAATATTAATTTCAACGTTTATTAATACGTTATTACAATCAAATGTTGTATTTGTTAACATTAGTTAATGCACTGTGAACTAACATGAACGAACAATGAACAGCTGGATTTTTATTAACTAACATTAACAAAGATTAATAAATACTATAACAAATGTATTGCTCATTGTTAGTTAGTACATTAACTAATATTAACTAATGAACCTTATTGTAACCATGTCTCTATTAGTTTTACTGAAGTTGCTCACCAGATTTATTTTTCCAAAACAAAAGACTACAGGAAATTCCTAACCCCACCCATACAGAGCACTTTTTCATGCCAGCTATTGTGTTAGTTTGTTCTGAATATGTCTGAAAATAGTAATTTAGTGCAGCTGATTTGGCATGTCTGTCTTGTGATTGCTAATACATTTCCTTGTTTACGTGGTAGTTTGTTGATTCAATGTGCTTTAATTGTGTTGCTGACAATGTCGTCCAAATCCAAGGGGTGAAATTCAGTTAAAATTGTGTAATTTAGTGAAAGATCTGACAGCTAGAAGGCGCAAATTGGCACAGGCAGAAGTTGTCTCCATGTTTGTTGTATAAGACTGCCACCTAGAGGTCAGAGCAAATAGTACTCATTACTACAATAATACACAAGTTGCTCTTGCTCAGTGTTTAATTGTAAGTCAGTGGTTCTCAACCTTTTTGACTCCAAGGCGCCCCATTGTCCAAGATAATATTTGAAGGGCAAGTTCATATAGTTCCTCTTGTACTTCAGCTGTAATGATGACAAAGCTACTTTTTTATCTACAGAAACTGACTATGAGTAGATTAAAATCAAACAAGATTAATTTAGTGATTCCTGAAGTTTCAAGAACTGAAATTTTTTCAGGATCCACACTGTTTTTGACCACCGAATTGACAAGTTGTTCATGATTACCGAATAATGATTAAAATACTTTTTGTTTGCAATGAACACAATTATATTTATTATAGATTATGTGACTGTTTTATTTTATTTATTTTGGTATGTGTTATTTTAGTTCTAAAAAACTGTTTTTTCCCTGACTTTAAAAAGCAATGTTTTTAATAAAAAAATTACAGTTGTTGTGGGGGACAAATTAAAAAGAGAATGATGTTGGAGACAGCCTTGTGGACAGCTCTGAGAAATACGGTGCTTGAGTCCTAACTTGAGGTCCTTTGCCGATTCTGTTCCCATTTTCCTCTCCTCCCTCCTCTTTTCCTGTCCTATCCAATGTTTTAAACTAGTTTTTTCTTATTTAAAATGATTTTTAATCATCTTGTTGGCCCCCTTTAAAAACCACTTCTGTAAGTAATTTTGCTGTTGATACCTATGTTTTCATCCAGACACAACACCAAAGCATCAGTCACAGTCAAGTCTGGGTCAGAAGGGAACACCAAACTCGGCCTCAAAAACCAAAGACAAAGTTAACAAGCGAAACGAGAGGGGCGAGACGCGGTTGCACCGGGCTGCCATACGCGGGGAAGCACGCCGTGTAAAGGAGCTCATCAACGAGGGGGCCGACGTGAATGTAAAAGACTTTGCAGGTACGAGCAGACATATCCCCTTCGTGTCCGGCAAGCTTCAACAATAGAGGTTTTTAAGTCTCAGTTGAAAACATATCTTTTTAACCTAGCTTTTAGTTAAGATATACCTTATTTTTGTAGTTTTCTTCTCTCTATACTGATCTCATTATACACTTGTGTGAGGGTTTATGTCTAATAGTGTGTAGTCATGCCTTCATTTGCTAGGCTTGGTATATGTTTTTATATATGTTTGTTTTAATTATAACTGTGACGCACTTGGGCAACAACGTTACTATTAAATGTGCTATATAAATAAATAAAAGTTGAAGACATTAGATATCACCTGACTTCCACTTTAGTCCTTTAACATGCTGTTGAAATTGCATAGAATATTAGGTGATCACTGTTTTGATCCCGTTGAAATGCTCATGCAATTCTTTTCATGATGTATATGAGCAGGCACTTAATAATGAAATGCTTTTTTATTAATAATGAAATGCTTTTTTATTAATAATGGAATGCTTTTTGTTTTAGGCTGGACCGCACTGCATGAGGCGTGTAATAGAGGGTATTATGATGTGGCCAAGCAGCTGCTGGCAGCCGGGGCCGAGGTTAACACCAAGGGCCTGGATGACGACACGCCTCTACATGATGCATCCAACAATGGCCATCTTAAAGTAAGTACCTCCGAACAGACGTTCCACAAATATGTGTGTGTGTGTTAGGTCTGTCAAATTAAAATTCTAATTTCAAAAATTCATCGAGAATTCACGCTCGAGACGTGATGATTAGCTAATCCAGTATACAGCGCTGCGTGTTTTCTTAAGCTGGAAACATTGTACACAAAAAGTTTGGTATCTTGATATACTTTGTAACAAACCCCCTATTCTGGTTTTGTAGGTTGTGAAGCTGCTGTTACGGTATGGAGGGGATCCTTGTCAAAGCAACAGAAGAGGAGAGACTCCATTAAAAGTGGCAAATTCGCAAACAATGCTTAATCTGTTGCTGGGAAAAGGCACTTACACATCCAGTGAGGAGAGTTCCTCAGGTGTGTACCATGCAGTTCTTGTGCGAATATATTCCAGAAAGTGCAGGAAATGTGTACCATATGCTAATATTACGATTTTTTTGTGCATCTCAGCAGATTCTTCTGAAGAGGAAGATGCCCCATCATTTGCCCCATCCAGCTCTGTTGATGGCAATAATACAGACTCGGAGTTTGAGAAGGGCTTAAAATTAAAAGGGAAGGGCATGGACCCACCCAAATCTATCTCCACTCCGGTCAAGGATGAGTACGAGTTTGACGAGGATGATGAGGAGGAGCGTGTCCCACCTGTGGACGACAAGCATCTGCTCAAGAAAGAGTTTCGCAAGGATCCCGTCATCAAGACAAACAACTTTATCTCCATACCCAAGATGGAGGTTAAAACCTATTCCAAAAGCAACACGCTAACACCAAAGAAGGCTGTGCGCAGGATCCTGTCGGACAGCAACAGCTCGGATGAAGACGACAGGACTTTGTGTTTTACACCCACGACCACACCAAGGCAACCTGCACCTCAGACCAACGCAAAGAGCCGGGAATCGACGTCACTGAGCTCCAAGCAGCAAAAAGAGAAAAGTAAAGTCAAGAAGAAGAGGAAGAAGGAGACAAAAAATAATGTTAGTAAGGAGGTGCGCTTTGGTAAAGTGAACGACAAGTTCTGCACCTCAGACTCTGAGATTGGGGACTTGGAGAGCGAGGATGATAAAGGATCCATGCAGAGTGCAAATTGTGTAAAGGACTCTTCTACGTTGAGCCTTAAAGATCCTTCTGTCTTTAGCTCTCTGTCAGTTTCTTCTTCATCCTCATCGCATGGGAGTCTGAGCTCACAGAAACACACGCAGTCTCTGGCAGAGCAGCACCCAAAGCAGTGGAGGACAGATGGCTGGAAGACTGTGTCCTCTCCACCATGGTCAGATGTCAGCTCCCTCTCGGACTCGGTCAGAACAAGGCTCTCTAGCGAATCGGACTACTTGTCTGCCGACTCCAGCGTTGAGTCTGTGAAACAGGTGAAAAAGAAAGTGCAAGATAACAGAAAGAAAAACAACACGCATGCCAGTGCGGTAGACAAAAAGAACTCTGAGTTTTACAAGAACTCAAACACAGATGGAGCCATTTCTAAAACAGACAAAGATGGAAAGGTGTTGAAGAAACACAAAGTGAAACACAAACACAAAAGTAAGGAAAAGGATAAGGCTCCAAGTGTTGTGTTGAGTCAAGACATGAATGAAAAGTTTGTCAAGAGCTTTTCTTTTGACTTTGATGATACACGGCAGAAATCGCTAATTGTTGACACGGAGTCGCCTTCTGAAAATAGGGTCAAACTTTCAAAACATGAGAAAGATCATTTTAAGAAGGAGGACCGATTGTCTAAAGGTAAATCTGAAGACAAGGACTGGCCAGGTAAAGAAACTCAAAGGGTGGTCAAAGAAGAGAGGTCAAAGAAGACAAAGGAGTCAAACAAGGAAAAGGTGAACAAAGAGGAGAGGGACAAACCTTTAAAGACTGAGAAGGAGAGAATTATAAAAGACAAAGCAAAGGAGGAGAAGCAGAAAGCCCATAAAGATGATAAAAAGAAAAAGTCTAAGGATAAATCTCTTAAAATTGACAAAAAGAATGAACAAAAAGAAGAAAAACATTTTAAATCTGAGAAAAGCATAAAAGAAGAGAAGGAAAAGTCTAAGAGGGATAAAACTATCAAGGAGGAACCCGATTATGAAGACTATGACTTAAAAAATCACTTACTAGAGGAAACCAAAATGAGTGCATCAGATGATCCCCATGATCGGTGGCAGTCAGACATGTCTTCTGACAGTTCGCTTTATGGAGATGACAGCTGGGACGCCCCTGTAAAAGAATACAAATCAAATAATGCGGTCAAGTTAATTGTAGAAACAGTGAAGGAGGAAAGCAGGGACCGAAGAAAGGAAAATAAAGTCAAAGATAAAAAGCCAGATCATGGAGATAAGCGTCCTGAAAAGGAAACTGCATCAAAGAAGAAAGACAAGGAATCCTCTGAAAAGAATACTGAAAAGAAAAAAGACTGGACAGATAAGCAAAAGTTCAATTCGGGTCAGTCATTGGAAAAGGAGAAGAAACGAAAAGAATCAGCAGAGAGTGTCAAAGAGAAAAAGGAGAAGGATTCTGTGGAGGGCAGCAGAGACCGAAAAGATTCCTATGAGTTTACTAAGGAAAGGAAAGACTCCAAAACAAAACAAGATTCTCTGAGAGATGACTATGGGAGTGAGGCCTTCTTTAAAGACAAACCAGAGAATGAAACCACTTGTAAGGCTGACCCCAGAGAGAGGAACCACTCTGGAAAGGAAAGGGAGAAGAAAATGGATGGTGTGGAAAAGAAAGAGAAGTCCAAAGGAGAAAAACACAAGGACAAGCCTAAGGACAGAAATTTGGACCAGGAAAAGGAGAAACCTGAGAAAAACTCAATTGATAGATCAATGAAAGAGAAAGATCTAGAACGGACCCCCAAAGACAAGCGGGATGGGGCTAAAGAAAAGCATAAAGATTCTCATGTCAAGGACAAAGAAAGGAAGATGTCATCTGAACAGATTAAAGATAAGAAAGAAAAGACATCCCAGGACAAACATGCTGACAGAGAAAAAGATTTCCTGGAGTTTAAGAAAGAGGAGAGAAAACCTGAAAAGGCGAGAGAGAAGACATGGTACACTATTGCAGATATTTTTACAGATGAGAGCGAAGATGATGATGACAACTATAATGGGGGCGTTGCAAAATTAAGTGACTCTCTCGGACTATCAGATTCTCACAGGAAAGATTCCACACCAGACATAGATGAAATTGATAATTTCCAAACAGATAAACATAAGAAATACTCTGAGGGGAAAACACATTCCACAGAAAAACAAAAGGAAAAGGAACATAAAGATAAGAAAAAGGAGAAGGCATCATTTGATGCTGGAAAAGAGAGAAAAGCCTCCATGGAAAAACACAAAGATAAAAAGGACAAAGATTCAATTGACACAAAACACAAGGAACGTAAGGACAGAGCATCTGTGGATTCAAATCAAGACAAGAAAAGCAAGCAGAAACTTCTTGACAAGAAAGATGCCAGTGAAGAAAAGAGCAAAAACAAATACAAAGACAAGGTAGAGCACTTAAAAGAAAGAAAACTCTCAAAGGGGAGTGGCGAAAATGAGAAATCGTTGTTGGAGAAACTTGAGGAAGAGGCAATGAATGATTACAAAGATGATTCCAATGATAGAAATAGTGAAATTTCATCAGACAGTTTCACAGACAGAGGTCATGAACCCGTTCTAAGCAGCTTCTATGATTCCTCCAACATCAGTATACCTGACATGTCCGAGGAGAGAAGAGAGTCTATATCCATCTCTAATCCACAGGATAAGTTCAGAGAGAAAGAGAGGCATAGACATTCCTCATCCTCATCATCCAAAAAGAGTCATGACAAAGAAAAGGAGAAAGTCAAGAAAGAAAAGGGGGATAAAAAAGACAAGTCGGAGGAGATCAGAGAATCATATGGCCGCAGAGAAAGCTTGCCCTTTGACAAAGAACCCATGCCTTTGGAGGCTGACCCTTACACTTTTCCATATGGTTCCAAAGTTGATGGTGAGGATGACTTGGAAAAGACTCTGGAGTTTGAGAAGGAGATGTCCAAAAAAGACAAGACAAATAGTGTAATTAACAGTGAGAAAATAAAAGACAAAAAGAAGAAAGAGAAGCACAAGGAAAAAGTGAAAGAGGAAAAGCATAAATACTCAGATGGATTTGGGTCCTTCAGACACTCAAAAGAAGAACAAAAATCTGGAATGAAGGAAAACGCTCAAGTCACGAGTCTTAAAGAGAAATCTAAAGAAGACTGTTCTAAATTTGATGGGAAAAATAAGGAGAGGAATAAAGATATCATGGACAAAGACCGAACAGATCTCAAAGCCAAGGTCAAAGATGAGAATGACAAATTCAGCCAGGCAAAAGAGACAACTCGAAAGGACAACCGCCCTCGTGAAAAGCTTTTGGTTGATGGTGATCTCAGACTAACAAGTTTTGGCAAAATGCTTAGTTTAAAAGATCAAGAGATTGAGGAGCGCCATAAGAAACACAAAGAAAGAATGAAACAGATGGAAAAACTGAGGCATCGGTCAGGTGATCCAAAACTTAAAGATAAAACTAAATCGAATGAAGAACTTAAGAAGAACCGCAGTGAACTTTCCAAGAAATCTGGTTCAGTGGAAAGTTCTTTGAAAGAAAAAAAGTTCAAAGATATTGGCCTTCCAACCCAAATGATGTCACCTGATAGAAAGCCGATGCCTATGGACAGTCAGAACTCAAAAGACTGGCTTGCTGGCCATCAAATAAAGGAAAATCTTCCTGCATCTCCTAGACCTGACCAGAACAGACCAACAGGCGTCCCCACCCCAACATCTGTGATCTCATGTCCAAGCTATGAGGAAGTCATGCAAACTCCACGCACTCCGTCCTGCAGTGCAGAGGACTATCCTGATATCATATTTGATGGTCTTGACTGTCAGAATTCCTCGGCCACCACTATGTCCATGAACGCCTGCTCCCCTTCCTTCTTCGATAGATATTCCAACTCATCGAATACCTTCCAGGAGGGAACATGCATAACACCAGCAAAGAACTTGCAATTACCCCTTGTGAGTCGTTCTGTCACCTCTGATGTCAGAAGACCACTCGAGAGTGAGTTCAAAGTAGAGGCAGAAAAGTTTTTGCAACAGCAACATATACCAGAAGGCACAGCATTCGAGTCTTCAGCCTCGCATATTACAGAGGACAAGATGGCAGCTGACAGACTTAATTGCCTTTCCCCAACATACTTTTCACCCCCTATTGAGATGATGTCTCCCAGGCCTGACCTATCACAACATGATAGAGTTCCTGATGAAGCACCTTCTGTAAATTCCCTCAACGATGGCATTGAACACTCGGGGAGTGTTTATAACAACTATCTCATGAAGCCCTCAACTCCAGTCCATAGACCTGAACCCCAGGAGCCTTGTTTGGATATAGCGGCTCCCCCAACTCCGGCTCCTGCTGCCCTTCCTCCCATGGATATTGATGATCTCTCAGAGCCACAACAAAGTGGACCGGTTTTAATGCCAGCTCACCCTGTCAGTGTGAGTGACTACTTGCCTCCTGTTGTTGAAGAGCAAGAAGAGGAGGAGGAGGAAGATGATGATTTTGTTGAGGATGACACAGAAGTTCACCACGCTGAAGACGAGTCCAGAAACGATCCCACATACTCACTCGGGATTGAGGAATCTGACAAAAAGGCTTGGCTTGAATGTCCAGATAGAAGAGATCCTGATGAAATTCCTATAACACCAACCCATCCACAAGACAACTACATGGAAAACTCATGTGATCAGCCCTTAGCCTGGAATTCAGAAGTACTCATGAAATCACCTAATGAGAGTTACCGAGAGGTCGAGGCTGCCGTGTCAAAGATAAGCAGTCCATATTCACACTCCGATTGTGATTTGCAGCATATCCCGAGTGTTATGCCTGTGACACCACCTCACTCTACTTATTCCAGAGTATACTGTCCATCACAAATATCTGACTCTCATTACGAGGTCCACAAAGACACAGTGGAAGACATTACATCACCGGAAAGACCTGAAACAGAGGCACTGGAGTCAGAATCACCTCGACTAGAAACTTTCTTCACAGATTGCAAACCAGATCCCGAGGAAGTGCAGATGGACCTAGAGCCCCCATGTATGATGAAAGACAATATCCAAGAGTCTCCCACCTATGTTGCGGAGAACTGCATCTCTGTAGCCCCACCAGTCAACCAAGAACCTGTTGTTTCATGGGTAGATCCATTCCCTAGTGCAGCTGATGAAATGGATGACATGGGTCCTTTCTCTATACCAGAGCTTCCTTTCCAGGAGAAGGAGATGCAGGAGCCTGATATAACAACCCCAGAGATTGCAGAGAGTAAGCTTCCACCTTCTCAGACAAGACCTCCAGTTATTGAGACAAGCGAAGATGTTGATATAATGGATGTTGACTTGACGAGTCTGTCCAAAGCATCTTGTTCTCCTGCAATTGTGCCTCCTACCGAATCTGGTCAGGATTTGGTTCCTCCAGTCAGTGAGGATGGATATAGACCGCTGTGTGAGTTGGAGCCAGAACCTCAGAACATCCCAGATGTTCCTCCCATGAAAGAAACAATCCCAGAGGAGAGGGAAGCATTTGAAGAAGTGGATGAAAAGCTAAATTTGTTTTCTACTGACAGTGAAAAGGACAATGAATACAGGCAAAAAGAAACAATCCCGGATACAATGATGCCATCTGTTATGGTACAATATTTGGAGCTACCAGCCACCACAAAATCACATATATTAGGACAAAATCCTGTGGTCGTTTTGGGTCCCTCATGTAGCCCTCATCCTGTTCAGGTTCAATCTGTCTCGATGCCTAGTAGCACACAAGTATCAGAGGCCCTTGAGACAACCGCCAAGTTGTCTGTGACTATACCAGTGTCTGAGGCACCCAAGAAAATTGAGGAAATACCTCAGAGGATGACCCGGAAAAAGGCTCAGATGCTGGCCAATCAGAACAAGCAGAGCTCATCAAGCATCACCTCTTCAGTATCCTCCTTACCAATCACAACAAGTGTGACCACTTCTTGTGTCACAGTAGAAAAGGAGAAAGAGCCCATCACCTCAACCACAGCTCAGACATCCACTCCTTCTGTACCTCCACTAATCACCAAATCAAAAGGCAGGCCTGTCGAGGACGATGACAACCAGTCCCAACATCCACGCAAGAGAAAGTTTCCTAAATCTGGCCAGCAACAGGTGCAGGTTCAGCTTGTGAACACCGCAATGAAGCAGACTCGGGAGATGATCCAACAGACTCTGGCAGTCATTGTGAATGCCATCAAGTTGGATGAGATAGAGCCATACCACAGTGACCGTTCCAACCCCTATTTCGAGTACCTTCAGATCCGCAAGAAAATCGAGGAAAAGAGGAAGATTTTGTGTTACATAACTCCTCAAGCTCCCCAGTGTTACGCAGAGTATGTGACGTACACAGGCTCTTATCTACTCGATGGCAAGCCTCTGAGCAAGCTTCATATTCCAGTGGTAAGAATTTTGTTTTTGTGTTCTATGCATAAATACTCTTAACACCTAACCATAAGCAGCATAATTATACTGACAAGAGACAAGACGTTGATGATGTTGATATGGTGGTATTATTATTATTATATATAATATTAGGGGTGCAAAGGATCAGGCTCCACGGTTCGGCATGCATGTGATTCGCGGATTAACTGCTAAATTTAACCATCATAGAGTGAAAGTTTATAATTTGGATGGGTTTTCTCTTGCCAATTTACACATTCAAACAAATTTAAGTGCAGAAGAGGTGACAATCGGGACTCACGCATTCTGTGCACACGCAGAGAGAGAGAGAGAGAGATGCACATTTCAGAGAGCATTTGAACACCTCATTTATTTGTTTCCTTGCACTTAAATGGACACACACACACACAATGTGTGCAAGGAAACAAATAAATGAGGTGTTCAAATGCTCTCTGAAATGTGCATCTGATACTTGTGTGCTATATTTGTTTCCAATGGACACACACACACAAAATTATGTCAAAATACCCATCTAAATAAGGCAAGTATCCTCTCGGTTATGTCATGAGTTGAGAAAGAAACCAGATGTTTGTCAGTATATCCGGTCCGTGCATTCGGTCTTAAAGTGACGGGAGCCTAATATTCCTGCTGTTGTCGTTGTCATTAATGTAAAAAAAAAAAAAAAATACAGCTTTAACAAAGATAAAACTATATTTAATTTCTACAGTGAACAAATAGTGTTGTTTTATTTTAGGCTTAATTATCAATTTCTGTACCTGAACACTACTGTTAGACTTTGTAACTTTTAGTATTCATCTCTGCTTATAATTTGTTCTTATTTTATTACTGACTGTTCACTTGTTTTTTAATAATGTTTGACCTTTATCAGTTAGCCTAGTAGTTTTTGATGTAGTATCAAAGAACTTCAGCTGAGCTTTAAGTAATAAATGAAAAGCAAAGTCACACCACAGTTTATTTTATAAATTTTTTTGCTGATCCGAATTTTTTTTTCGATCCGTGGCTCAAAAAACGTAAATGATCCGAACTGTGATTTTTGTGATCGGTTGCACCACTATTTAATATATTATATGGAGCAAGATTTTGGACATCATGCATTGGTTAAAACACAGTATATCTCCATTAATGCATTCCCATTGTTGAGATATAGAGATGTACTTTCTAAACTCTTTTCCCTACTATCCTAGATTGCTCCACCTCCATCTTTGTCGGAGCCCCTGAAGGAGTTATTCAGACAGCAAGAGGCGGTTCGGGGAAAACTAAGACTGCAGCACAGCATCGAGAGGGTAAACTCTTACTCTTTGCCTTTAGTCTTTCTTTATTTTCTCTTCTTGGCTTCTCTCCTCAATGCATCACTGAGCTCACTTCAAAAGTCCACCCGGTTAGCATGTAATGATCACACGGCACAAATCCTTTGATTCATCAAAGGCTTTGTGTAATAGAACAGCAAGTTATCTGCAATATACATGTCAACTAAGCAAGCATTTCATCTCATTTTCTTCTGATGTTCTTACCGTGATCATTTCAAAAGACTGTTTACTAGCTTTGTCCCTTGATTACTAGATGAATGCCCAAAGGGTATCAATGGATCAGTTGGATCTCTAGTCTTACTCTGATTTTATGCTCCCCTTACAGGAGAAGCTTATTGTATCTTGTGAGCAGGAGGTGCTGCGTGTTCATTGCAGAGCAGCGAGAACAATCGCAAATCAGGCCGTTCCTTTTAGTGCGTGCACAATGCTGCTGGATTCAGAAGTCTACAACATGCCATCAGAAAGCCAGGTGAGTCCTCATTTGAGCTATTATTAACACGTTAACGATGTTACAATGCCTACGAAAATGTACATTATATTACGTTTCTAACTAATGTTGATCTCCAGGGGGACGAAAACAAGTCTGTGAGAGATCGCTTCAATGCTCGGCAGTTTATCTCCTGGATTCAAGATGTGGATGATAAGTACGACCGCATGAAGGTGAGGAGGAGTTTTTTATATATACAGTACAGGTCAAAAGTTTGGAAACATTACTATTTTTAATGTTTTTGAAAGAAGTTTCTTCTGCTCATCAAGCCTGCATTTATTTGATCAAAAATACAGATTTTTATTTTATTTTATATTGTGATATATTATTACAATTTAAAATAATTGGTTTTCAATTTATTATACTTTAAATTATAATTTATTTCTGTGATGCAAAGCTGAATTTTCAGCATCATATATTTTGAAACCAAGTTATTGTTTGTAAATTTCGATTGTAGATTGTAAAAATCGACTAATTAAAATATAAACTAATGTTTTAAAAATTTGTTATTTGGCAAGTGACCATGGTATAAGCGGGTTAATGCCCTTCGAGGAGGCAACCGTTCACGCCTCGCCGTCGTCCATTAATACCTGACAATGGACACCTCGTCGGGCATTAACCCTTACTTAGTGCATGTTAACCAATGAGCCTAATTGTAAAGTGTTACCAAAAAATCAATGTATGAATGTTCAGTGGAACATTTTTACCTCTTCAAGTCATTTTAACCCTTAAATGTGCAAGCATATGTGTATATTTATCCCAAAGTCTAACCGTGAGCATCTTCTCCCGACAGACGTGTTTGCTAATGCGTCAGCAACACGAGGCCGCGGCTCTGAACGCAGTGCAAAGGATGGAGTGGCAACTCAAGGTACAGGAGCTGGACCCCGCGGGACACAAGTCTCTGTGCGTGAACGAGGTTCCCTCCTTCTACGTGCCGATGGTCGACGTCAACGACGACTTCGTACTGTTGCCTGCGTGACAACGACACACACTCAGACTCTGAGAGTTCGGTCTAACATTAACCATCTTATCAAAGAGACATCAAACAAAAGTTCGGTAAGGGCTAGCCGGTTTGAGGAGATTCTTTGAGGAAGAGAGAAATATATATTATATAGAGAAAAAAAAGGTAAAACTCATCCTTTTTCCTGCCCGAGGAGGAACCGTTCGTCTTTTACAACGGGGAGAGGGAAAACACACAACTTGCACTTTTGTCCTCAAGTTTTTTATGCTTTTGTTTGGGATTTGAAAAAGCAAAACTGCTTTGAAACCTCCCGTCGTGGGTTATCTGGGCGAACATAAGGGACAGGTTTTTTTTTATCTGTCCCAGCCCATACTGAGTTACAACAAACAAACAAAAGAGCTTGAGACGGGTTCATCCACTATTGTGCAAGAGGACAGACGGCACTGGTGGACACCGGGACAGATGTGCAGGCACACACAAAAGACACATAAAGAGTGCGACGGGAGTGCTAGCATAGCTTCTCCTTGTTTGGACCCGAGTCTATAATGCTAAAGTGGTGGAAAGAACGACTTTCCTGCGGTTCAGGCCCATGTTCAGGACAGCTCGGCGCCGAGCAATGAGGAGAAACTGCGTTCGGTTTGTGGAGACGACAGTGCATTTCGTCCCAAATGCTGGATTAAACGCATGGGCTGATGGTCCCGAAGCCACGCCTGGTTTCTAAACGAGTGCATAAGGAAAAAAAAAAAGACTAATAATGTAAGAGCAAATGTTGCTGTCACAAATCACGAGAGACGAGGACTTACAAGGTTTTTTTTTTTTTTTTTTGGTTTATGTCTTTCTTTTACTCGGGCATTTCATTGTTCCCTTTCTGAGGAAGTGACTTGAAAAACACTACAGAGCCAACATTAGTTTAATGGAAAAAAAAATTGAAAATGGCAAAAAATAGCAAAAAACGTGTAAAAAAAAAAAAAAAAAAAAAAAAGGTATTCCGTAAATGATGTACAGTTTTTTATAATCATTAACCGATGTATTCTCGCTGCCTTCTAGATAATTTATTTTGCCACACATTACTGCACAGTTGTAAATAACTTATGTACTGTAACATCACTCAGTTAAGTGTAAAAAAAAAATAAATGAATAAAAGTTATCATTGTATGTACAGTTCACTTTCAGGCAGCACTCCCCTCCCCCACACATCACCTCCCTTCCCATAATCCCATGGGCCAAAAGTTGAACACATCGTCAGTATTTTCATGCAATAGTCCTCAAGGTTTCTGTCCAAAGTAAATCTAGATCATCATCATCATCTTCATCTTCATCTCCACTTCTCTCCTGATTGCTCTGTCAGGGCCACGATCATAGTTTTCAGATGTAGCAGAGTGATTATGGATTTATTTAAAGAATAGTAGAGGTATATTATTCATCGTTTTATTACACAAGTATATATCTTAATAAAAAAAAATAAAAAAAAAGTATAAACCAAGAAAATGCCTTTATACAGTTTAACGTCTTTTTTTTTTCTTTTTTTTATTTTTTTTTATCTAAAGCTGCACAAGTCATAGCTAGGATAGTGATTTGGAGATGAATACACAAACCACCCCATGAACTGTATAGTACGTATTTGAATTTATTATTCCACATTGTAATCATGGGAGTTTTCGTGTCATGCCTCTGCTCACGTTATCCGTACGACTCCGGTTCCTGATCTCTCTCCCGCTGCACTATTACACCCCCGTTCTTAAAGCGTTCGGGGAATCGCTCAGACATCACCTCTCCTTAGTTTCCAGCATTCCAGCTTTTCTCTCCTTCACTGCTTTAAATATTCTGTTTAGATGCTGAATCAACTCCGCAGTTCTTTTCTCCCGAAGCGATTGAGTTTTTAACTCGTGACTCTTTAAAGGTCACTTTTATTGCCTGACCGTGATGTGGACTTTTACAGGTCATTATGAGACACACACACACACACACTTCCGTTCTTGGACTCACTGTTTGTATACATGGGCTCGCTGACTGTTTTAAAAAAATATATATTTAACATCCTTGTTAATCACGGTATTTTATTTATTTAAACAATTTTTTTTAATGCACCAATGTCAATTATTCTCTGATTTTATTTTGTCCGTTACCATCTTTACAGTACATGTTAGAAATCATCAATCAACCTAGAGGGGAATAGTGCAAGAGTTTTTTTTTTTTTTTTTTTTTTATAAATAAAAAAGTTTTAATTATTAGATTTTTTTTTTTTTGGGGGGAGGGAGGGGGAGGGGGCTTGAAATGTGTTTTGATATCTTACCCTTTCTCATTACCTGCCTGTACTTCAGTGTGAGGTTGTGTGACGTTTGCTTAACCATCCAGGCTATAGTGTTTTAATTTCTTTTTCTTTCGATCTTTCTTTCTTTCTTTCTCTCTTTTGTTTTCATGTGTGGTTGTGAGTCTGTGAAGATCCCACATGACGCAGTTGTGTATTGTGTGCATTGAGTCTGGGTGCAACAGGTGTCACTGTTTCCGCAGTTTTGTGTGTGCATTGCACAACAGAATCTCTACAAACTCAACAGCTTCTCATTCAGATTTCAGTGCTTTCTTTTTGTGTTGCAATGAAACGCCATTGATTTCAGATCAAGTGCTTTTGATGTTATTCGGTGCATTTTTTTCGCCCCACAAATGAAATGACTTGTTAATCCAATGGTTTCTGTATCATCACTAAGCCCCTGTTTACAAGATATGTGTCCTCTGACCTTTGGGTTCCCACAACTGATTCAGTTTTAAAAGGCTTGGAATTGTGATGCGATACAAAAATACCACCTGATTTCCACTAATTCAGCCACGAGTTTCATCTGAGACTCGCTTCTATCGTACACATGCTTGGCCTGACCTCTGTCTGCAACACATTACCTCTAATAATTACACGGATTACTGATTAATTCCATATGTAGATACGATAGATTAGGTGTGGAGCCACAATTTCAAGCCTGGTTTTAAAACATGTTTTCACAACACATCTCCTCTAACACATGTTGAACTCTATATATAAATAGTGAGAAATAACCTATTTATTATCTTTCTGACACCTGTGGTATGTTTGAGTTGAAGGTCTCCGCTGTGTAAATTTTCCTCTTGTAATGCGTGAGCGAGACGTTGTACATAGCTGTAAATAATATTCCAGGACGTTTTGCACCCTCCTCTTTGTACTAGTCCAAAACTTGCGTAGAATGTGAGATTCTAACAGCAACGAGACGTGTCGCACTCGCTGCCGGTGATGTAACAATGTATCTTTTTTTATTTGTACAATGTAGTTGAATTGTGTACATATTGTTGGAGCAGCTATGGGGGAGGGGAAGGGGGTTTGTTGATGCTATTTCAGTGCTGTCAGAGATCCAGTACTTTCACCTCTTTAGCTGTGTTGATATCCTGCGATTCAAAAAGCGAGAAACTAAAAAATAAAATAATAAAAAAAAATTAACGGAGAGGAAAAATTCTAAATTGTTATTTTCTACACTTGCATGTACAGAGAGCGCGAGAACTGCTGTTGTTCCTCAGAGATTATGTTCGTAAATAAATTTTTGAAATGACTTGGCTTCTGTTTTTTTTTTTTTTTTTTTTTTTGAGAGCTGCAATACCACACATCTGCCGCAAGAGGGAGCCAAAGTGATATAAAGTATTTTTTTTAGAAGTGGAATGTCAATCATTTGTTAACATTTGCATGGCAAAAATAACCTCAATAAATGTCATATTTCACTCGACACATCATAGCTTTAACCCACAAACTAAAATATTTGATTAGCACATTCTGGTCCAACTCCACAAAGGGTGTCAATTTCTACTGAATATTTCTCATGTTTTGGACATTCCTTAATCTTGACTATTAAAAAAATACATATTTCTATGTTGTCTGTTGTTGTCAAGTGCATATGTGCCTATAAAGAAATGGTTAATTTAACACTAACCAGGTTATCATGCACACAATTAGAACCTGGGTTTCACTGACACTAAGATATATATAGATATATATATTTTTTATTTTTTTTATTTTTTTTTTATCATGAAATATGAAAACTCAATTAAATGTATTAATCAAACCAAAAATTAATAAATACAACTAGTTGAGTAAATAATGACTTGTTTTAGAAATACAATGTGTACTGTATACTTATACGGAGTCATTGTGGGTTTGTCATGTTTGTGCAACAGTTACAGCTGTAAAAATATGATACTTCTAATTTTAGTTTGAAGGACAGGATTATTAAACAAAGCGAAACACACATAGAATAAAACTGCACCGACTGCACATGAGTTTACTGGAACTCATGTCACGAGCTGGTTCGGCTTTGAATAGATAGTGACTATCCTTTACATTATTTGTAACTACATGAACTGTATGATTTGAAATATAGGCTGGACTTCTGATTCTTTTGAGTCGATACTTGATTCGGTCAAAATCTATTTATATCACTCAATCTAAACGGACCATAGCGATAAATATATAGATATTCGCAATAATAAATATGAAAGAATAGCAAAAGACACACCACAATTATAACGAAAACTGCACAAAGAAACAATATCATTGGAATCACTTCCATAACGATTTTTTTAACCTGATAAAAACAAATGACAGCCAATCAGAATCCACCAGACATCGAAGAGCTAATTTAAAGTGACAGGTGATTTAAAACTGCGTAGAATAAACAGAATATCCTAATATCGCTAATAATATAGTTATCGTTGTAATTATATTTATAGTTTTCGTGATCTGTACTGTTTGAAAACACAAACACACAAAAAGCTAAGCTTATTAATAATGATTAGTATGTATTGATAACAATAATCAAGTTGTGAACAAATGAACATTTACCGACAACTTGAACAACTTTCGAGATTAAAATGAAACGATAAGGAACTCTTTTGAGCGAAAAAGAAGAAGAAAAGAATCAGTGAATCGGATCTATGACAAGGGTCTTCCCAATGAACCGATTGGCTCAAATGAATCCATTCCATTCCCTGTGCTACGTCACTATCAGTGTGAGTGTGTGTGTGTTTGTGGACAGCCGTTCATTTCCCATCGCTACAGGCTGAGATGTCTGTGAGAAACAGCATTTTCCCTCGATAAGGACTCTAGTTATGGAGTTTGAAACTAAAATCTACCCTCAGATCGGTGGATATGGGCGATACAACCGGATCGTAACGCTTTTCAGTTGGTTCCCGAACTTTGCAGTCTCGTTGAATCTCTTCAGCGATGTTTTCTTCACGCTGATCCCCGAGTCTTACCACTGCAAACCCGATCTGGCGTTATTCCCAGCGCCTTCCGTGCTCGGGAACCTCTCCAGGCAAGCGTTCCTTAATCTCACCGTCCCGTGGCTGAAGGGCTCCGGGTTCAGTCACTGCGAACTCTACAAGTACCCGCTGAATACAAGCAACTTCACGGGGAGCGCGCCGCGGGACACGGTGCCCTGCACTATAGGATGGGAGTTCGCCAAACCCGCGGGACTACAAAACAACTTAGTGACCGAGGTTAGTATGCGAACCGAACCGTTAATATCCGAACAACCGAATCATCAGAATGCGAACCGAGTGAGTTCACTCAAGTTATGACGCTACGGGTCTAAACGCGTTAACATGCGTTTTAAAACATCGTCTCGAATTAGGCTACTTTATTTAAGAAGGTTAATATTATGATTATTAATTTATAGATGTTTAATTATTATGCGAACCGAACTGAATTGAACCGAACACGGCGAGTTCACTCTAGTTATGACGCGACGGGTCTGAACGCAATAATATACTTTTTAAGAAGTCGACCCGAATAAGTCTACTTTATTAAAGAAGGTTAATGTTATGATTATTAATTTATGGATGTTTAATTATTTAATTAGTTTGCGAAACCAACCGTCAGTATGCGAACCGAACTGTATTCGAACTGAACACGGAGCTAAGATGCGTTTTAAACTGTCGATCCGAATCAGTTTACTTTATTGAAGAAGGTTAATGTTATGATTATTAATTTATAGATGTTTAATTATTAATTATTATGCGAACCGAACACGGAGTTCACTCGAGTGTACGCGACGGGTCTAAACGTAGCCTACTTTGCATAATATGCGTATTTTTAACACTAGATATGAATTTGGCTTCTTTATTTATGAAGGTTAATGTTTTAATTGTTATGATTATTAATTTATCTGTTTTTTAAATGAGAAAAAGTATGCAAAAGTCTTGATTTGTAAGTAAATAAATAAACTTAGTAGTTTTGTTTGTTTGGTTTTATAAAAATGTAGAAAGTTTTCTGTTATTGTTTATAGTATAACTAGCTGCCTGTAGACAACAATAGAAGTCTCTGCAATGTCCCATTTAGATGGCTGTGATTCCAGATCCCTCCTAAAGTTAAATAATGGTCATATGTAATATGCATACTAGTCAGGCTAGATTAGTATTGACCATAATTGACCATCATGGTTCAGATATAAAACATGTAAAATCTGCTGATATACATAACAGTCTGCAATACATGTCTGAAAATACAGGTTTGTTCTTGTTGTTGACTAACCAAATGGTTTATGGTTTTAAGATTATAGGTTATGAAGTCATATTTAATCTATGAGACCCTGAAGTCATAATTTGAAGCTCAGGGAACAGTGGACTTCCTGTTTAACAGGAAGTAAAGAGCTTTTTTCATGAGGCCTTGACTCGCAATATGTTTCCTTCTCCACGATGGAAAATAAAAGCTTTTACGTGTCATGAAATCTGTATGGATTAGTTTGCAGGAAGATCCTCCTGGAAGCAGAACAAGCCAGAGAAAAGTATGTAAAAACTGGAGTAGCATGGCTTCACATTAGCTGTAATGTAATAATAAAAGTTGATTATATAATAAAAAAGTCGCTGCCACACATAGTCAGCCTTCCTTAGATTCAGTGGGTGTTTGGATTGGCAAGAAAGTTGCGAGTTTTAAAATGTTTCATTGATTTTAACACATTCGAGTGACATTATTAGAATAGTGAGTGTCAGTGATGTTTAATTTTTACCTTTTTTCAGATTACATTTAAGTTCCCTACTGTAATCTCCAACTCAAAGTACGTCTTCTGATGGTTTTAGCTATTTTAAATGGTTGAAACTGGTGGTTTATAGTCATTAGCTGGTCCAATTGGATGGTTGATCAGCTAATTTTGGCTTGGTAGAGCGAACACAAACCAGCTTCCATTTTCCACAGGGGTGTCACAATATATCGCAATGCAAAATGCAACAATATGTATTGTGTATAGTGACAAATATGTATTGTGGATAGTTCACCCACAATTAAAACTACTGTGTGAGTAAAAATTCCAGTTTTCATAGTTTTAGTGTCAGTACTACATTAAACTACTATATATAATGTTGGATATAATGTATAATAATGCAATGGGGGAATATTTGTGGGTCCTGATAATGCCAAATGTCTGATGTTACCAGTATAAAGTGACAAATAAAATGCATCAAATAATTACTTAAGATAGACAACATTTCTCAACAAAAACATTTATTGAACACTTGACCAGTCTGCACTTGTACAGTTAAATTAAAAGTCTACAAATACAATCACACTTTACACTGTTTGGCCAGCATTTTAACTGTGTTTAATCCAGCTACTAGCTAACGGTATGCTAAAGTTACGTGCAGCGAAGCGATGTTTCTGTTATTCTCACGTCTGTTTTCAGAGCATCCAAGAGAAGCACAGGCATAACAGTAGCACAGAAACCCGCGTTGATATTCGGTCCGGTAGATAACGGTCGTTAAGGCATCAGTGCCGTATTAGCACCGGGTTCGTCTGTAGCTACCCAAGCCTAGCAACGACGACGCTAGCAAAGCAAAGCCAGTCCTTCACTAGCCTATAGTGTGTTGTTCTCTTTTTTTATTACTTATTTCAGACTTTAATCCTTACAGTTTTCTCCAAGGAACTTAGCTCCTTCCTTAAGCCCTGGACGAGGTCTGCTCACTCGCTGGAAGATGACTCTAGGGGGCGATATTCTTTTCCCCAGGATGGTAGGGGAAGACTCATGAATATTCATTAGGGAAGTCATCCCTGATTGGTCTGATGACCTAACCCCGCCCCTAAACCTACCCGTCACTGGGGTTAAGACCAATCAGGGATAACTTCCCTAATGAATATTCATGAGTCTTCCCGTTCCATCCTGGGGAAAAAAATTCGCCTCTAGGGGCAGCGTGCGTCGAACACGTGTTCCACAACAACAACAACACTAGGCTGCCCACAGATGCGCCTGCCTAATAATCAGCTTGATATACTTGGATATTTGCCGATTATGTAAAAAAAAAAATCGGCCGATTAATCGGTCGACCTCTAGCCATCATTACCTGATTTTTCCAGCTGATTGTTTGAAAGCGTGTCTCTTTCTCCTCGTGCTGACAGTGGAACCTAGTGTGTGCCGATTACTGGAAGATCCCGCTCCAGCACGTGTGCTTCATGACCGGCTGGACCCTCGGGTACATCTTACTCGGCTCCATCTGCGACTGGTGAGTCCTCCTACATTATTATTCGTCTTTTTATACTTGTTGTTTTCTAAATGTGATCAAAGTATTACTACTTAAAATGTTTCAGCTTCATTGCAATAGATGTAAAACTTCAAACCCAAGTGGCTTGTGCAAATAAATGATGCTTTTAGAAAGTGTTTGCACTTTCTTCTGTGAACTAGTGTGGTTATTAGTGGATGACAAGCAGAAAATGAGTCAGACATGTCCTAGAGCTGCTCGATTAATCGTTAAAAGATCGCGATCTCGATTCAAACACCCATGTGATCTTATTCCTAAATGACAGCGAATACAGTTGTCATGATATGAAACCGCTTCACACACAGTACTTTCATATCATTATTTATGTCTTACAATCATTCATATTATCACAGAACAACTGGAATAAAAGTGTATAGTTCAGATATAAACACTGATGTCCACAGTAGCGATCAAAATAGAGGAAATCACCTTTTGAAAGTAACTTAACACTTCAAATAACGATTGTATAAATGACATCATTACACCAGTAGGTGGCGACAAGTGACGTTAAAAATGTATTTGTCATTGAATCATTCGTTCAAGAGATTTGTTCAAAAACGCTGATTCATCCAGTAAACAAGTGATGTATCCATGAGTGAGTCATTGAATCACTCATTAAGCCAATTATTTTTAAGATATTCATTCTAATTATGAAACATTTTTAAATACCGTGATCTCTATTACGTCCAGCTCTGATATGTGCGCATGTCGTATCATTTACAACCTAATAAACCTCTCTAATGTTTTACTGGAAAAGTGTGCTTGTCATGTTTCTTTAAAAGTCCACTTGGTTTGATATTTTATCTAATTAAATGACTTAAACAGATCGTCCACCTAAAAAATAAAAATTCTATAATCAATCACTCGCCCGTATGTCATAGCAAATGTTCTTCAAAACAGAAGTGAAGATATTTCTATTATTACCACAGAGATTTCTGTGCCTCCATGGAAAGTCCAAAACTATGCTTTTGATTTTCTTCGAAAAGTTCATATAGCCATGTTAAAAGTAATGCATATGATTAATGCGCGGTTTAATCCGGAAGGAACACGATCGCTTAGTTTATATGATGAACAGATTTAGGTTTTAATTCACGTATAAACGCAGAGCTCCTTCAATGGAGGGATGGAAATCTCTCAGGTTTGTGTTTCAAAGATATGAAAGTCTCATGGGTTTGGATGCCGTCGATCTCAGAAAGGGTAGAGCCGTATTTCATTTCTGACGGGAACCAAAACGAGGCTGTGAGGGGAACAACTGCATTTAATGGATCGTTCTGTCGTCTAACAACTATCCGACTGTTCTGCTGATGAAACGTCTTTCCCAAGAAAGCTTTCGGTAGATATTAGGGATGCACCGATCTGAAAAACTTTACCGATAACCGATAATTCTTTATATTTGAAAACCGATATATTGGCCGATAAATCTAAATCCAAATTTTTATATAATTTTTTAGAGCCTGACTACAAAAACTAAAGTCTCACCATTAAATCCATATCTCAAACACACAATTATTATAATGATGTTCTCATGATAACTTTATGTAGCCGATATAAAAGCACATGCACATGTTGCACTTTACTGCATTTTCCTTTTTTAAAGTGATTTCAATCATATTTCAATCATATTTCAAGCGATTCATGTTGAACGCTGTGAATCTGAAGTGTCTCAGCTGAAGGAATTAGTACATTATTTATCGGCTTTAATATATCGGCCAGATTTTCTTATCGGGCCGATAACCATAACATTAAAAATGAACATATATCGGCCGATACCGTTGTTGTGGACGATGTATCGTGCATCCCTAGTAGATAACTTGTGTGAGTTGTGAAAATGATGATCTAGGCTGTAAAAATCCCTCTCAGCCTCGCTTAATCAGTGTGTCGTCTCTCCTGGTTAAAGTCTGTGAGGCCGAGGAATCCATGACAGAATTTTAATTTTTGGTCAAAATATTATTTTGTATAAAATTAATAATAAAAAATTATTATTATTATTATTAATCTGTCAAAAGAACAAATGATTGTCTGTGTGTTTGTGTGTCTCAGGTTGGGTTGTCATTTGAATAAATGTATGTTTTTATGTTAAATTAACATGTTAACACATGCAATTAAGTGGGACTTAAGTGTGTGTGTGTGTGTGTGTGTGTGTGTGTGTGTGTGTGTGTGTGTGTGTGTGTGTGTGTGTGTGTGTGTGTCTCAGGTTGGGCCGTCGCTGTGCGCTGCTGCTGTCAGTGGTTTTCTCTGGACTGCTGGGAATCATGGCTTGTCTTACTAACAGTCCTTCTGCGTTCCCGTTTCTCCGGCTCTGCCAGGGCTCGATGTTAGCCGGAGTGTTTCTGTCGTCTTACATTGCACGCAAGTACACTCTATCACATGACCTCTTTTCAAATCTGCAGCTGATAATGATAAACTCTGTGAGACTCTGAAACACTCAAGGCTGTTTGCTGTACACGAGTGCTTTTGGAAAGTGCTTGTTCACTCCAGGTCAATATTTTAATAAGATTTGGTTATGCAAAAATGTCATTTTAAGTGTCTGTCTCTTCCAACAATCATCTACACAACAGGAAGTGCTATTGTCCCTTTAACTGTTCCTAAAGTCTTAGATTACGTGTCACAATAGAACTACTCGAAATTGTCCATCTGGCTTTAATTTCCATAAAATACAAGTAAAAATAATTTCAAGGACGTGATATTACATATTCGGGTCTTTAGGACCCGGATCTATATCTAACACAACACTACAGTGTGTGTGTTTAAGGGTTAAACACACACACTACCACCCAAAGTCTGGATATATTTGAATAAACGTATGGTTTTTTCATAGGGCTCTAAAAAATTAGCATGTTTACACATGCAGTGAACTTTTTCAGTTGAACGTGTTTAGACTAACCTGACAGTGTTTACAAGGTTACATTTATGGCCATAAACAACTAAAACAATAACTTTCTGTGCATTTTGACAGGGAAAAATCTGAACCGGTCTGACGGGGACAATGGGAAAGAAATGAGCCCTCATATAATGAAGGGCAGGGAAATGTGACATTTATTATAATGAGTTTATGTAAAGATTGTTTTAAGTTCACTTAAGTTAAAAGTTGTTATATTTTTAAAGGCTTATAAAGTTTAAAATTGATAGCTTTCAATTATACTGTAATGCAGAATGGCTATAATTAATGGATAAAATGTTTCATAGAGATTAGTATTTTCATAAAAAGATTGTACATTAAACAAATATTTAAAATATATTTTTTCTACATTCATTTGGAGACTAAATTTGAAATTGTTACAATATAGAAATATATCAACTTGAGTGTTTGGTGTGATTAATACTGACAGCATTAGTTTTAATCTTAAAGTTTTTGAAATGAAAATAGCCAAATATAAATAGGAGCGTGCGTGCGTGTGTGTGTGTGTGTGTGTGCAGATGTTCTTGATCAATGGGAGACTCTTGATAAGGAGTGTTGTTCGTGTGTGTCTGTGTGTGTGTGAGCAGATGTTCTTGATCAATAGGAGACTCTTGATAAGGAGTGTTGTTCGTGTGTGTCTGTGTGTGTGTGAGCAGATGTTCTTGATCAATAGGAGACTCTTGATAAGGAGTGTTGTTCTGGATCCGTGACGGAACAGCATTCCACTTCTATCACACGAACACACTGATCATCAGTGTGTGTTTAATCGGCTGAGGAAAGTTCAGTCTGTTTCTGTGCGTGTGTGTGTGTGTGTGTGCGTGTGCGTGTGCGTGTGCGTGTGTGTGTGTGTGTGTGTGTGTGTGTGTGTGTGTGTGTGTGTGTGTGTGTGCGCGCGAGTGTGAGGATCTGATCTCAGTTCTTTCCATCGTAAAGAGTCCGTGTTCTTGTCCTGCACTTCCTCTGATTGTTATTGGAGAGTGTGTGTCAGCCAGAACACGCAAACGTTTCGTGAGCTCTCGCAGAAAACTGTGTGTGTAAACACAGGCACGTACACACTCGACGTTTCTTTCTTCTATACGACCCCAGTCAGATGCCTAGACACATTCTTCATTTCTGTTGTCCACATTTACAATAACAGTGTTGAAAGAGGTTTTGTAGCTTCCCGTTTATTTAGTTTAATAAAGAAAAATGTGAAATTCTTTTCTGCTTGACAAGACTTCATTTATTTGATCAGAAATACAGTAAAATACAAATACAGTTTGTTTTTTGTGTGAAATATATAGTCAAATGTTCAAAGTTGAATTTCCAGCATCATTACTCCAGTGTTCAGTGTCACATGTGACACCAGATAATTATAAAATGCCTTAAAAATACTTAATTGTATTTTTTGTACACTTTAAATAGTGTTATGGATTAGAAGTGCACATTATTAACAGCACATGTGACCAACTGTTAAATATGTGTATGTTTTCAGAAGAAAACATTTCACAAGAAACATTTATGATTATTTAGTTTTTACTGCTTAATTTAATGTGGAAATTGTGATACGCTATCTTTCAAAAGTTTGGGATGAGTACGATTTTAAATATATATATATATATATATGAGTGTGTGTGTATGAAGTTTTAGCTCAAAATACCCCACAGATATTTTTATATAGCATGTTAAAATTGTCACTTTTTGAGGGTGAGAAAAAACACACCGTTTTGTGTGTCCCTTTAAATGCAAATGAGCTGCTGCACCCGGCACAGGGGGCGGAGCTTCAAGAGCTTGCTTGTGAGTGTGTGTGTGTCCCTTTAAATGCAAATGAGCTGCTGCTCCCGGCACAGGGGGCGGAGCTTCAAGAGCTTGCTTGTGAGTGTGTGTCCCTTTAAATGCAAATGAGCTGCTGCTCCCGGCACAGTGGGCAGAGCTTCAACAAGCTTGTGTCCTGAATTTTTCAAAAACTTTTAGCCTATTATGTTCAAACTGGAGTCAGACAAAGATGGAGAGACTCGAGAAGAAGTGACAACATGTGAAAGCAACAGGACATTTCTGAAGGGTTAGTTGATGAATTTATGAAGCTGATGTGTAGTTATCGTCTAGTCATTGATTAGCATATTCTGTCTTGATAATCTATAAATCGGGGGTGGGGTTTATGCAAATTCTAGGGTTGGTGATGTCACTAACCCGGGAGGAATGTTGTGTAGTCTCTACCAGCCGTTTGTTGTAGTTCTTAAAAAGCGATTTCTGTAAAAGCAAATATCTCCCTTTGCTTTGAACTTTGAGCGTCGTAACTTTGCAGATGTTGTTTATGCTCTACAGCAACATTACACACTAACTACAGTTAGAAAAGTCAAATCATAATCAACCACCACTTTAATTAATTTGGTTATGAGTACAGTGAGCTTGAAGAGACTCCACCCACACACTCTTTTGATTGGCTGTGATTCGTGATTGATTTGTTTCGTGTCTGTGGACACACTGTCACTACTGTCTCTCTCTCGTTTAATCCTGCAGGACTGGAATGGTGTGACCCGTCTCACAGACTCATGGTGTCGATGGTCGGCGGCTTCTTCGCGGTGTTTGCCGAGCTGCTGTTGCCGGGGCTTGCAGTGCTGTGCCGTGATTGGCCCGTTCTTCAGGCCGTCACCACACTTCCCCTGCTGTTACTGCTCTCCTATTGGTGGTGAGCCGTGTGTGTGTGTGTGTGTGTGTGTGTGTGTGTGTGTGTGTGTGTGTGTGTGTGTGTGTGTGTCATACATCGTTTTCTTTAAAGGGATAGTTCACTTTGAAATTAAATTTTGGTATGTTTTAGCTTACCTCAAGGGCATCCAAGATGTAGGTGTCTTTTTTTCCGCAGTAGTTTCAATTTTGATATTTTTAGGTCAAACCGTTCTTGTCTGTCAGTCAGTCATATAATGCAGGTCGATGGTCACCGCCTCAAAGAGCATGCAAAACCGTAGCCAAGGCGACATCTAGTGTATATATCTATACAAACAATTTGCTCTTCAAACAACAGTGATCTGAGAGCGCGGGCGGGTATAGATATATTTTCTAAAGTTTGCGTTGAGTAAGCACCACTAATAATGTGGTGTGTGTGTGTGTGTGTGTGTGTGTGTGTTGCGCACACAAGCTGTGCTTCAGTGTTCCCAGAATCTCCTCGTTGGCTCTTGGCCACGTCTCAGATTCCTCAAGCTAAGAAGTGTCTCCAGTCTTTTTCCGCACGGAACGGGGTGTGTGTTAGTGACGAGCTCTTCCCTGCTGAAACACTGCTGTCAGGTGAGAACCTCGGCCTCACACACTTCCAAGACCAACACTCTCGTCTCTAGGAATGAACGGAAGTCAAAATATTTGGCCGAACCGAATATAATAAAACAGTCCGAATATTTCCCATTTATTTTAACAATTTTCACCATTGCATAAATTAAACAGTCTTTGTTTAATGTGCTTTTTATTATTTTGTCTTGCTTTTAAAAGAAAAAAGCAGTTACAAAACTACTATTTAAAAATATTTATTTAACATTGAACATATAAAACTATTTTTTTTAACACGGATTTATTTTATTTTTATCATTCCAGCAGACATTATACCAACATAGCACAATAAAACTTAAAATAAAGAAATTGTTAAACTAAAAATATTTTTATTTGGCCATCTTTGAGCCATTTGATCACGTCATCAAAAAACATCATCGTTCTGTAAAATTGATTCAGTCTTTTCACTTATTCGGCCGAACATCTTAAGTGTTTGTTTTTTTTGTGCTATTTTCGGCTGAATAATTTCATTTGCCGAACATTCGGCGCATCCCTGATAGTCTCATGTTGTGGGCTTTAAACATGGCACATGTCTTGTATATCTGTATATGTGTAGCTGGAGACCCGATACACACACTTGACCACTTGTCTATTTGCATAATGTATTCCCTGTATTTACTGGTAACATCAGACATTTGGCATTATCAGGACCCACAAATATTCCCTCATTGCATTATTATACATTATATTCAACATTATATATAGTAGTTTATTGTAGTTCTGACACTAAATCTCTGTAAACTGGAATTTTTACTCGCACAGTAATTTTTATTTTGGGTGAACTATCCACGATACATACTGTTGCATTTTTGTGTTGCGATATATTGTGACAGGATATATTGTTCCACCTCTAGTGTTTGAGGGTGTGTTTGAGACGTCCCAGTGATGATCAGAGATATTGAATGGCTCCGCTAATGAAACGCTCTGTAATCCATCAGCTCCGCTGTTATGGTGTGATTATACTTTGACAGGATATAATGAAGAACAGCCTCTATCTCTTAAAGAGGAGAGTTGGTCTCATGATGAGACGGCTCTTTGGTTCCAATGCAGTAATACTGGAATCTGAATCACATTACGACAAATCAAGACCCGTCCCGATAGTGAATGGACCCATTTAGGGTGTTTAAATTGAGGAATCCAGTCCGTCCCTCCCGGAGATTTTCATTGGAATGTGATGTTCAGAAATCTACCATCTCTCTCTCTCTCTCTCTCTCTCTCTCTCTCTCTCTCTCTCTCTCTCTCTCTCTCTATCTCTCTCTCTCTCTATCTATCTCTCTCACCTCTCTCTCTCTCTCTCTCACCTCTCTCTCTCACCTCTCTATCTCTCTCTATCTCTCTCTATCTCTCTCTCACCTCTCTCTCTCGCTCTCTCTCTCACCTCTCTATCTCTATCTCTCTCTATCTCTATCACTCTCGCTCTCTCTATCTCTCTCTCTCTCTCTCTCTCTCTCTCTCTCTCTCTCTCTCTCTCTCTGTAGAGATAGATGAGATGTTCCCTGAAGACGTCCAGCCGGAGTATCATCATGTAATAGAGTTACGTCACACCAGAGTCATCTGGAAGAACTGCCTCATATTGTCCTTCACTCTGTAAGTTACACCTGAAACTGTCAATATCATACTTCTGTTACACATATTAAAAAAGTGCTGTGGACAATCCAGTTGAGAAAGGGATTGTGGGTGATATTAGCCAACAAAGCAACCTTTCAAAAACTTTTCTGATCATAGTACATCATCCAAGCACGTTTGGCGTAGTATTTTCAGCATCCTATGATCCTCTAATTTTGCATTATGTACAAATACTCGACACGATCCGGCCGAGGAATAAGAGTCTGATCTAGACAAACCATCCGCCATTTTCTGAAAAAAAAAAAATATACAAATGCTTGTCTTCCACTAGCTGTGATGTGCCACACATTACGTAATCTCGTTTAAAGGTCACGCGTGTTCTGGTTCAGACATGTAGAGTAGGGCGAAAAATCGTCCGGCATTGTTGTTTTACCTTCATTTAATTGTTTTGTAAATGGCGTTTGACTTAATCTTTGCACGTTCGCTTTGTAAACACTGGGTCGGTTCTTACGCCTACGTCACGCTTGACCTTTCAACGTGATTACATAATGTGTGTCGCATCACAGCTAGTGCAAGACGAGCATTTGTGGTTAAAAAGTATATAAATGTTTATTTTTTTAGAAAATGAAGCGTTGGTTTGTCTAGATAAGACTCTTATTCCTCGGCTGGATCGTGTCGAGACTTTGAAGCTGCACTGAAACTCACATTTGGACCTTCAACCCGTTTGGACCCCATTGAAGTCACTATATGGAGAACAATCCTGGAATGTTTTCCTCAAAAACCTTCATTTCTTTTCCACTGAAGAAAGAAAGACATGAAGATCTTGGATGACGTGGGGGAGAGTAGATTATCACAATAAATACTGTAACAAATGTATTGCTCATTGATAGTTATTGCATTAACCAGCATTAAAGGGGTCATCGGATGCCCATTTTCCACAAGCTGGTATGACACATTAAGTGTTTAAAATATGCTAATATGGGAAATATGCTAATACAGGACAGTCTGTCAGGGGTCGTGGGCGGAGCATGAGCAATATGACATCATAATGCTCAGAAAATCCAAACGGCTTGATTATTGAGAGTGTTTATATTTTTGAGGATAAAAAGGAGTGAATGTATGTTTTTCATTGTATGGTGGTTGTGTCCACACACTGCAAACACCGTATAACAGTGCATTTAGCATCCGATGACTCCTTTAACTCCTGGAATCTGGTTTTAAAGTGTTCCCGTTCCCTGTCCCGTCAGCTTCATCGGCACTGGGATCCAGTACTGCTTCACACGTAACCTGCACGTCTACTCCACACACTTCTACTTCAGTTACGCCCTGCGTGTGCTGACCGGCGCGCTGGCCTGTGTGTTCCTGTGTGTGTGTGTGGACCGCTTCGGCCGCAGGGGGATCTTACTGCTGTCAGCCATCGTCACGGGCCTGTCCTCACTGCTGCTGCTCGCTCTCACACAGTGTAAGAGACACACACACACACACACACACACACACACACACACACACACACACACACACATCATCACAGGCCTGTCCTCACTGCTGCTGCTCGCTCTCACACAGTGTAAGAGACACACACACACACACACACACACACATCATCACAGGCCTGTCCTCACTGCTGCTGCTCGCTCTCACACAGTGTAAGAGACACACACACACACACACACACACACACACACACACACACACATCATCATCACGGGCCTGTCCTCACTGCTGCTGCTCGGTCTCACACAGTGTAAGTGACACACACACACACACACACACACACACACACATCATCACGGGCCTGTCCTCACTGCTGCTGCTCGCTCTCACACAGTGTAAGAGACACACACACACACGTAATTTTCTTTTATTAAATCCAGACAAGACAGAGGTAATACTTATCGGTTCAAAAAACCGCCCACAAAACCTCGCACAATACAACTTTAACATCATAGGATGTCCTGTTACTTTATCCTCTACAGTAAAAGATCTGGGTGTTATACTCGATTGCAACCTGTCTTTTGAAAATCATATTTCATATGTTACAAAAACAGCATTTTTCCACCTTAGAAACATTGCTAAGCTACGTAATATGCTATCAGTTTCTGATGGAGAAAAGTTAGTTCATGCATTCATGACCTCGAGACTGGATTACTGTAATGCTTTATTAGCTGGTTGTCCTGCATCCTCAATAAACAAGCTACAGTTAGTCCAAAATGCCGCCGCTAGAGTTCTTACTAGATCAAGAAAATATGATCATATAACACCGATTTTATCATCACTGCATTGGTTACCTATAAAGTTCCGTATTAATTATAAGGTATTGCTACTGACTTATAAAGCCCTAAACGGCTTAGCTCCAGTCTATTTAACGGATCTTCTATCGCCCTATAATCCATCGCGCTCTTTAAGATCACTAAATTCAAGGCTTTTGGTCATACCTAGGATATCCAGAACCACCAGAGGAGGGAGAGCATTCTCACATTTGGCTCCAAAACTCTGGAATAGTCTTCCTGATACTGTTCGTTGCTCAGACTCGCTCTCCCAGTTTAAAACTAGATTAAAGTCGCATCTCTTCAGCCAGGCATTCATATAATCCTACAGTTCAAACTACAATCCGGCCTCTAGCTCATAAATGCCAGAGGAGAACTGGCCCCCGACTGAGCCTGGGTTCTCCCAAGGTTTTTTTTTCTCCATTAGGTCACCTGATGGAGTTTTAGGACACCATTAGGTCACTTGATGGAGTTTTAGGACACCATTAGGTCACTTGATGAAGTTTTTCGGTTCCTTGCCACTGTTGCCTTTGGCTTGCTCAGTTGGGGATATTTTGGGGATATTTAATTTAATTTTATCAATCAATAAATTCCTCTTGAAACAAACTTTGTTGTATTATTTTAATTTAATACTGTGAAGCTGCTTTGATACAATCTGTATTGTGAAAAGCGCTATACAAATAAACTTGACTTGACTTGACTTGACTTGACACACACACACACATCATCATCATCACGGGCCTGTCCTCACTGCTGCTGCTCACTCTCACACAGTGTAAGAGACACACACACACACACACATCATCATCATCACGGGCCTGTCCTCACTGCTGCTGCTCGCTCTCACACAGTGTAAGAGACACACACACACACACACACACACACACACACACACACACCATCATCATCACGGGCCTGTCCTCACTGCTGCTGCTCGCTCTCACACAGTGTAAGAGACACACACACACACACACACACACACACACATCATCATCATCACGGGCCTGTCCTCACTGCTGCTGCTCGCTCTCACACAGTGTAAGAGACACACACACACACACACACACACACACACACACACACACACACACACACCATCATCATCACGGGCCTGTCCTCACTGCTGCTGCTCGCTCTCACACAGTGTAAGTGACACACACGCGTGCGTGTGTGTGTACTTGTACAACTATCTTTATGAGGACCAGTTTGAGTTTGACCAGTGGAGTGAGGACAAAGAGAGTAAAGTGAGGACATTTTGGTCGGTCCTCACTCTCTGAGAGCCTTTAAAGGCCTGTTTGAGGGTCAAGACTTGGTTTTAGGGATAAGGTTATAATGAGGTTAAGGGTCGGTTTAGGGTCAGGGGTCGGGTTAGGCACTTAGTTGTGATGGGTAAGGTTAGGGTAAGCGGCTAGAGATTGCATTGTGTCAATGAATTTCCTCATAAAGATAGATGTACAAGAATGTGTGTGTGTGTGTGTGTGTGTGTCTGTCTTTCTCTCTTTGTCTCCATCTCTCTCATTTAATTGTTTTAAACAATAAGCGTTTTTGTGTTTACGTCATGCAAAAATGGTAATTTACATTACAAGAAAGCAGAAAGTTGATGAAGGTGCATGTAATAGTCTAGAAGCAGTATTTGGTAATTCTGTGAAATCTAGAATCTTAATAGATTTGAATTATCACAAAGCAATGAATGACCTCATGAAGTGGTGTTGTGTGAAATCTCTCTCAGATCTGCAGGGAGGGCTGGTTCTGGTTCTGTCAGTCGTGGGTCTTCTCTCGTCTCAGGCTTTAGCCATGCTCAGCGTGTTCTTCGGCAGTGAAGTCATGCCCACCGTTGTGCGGTAATCTCCAGCTTTCATTCACAACTGTGATTTCTGTGGTCAGTTCCGAAAGACTAACATTTCAGCAAATGCAAGTGAATAAAGCAGATAAAGAAATATAGAAATTCATGTTTCGAATGCATACTTTGTGATTTTAATCCCATCTGAATCTGCCGTATCTGTGGGGGTTTTTTCTCCACAACCTCAGTAAAAACTCTTTTTTTTTTTTATAACTCAATTGTCCGAATCCCTTCTTAATAGTGTTGTCAAAAGCACCAAGTCGGTACTGAAATTTAGAAAAAGTGTTGTTGAACGGATTCTTCAACACCTCTGATTGGCCATTGCGTTTACACGCTCAACATATGTCTCTGATTTGTGTCACCGAGCGCTTGCATAGACACACACGGGAGCGTTTGAAAGTGGCGTCTATCCGCGGATCCCTAATATATTCGCTGATAGACGCCACTTTCAAACGCTCCCGTGTGTGTCTATGCAAGCGCTCGATGAAGAGCGTCAAAGACAACATGTTTTTTAAGTGTTGATCATTGTAGCCAATCACAGACACACTTAATGTTGAGCGCATGAACGCAGTGGCCAATCAGAGGTGTTTAAGAATCCGTTCAACAGCGCTCAAAATGCTGTTATCGTCACATTTTTTAAATTTCAGTACCGACTTGGTTTGACACCACTACTGAATGTGAATGTCTGCGGTTGCTGATGTTGTATTATCCTAACGCTTCTCCTCGTGTGTTTTTTGACCTACGTGAGCTTCCGTTTGCACACCAATCTTCCACATGCTTTCATTTCAATATGGTTGATATATCAAAAGATCAAGGCAAATTTGATTTACCCATGACCCCTAGGGATGCACCGATATGAACATTTTGGCCGATACCGATAACCGATAATTCTTTATATCTGAAAGCCGATAACCGATATATTGGCCGATAAATCTAAATCCAAATTTTTATATAATTTTTGAGAGTCTGAATACAAAAACTAAAGTCTAACCATTAAAAGCCACGTCCCAAACACACAATTATAATGTTCTCATGATAACTTTATGTAGCCGATATATGACAGATTTTACTGTATTTTCCTTTTTTGAAGTGATTCCAATCATATTTCAAGCTATTCAGAACCATCATGTTGAACAGTGCACATCTGAAGTGTCTCAGCTGAAGGAAATAATCCATTATTTATCAGCTTTAATATATCGGGCAAATTTTCTTATCAGGCCGATAACGATAACATTATAAATGAACATATATCGGCCGATACCGATATGGTGGCCGATATATCGCGCATCCCTAATGACCCCTTTAAAATGAAAGTTGATAAGCCTAGTGTACATCAGTTGTTTGAGTGTTGTAAACTTGAGTGTGTGTGTGTGTGTGTGTGTCCTCAGCGGTGGCACGTTGGGTCTGATCATGGCTGCGGGGTGTGTAGGAATGGCTGCGTCGTCTCTGATGGAGCTGCAGAATAACGGAGGATATTTCCTTCATCACGTGGTGTTCTCCTCCTTCGCTGTGCTCTCGGTGCTGTGTATAATGCTTCTGCCCGAGAGCAAACACAAACCCCTGCCGGACTCGCTGAAGGACGGAGAGCGTCAGCGGCGTCCTCCTCTCTTCCTCTCGCGTGTGAGCCGGGAGAACCCGCCGCTACTGCGCACGCAGACGCTCAGCGCCGACTTCAACCGCGAGAGCTACTCTCGTCTCGTCAGCGCAACCAGGAAGATCCTCGCTAAAGACGCCATGCCTCTCAAGATCTCCAGCTCCACACACACACTCTCACAAGCTCAAGCTCCTCTACTGGCCTGTAACGGCACTGCACCCGACGCCCATGAGGACGAGTCCTAGCATTACACTGAAAATCACACACTCACACATATACACAAACCCACACATATATACACACCCACAAACACACATATACACATATACACACATACACACACACACACACACACACACACACACACACACACACAAGCTCCTCTACTGGACAATAACGGCACTGCACCGAACGCCCATGAGGACGAGTCCTAGCATTATACTGAAACACACACATATATACACACACACACAGACACACACAAGCTCCTCTACTGGACAATAACGGCACTGCACCGAACGCCCATGAGTCCTAGAAACTGAAACACACACCCACCCACAAACACACATACACATATACACACACACACACACATACAGGTCCTCATCTCATAGCATGGACAATTTGTTCACCGTGTCTTTTCCCAGGGAAGACGTCTTCTTGGTGCTTAAACTTTTGAGAATCCAAGTATTTGAACATTGAAGTGTTCATTTTTTGTACATGTATTTTGTACGCCTATGCACAGATGTTGCTGGGAGACTCTGGTCATAGTTTATACGCTCAAACATCATGTCTTCCTCCTCGTTTGAATGAAGTTTAAGCTTTAGGAACGTTCCCACTCATAGTCACTTGAGAGCCGTCGCCTGTCCACTTACAGGAGCGTCCCGAGCCTCTCATTAGTGCAGTCCTGTGACCGAAGTCTGCTGAAACACACACTGACTGTCAGTGCTGAAACACACACTGCAGTGGTTCACTGAGGAGTGCTGAAACACACACTGCAGTGGTTCACTGAGGAGTGCTGAAACACACACTGCAGTGGTTCACTGAGGAGTGCTGAAACACACACTGCAGTGGTTCACTGAGGAGTGCTGAAACACACACTGCAGTGGTTCACTGAGGAGTGCTGAAACACACACTGACTGTCAGTGCTGAAACACACACTGCAGTGGTTCACTGAGGAGTGCTGAAACACACACTGCAGTGGTTCACTGAGGAGTGCTGAAACACACACTGACTGTCAGTGCTGAAACACACACTGACTGTCAGTGCTGAAACACACACTGCAGTGGTTCACTGAGGAGTGCTGAAACACACACTGACTGTCAGTGCTGAAACACACACTGCAGTGGTTCACTGAGGAGTGCTGAAACACACACTGCAGTGGTTCACTGAGGAGTGCTGAAACACACACTGACTGTCAGTGCTGAAACACACTGCAGTGGTTCACTGAGGAGTGCTGAAACACACACTGACTGTCAGTGCTGAAACACACACTGACTGTCAGTGCTGAAACACACTGCAGTGGTTCACTGAGGAGTGCTGAAACACACACTGCAGTGGTTCACTGAGGAGTGCTGAAACACACACTGACTGTCAGTGCTGAAACACACACTGCAGTGGTTCACTGAGGAGTGCTGAAACACACACTGACTGTCAGTGCTGAAACACACACTGACTGTCAGTGCTGAAACACACACTGACTGTCAGTGCTGAAACACACACTGCAGTGGTTCACTGAGGAGTGCTGAAACACACACTGACTGTCAGTGCTGAAACACACACTGCAGTGGTTCACTGAGGAGTGCTGGAACACACACTGACTGCAGTGGTTCACTGAGGAGTGCTGAAACACACACTGACTGTCAGTGCTGAAACACACACTGCAGTGGTTCACTGAGGAGTGCTGAAACACACACTGACTGTCAGTGCTGAAACACACACTGCAGTGGTTCACTGAGGAGTGCTGGAACACACACTGACTGCAGTGGTTCACTGAGGAGTGCTGAATATTAGCTCTCAATGATGTCAGAATCACTAGGAAAACGTTTAGAATGTCGGAGTGTGAAAGTGTTTGATGATGTCATTTTGTGGAACAGTTGCTCATCTCATTTGTTCTTTTTGTCGTTTTGTAGTTCCTGTCTTTCTCAATGTCATGTTGTTTTTGTTGTTTCTCAGAACAAACTGGTTTGTCACTTTTTTTTTCTTATAATTATTTCTGTTACTTGTGTGATATGGAAATAAACTGTTTATTGTACCAATCTGAAATCGCACTCCTTGTACTTTTTAGATCCTGAATTGTCGCTCAGAGCCATTGGCCAGAAATGTTGTCGACAGCCAGTGATGAATGATTGATAATTTTTTGTTGCCAAAAAAGTAGGAAAGTCTAAGGAAAAGGCGTAAAAATAAGTCAATAATAAAACATAAGTAAATTAAAATGGAATAAAATAAATAGAAAAAAATACAACAAACTGAATAAAATACAACAGGAAATTGATTTAAAAAATGTTATTAAATTGTTTTTTTTTTTGGTTTTTTTATACATCACTACAACAGCACGGAGTAGAAAGAATGTAACATAATAGAAAATAAATATTTTCCAAATACCATTTTGCTAACATTTATATGAGAACACCTGAACTTGTATTATTTTTAAGTTCATTCATTGAAGCCGTTCGAAGGAATCGATTCACTCGCGTCCCAAATCGCGTCTAATCCACTCATGACTCTAATATAGTCCACATGAAGGACTGAATGAAAACGGGAGAGCGAATTTGGAAAAAAATTGCCCCGTTTGTGTTTGCGGTTTAATAATAATGAAATAGGCTGATATACAGTGGGTGTCCTTGCTTTGTGTCACGTCACGTGCAAATTTCTCCTTTTTCGCCGAGATTCGGGAATTAATTCGTTGCAATAAGTAACCCTTACAGTACATCGGGTGTACACTCGATATAGCGTTGGATTGTGCGAAGTATGCCCTAACTTTTTGGTCAGCCGAATCCCTTGACTTAAAATGTATAAGTTAATTTAATGACGCTTTCGCACGTTCATGGTTCTCTGATGTCAGTTAATGGTAACCGCCCTAGATCGCGCTCGACCAGTCGAAACAGGCCGCCTCCCCCGTGGGGACCCCGGCCGAGGATAGCGGTGAAACCCGAGCCCAGAGACTCCAAGAAGGCCGGGTACTCTGCACTGCCGTTTGGCCCGTAGGCACACACGACAGTGAGAGACCTATCCCCGACCCGTAGGCGCAGGGAAACAACCCTCTCGTTCACCGGGGTAAACTCCAACACATGGCGGCTGAGCTGGGGGGCTATAAGCAAACCCACACCAGCCCGCCGCCTCTCACCATGGGCAACTCCAGAGTGGTGAAGAGTCCATCCTCTCTCAAGGAGTGTGGTTCCAGAGCCTAAGCCGTGCGTAGAGGTGATCCCGACTATCTCTAGTCTGAACCTCTTAACCTCACGCACAATCTCAGGCTCCTTCCCCGCCAGCGAGGTGACGTTCCACGTCCCTAGAGCTAGTTTCCGTGTCCAGGGATCGGGTTGTCGAGGCCTCTGCCTTCGACTGCCGCCCAATCCTCTCAGCACCGGCCCCTTACGGTCCCTCCTGCAGGTGGTGAGCCCACGGGAAGGCGGCCCCACGTCGCTCCTTCGGGCTGAGCCCGGCCGGACCCCGTGGGGAAAGGCCCGGCCACCAGGCGCTCGCATACGAGCCCCAACCCCGGGCCTGGCTCCAGGGTGGGGCCCCGGCTGCGCCATACCGGGCGACGTCACGGTCCTCGATTTAACGTCACTCATAAGGGTTTTTTGAACCACTCTTAGTCTGACCCGTCGCCTAGGACCTGTTTGCCTTGGGAGACCCTACCAGGGGCATATAGCCCCGGACAACATAGCTCCTAGGGTCATTCGGGTACTCAAACCCCTCCACCACGTTAAGGTGGCAGTTCAAGGAGGAGGATGCTTTTTGTGATTATTATATTGCTTTATTGCTAATAGAAATAAATATTCCTTTTAATGGTGTTTACACTTGTTCCCTCTTGACAAGAACCAAGCTACAATACAAATATGTTGTCAATTATTCATTTGAAACATTCAAACTCTCAAGCTTTTATTTTTGTGGAATATTGGTAAAATGCTGTAAACTTTAATTCAATCACAGCCTTTGATTTGATTATCTTAATTTGATCATATATATTGCTATTTCAGTTTTATTTCAGTTATTTGTGCAGCCTAAACATCCCCTATAGGAAGGACAAGCGTTTCGGAGAATGGATGGATGGAAATGAAAAGGCTCAAAAAAGATACCGCTAAAATTTGAATTTTAGAATAAATCTCTATCCACTTTCAGTTCCTTTAAAGGGATAGTTCACCCAAAAATGAAAATTCTGTCATCATTTACTCATCATACATTTCAAGTTGTTTCAAACCTGTTCTGCTGAACACAAAAGAAGATATTTTGAAAAATGTCTGTAACCAAACAGTTAATGGACCCCATTGACTTCCATAGTATTTTTTTTTCCCACTATGGAAGGCCTGAAAAAACCAACAAAAAACATGATATTTCACAGCCGATCATATTACAGTAACAGGATGAACAGTTAGGTAGGAACCATCATGTCATGGTACATTAAAATCTTTGCAGGAACAACAGATAAACAGTATTTATCATATTTCACCATTCACTTTTCTCCTTTACAACCCAACAGTGTTTTCAATATACAGTCAGGGGCCGGTTTCACAAAGATATTTTAGAGCGGTCTATAGTGTTAGACAAGTCTAAAATTGGCGCTTACTCGATCCGCCATGTTTTTTGTTTTGAAAAGTGTCTTTTGAAACCGGCCCCATGTCTGTCATTTGGATTAGTGACTAGCAAGGGCAAAAATATATTTTTTTATTGCAAGTTAACAAAACATAGTAGCTTATACAAGATAAAAGACCAATGACATATATACACATACAGAAGAGAGAAAGACAAACAGAACACACACAAAAAACAGCGAAATATAAATATATCGATATAGTGATGTATGCAGGTACATTGGTAAGGTTTAAGCAATGGGATATTTTAGTGATAGTGATTTCGCAGGCGTTTCTTGCCAGCCTGATATTCTACCTTGTCATGCAATATCATAAACATGACATCATTAAAGACATGTGATTTGTCCACCCTAGTGACGGGGGTTTCCCATCACAAGCGCTGCCGACCACGTGACGTGTAGCGTCATCAATGAAGTCACGTCCAATGCGGAAGTGAATGATAATCGAGCAGTCGCCCAACGATTGTAACGAAACAGACTTACTGTCCGCGTCTGAAGAGGAATCTACAGGTAAATGTGGCGTTTGTTATATCTTAGTTACCGTTTTTATTGGCCATTTATGATGATTTGTTAATGTCTGTAGGTTTTGTTTACTGAATTAGCTCTTTTAGCCGCTAATCGAGTTTCTTCCTGGTTTGAACAATGAGATTACAAACGGTTTAAAATATTATTTATGCGTTCTAGATGCATCAAATCGATCCATAATAATATTAACAAGTGACTGGTAGTCAGATAGACTGTTTTTTAACACTTGTTTTGGCCAATTGTCATGACTCATATAGTAGTTAGCATAACGTTACCTAAGGGAATCTAAGTGACAAATTAGCCAATGTTTTTTAAACAGATAAGCGTGTAAGTTAACCAACTAAAAAAAGTGCTAGATTATTAACATATTTTTTTACATGTACTTTGGTACTTTTTGTAGTGCTTGTAAATACCGTAATCATTCAATACAAAAGTAAGTTATATGAAACCGAACCACGTTGTTTTGATCGGATACCATAGTATTGCTAATGCTATTTTTTACCTGGGTAACATAGGGGACTACTTTTATCTAACAGTAAATAGCTGAACTGTGCTGTTGTCATGTTATGACCGTGACGTCATGGCGAGGCAGTGACGTCACTCGCCAAACAGGCTCCTGTATCTCCAACATCTGTAGCTTCAATAACATGTGGGATACTTTAAGACCTTCAGTCTGAGTCCTTTCTGTCCTTTTAACCTGATATTTGTTTCCACAGAAGCCCCATCATGCTTGGTGGAGGGTTCAAATCCGAGAGGCTCCGTGTCAATCTCAGGCTTGTCATAAACCGCCTCAAACTTCTTGAGAAGAAGAAAAGTAAGTTTGGTTGTCTAATACAAGTTGCACATATTTGTGACGTGTTTTGGATTGGGCTAAGTTCATCTAATTGCTTTTGAATCTGTTTGCTCTGAATTAGCCGAATTAGCCCAGAAGGCTCGCAAGGAAATTGCAGACTACTTGTCAGCGGGCAAAGATGAGCGTGCGAGAATCCGGGTGGAGCACATCATCAGGGAGGATTATTTGGTGGAGGCCATGGAGATCCTGGAGTTATACTGTGATTTGCTGCTCACCCGATTTGGCCTAATACAGTCCATGAAGTGAGTAACCTTTTTTCTTTTCTTATTAAATGTGACTTTATGCTCTTGAGTAGGTACATATTTTGAATAAGTAGGCCTAATTACTTTCATGATTCTCCCACGAATCTGAATAGACAACTAAACACAATAACATGTAATTTACTAGGAGGTTCTGACAAAATGCTTATTGCTGCTACCCTGGTAAACCAGAGTTCTCGCGAGAGCACAAGTTGAATTTGCTCAGCGAGTTACTCTGGTATCGAGCAATGGAGCTCATTAAATATGCCCCTCTATCTGAGCTGCACCAATCACATCGGGTTATCTGATATAGGACGGCCAGAGGCGAGATGACGACAGCGCTGTGACGTCGAAGTCATCAGTAAACATTGCAAGATGGCTCTGGATGAACACCAGTTGTTTGAAACGGCTTTGGCCGCTACAATGAACGAGTTAGACTTGGCTTTTTCCCAAAAGAGGAACAGAAGACGGCGCTCGAATCGTTCCTTTGCAAGAAGGGTGTTTTTGCTGTTTTGCTGACCGGAAGAGTCTAATCTACCAGTTAGCTCCGCTGGTAACTAAGCGTATGGGGTTTATTGTTGTGATTGGTCGTAGTGTTATCCAATTGCGTGCAGTAGGGCTGGGGTAAACGATTATTAATTAAACGATTAGTCGGGCGATTATTTTATCGATTAGTCGACTAATCTAACGACTAATTGGAATTATTTATCCTGTCTGTTATTCGCATATCTCTGTCGAGCCGTTACTCCGATGGATTTCAAACTCGACAGCTGTCTGGGCACGAGTAAGTGCAGTGCCAAGTTTGACGTTGTTTGGATGAGAAATGCAAAAGATATGTTAAATATATTGGTAAAAGAAGCACTTAGAAGGTTGTGGTTTAAAAATAAACATTCTGACATAAACACACTGTCAGCTACAATGTTTACTTCTGAATAATATAGTATAAATGTGATAAATCCTTTTTTTTTCATGCAATTAATCCATTGAATCAATATAAAAGTTAATTTTCACATTGAAACTGTTGAAAATACACAACAAAGTAAGTTGATCCACATATGACAGCCTCTGAACTCGGTCAATACTAATCTGGACTAAACATAGGCTACATTCAATCAGCCATCGCTGGAAATACCTTCTGAACGACGGCGACCTTCTTTTTTGACGGCGATCAGCTGTAAAATGGCTTAGGTCCTGCTCGGTTTTCGTTGACTTTGAGTACAAGAATTGAAAGTTTTTTAAAAGATCCCCTGGGGTTAACGTGTCAGCATTCGACAGAAGTTTGACGCTGTCGTGTGAGAACAAGCATCAGTCGGCATTTCTCTTCCTCCCGCGTGCCTCATCTTCTTAATCTCCTCACGTAAATGATTAGATTTCGATGGCTTACGTTTCTTCCCTACGGCAGAATCCACCACAGGTTCATCAATGTATTATTTTTTTTGTTTGTTTGTTGATCAAAAAGTGCAAAGTAGATAAGGAAAACTAGGATGCCGGGTGTCAGAGCGCCACCGTTACTGTTTACAATGCGTGGAATGGTGCGCTGTGATTGGTTGAGCGGATTTGTGGCATTCTGCAGAGAAAGGAGACGTGTGTGTGTGGCGAGCTGTACCTCCGGGAATGGTGCAAAAAAATAAATAGATAATAAATAAAGAAGCGTCGACGCAAAAAATATGACGTCGACGTAATTTTGGCGTCGACGTCATCGACGCACCGCTACAGCTCTAGCGTGCAGTGAGATTTTCAAATGCATGCTTGGTGCCGCCCCTCGAGCTGGTTGATTTTCATTGACCGACACCAGACCATTAATCTTTTAGATTTAGGTCTGGATTTCCAGGCTGTATTGCTGCTGCAGTCTACCTAAAAAATATTTCATTCATTTGAATATTTAAAAAAAAAATTGGGTTAAGTGAATGATTCAATGATCACTCACTTTTTTCATTGCTGGATGAATCAGTGTTTTTGAACAAATCTCATTAAATGTATCAAATTTAATGATAAATACATGATAAAAAAAAGTCACTTGTCGCCACCTACTGGTGTAACAATGTAATTGATACAATCTTTATTTAAATGTTTCAAATATAAAAGTATAATTATATAAATGTGAATTGCTGCAGTCTATTAAAACGTAAATAATTTGAGTTATTTAAAAAAAAAACAGGTTGAATGAATGATTCAATGACTTAACTTGTTCCATTACTTTTGTTTGTTGACCTGTTGTATAATAATCAATGACATGTTTGCAATCGTGTGGATATTTGGGAACAATTGCATTCTTGCCCGTATAATATATGATCAACATTAAATACTAGAACTCGAACAGGGTATGTTTTTGTATGGAAGAGATTTTGAGTCTTAAATCGATCACTCTGTGTCTATATTTGTTGGTGCTAGTAAGTGCTAAACCCCTACTTTTACAAAGGTACATTGTCAAGAACGGCAGTAATGTAGCTAGATTTGCTTAGACAGTATATCTACACGCAACCTATCATGTGCTTGTGTGGATGCAGTCAGTTTTGACACCAAAAGATGAGGTAATTTGATTGGATGTCATGTATTTATGGCATTTTGCCAGTTAGAAATACATATTCGGTTTTAATTTTTATTTTAAGGTGTGGTAGAATTAAATGAAAGGCAAAACTCAGTATTTTGTTTGCGTACCCCCTCTGTCACCTCACGCACCCCAGTTTGGGAACCAATGCATTACTAGATGAATCTGCATTTTTGAACGAATCGAAATGAATGAATGAATTGATCATTTTTCAAATTGAAAAATTTGAATGTTTTAATCAGGTTGAGTGAATGATTCAATGACTCACTCATGAATACATCACTTGTTTCATTACTGGATAAATCAGCGTTTTTGAACAAATCTCTGAAAAAAACATTAAGTCACTTGTCGCCACCTACTGGTGTAACGCTGTAATTTATAAAAATTGTTATGTGAAGTGTCAAGTTACTTTCAAAAGGTGATTTCCTCTATTTTGATCGCTAGACGTCAGTGTTTATATCTGAACTATAAACTTTTATCCCAGTTGTTCTGTGATAATATGAATATTTAAAAGACAGAAATAATGATACTGTGTGATTGAAAACTGTTTGTGAAGCTGTTTCATATCATGATAATGGCTCCCTCTGGATCAGAACACAGAGCTGAATGTTCGCTGTGATCGTTCTTGTCAAAGTTGTAATAGTCAGAAGAATCGCTGTAATTTAGGAGTAAGATCACGTGGGTGTTTGAATCGAGATTGCGATCTTTTAAAGATTAATCGTGCAGCTCTACTAGCCTCTTTTGTCACATACTGTTTTCCGCCGGCTGTATCGAAGGGAAGTGTGTGATTTCGGATGCTCCATGTTTCTTCAACTTCACCATCCTCTCTTTAAGGGAACTGGACCCTGGTCTACAAGAAGCCGTTTCCACACTCATCTGGGCGGCTCCTCGACTGCAATCAGAAGTGGCGGAACTGAAGATTGTGGGTAGAAATTGTGTCTGTCTTAAATCTGTTTCTGGAGATCGAGTATGGATCATTCATGTCTTTTTTCCCTTTTTCACAGGTTTCAGATCAGCTGTGTGCCAAATACAGCAAAGAGTATGGAAAGCTATGTAGGACAAACCAGATTGGAACAGTTAATGATAGGGTATGATGAAGCATGTTTGAATAGAGGTGGTGGGCATTCTATGAATATGCAAATGAGCCCCGCCTCCACTCACTCGTTGACGATCACACGTTGATCTGATTGGTTAAAAGGTAGTTTGTGACGTCAGAAACACCAGCGATTTCAAAGCATGTTTTTGAGACTGTCTTTGGTTCACTGCAGTTTTAAGGAGAAAATACTCAGCAATGCTGTCGACTTATGAACTTACACATGGTTTGTCTTAAAGCAGATTAAAAACACCACATAGACACATAAACAACATTAAAAACTTGAACATTTGTTCAAATTCTAGCCTTAAGCAGTCAGAGATACGACTTTTACTTGGTAGACGGAAAATTTCCTAATCTTAAATTGATAGGGAAGCCAAGCCATATACCGAACATCATAGATATTTAAGGGGTGGGCTATACAGATCTACTTTTCAGCTGTTGTATCTTCACATTGGGCTATCTTTCTGTAGCTCATGCACAAATTGAGCGTGGAGGCCCCTCCCAAGATTTTGGTGGAGCGCTACCTCATTGAGATCGCCAAAAACTACAACGTTCCCTATGAACCGGATGCCATGGTTCGGGTAGGAATCAATTTCCTCTTCCTTTCCAACTTCCTCTTCCTTTCCAACTAGATAATCTCTATAAAGCAGCACTTGTTTCAAACGTTCTGCATGTGTAACATTCACAGCCAGAGGTTTGCCCGGGGGAAGAGGCCGATCTGATCGATGTGAACAGTGACTTCAGAAAGCCAGGAGGAGGAGCTGGTGGAGGAGGAGGAGGAGGAGGAGGAGGGTTTACTGCTCCTGCTGTTGGCATGCCTATGCCCATGCCCATGCCAATGCCGATGCCCACAGCTTTCAACTACCCAGCGGCCAAAGGAGCTGTAAGACAAACATCTAACTTTCTAATTTCACGTCACCATAGAGCTGCATGATTCAGGATTAAAGTAGATATCACGATTCTCACACCATTCTGAATAGACAACTAAACAAAAGAACGTGTTAATTTACTAGAGGTTCTGACAAAATGTCAATTACTGCAGTCTATTAAAAAACATTACATTTTTCAATCAGGTTGAGTGAATAATTCAACGACTCACTCGTCAACACTTCACTTGTTTCATTACTGGACGAATCAGCGTTTTTGAACGAATCTCTTGAATTAATAATTCAATGACAAATAAATGTTTTAAGTCACGTGGCGCCACCTACTGGTGTAATGTTATAATTGATACCGTCTTTATTTGAAGTGTCAAGTTCATTTCAAAAAGGTGATTTACTCTATTTTGATCACCGTGTTTATATCCGAACTATAAACTTTTATCCCAGTTCTTCTGTGATAATATGAATGATTGTAAGACATTTACATTTAGTCATTTAGCAGATGCCTTTATCCAAAGCGAGTCATCATGAAAAGGCAAACTACGCAAGAAGTGCTCAAAATACAAAGTTTCAGGCATTGCTTAGAGTAGCATAAGCCAGACAAGGGAGGGATTCAAGGAAAAGGAAAGATAGTGCTCACGGAAGAGATGAGTTTTCAGCTGTCTTTTGCATGTTGTCAGGAAATCTGCTAAGACTGAATCTGTGTGATTGAAAAGACTGTTTGTGAAGCTGTTTAATATCTATACATGACAACTGCTCTCTCTGGCTCAGAACACAGATCTGAATGTTCGCTGTTATTGTTTAGGTTTAACAGACATAGTGAATCATTGTCGTTTACGAATAAGATCCCGTATGTGTTTGAATCAAGATCGCGATCTTTTAATGATTAATCGAGCAGCTCTACTATCAATCTAAAAAATAAAGTCTGTTAAGATGAAAAAATCAGATTCACATCATCTCCCCCTTCAGGAGGCTTTTAACGGTCCCGTTGGCACCTATGATGGCTTTAGCAACTTCCAGGCTCCAGCGAGAGGAGGGCTGCCTCCACAACTGCCCAGCTGCCCTCCCACCTATGAGTCTGTAAGTTCAAGTGATCGCACCCCTTCAGACAGACGGAGACGACCTGTTCACCTCGAAGGGAAGAGCAGTTTATTACAGTTCACATCATGTCTAAGTCCCGCTCTGTTGTCAGTCCGGTTGCACCAGCTGGACCTAAAAAGGTTGTGTGTAAGCTCTACGCTGGGCTACATCTAGCGTTCCAGTAAACATTTACACCTGTTGCACCGAGTAAAACTACGACCAGGTGTAGACGATGCACGTCCACACCAAGCGTGTCGCACAAGTCCTGAAAAGTGAAGCCGAAGCATCTCGATTACCCCCCGGTGGCTGGTCGCAGTATAGCTCATAAACCCCGCCTCCCCATGAAGTCTAATGGGACGTGAGGGAAACTAAACAACCAAATTACACTTCAAAAAATGTTTTTACAATGATGTTTTTTGTCATTTTTATCAAGCTGATGTAAGTTGAAGTGATCGTTTTGGCGGCTTTTGAGCTTATTGGGACTTTGGCGGCTTCACTTTTCACCAATGGAAGAGAGTGAAGGTGCGTCCTCCATCTTTTTTTACAGTCTGTGGTCCACACCAACACATTCGGTTATATTCAAGACGCCTTTCACAACGGTTGCAAACTTTGATAAAAATAAAGAACTGGGTCCAGTTGCATAAACTGCTAAGACTAGTCTTACATTCCAGCGACAAATAATTTGTCTGTCCACACTAGACGTGACGCGACTGCGAGATGCGTCAAAATCAATCAAAACCCACAGCCAATCAGAACAGCGTGTGGGCGGAGTCTCGCAGCACCAGAGAGTAATCTTGACGGCACTCGCAAGAAAATGGATAAGTAGTTGCATAATCAAATTAACAAATATTACATTTAAACATTATTAAAATACATAGGCTGAGTTACTAAAACAATCTTTGTCAAAGAACACACTTGTTTGTTCACAGTTTGAACGTTCTTGTTTCCATTTGTTTAATTTCAAGATCTGAGGTGAATTATCCACTGTTGCTTTTACAGCTATAAAGCTTGAGCACTAAATGATGATCAGAGTCACATTACACGCTTTTAACATTAAATAAAGCACATAAACAGTTCCTGAGATTATCATCGCCACACTTTGTGTTTGTTGTTCCAGCGCGACGTCGCAGAAAAATAGAAACCGTTTCTAAATCGTCGCGTGTCGCCGTCGCGGCTGGTTAGGACACACACTCTCATTAACATGGAGAAGAGGCATTTTATCGCGCGTCGCGTGTAGTTAGGACACGGTGTGAGATGGTGTAACAGGCATTGATTCTACTCATTTTCCGTCCAGCCTAGTCTTACAACCGGTCTGTATGTCCAGCTGGATCAACCGGCCTCTGGTCTCACACAGGCATGTGCTCCAAAACCCTGACTTCTGATCTCTCCAGCGCAAGTCTTTGGCTTTTTTTGCTATTTTCTGGGGAAATGCTTTTTAAGTATTTAAGTAGCCATACATATATGCTGTATGTGAGTCATAAACACAAAAAATATACTAAAAAGCTGAATCTCATTCTCACATTGGCTGCAAAGAACAGCTCATATGTCAACTCAAAATGAAAAGAAAAAACATTTGTATTTTGCTTAAAGAAAATGAAGCCTATTGTTATAATTGAGGGGAAATATGTAATGAAAATGTCACTTAACATGTTTTATTGCCTTTATACAAAACAACAATGATTTTTTCTTCTGATTTTGCTGTTTGAGACCTTGACCTTGAAGCATTTACCTCAGAAACTCCTCCAGTGTGCTTGAGATGTTTACAGGAAACCTTTCCATTAACAACCGGACTGACAAACAGGGGCCTCATTTATAAAGTGCATTTGATCATAACTTGGATTTCATCCTACGTCATAAGTGAGCAATTTATAAATCGGGAATTATAAAGGCAAAAATGTGCTATAAATACGACTGAAGAGCATGCGTACTAATTTTTTTGCTCTCATATATACTATGGATGCACCAATATGAACATTTTGGCCGATACTGATTAATTCTTTATATTTGAAAGCCGATAACTATGGAAGCTTGTTTCCGCCACATAATAAAAAAATTAAAAAGGTAATTGCGACTTTTTAAATTTTTTGAAAATTGAATTGTGTGATATAAAGTCTAAATTGTGTTATAAAGTCAGAACTGTGAGATAAAAACTCGCAATTCTGACTTTATAACTCGCATTTGGGACTTTATATCACATGATTCTGAGAAATAAAGTGAGAATTGCGAAATTTAAACTAAATTTTGAGATAAAGAGTTGCAATTATCTTTTAAAAAATTTTATTCTGTGGCGGAAACAAGCTTACATAGATAACCGATATATTGGTTGATCTAAATCCAAGTTTTATATAATTTGAGAACCTGATTACAAAAACAAAAGTCTCATCATTAAAAGCATGCATTTAGGACATTATTGTGCATATGGATGTTTTACAAATAAGTTAACATAACATCTTGCAAATTGCAGTATGTTGATATTCAGGATCCTTGTATTTGTCTTTCTAAATGAGGTGTCCATGTTCACTCCAGGGTTCAGTTCACTACGGGTCTGTTGGATTGTTTTACACTAATAATGCCACATTAATACTGACTCCTCACAGTTATGAGTATAGCAGTACTGATAATTTGCAATATTTGTTGTTAACCGGTTTCATGTGTTTTTTAAGATCGATGATTTGTCAGTCAAACCCTTTGATTCTTCCCAGGTCATCCCAGGTATGTGCTCTATCCGAATATGATTTATTTATTTTTTTGCTCTCATTCTGATAATCTTGTTTCTGAAAGCTGTGTTTTGTCTCTAGGCCCGTCCCCGTCTGGTCAGGTCTATGACAACTCGAACCTTCCCGAACTCCCGTCTGTTCCCAACACACTCCCAGCCTCGTCCTTCGGAGCGAACGCCAACACATCGGAAGACATCGACTTCGACGACCTGTCACGACGCTTCGAGGAGCTCAAGAAGAAGACCTAAGCGCATCTGGGAGTCAGAAGATCGTCCTCACACGAATAATTCAATGTTTTCACACTCTCAGATCTTCTGGTGGAGGTTTAATATAATATTTCTTACCTAACACAATGAAGGATGGGATTCAGTATACAAACGGACTACTAGCCTACCTTTTTATGAGCACTTTGCTGACAGCTAAACTTAATCATCTAGATTCTATAGTGTAAATCACTGCATCATTTAGATGAGAAACGCATCGATGACACGTCATGTCTGTTAGCTTCCCCCTATTTAGCAAAGAGCGTCTAACTTTTCTCCCCAGTAAATCTCTATGACTCCTCTTGGTAAAAGCAGGAATAACCTGTTGCCATTATTTACACCGAGTTGTGTAACTCTTTTGAATGGCTGTGAACCTGCATAAGCCTGTGATATCATGGGTTGTTAGTGCATATCAGTGGTTTCACGAAGTGACTCAGCGTTTTTGTTATTGAGGAGGCCGTGATGTTCGAGACCTCGAATTTGACCCTCGCGTTTAATAATCATCTCTTTGTCCTAAAGTTTCTGGTGATGTAGTTTAATGCTGTTTATTTGTGGCTGATTTGAGAAGTGACACCTGTCAGCCTTCTTCGTTTGACTCAAAAGCAAATGTTTTTTTTATTTGTTCTTCAGTCGATAACGCTCCTGTTTGCTAGTCTTGTCCGTGTTTTCTAGACTGAGTTTGCCTTAGTTTCCGTCTCTTAAACTGTGGCCTTGCCGTTCCACACCTTTCTCTGGGACACGTGACTATCTGACAGCTTGTACAATGAACAGCGCATTTAAATAAGTCATTTACATGCTCGTTATTCTCTCTGGTGGGGGTTTCATCATATATTATTGACTTATTTATAAGAATTGACTACATCTGTGTCAATGTCTTAGGTTTGGATTGTATAGTGGTTTTATATCTGTGTGACTTCTTTTTCCCTTGACTTTACAACACTAATTTGCCCCCCCCCCCCCCCCTTCAAATCATCTAAATACAAATCTGGCAATGTTTAGTTTTGCTGATTTTAATTTGCATTGAAAACATGCCCTGTAATAAAGTATATTTGCTCATAACCTTACGACTTCTCACCTAGATTCACTGAATGAGTAATACGATTTAACAAAACAAAAAATCACTACGGACTTTACTAAACTGCTGTAACAAGTTTTTCCATTAATGAATACCATATGAGTTTATAAGCTTGTGATGAAGTTTATATGATGTGAAGAAGCTGTTTTTATACTCTTTAACACCACTAGAGGGTGAAGTTATACAACTTTATAACAGGTTTTCCTCGATTGCTTTGGTTCAATTGAGATGTTTTTCTCAAAACTTATTTTCTTGTTTACATAAATTTTTATTCATTCAAGCAAATTGCACGCGTGCAAAAAGAATTTTCTCAATACTAAATACACGAGGCTTGCTGATCAAAACTGACAAGTTGATTCTCAGTGAAATTGACAGCTTTTAATGTGTGAGCCGTTGCGTGCAAAATTATCCTTTTCATTTTCATTTTCAAAATGAATGTTTATTACATAAATACCCATGACATGAAAGGTTTCCTATTTACATGTAACATTGCTACAAAAATAAATGCAAATGTGCATATTCTATTCTATATTCTACTATAGTTTTGGTGGCATTTGCCGATTTATTGACACAAAAACTGGTTTTGAAGCTCGAATTCCAAGTTTTGGGTGAGTTACTGTGTTTTTGAGTTGTGAGGCCTCATATATAAAACGTGCGTACGCATAGATATGATATTACTAGATCAAATGTAGGAAGGTTTCTACGCAATATTTTGTAAATGAGACCCAGAGTTTAGAGAATGTCAGAATGAGAGAGAACCTACCAATTTAGCATAAAATTATGAAAAGCTCTTACAAATACACATGTGAACCACTTGCATAAATAAAGACCTCTTAAAATACATGTGTAATGCAGAATTGTACAACATTCTGACAAATCCATGCTTTTTTATGAGTGTTGATTTGTTGACTGCGAATACCCTTTCATGCCCTCTTGTGAAACCTTGGTTTGTTTGGACAAATTTGTTGTATACTCAATTAAAATAACTTTTAGATATTACATTGCAAGGTAATTATGTGAATTATACAGTGAGTTCATAGCTTTATTGGTAACACTTTACAATAAGGTTCATTAGTTAACATTATTTAATGTATTAACTGAGCAATACATTTGTTACAGTATTTATTAATCTTTGTTAATGTTAGTTCATAAAAATCCAGCTGTTCATGTTAGTTCACAGTGCATTAACTTATGTAGCAAACACAACCTTTGATTGTAAATTAAAAAGAATGAACAATACTTCTACAGCATTTAATAATCTAATATTAATTTCAACATTTACTAATACGTTATTAATAACGTATTAGTACATGTTGAAATTATACTAAGATTATTAAATGCTGTAGAAGTGTTGTTCATTCTTAGTTCGTGTTAACTAAGGTAGTTAATTAATTAACCTTATTGTAAAGTGTGTGACACGGTCAGAGATCAGGCGAGGCTTTCGTACACTAGATAGTGAGCGGTTTAGTCCATAGATATCATATAATAAAGGCTAGATGTCTTACGGCGGAGTCACTTCTGGCATCACCGGCGACCATCTTACCACAGGGAAGCTGTGAATTAAGGTGAGTGATCAGCACGCACACAAATCCTCTTATCTCGCTGAAATCTTGACGGATTTACAAACGGTTCGGTTTCTTACAAACGTTATTAACGTGGCTATAATTCCTTCATATGGAAGTCCATTGTTATAATTATTCATATGTATGCAGTGTCATAACTACGAGTCTGACGTTTATGACAAACCAAACCGTTTGAAAATCGGTAGAAAATTGAGCAAGTTATGGTTATTTAAAAGTACATGCACCATGTTACGAGTGAGCGAGCACCCTGTGGTAAGATGGCCGCCGTGTGCGGATGTCGACTTCCATTGGCCAGCAGCGCGCAAGAGACATCTAGCCTTTATTATATGATATCTATGGTTTAGACAGCTTCATCTCCCCTGCTCAGGTTTGGAGGGGAGAACGAGACACGGGACACAGAGACACTAGGCTTTCTAGTACAAATTTGCGCAAAACTTTTTTCAAATTTTTTCTAAATGTCGATAAAAAACAATAGCGAAATGACAGCGTTTCCATTAACTGATGTTATGCGACTAAAACGTATTTCTCTCTCTCTCTCTCTCTTGCGATAAATCATTTCAAAATCATGGTAACGGATGTTAGTTGGTTTACGTGTATCTCAGCCAACGCACTAGCCATCAATGGAGACGTAGATGTATTTTCCAAGCATTAATGGCAAGGAAAGACCCTTATACTTGTGTTGTGACTTGTTAGCGGCTCATATGAGGTGTTTCTGGGTGTTTCTCCCTCATTTCTGCTTCAAGATCTTGATTGAGGCATTTCTTTGTTGTTTAGAATCCAGTATTGCTGTAATTTTTTTTGTTTTTTATGAATTTAATAAATAACTTATCTCGTCTTCTGTCCAAACATACCGCGTCATCTACGTCAGGTGACCTGTAAATGCGCAAAAACTGTTTATAAGTCCAAGTCCATTTCAGTTTTGTGAAATATTTCTTTTTCGAATTGCCTGGAAAAAAACACCTCATGCGAGCGTAAAAAACTTTTTTTGCGGTAAATGGGAGTTTTTGCGAAATTGACGTGTTTCCATTGGGCGTATTTTCAACTCGCAATTTTGAAATTTGAAGGGTAATGGAAACACGGCTAGTGTCTGCTAGCGTCCCTTCAGGAGCTCAGTTCACCTCTGTGAAGAATAAACACACAGTCAGGGTAACATCTGTGTGTGCCTGCTAACACATCTGTCCTGAAGCACATCTGAGGCATTGACACACACCTTCCTAATAACAGTGTGCTGAAGTGAAGGTGGAGAAGAACCGTCAGCCAACACTCCTGTTATTCACAAACAGGGCTTGCATTGCCAGTACCTGCTAATTGTTATTTGTTGATAAGTCATTTACAGTTGCATCACATTTC